>NC_064923.1:386283828-386894328 GCF_023897955.1 Schistocerca gregaria | reverse complement strand
CACCTACCGCTTTGACATATGACCAAAATTTCTTAGGATTTTCTGCCAAGTTAGTACATAGAACTGTACTTTCCAATTCATTGAAGGTATCTCGCATAGCCCTCCTCACACTACATTTCGCTACATTTGGCTATGTTTATGTTTGCTGTGAAGTTCCCTTTGCTTCCGCAGCAGTTTTCTAACTCGATTGTTGTACCACGGTGGCTCTTGTCCATCTCTTACGATCTTGCTTGGCACATACTCACCTAACGCATATTGTACGATGGTTCTGAACTTTGTCCACTGATCCTCAACACTATCTGTACTTGAGACAAAACTTTTGTGTCGAGCCGTCAGATTGTAATCTGCCTTTAGTCACTGTTGCTAAACACAAAAATCTTCCTAGCTCTTTTAATATTTCTATTTACGGCTGAAATCATAGGTGCAGTAACCGCTTTATGATCGCTGATTCCTTGTTCTGCGTTAACTGTTTCAAATAGTTCGGGTCTGTTTGTCACCAGAAGGTCTAATATGTTACCGCCATTAGTCAAGGTAGCTTTCAGATAAAGCACTTAAAAAATTTCACTGGATTCTTTGTCCCTGCCACCCGTTATGAACGTTTGAGTCTCCCAATCTATATCCGACAAATTAAAATCTCCATCCGGAACCATAACATGGTGGGGAAATCGAAAAATTTTCCAAATTGTCCTTCACGTGCTCCGCCACAACAGCTGCTGAGCCATCCAATTACCATGTCTGAGCCTGCTTTAACCGTGACATTCACACTAATTATTTCACATTTCGGATCTCCGTCAATTTACTTTGATACTATTGCACTTCACTGCCCAGCCTGTCTCTGCGGTATACATTCCAATCTGAGTTTAGGATTTCATTACTGTTTACATCTGGCTTCAACCAACTTTCTGTGCCTAGTGCTATATGCGCATTGTGACCGTTTATTAATGAGAACAGTTCTGGGACATTTCTATAGACTCTCCTGCAGTTTACTATTGTTGTTGTTGTTGTTGTCATCAGTCCTGAGACTGGTTTGATGCAGCTCTCCATGCTACTCTATCCTGTGCAAGCTGCTTCATCTCCCAGTACCTACTGCAACCTACATCCTTCTGAATCTGCTTAGTGTACTCATCTCTTGGTCTCCCTCTACGATTTTTACCCTCCACGCTGCCCTCCAATGATAAATTTGTGATCCCTTGATGCCTCAAAACATGTCCTACCAACCGATCCCTTCTTCTAGTCAAGTTGTGCCACAAACTTCTCTTCTCCCCAATCCTATTCAATACCTCCTCATTAGTTACGTGATCTATCCACCTTATCTTCAGTATTCTTCTGTAGCACCACATTTCGAAAGCTTCTATTCTCTTCTTGTCCAAACTAGTTATCGTGCATGTTCCACTTCCATACATGGCTACACTCCAAACAAATACTTTCAGAAACGACTTCCTGATACATAAATCTATATTCGATGTTAACAAATTTCTCTTCTTCAGAAACGCTTTCCTTGCCATTGCCAGTCTACATTTTATATCCTCTCTACTTCGACCATCATCAGTTATTTTACTTCCTAAATAGCAAAACTCCTTTACTACTTTAAGTGTCTCATTTCCTAATCTAATTCCCTCGGTATCACCCGATTTAATTTGACTACATTCCATTATCCTCGTTTTACTTTTGTTAATGTTCATCTTATATACTCCTTTCAAGACACTGTCCATTCCGTTCAACTGCTCTTCCAAGTCCTTTGCCGTCTCTGACAGAATTACAATGTCATCGGCGAACCTCAAAGTTTTTACTTCGTCTCCATGGACTTTAATACCTACTCCAAATTTTTCTTTTGTTTCCTTTACTGCTTGCTCAATATACAGATTGAATAACATCGGGGAGAGGCTACAACCCTGTCTCACTCCTTTCCCCACCACTGCTTCCCTTTCATGCCCCTCGACTTTTATGACTGCCACCTGGTTTCTGTACAAATTGTAAATAGCCTTTCGCTCCCTGTATTTTACCCCTGCCACCTTTAGAATTTGAAAAAGAGTATTCCAGTCAACATTGTCAAAAGCTTTCTCTAAGTCTACAAATGCTAGAAACGTTGGTTTGCCTTTTCTTAATCTTTCTTCTAAGATAAGTCGTAAGGTCAGTATTGCCTCACGTGTTCCAACATTTCGACGGAATCCAAACTGATCCTCCCCGAGGTCTGCATCTACCAGTTTTTCCATTCGTCTGTAAAGAATTCGCGTTAGTATTTTGCAGCCGTGGCTTATTAAACTGACAGTTCGGTAATTTTCACATCTGTCAGCACCTGCTTTCTTTGGGATTGGAATTATTATATTCTTCTTGAAGTCTGAGGGTATTTCGCCTGTCTCATACATCTTGCTCACCAGCTGGTAGAGTTTTGTCATGACTGGCTCTCCCAAGGCCGTCAGTAGTTCTAATGGAATGTTGTCTACTCCGGGGGCCTTGTTTCGACTCAGGTCTTTCAGTGCTCTGTCAAACTCTTCACGCAGTATCGTATCTCCCATTTCGTCTTCATCTACATCCTCTTCTATTTCCATAATATTGTCCTCAAGTACATCGCCCTTGTATAAACCTTCTATATACTCCTTCCACCTTTCTGCCTTCCCTTCTTTGCTTAGAACTGGGCTGCCATCTGAGCTCTTGATATTCATACACTTGGTTCTCTTCTCTCCAAAGGTCTCTTTAATGTTCCTGTAGGCAGTATCTATCTTACCCCTAGTGAGATAAGCTTCTACATCCTTACATTTGTCCTCTAGCCATCCCTGTTTAGCCACTTTGCACTTCCTGTCGATCGCATTTTTGAGACGTTTGTATTCCTTTTTGCCTGCTTCATTTACTGCATTTTTATATTTTCTCCTTTCATCAATTAAATTCAATATTTCTTCTGTTACCCAAGGATTTCTAGCAGCCCTCGTCTTTGTACCTACTTTATCCTCTGCTGCCTTCACTACTACATCCCTCAGAGCTACCCATTCTTCTTCTACTGTACTTCTTTCCCCTATTCCAGTCAATTGTTCCCTTATGCTCTCTCTGAAACTCTGTACAACCCCTGGTTCTTTCCCTCTTCCAGGTCCCATCTCCTTAAATTCCCACCTTTTTGCAGTTTTTTCAGTTTTAATCTACAGTTCATAACCAATAGATTGTGGTCAGAGTCCACATCTGCCCCTGGAAATGTCTTACAACTTAAAACCTGGTTCCTAAATCTCTGTCTTACCATTATATAATCTATCTGATACCTTTTAGTATCTCCAGGGTTCTTCCACGTATACAACCTTCTTTCATGATTCTTAAACCAAGTGTTAGCTATGATTAAGTTGTGCTCCCTGCAAAATTCTACTAGGCGGCTTCCTCTTTCATTTCTTAGCCCCAATCCATATTCACCTACTATGTTTCCTTCTCTCCCTTTTCCTACACTCGAATTCCAGTCACCCATTACTATTAAATTTTCGTCTCCCTTCACTATCTGAATAATTTCTTTTATTTCATCGTACATTTCTTCAATTTCTTCATCATCTGCAGAGCTAGTTGGCATATAAACTTGTACTACTGTAGTAGGTGTGGGCTTCGTATCTATCTTGGCCACAATAATGCGTTCACTATGCTGTTTGTAGTAGCTTACCCGCATTCCTATTTTCCTATTCATTATTAAACCTACTCCTGCATTACCCCTATTTGATTTTGTGTTTATAACCCTGTAGTCACCTGACCAGAAATCTTGTTCCTCCTGCCACCGAACTTCACTAATTGCCACTATATCTAACTTTAACCTATCCATTTCCCTTTTTAAATTTTCTAACCTACCTGCCCGATTAAGGGATCTGACATTCCACGCTCCGATCCGTAGAACGCCAGTTTTCTTTCTCCTGATAACGACATCCTCCTGAGTAGTCCCCGCCCGGAGATCCGAATGGGGGACTATTTTACCTCCGGAATATTTTACCCAAGAGGATGCCATCATCATTTAATCATACAGTAAAGCTGCATGTCCTCGGGAAAAATTACGGCTGTAGTTTCCCCTTGCTTTCAGCCGTTCGCAGTACCAGCACAGCAAGGCCGTTTTGGTTAATGTTGCAAGGCCAGATCAGTCAATCATCCAGACTGTTGCCCCTGCAACTACTGAAAAGGCTGCTGCCCCTCTTCAGGAACCACACGTTTGTCTGGCCTCTCAACAGATACCCCTCCGTTGTGGTTGCACCTACGGTACGGCCATCTGTATCGCTGAGGCACGCAAGCCTCCCCACCAACGGCAAGGTCCATGGTTCATGGGGGGAGGAGTTTACTATTAGCACATTAATATTGTTATTCCCTGTTGCATTTTGCCTACTCCTACCTTGGCGCGTCTCAGGAAGCGTCTTGCCGGGCGTAGGGAGGGAGTTCTCTAACCTAAAAAACCCACATGTGCACTCCACACGTACTCCGCTACCCACGCTTCCGGCGTGTAGTGCACGCCTGACCTATTCAGGGGAACCCTACATTTCTCCACCCGATAGCGGAGGTCGAGAAATTTGCACCCCAGATCTCCACAGAATCGTCTGAGCCTCTGGTTTTAACCTTCTACTTGGCTCTAAACCAGAGGACCGCGATAGGTTCTGGGAACGATATTACAAATAGTTAGCTCAGACTCCACCCCACGTGTGAGGCTTTCCGCCTTCACCAATTCCGCCAACCGCCTGTACGAACTGAGGATCACCTCTGAACCCAGACGGCAAGAGTCATTGGTGCCGACATGAGCAACAATTTGCAGTCGGGTGCACCCAGCGCTCTCTATCGCCGCCGGTAGGGCCTCCTCCACATCTCGGATGAGACTCCCCGGCAAGCAGACAGAGTGAACACTGGCCTTCTTCCCCGACCTTTCCGCTATTTCCCTAAGGGGCTCCATCACCCGCCTAACGTTGGAGCTCCCAATAACTAATAAACCCCTTCCCCCTGTTTGCCTCCTCGGACCTTGCTGAAGGTCTTAACCTCAGGAAGAAATTTCTGAGAATGCCTCCGTAGGTCAGTAGCCCGAAGTGGCATCCCAAGATGGATGTTGCAAAGGCAACAAATGTAATTTGTTAATTTGGGATATGGTTCGGAGGGTTTTAGAACTAAACTCCTATGTGTGTCCACTATGACCAAATTATATCAGAAATAAGTTCAAGGGGACATATAGGCCACACATTTAGGTTCACAATGCACGTTTTGGGAGGTGTTGTGAGAACATGGAAAAGCATGACAGGGACACAGAGATGAAACTTAAAGCTACGTAATGAAGTAAACGAGACAAAGATAGAGGAGATGATCCAAGTAAAGTGCAATTCTGAGACATACGTGCCCCATGTGTCGAAGAAGAATACATCGTCACTTCTCCACCGCCATATTTAAGAATTTTTCACAGTTTTGTGGTCTCACGTGTCTTACATATTGTTACATGTCACACTGTCCTTGAGAACGATCAGTTGATTTCTCATGTCTTATGTACTGAATGTTTCGCAATTCCTTGAGGCAGAAGAGGGGTAATAAATTTGTGATAAGGAACCCATTTCCGGAAATGTTTTCTTCACAACCACTAGATTCCTGCCATGAGAATTGTAGAGCACCCTGTGCACTGATTTATGTGTTAATTTTGTAGCGTTTTCTGCAAAGCTGCAGACACGCTCAATAGTGAATGTTACCTTAACTGTGTTATCTCGCACCTCTCGGTTGACTTAGTACAAAGAAAGACATAATGTAAGGTAGGTGCAGTTTGCGCATAGTCATAAAATGTTTAAGGAACATACACATGTTTCTGAAAAGTAGAGATAGTAGGTATGTACACTATCCAGTTACATTAATGTGACCACTGCCTATGTTCGACGTCAATGCGCAATAACCACTCACGAACGGCATGTGGCAGCGATAGCAGTGGAGGGTATACAAAGCGTGTTGGGGACGCGGAAAATAGTACAGACGCTGCCGTAACGTGGACATTGCACGTTTTTTCTAACGTCCCAACGAGCATAATCATCAGGTTTTAGGGCAAGTGTGGAAACATTTCCGAAGTCGCTAAGACTCTAAACTGCTCGCGTGCCGCCGCTGCTAAAGTATACCGTTCTATCCAAAACCGGTGCCGAGGCAACGTTGGTTTACCATGGTCCATAGATGACGGGTGAACGACACCTGCGGAGGAGCATCAGGGCGAATAGACATTCAGCTGTTGAGCGTCTGACGGCTCAGATGAACCAAGGGGCTGCCAACAGTGTATCCTCAACGAACGTTCAGCGAACGTTCCTGCATATGGGGCTTCGCAGCGGGCGCCTCATTTATGCTGAATGCTGTTCATAGGCGACGAAGGCTCTACTTTGCACCCCAGTATCGCAGCTGCACGTCCAGTGAGTGACGAAATGTGACCTTTTCATTTGAAACTTGTTTTATACTCAAAAGGACTGATCACCATGGGTGTGTACAGCGTGAGGAGGTCTGGAAGTATACAACGTGGGAACTTTGTGGTATGGGTTTAAAGTTCCCGTATGTTTTCCGCTATAATTCACTTTACTGTATCGGGACAAAGATGAATGAGTAGTGAATATGATCCTTGAATCTGTGTTTAGTTTTGTCTGTGGATGACTTGCTTGTCAGTCAGTTATGCAGCGCTGGGGCATTCTTATATGAGGCATAGTAACGAGGAGAGAATGAGATCTGTTATTTCTGAATATGGGAGATCCTGTGTGGAACCCACCCACAATACTTTCTTTTTCTTTATGTTGATGGCGAGGATTTTGGAGGCATTTTAAGGGTAAAGAAGGCACGTGGAAGATCGAAATGTTCGTTTGTCAGAACCATTAAACGTAGGAAATCTTTGTCCCTCAGATAAATAATAACTTTCTTTGTTAGTACTAATTTTATCTCCTTTTTTCATTATGCTACAAATAATTCCATTGGTTGAAATGTTTGTAGTTTCTTTGTTATAAGAGAATTTTGTAATTATGATAGTCTTCTTACGCTGCGCTGCTTTTTGTGATAATCAGAGTTTCATTTCCCACAAATGAATTTATTCAAAGTAAAACCCACTTCCGTGATTCATAATAAATTTTTAAATATTCTGCTATGCGTACGTTGCACCTTACGCAGATTATCTACAGCTGTTATAACTGCTAATCTGTATTTGCTTTCGAGAACGTCAGTACTCCAGACACCAAAACAGTGTGCTATGCAAGCAGTAAGTCACTTATTTCAGGGCAGCTCTTACCTTGCATTGTGTAGGAAACAGTGTGTAGTCGAGATTGTAAGGTGTTGTGCTAACAAGCAGATTAATTTTCGGGGAACGGCACGGTAATTACAAACAGTTATTTTTTTCTGAGCAGAGAAGTAATTTAATTTTGTGATTATTCAGTGTCAAAAATTGCATTTTATGTAACGGAACTATCATAATGAACTTCGGTATGCCGCGCGGTGTGGCCGAGCTGTTAGAGGCAACATGTCACTGACTGCTCGGCCCCTCCCGCCGGATGTTCGAGTCCTCCCTCGGGCATAGGTGTGTGTGTGTGTGTGTGTGTGTGTGTGTGTGTGTGTGTGTGTGTGTGTGTGTGTGTGTGTGTGTGTGCTGTTCTTAGCAAAAGTTAGTGTAAGTAGTGTGTAAGTCTAGGGACCGATGACCTCAGCAGTTTAGTCCCTTAGAAATTCACACACACACGTGCGAACTTCGGTATTGAATTGCAGGTATATAGTTTTCCCCGGGGAAACAGTTATTTTCTTCTGGCAATTAATTAGATTAATGCAATTTTGTCATATGATGACATGGTAGGAGACCGTGGCTGTTATTTGAGGACAAATATTTATGATGTTGGGACAGCAATCAGCTACAAATTTTATTTTCAGTTCCTTTATTCAAAGGGTACCGTTACCGGTATCGAATCGTTTGATTCATCTTTAGACGGTTTCCATGCTTTCATTACAACTTTATTTACAGATTAATTCACCTAAAATATAAATAATACATAATTATAATCAATCCACACAGATGCTTGCGTTACAGATTTTCATTGGATGTGAAATATCGGTTTGGAGATTTTTTTTTGTTTTGGTTACATTCGTCCAACAGATGTGAATACATTTCCACTGCATTCTTGTCGTTGCACACGTAATTTTTTCTCGCTGGACACTTTAGATTTTACACAGAAAAGATTCCTACCACACATCACATGTTTTGATACAATACAAAGTGCTTACAAACATATGAGTGACAAAGATGCTATGATATGTCGTAACATCATGAAGATGTCCCATGTTTGGAAAAACATCATAAATTCACTTATACAACTGAAACGCCTTTTACATTAGTACAGAGAGCTTTAGAGCGAATACTGTTACATTAATTACAAAGTTGATCCATTTTTTTAGTACTGTATATGTGAGACAGTACGTTATTTATTTACATTTAGCATCTTGAGAATTGTAGTAACGTTTAAATTTGCTACTTGATCTGCAGATAGGTGTAGGAATATTATTTTCATTGGAGGGTGGAAAATAATTTTCGGACATTTCTCAGGAAAGGGGTGTTAGCTAACTCGGTTTCTTCATTAAGGGTATTGTCTGCGGTGTTGTTTTTTCGTATGTGAATGTGTATTTCAGTTTCCTCAAATATATTCATAGTGACTCCTTTTTCTGCTAGATGTAAAATTTAAGTTAATTAGATTCATTTTCGCCATTTCAAATTCTACATTTCTATTAAGTTTAAAATTTTATTTCACAACAAAGTTCACATGTGCAACACAGGGCCAAACAACACTCTCTTTTGGTCAGCAATTGTATAAGCTATATAATGCACACGTTACATGCGGATGGAAATTTTTGCAATAAATATGTTCAGTTTTATCGCATACAGACAGTACTTCTTTTAGATGGGGAATTCCGCGGATGATATTGTCATTCCGGAAGGCACAATGGATCAATGTAGGCATGCATCTATCCTTGAGGACCGTGTCCACACCTCCACGCAGTTTGTTTTTGCCTGGTGATTACGAGGAGGACAACGCATCGTGTCACACAGCTCGCAGTGCACATCCATGGTTAGAAGAGCACCAAGATGAATTTTCCATGGTCCACTGGCCACAAAACTCTACGGATTTAAACCCAATGGAGAATCTGTGAGACCAGGTCGCTCGGGCTGGTCGCACCGGGAGCCTCAATAGAGGAACCTAACGTAGCTGCCCACGGCGCTGAAGTCAGAATGGTTCCACATCCCTGGCGGAACAATCCACAACCTCACTGACTCGCTACCTGCACGACTCGCAGGAAAAAATTGGAAATGTTGTGTAAGGGCTTGTGGGGTCTAACTGGTAAGGTCATCGGTCCCTAAGCTTACGCACTACTTGATCTAACTTACACTCACTTACGCTAAGGACAACACACACACGCCTATGCCTGAGGGAGGACTGGAACCTCCAACGGAGGGAGCCGCGCTGACCGTGACAAGACGCTTCCGGCCGTGACAAGACGCCCCTGACCTCGCCGCTACCCCACGCGGCGCCTCGCAGGTTTTGACAGGTGCTCACATTGTGACTGGACAGTGTAGTCTGTTCTAACACACAGACTTTTCAATTCTTTTTTTTTTCGGTGATGTTATACTTTTGGCCGGCTGATGCGACCGAGCGGTTCTAGGCGCTACAATCTGGAACCACGCGACCGCTACGGTCGCAGGTTCTAATCCTGCCTCGGGCATGGATGTGTGTGATGCCCTTAGGTTAGTACTTTTGGTTCCATTCAGTCGAAAAGCGCGTTCTTTGTGGAAGTGGAGAAATTCGTAGTGTAGAGGAGAGACATTCGTTCGTTATTCGACCTCTCTGCTGAATGGGCTCTGCCAGGCGACACGCCATTGACCAGTGACAAGGCACCTGCGGAGCCAGAAACCGCTGACACCGCACCGGTCACGCTCCAGGTGTAAAAGAAAGAAAAAGGGGCCCATCACAGGAGGAGTCTGGCAGCACACATGCTTGCATTATACACACGCCGATCGAGCAGCGTGCCCGACTTCCCGCGTTCTGCATTATAGGCAAAACCGGGTTCACCGAGGCGACATGCAAACGCCAAACGCAAGGCTGGCGGCCACAGCGCTAACGAGCGCTGCCCACGATGAAAAGCGTCACCCCAACACACTGGAAAGTCAGTTAGACAAAATATCCACTTAATTTTACTAAACCATCCAATCTATCTGTTTTATTATGCTGCCGGGTGTGTTTACGTAACGGTACTAGTCGCGCGGGGTTTTCCCAACACCCCAAAAATGAGGTAGCTATACTTAATGAACAGCTCTTCAGAATGCTATCTCGCAGTATAAGAGTGTAACTTCTATGTTACTAAAGCATCAAATTACTTTTTTTGCAGCACATATAATATTTATTACAATTTTTTAAAACTATTTATTTATGGCATTCCGCATCCTAGTAAATAAATACCGCCGTACTTCTGTACAACAGGTTTAAGTTTTATATCTTCACTCCCATGACAAACTGCGCAGCGCCTGCGCTTATATATCCTTTGTTCAGAAGATGATACAATGTCGCTGTATTCGATTCACGCCACTTCAACACCTTTCTCCCTGACATGTTTAGGAGTGAATGCATGCTAACTTGCGCGCGATGGAGTTTACTGATGCTTTTCCTGTTTTACGTAAGAACTTTCTTCAGGAAATCCCCTCATCGTTGTTACTTGGATATATGATAAAGGTATTAATGGCAGCTATGTCAATCATTCGGAAAACCAGGACAAGTGGCAAGGTCTAGTTCTCCTTGAGATTGAATAAGTAGCACACATTTACTACATTGTGTCTACTCGTTCTGGTCTCATTGTACACTGTTAAAATTTTTGGTTTCTTCAGATCCGCAATATTAGTGTCAATGACATCGTCATGATGCAAAGATAAAACTGGGGGGTAGCGTTATGATTTGTCCTATCTTTTTCGCACATACGAAATTGTGAAACTACTCTTTCTAAAAGTTCCTACTTTTGTCAGTTTCTTCCTCAGGAGTTCTTCAGCCAGAGGGATGGAACAAAATCAGTACTTAAGTGTCACATTTCGTCCTGTCCCTTCGATAGGCCGTACAAGTCTGTTTAATGTTTCCTTAGGTGAGTTTGACTATGCACAGGGACCTTCTGGTTGTTTTACAATACAGACTTCCATCTCCACAATGTACCATGTTCTTGTATTGTACAAGCTGAAAATCTTCAATCAATATTTGGCTGCCTTGTTTCGTATATACTGGCGAGAATGACATTTGCCTCTAAATGCAATCAGTTGTTCATTACCGTGATATACTCAGACACAGTATAATTATTGTCACAGTTCGATAGACAGCTTGTAGTTCAAGCACTTCACTGAACGCAACTAGGCGTTAAAGCCCTTTGCGCTGTGGTTTGTTTCGAATATCATCCAATCTCAAACGGCACAACAACAAACGAAATTGTTGCAAACGCATTGATGGATGAAAAATTTGATTCCAAAGCCATTTCTATCCTTTAAGTTTTCCAGATTTTAGTGCCCTTCTGCGTAACGCCCGCCCGATAACAGCAGAGCCAGTAAAGATTTGATTTCCTCCACAGCGGTTAATTTAGCAACACGGTCTCTTGAGATATTTGATGCATTGTGCTGCATGTTAAGGTCTGTGTACGATGTAATCATTCTAACATTAACCTCATTTCTAAATTGTGAGAAACAGCCTACAGAAATGATTGCAGTCTTTGTGACAGATTTCATACCTGGAAGGCGAGTTACAAGATTTACACTTTCAGTTCAGACGTTGCGACTAGGAGAGTTTTCAGCCATCTGTTATCTTTACCTTTCCCAACAAAGAAATCACACGCGCTTTACGGTCTACTGTACTTAGGCTAATTGCGATTATAGGTTGTCTTCATCCTCTATTTCATGTGGCTGTCATGAGAGGGAACTTCTTAACTGTCTGTTTCTTCTTCTTCCTCTTACTCTCCTGTTCCCAATACGTCTTGCAAAAGCTTCCTCACTCTTTATTGTTCTAATTCGTAAGGGTCCATTACTGAATTAACCACACAGAGTGACAACAGACAAGTAGTTGCTACGGAATTCAAATGCCGTTTTTCTGAACGCAGGTAACGTAAAGAGGCTAGCAGCATGCAGATAACGCCCCAAGGCATACAGTTGCATAATTCGTTGGAACTTGAGATTCCATTACACATTTTGAGTGAGGAGGTGATGATAAATTGGGATATTACTTATATATATATATATATATATATATATATATATATATATATATACCAAGTCCTCATACAAAATGTTGAAAGTGCCCACATGCCGTGACTTTCTGTTGAGTGTATCCTCGACAGTGTTGTTTATTTCGTGTGTAATGGCCCCAGTAGTCCTTGGTCTATTTTTGTTCATTCGGCTTATAAAATACCCCTCACAATAAAAAATCAGAGCTGGTTAAGTCATGTGATCGGGTATGGGGAGGGGGGGGGGGGAGGGGGGGTCGGTGGAGGGGAGGGCAGGCATTTATTTTTTGAGATTGTTCTGTCACCAAAGAAACTGATTACAAGTTGCATGGAAGTGTTAAACGTATTACACGATGCTCCATGTTATTGGAAATAACCTTCGGTAACTTCGACGTCATCCAGTTGCTCCACAAATGTATTGAAGATGCCACATAAATTGTAGTGCGCACGGTCGTATCAAAGAAAAGGGGACAAAAATACTGGTAGCTGACTCCGCCCACTATGAACCAACTTTTTCATCGTGTAGTGGTGTTTCGTGGACCATACGTGGTTTACACGAGCTCTGTATCTGCTGTTTTGTGTGTTGATATACCCTGACATATGGAACCATGTCTCACCTGTAAACTAAGTTATGGAGAGAATATCTGGACATTGAATACGAAACTCCTGGAACCATCGACAGTAACGCATTCTTATATCAGGATCTGTTTCTTGCGGTTCTTGCATCAAGTACACTATGGTCGGAATGATAATTTCTTCGCAGCTCTCTGATATCTGCCTTATGAAGCACATATCATCTGGCTCAGTCGACGCAAAGAGAGTAGCCAAGCGCCTCCAAATATTGTCAGTAAACTCTTCATTCACTGATAAACTGGAGACTAGAAGTCTACTCTGTAGGAATCAGCAAAGGTTTCGAAAAAGACTATCGTGTGAAACCCAGCTCGCGCTATTCGTCCACGAGACTCAGAGGCCCATAGACAGGGTTCCCACGTAGATGCCGTGTTTCTTGACTTCCGCAAGGCGTTCGATACAGTTCCCCACAGTCGTTTAATGAACAAAGTAAGAGCAAATGGACTATCAGACCAATTGTGTGATTGGATTGAAGAGTTCTTAGATAACAGAATGCAGCATGTCATTCTCAATGGAGAGAAGTCTTCCGAAGTAAGAGTGATTTCAGGTGTGCCGCAGGGGAGTGTCGTAGGACCGTTGATATTCACAATATACATATATGACCTTGTGGATGACATCGGGAGTTCACTGAGGCTTTTTGCGGATGAAGCTGTGGTATATCAAGAGGTTGCAACAATGGAAAACTGTACTGAAATGTAGGAGGATTTGCAGCGAATTGACGCATGTTGCAGGGAATGGCAATTCAATCTCAATGTAGACAAGTGTAATGCGCTGCGAAGACACAGAAAGGAAGATCTTTTATCTTTTAGCTACAACATAGTGGGTCATCAACTGGAAGCAGTTAGTTTCATAAATTATCTGGGAGTAGGCATTAGCAGTGATTTAAAATGATATGATCATATAAAGTTGATCGTCGGTAAACTAGATGCCAGACTGAGATTCATTGGAAGAATCCTAAGGAAATGCAATCCGAAAACAAAGGAAGTAGGTTACTGTACGCTTGTTCGCCCACTGCTTGAATACTGCTCAGCAGTGTGGGGTCCGTACCACATACGGGTGATAGAAGAGATAGAGAAGATCCAACGGAGAGCAACGCGCTTCGTTACAGGATCATTTAGTAATCGTGAAAGCGTTACGGAGATGATAGATAAACTCCAGTGGAAGACTCTGCAGGAGAGACGCTCAGTAGCTCGGTACGGGCTTTTGTTGAAGTTTAGAGAACATACCTTCACCATGGAGTCAAGCAGTATATTGCTCTCTCCTACGTATATCTCGCGAAGAGACCATGAGGATAAAAATCAGAGAGATTAGAGCCCACACAGAGGCATAGCGATAATCCTTCTTTCCACGAACAGTACGAGACTGCAATAGAAGGAGAACCGATAGAGGTACTCGAGGTACACTCCACCACACACCGTAAGGTGGCTTGCGGAGTATGGACGTAACTGTAGTTGTAACCTATGTTTACCGCTATGTCTGTTTAGTACACCACTTGTCTACATATTTCTTACAGTTGATAAAATTTCTGTTTTTGTCTCCTGAATATCCGTTGTGTTGTAACCAGTCTGTCTTCCAGTATACTTTAATAATAAAAACTGGCTCTCTAAATGTTTCTCCAAGAAGAAGACCGCTAACTCATCAGTAAGAGGATTGTGAACGAACCAGTAATTTGCTGGTTATTGTCACGTGGCCCGAACTACCCATTCACAGATTTCACAAACCGCGACCGACATGGCTACGACCGAACACGAGCCGAGCAATCGAGACTTTATGTCAGACAAAAGACCTCATGTGCAGAAAGAGCAATCATGTAGCGAAAAACGGGCAGTAATTCTTATTCTCTGGGATAATTAAAACCACCGTCCCGCTTCTATGAGATTTCAGAGGGAAATTATGTCCCACTGAAGCAGTTTTGGTTTATATGGACCGACCATGGAAGTTCACGAAAGTGGTGTACTAAGACATTTTAAAATCTGGGTTTCTTCCGTACGTGGGACAGGAAAAGTTTGTGTATATCATTGATAATTGGAGAGGGCATCCACATCTTCGTGGGTGAGAGGAAAGCGTGTAACTGCAACGAAAAATATATCCCACCATAGTATATTCCACTTTGACAGATTTGTGACGTATATTTTTATCGACAGGTTAAAATTCTTACGAAGAAAATTCAGAAGGGTCCACATTTGTTGAAGACTAACAGAGAAATCGCGTCCAGGGACGAGTCCATAAGACGACACTAATTAATTTTGCATCAATTCATGGCACCTGCTTTATCGAATATGATCAAATACGCATGATTCGGATCAAAGTTAGCTAATGGAAGAGAAACCGTTTTGAATGTAAATGAATAATGTTCTCCGGTATCGCACTTAAGAACGCCGTGAGCCTGCAAGACAGTATTTTTCTGAAATGTGCTTGGTGCAGAAAGACATAGTGATTCGGTATGTTTTTACAACATATATCATCGGTATTTCTGTTGCCTCATGACAAGCGGTGCATGCATTTTGTAATAATAACGTGAAAATTAAATTACTACAGCAAAATCGAATATTTCTTAATAATTTCACACAATGAACACTGTTTGTTGCTATTCTGTAAAATAAAATTGAAAAATGTCGTACTATTCTGATTAAAAGAAGCAAAAACACATAAAGGACTCGAACCTAATACCTTCAGCGTTGTAGCTGCAGACCTAAATCGCTGCTCCACACTCACATGGCTAACGTCACACGTATTACAGCACGCTGTGAATTTCAAGATCAATTTTCTCGAAAACAAAGACCCGTCGCTAAAAAAGCGGATAGCTTCATCCTGAGGGCAGGTCCCTTTACAAAGATTCCGAGACCCCCCAAAATCCGTTATTTACATTTCTGATGGTCCCCTTGTAAGATAATGGTAAACAGGCAGCCCCTGCACCAAGGTTAGATTCTCAAGAGGCCTTCTTGCATATAACTACAATCATCTAACACTGCGTCTTTTCTATATGCAAGAGCAAAATCCGTGAATTGCTTCATGGGAGATCCGACGGTATGCAATGTGAGACGTAAGTTCACCGACAAATTTTCAGAGGTAGCAGTATGGGCCAACACAAGGAAAGCTATCCAGTAAACATGGGCTCTAGAATGCATAAGAGCTATGAGTACTTGTTCATTTCCGCTGCTGTGAAACGCATGTCTTCTGCTGAACACGTGGCACACTGTTCATAAGATAAGCTTTTCAGACTCCATGTTTGCTTAAAAAATTTTTCTTGATTCTGTCGATGCTACCACCTCCGAAAGTTTGTCGGTTGAGTTCGTGTTAGCCCTGTATGGTTGAATAGTGTGAAAAGCGATGGTACTATGCTAGGTACCATGTAAGCTACGAGCCACAGTTGGATAAATAAATGTCCTCTCCACCTTGACCTGCGTAGGAGACAGACAGCTTCCATGAACCCAAAAACATTTTTAGATTATACATAATGGAAACGCTGATTATTTTAGTGATAATTAATGGTTTAAGTGACGTCGAAATAGGCCAACTTCACTGGGTTCTTGTGCTTATAACCCTGAATTTACAATACCTAATATGGAATGGGAAAGACTATCTAAATATTTGAATAAAATTCCAGGTCCAGAAAAATTAGACATTTATTGCTTATATACATATTTATAAGATCAGTAAATTACATTAATTGGATATCAATAAATCTAACGGAATGAAGAAATTAATCAGAAACAAACAATGATACGGTTTATTAATACAACATAAGGGTGGCAATTTTTTTTTTTTTGGGAATTTTGGTAAGATCTTATATGACAAACACGCTGAGGTCATCGGTCCCTAAGTTAACACACTACTTACTCTAACTTAAACTGACTTACGCTAAGGACAATACACACTCCCATGCCCGAGCGAGGACTCGAAACTCCGACATGGGGAGCCGCGTGGACCAAGTGTGGCAAGACCATGTTGATAACGTGTGGACAAATGGACTACATCATAATGGATTTTAAATACAAACTCAAATTTTACCACTACTTGTTAATTGCGTGAATTATTACACGTAACTGACCACAATATCATACCTAGTCTGAGATACCATATATTCCATAGCGGGTCACTGGTGAGCCACAAGAAAATTTACATGAATGGAATGTCGATTTAAGATTGCGTACCACCTCTGATCAGAGCGGATCAACCACATATTTCATGTTTTCCTCAGAAAATCGGTATTCACTGAAACCCGCAGTACATTTCCCGTACCTGCTGGTATTTTATCCTGCTGATCGGTCTTTACGGAAAACGTACGCAGCTTAATTGCTCTCACCTCCATGATAGGCGAACCTTGCACTATTAGTTGCAACTATTTTCCCCCCATATGAAACTGTGGTGTCACCGCCACCGCTAGACACCACACTTGCTAGGTGCTAGCCTTTAAATCGGCCGCGGTCCGGTAATATATGTCGGACCCGCGTGTCGCCACTATCAGTGATTGCAGACCGAGCGCCGTCACACGGCAGGTCTAGAGAGACTTCCTAGCACTCGCCCCAGTTGTACAACCGACTTTGCTAGCGATGGTTCACTGACAAAATACGCTCTTATTTGCCGAGACGATAGTTTAGCATAGCCTTCAGCTACGTCATTTGCTACGACCTAGCAAGGCGCCATATTCAATTAATATTGATATTGTGAATCATGTACTGTCCACAGCGACGTTCATCATTAAGGGATGAAAGTTAAGTATTCCACCAGCTACGTCCGTTGTCTCTAAATTCTAATTTTCTTGTCTTGTTCCAGACCTCACGCCAGCCTGCGTGAGCTAAATCGCGTGCCTTTCTGCCTCCTCCAGTAACACGGTGTTGGCTCTCCTGCTAACCACAATATTGGCGACGAGGCACAACCACGTTCTTATCGATATTGCCCTGATTTACTTGTGTAATGGCTTCGCCACAATCTCCAGATGTACTGTCCGAATTTTATCGCTTACAGAACCAGCAGACGCAGGCATTACTGGATGCCCTTGGACAGCTCGTCCAGGGTCAACGTGCAATGCAAAACGATGCGGCAGCCGGCGCTCCACCGCTAAGGTATCCACATCACGCTGTTCCACCCACTTTTCGACCTTTTGATGTTGCACTGGAAAGCTGGACGGAGTGGTCACGCTAATTTGGATTCCATCTCGCCGTTTACAGAATTCAAGATAACGAGCGGCTGCCATTTTTTTTGTCTTCGGTCGGCGTGCAAACGTACCGTGTGATAGTCAAATTGTTTCCCCTACGCGACGTAGCAACTCTGTCCTACGAAGAAATTTTGTCTGCATTAGATGCATATTTCAAAGAATCAGTCAATGTAGTTGCCAAACGGTATACCTTCTTTTGTACAAAACGTACGGCAGGTCAGACTAATCGGGATGGGTTGCAACATTGAAAGGCCTTACTAGGGATTGTGGTTTTGAGTGTCAATGTGGTCTCCCTTATTCAGATACTATGGTACGTGATGCAATTGCACAGAACGTTTCTGATGTTCGTGTATGGGAACGTACACTCCTGGAAATTGAAATAAGAACACCGTGAATTCATTGTCCCAGGAAGGGGAAACTTTATTGACACATTCCTGGGGTCAGATACATCACATGATCACACTGACAGAACCACAGGCACATAGACACAGGCAACAGAGCATGCACAATGTCGGCACTAGTACAGTGTATATCCACCTTTCGCAGCAATGCAGGCTGCTATTCTCCCATGGAGACGATCGTAGAGATGCTGGATGTAGTCCTGTGGAACGGCTTGCCATGCCATTTCCACCTGGCGCCTCAGTTGGACCAGCGTTCGTGCTGGACGTGCAGACCGCGTGAGACGACGCTTCATCCAGTCCCAAACATGCTCGATGGGGGACAGATCCGGAGATCTTGCTGGCCAGGGTAGTTGACTTACACCTTCTAGAGCACGTTGGGTGGCACTGGATACATGCGGACGTGCATTGTCCTGTTGGAACAGCAAGTTCCCTTGCCGGTCTAGGAATGGTAGAACGATGGGTTCGATGACGGTTTGGATGTACCGTGCCCTATTCAGTGTTCCCTCGACGATCACCAGAGGTGTACGGCCAGTGTAGGAGATCGCTCCCCACACCATGATGCCGGGTGTTGGCCCTGTGTGCCTCGGTCGTATGCAGTCCTGATTGTGGCGCTCATCTGCACGGCGCCAAACACACATACGACCATCATTGGCACCAAGGCAGAAGCGACTCTCATCGCCGAAGACGTCTCCATTCGTCCCTCCATTCACGCCTGTCGCGACACCACTGGAGACGGGCTGCACGATGTTGGGGCGTGAGCGGAAGACGGCCTAACGGTGTGCGGGACCGTAGCCCAGCTTCATGGAGACGGTTGCGAATGGTCCTCGCCGATACCCCAGGAGCAACAGTGTCCCTAATTTGCTGGGAAGTGGCGGTGCGGTCCCCTACGGCACTGCGTAGGTTCCTACGGTCTTGGCGTGCATCCGTGCGTCGCTGCGGTCCGGTCCCAGGTCGACGGGCACGTGCACCTTGCGCCGACCACTGGCGACAACATCGATGTACTGTGGAGACCTCATGCCCCACGTGTTGAGCAATTCGGCGGTACGTCCACCCGGCCTCCCGCATGCCCACTATACGCCCTCGCTAAAAGTTCGTTAACTGCACACACGGTTCACGTCCACGCGGTCGCGGCATGCTACCAGTGTTAAAGACTGCGATGGAGCTCCGTATGCCACGGCAAACTGGCTGACACTGACGGCGGCGATGCACAAATGCTGCGCAGCTAGCGCCATTCGACGGCCAACACCGCGGTTCCTGGTGTGTCCGCTGTGCCATGCGTGTGATCATTGCTTGTACAGCCCTCTCGCAGTGTCCGGAGCAAGTATGGTGGGTCTGACACTCCGGTGTCAATGTGTTCTTTTTTCCATTTCCAGGAGTGTATTTTGAAACTAGTCAATCCCTCCCTTCAACAAGAGATGGACATATTGGTTCGGCAGGACACACTTGACTTTGCTCAGGAATCATTTGAAACTTTGCCATCAGTGTGTCAGGTTCACCGGCCCGCCGGGCGAGCTGCACGGAGCACTAAACAGCCTTCGCGCCCGGCCGCTGCCACCAGGCTCCCAGCCACGTGTGCCGCGCTGGCAAGCAAATGCAGTGATCAAATCATGCCCGCGATGAGCTAGTAAACATTCGCGCTAGAATTGCCCCTCACGCCAAGCTATTTGCTTTTATTGTAATAACAAAGGACATGTTCAGAGTGTTTGCCAGAAAAAGCTCAGATCAGAAGCTCAAAACCGTTCCAGGCCCTTTGCTTCGCGCCGGAATCGGAATCGAACCAAGGATACTCAGGCTCGAGAAACTTCGCGCATTGAAATTCATGTAGTTCATTCCACTCCTCCCTGTGCCACTCTCTCTAACAGTGACTGTGTTTGTCCCAGAAATAGTGTGCGTCGACATCGCCGGAACTCCTGTCAAGTCGCAAGTGATTATGTATCAGTGTCAGTTCACGTTGCACGAGACAGTCGCTCTTGTCGTCAGCAGGAGAATAAAATTTTTGTAGACTTGGACATTGACGGCAAAGTGACACCATTCCAGCTCGATACAGGAGCTGCCGTTTCACTGATTAATCAAGACACGTACAAACTGGTGGGCACACCTCCGTTGCGTGCCGCAGATGTTAACTAGCTATTCAGGTCAAGAGATCCCTGTGTTAGGACAGTGCAGCCTTCTTCCAACATACAAAGGACAAACAAAACGTGTGTAATTTTACGTCCTTCGTTCTCTGCAGTGAACTTGTTTGGTTTCGATTTATTTCAGTTGTTTAACTTCTCTATAGTAAATCAGGTCCTATCAGTGAACCAGACTGTGCATTCAGACAGTGTTTCTCGTCTACGTGAAGAATTTGCAGACATTTTTGCACCCGGCCTCGGTTGCGCTAAGAACTATAAAGCACATTTGGAACTTAAAGTAAACGCGAAACCGAAGTTTTTGAGAGCGCGCAATGTTCCCCACGCATTACATGATGAGGTCGCAAACACGATTTGGAATCAAAAGTTGTGATTGAACGTGTAGCAGGCTTCTCTCTGGGTATCACCCTTAGTAATTTTGCCAAAACGATCCGGAAAGTTGATACTTTGTGTGGACTTCAAGGCAACAGTGAATCCAAAACTAGTGACTGCAACTTTTCCTTTACCCCACCCGGAAGATCTTTTTGACAAACTGTGCCCGGGTAAATATTATTCGAGTTTGGACCCCGCAGATCCGTACTTGCAAATACCAGTGGACAAAGAATCCCAGCGCGTTTTGGTGGTTAACACGCATCTTCGGTTGTATTAATTCAAACGACTGCCATTTGGGTGTGCATCCGCCCCTGCATTGTTTCAGCAATATCTACAAACTGTTTGTGCGTCGGTCCCTACTGCAGCAAATTATCTGGGCGACATTGTGATCTCCCGAAAGACGGAAGAAGAACATTTGGCCCATCTCAGAGCATTATTTCAGGTCTTGCAACAAAATGGTCATCGCTTGCGAAAGGACAAATGTGTGTTTTTTGCTCGGGCCTTGCCATACATGGGACATGTACTCAATGCCCAAGGCATACATCCCAGTCTCACCCACCTTCCTGCCATACAAGACTTTCCTTCGACGCAGAATTTGAAGCAGCTACAGAGTGTAGAATAAATTACTACCACCGCTATGTAGCGCATGCCTCTTCGATTTCAGCTCCGCTTCATCGCTTACGCAGTAAGGGTGTTCCGTTCGTCTGGACGACGGAATGCGAACGCGGCTTTCGCCGGTTGATATCGGCGTTGCTTTCCAATACTTGCCTTACGCCATTCGATCCTCAGAAGCCCCTCTTGTTGATCGTGGATGCATCGGATTTCGGGATCGGTGCTGTGCTTGCGCACAAAGATGGATCGCACGATCGCGCTATAGCCTTTGCGTCCATATTGCTCTCGTCTGCTCAAAGAAATTATTCACAGAGCGAGAAAGAGGCATTGGCTCATTTATGCGGAAACCGATGACGTGGTCGAATAGTTTCCGATTGATTTTCGTCGTGTAGCTACAGCCACAGCTGCCGACCCTGTCCTTGCTCCCTTTCTGCGTTTTGTTGCTACGCAATGGCCCTTGTCAAAGTCACGGATCGGGAACCCTTTGGTTCGACAATTTTTTGCTCACGTGGAGAGACTTTTTGTACGACGTGGTGTTTTGTTGTTGAGTTCTGATAATGATCAGTCCAGGGTCGTGGTACCACGTTCGTTACAGTCCTCTGTCTTACAGCTTCTTCACCAAGGACATTGGGGTATAGTGAGAACGAAACAACTTGCTCTTCAGAACTGTACTTGGTTCGGAATCGATGCCGCGATTACGAATATGTGCTCTTCTTGCAGGGTGTGTGCCGAACAACAATCAGCACCACCTTGGAAATTCTTTGCATTGCCAAAAGCCACTTCCCCTTGGCAACGCTTACACATCGATTTTGCTGGTCCATTCTGGAATGCTCGATGGTTGGTAGTGATAGATTCATTCAGTAATTTTCCTTTTGTTGTCCGGATGTCTTCCACGACGTCATCTGCCACCATCCAAGCGTTATCCGCTATCTTTTGCATTGAAGGTCTTCCGCAGACTATTGTTTCCGACAATTCATGTCCGCAGAATTTCAGTCATTCTGCAAGGCCAATCGTATTCAACGTCTGACGTCCGCGCCGTTTTTGCCACAGTCAAACGCTGCTGCTGAACGATTGGTCAGGATTTTCGAGTCACAGATGTTGAAGTTGAAAGAGTCGCATTCACGGGAGGACGCGTTATTGCTCTTTTTGTCCTCGTATCTCTCTCAGCCCCGAGATGGGCGCTCGCCGGCTGAGTTGCTCCACGGTCTTCATCATCGAACCTTGATGTCTTTGCTATATCCGCCGCATCAGGTTCCTGTGCAGCGGCAGACACCTGCTTTTGCTCCAGGCGACGTTGTCTACTATCGCCACTATCGAGGTTCACGGCGTTGGCTCGAAAGGCGCATTCTTCGCTGCCTCGGCAGCGCTTTGTATCTGGTTTTGGGGGCGTCTGTTGAGGTGCGTCGGCATCTCAATCAGCTGCGCCTCTATCGTCCCACGGGATCTGCCGCTCGCCGTCTGCTTTCAGCGACGGTGCCGACCGGTCAGCGCCCCGAGGACCCATCTACTGGCTATCCTCAGCCCCAGGTGTTACCGACGCTGCCTTCCATTTTGCACCATGGCGACGCGCCGCCACCACCGCCGCCGCCGCCGCCTGTTCTCCCGCCGGCGACGCCCGCAGTGGACGCGTCGCTGCAACCACCGGGCGCCTCCCTGGATCACGCGCCGCCGATCGCTTCCCGTGACTAGTTGTCCTCCGACATGGAACTCTTGCCCGCTCCGGACCATATGTCGTCTTCGCCCGTCGGGTGCCCCTGCCCGATGGAGGTCGACCCTTCGGCCCCTCCTGTCTCTCTACGGGCGCATACACCGCATGTTGGCGTGCACCCTGGAGCAAGTTTTCAGGCGTTTCCTAGCTCCCCGCCGTCCGAATGGCAGGGTGCGGGTGGCACAGCCTCGCCTGTTGTTAGGCTCCCCACCTCGTCGCATTCGTCAACATGGGGTCCTCCTCACGGCGGGCGGAAGTCTTATGCCACAAACGTACGCAGATTTGCGGGGGAGGAATGTGGTGTCACTGCCAGACACCACACTTGCTAGGTGGTAGCCTTTAAATAGGGAGCTAACCCGTGGTCTAGTGGTAGGGTCTTTGATTCATAAACAAAACGTCTTCGGTGCCGGGTTCGATCCAAGCCACTGCCTACATTTTAATAAAGAATCAGCATTGGCGGCCGAAGACTTCCGGCATAAGAAGTCAGCCTCATTCTGCCAACGGCCTTGTCAAAGAGGGCGGAGGAGCAGATAGAGGTTCAGGGCACTCTCTTGTCCTAGGGGTGGGAAAATGCCCCAAAAGGCAGAAGAATCAGCAATGATCAACGACATGAGGATGCAGAAGGCAATGGAAACCACTGCATTAAAGACACGTAACGTGTATCCACAGGACATGTGGCCTGTAGTTGGAGAAGTGTCATGATGATCTCTCCATTGACAAAAGATTCCGGAATAGTCCCCCATTCGGATCTCCGGGAGGGGACTGCCAAGGGGGAGGTTACCATGAGAAAAAAATTGAATAATAAACGAAAGGATAATGTCGGGGCGTGGAATGTCAGAAGCTTGAACGTGGTAGGGAAGCTAGAAAATCTGAAAAGGGAAATGCAAAGGCTCAATCTAGATATAGTAGGGGTCAGTGAAGTGAAGTGGAAGGAAGACAAGGATTTCTGGTCAGATGAGTATCGGGTAATATCAACAGCAGCAGAAAATGGTATAATAGGTGTAGGATTCGTTATGAATAGGAAGGTAGGCAGAGGGTGTGTTACTGTGAACAGTTCAGTGACCGGGTTGTTCTAATCAGAATCGACAGCAGAGCATCACCGACAACGATAGTTCAGGTATACATGCCGACGTCGCAAGCTGAAGATGAACAGATAAAGTGTATGAGGATATTGAAAGGGTAATGCAGTATGTAAAGGGGGACGAAAATCTAATAGTCATGGGCGACTGGAATGCAGTTGTAGGGGAAGGAGTAGAAGAAAAGGTTACAGGAGAATATGGGCTTGGGGCAAGGAATGAAAGAGGAGAAAGACTAATTGAGTTCTGTAACAAGTTTCAGCTAGTAATAGCGAATACCATGTTCAAGAATCACAAGAGGAGGAGGTATACTTGGAAAAGGCCGGGAGATACGGGAAGATTTCAATTAGATTACATCATGGTCAGGCAGTGATTCCGAAATCAGATACTGGATTGTAAGGCATACCCAGGAGCAGATATGGACTCAGATCACAATATAGTAGTGATGAAGAGTAGGCTGAAGTTCAAGATATTAGTCAGGAAGAATCAATACGCTAAGAAGTGGGATACGGAAGTTCTAAGGAATGACGAGATACGTTTGAAGTTCTCTAACGCTATAGATACAGCAATAAGGAATAGCGCAGTAGGCAACACAGTTGAAGAGGAATGGACATCTCTAAAAAGTGCCATCACAGAAGTTGGGAAGGAAATCATAGGTACAAAGAAGGTAGCTGCAAAGAAACCATGGGTAACAGAAGAAATACTTCAGTTAATTGAAAAGAGGAAGTACAAACATGTTCCGGGAACATCAGGAATACAGAAATACAAGTCGCTGAGGAATGAAATAAATAGGAAGTGCAGGGAAGCTAAGACGAAATGGCAGCAGGAAAAATGTGAATACAACGAAAAAGATATATTGTCGGAATGACAGACTCAGCATACAGGAAAGTCAAAAAAACATTTGTTGACATTAAAAGCAACGGTGGTAATATTAAGAGTGCAACGGGAATTCCACTGTTAAATGCAGAGGAGAGAGCAGATAGGTGCAAAGAATACATTGAAATCCTCTATGAGGGTGAAGATTTGGCTAATGCGATAGAAGAAGAAACGGGAATCGATTTAGAAGAGATAGGGGATCAAGTATTAGAATCGGAATTTAAAAGAGCTTTGGAGGACTTACGGTCAAATAAGGCAGAAGGGATAGATAACATTCCATCAGAATTCCTAAAATCATTAGGGGAAGTGGCAACTAAACGACTATTCACGTTGGTGTGTAGAATATATGAGTCTGGCGACATACCATCTGACTTTCGGAAAAGCATCATCCACCCAATTCCGAAGACGGCAAAAGCTGACTAGTGCGAGAATTATCGCACAATCAGCTTAACAGCTCATGCATCGAAGCTGCTTAGAAGAATAATATACAGAAGAATGGAAAAGAAAATTGAGAATGCACTAGGTGACGACCAGTTTGGCTTTAGGAAATGTATAGGCACGAGAGAGGCAATTCTGACGTTACGGCTAATAATGGAAGCAAGGCTAAAGAAAAATCAAGACACGTTCATAGGATTTGTCGACCTGGAAAAAGCGTTCGACAATATAAAATGGTGCAAGCTGTTCAAGATTCTGAAAGAAGTAGGGGGTAAGCTATAGGGAGAGACGGGTCATATACAATATGTACAACAACCAAGAGGGAATAATAAGAGTGGACGATCAAGAACGAAGTGCCCGTATTAAGAAGGGAGTAAGACAAGCCTGTAGCCTTTCGCCCCTACTCTTCAATCTGTACATCGAGGAAGCAATGATGGAAATAAAAGAAAGGTTCAGGAGTGGAATTAAAATACAAGGTGAAAGGATATCAGTGATACGATTCGCTGATGAAATTGCTATCCTGAGTGAAAGTGAAGAAGAATTAAATGATCTGCTGAACGGAATGAACAGTCTAATGAGTACACAGTATGGCTTGAGAGTAAATCGGAGAAAGACGAAGGTAATGAGAAGAAGTAGAATTGAGAACAGCGCGAAACTTAACATCAGGATTGATGGTCACGAAGTCAAGGAAGTTAAGGAATTCTGCTACTTATGCAGTAAAATAACCAATGACGGACGGAGCAAGGAAGACATCAAAAGCAGACTCGCTATGGCAAAAAAGGCATTTCTGGCCAAGAGAAGTCTACTAATATCAAATACCGGCCTTAATTTGAGGAAGAAATTTCTGAGGATGTACGTCTGGAGTACAGCATTGTATGGTAGTGAAACATGGACTGTGGGAAAACCGGAACAGAAGAGAATCGAAGCATTTGAGATGTGGTGCTATAGACGAATATTGAAAATTATGTGGAGTGATAAGGTAAGGAGTGAGGAGGTTCTACGCAGAATCGGAGAGGAAAGGAATATGTGGACAACACTGATAAGGAGAAGGGACACGATGATAGGAATTGAGGACGTAGGTTGCAAGTGCTACTCTGAGATGAAGAGGTTAGCACAGGAAAGGAATTCGTGGCGGGCCGCATCAAACCAGTCAGTAGACTGACGAAAAAAAAAAAAAAAAAAAAAGGCATTTAAATCGGCCGCGGTCCGGTAGTACGGTCCGGTAGTATACGTCGGACCCGCGTGTCGCCACTATCAGTGACTGCAGACCGAGCGCCGCCACACGGCCGGTCTAGTCTAGAGAGACTCCCTAGCACTCGCCCCAGTTGTACAGTCGACTTTGCTACCGATGTTTCACTGACAAAATACGCTCTCATTTGCCGAGACGATAGTTTAGCATAGCCTTCAGCTACGTTATTTGCTACGACCTAGCAAGGCGCCATATTCAGTTACTATTGATATTGTGAAGCATGTACCGTCCAGAGCGACGTTCATCATTAATGGATTAAAGTTAATTATTCCACCAGCTACGTCCGTTGTTTCTAAATTCTAATTCCCTTGTCCTGTTCCAGACCTCACGCCAGCCTGCGTGAGCTAAATCGCGTGCCTTTCCGCCTCCTCCAGTAACACGGTATTGGCTCTCCTGCCAACCACAACAGAAACAAAGTCCAACTGAGTTCCACTGTGCGCTGCAATAGATCAGTTTTAGAGTGATGTTTCTAGAGCAAGTCTAGTGCGAGAATCGCTGAGTAAGCTTCTCCTATGCATGGCAACATGTCGATGCGTTTTCTGAACTTAGTTCACCCAACTGAAAATGCGAGTATTGCCCTACCCAATGATTCTGGATCTGTACATATGTCATTGCGTTTAGCTTACGGATTCTATCAGAGAACGCTTCCACAGACTCGTGGCGCCTTAAACATTTGGGCCGTAGTGCGGTGAAATTTGGTGTTAATGGGCTACGGAAGCAGACAACCGACGTGAGTGCGTTTGCTAACAGCACGACATCGCCTTTAGCGCCTCCCTTGGGCTTTGACCATAGACGACTGGAAAACATAGCCTGGTCAAATGAGTCCTGATTTCATTTGGTAAGGGCTGATGATAATGTGCTAGTGTAAGGCCGATCCCCTGACACCATGGCCAAAATGTTGTTAAAAAGGCACAGTGCAAGCTTCTTGTGAATGCATAATATTTTGGACTTTGTTTTCATAGAGTGTAATGGATCCTCTGATCCAACTGAACCGATCATTGGCTGTGAATAGTTATGTTCCGCTACTTGGAGACCATTTGCAGCCCTTCATGGACTTGATGTTCCCAAATAACGAGCTATTTTTATGGATGACAATGCGCCATGTCAACAAGGTCGTGATTGGTTTGAAGGACGTTCTGGACGATTTGAGCAAATGATTTGCTCTGTCACTGAACGTTTATGAAACATAATCAAGAGGTCAGTTCGTACAAAAAACCCTGCACCGGCAACATTTTTGCAATTGTGGACAGCTACAGCGGCAGCATGGTTCAATATTTCTGCGGGGGACTTCCAATGAATTGTTAAGGCCATCCCACGTCGAGTTGCTCCACTAAGCTGGGCAGAACGACGTCCGAAGGAGGTGTTGCATGACTTTTGACACCTGAATATATTTTGATGCTTCGCAGTTCAAGTTAGAAAATGGATTAGGCTTTCTGATAAATTCATGCCTTTTATGTTTGTAAGTATACTTTTCCAATAATAATTATTATTTTTAAATATTATATGCAATGAAATTATTTAAATTATTCATATTTGATTCTACCCTAATGTTCCAGCTAATCCGATACTACTAAATCAAGATTGCCATGTGCTATTACGTGCTCACATTTACCAATATTATGTTTCATTGTTCATCGAAATTTTCTGTTTGATTACGACAGAAAGAAGCGTACACTCCACGGTCGACACAACAAAGATTTCTTACATAACTTTTCAAGGCAGCTAATTAACGTCTATTGGGTACGCTCATGATGTGTATTGCACAGACTACGCCGCGCTACAAGATTATTTAACTGTATTAATACATTTTTGGGGTGACGGCAGTTTCACTGACGCAAAATTTTATATTATTTTATTTTTTGACGCCAGAGTAATAAGGGCTGATGTAATTTTGTGCTTAATAATGATGATTGCTGGTACTGAGTAGAGATTTATTTCGTCGGTAGTCCTAAATATGTTCTTCTTGAAGTTTAAGCAGTTTACACAGGTGTGAGTTATTGTTGCTTGTTTATGTCTCCCTATACCCACGATTATCGTTTAAAGCCATTGTTTCCTCATCCCGAAATACTAGGAATCCTCTGTTCGCTGTATACTTTTCACTGCTTATTCTTGTTAACTCAATGAGTTGAATCACTTGCCAAATGTGTGTAATAGACATTACACTGGTTCTGCTAATCTTAAAACGAATTACAATTTTAAAATATAAATAGAAGAAGTAAATAATGATGATGATATTTGGTTTATGGGGCGCTCAACTGTCAGTTCGTTTCTGGAGCCGCTGGTTTGAGTTTTGCGATATGGCAGGGTAATATTACATTGTAACCACTGTCACATTAGTACAAAATTTCAAAACATTTGGATCGCGTAAAGTGTAGTAAATAGCGATAAACATGTAGAAAGACGCACTTGGTGAAATGTGAAGTTAATGAGAATGAGATTTTCGCTCCGCAGCGGAGTGTGCGCTGACATGAGACTTCCTGGCAGATTAAAATTGTGTGCCGGACCGAGACTCGAGCTACTGGCAGAAGTAAAGCTGTAGGACGGGGCGTGAGTCGTGCTTGGGTGGCTCAATTGGTAGAGCACTTGCCTGCACACGGCAAAGGTCCCGATGTAGAGTCTCGGTCCGGCACGCAGTTTTAATCTGCCACGAAGTTTCATGAAGTTCATAACTTTGTGTTACTCTCGGGCTACAACTTTCCTTAGATGAAAAGAAGGATGTAAGTCCAAAAAAAATGTAAGGTTGGCGACCCATAAGTCCTAGCGTTTTCTTTAAAGTGAAAATTTTGCGAGGAAAAGAAAATATTTTGGCAAAGCTTTTTACGTTATGCGGCTGTATGTTCTACAGAACAGTGTGTTTAGTTTATTATTCTGCTATTATACTTCCTGTTCTTTTCAGGTCATAGAAATGACCTGTCTAGTTGGCGGAAAAAGAGAATTTCCGAAACCTTCTTTTTTTGCGCTTAATGAAGGTTGCAAAGCCATAGAAATTGCTCTAGAGATTTGTGAAGTGAATGATAAAGAAGCGATAGCTCTTAGCATGACTCATAGTTCGTTTAAGGGATTCAAAGACGGCAATTTCGACCTCAGAGACTCACCGGCGGCCCATTCAGTTCGATGAGACGCTACTGAATCAGCTTACTCACGAAGATCCACGCCGATGCCAAGGGACTTTTCAGAGATAATGTAGTGCCCCCACATTACCTTAGAGCATCAGGGAAAGGTTCAAAAATTGAGCGGCCGGGTTCTACAACAACAACAAAAATCAACGAGGAACGATCTCCACCGTTTGCTTGGCCGCTATCGGTCCACTCATGAACACAAGCAATTTTTCTATCGAATTGTTATCGGCGACGAAAAATGACACTTGTATGTCAGTATGAAGCAGCACAAAGAGTGGCTTAGCCCCGACAGACGGACGACACCCAGAGCAAAAATAGATCTTCTACCGCATATTGCGCTCATTGAGGGGCCGGGAAGGTGTGATACACCTTAGCTTAATACCTTTATAGGAACCATAGAGTGAATACGGAACCTTACATCCAAAAAAATGCAGCCCAACAGAAACGACTTGATCGGAGACATGGCGTTCTTCTGCAATACGACAACGTCAGCCCTCACAGTAACAATATGACCAAGGAAGAGAAACCATTCAGACGTTTGACTGTGAAGTGCTGCAATATCCTCCGTGTTCTCTTGACTTGATGCTTTCCGATTTCCATCTATTTCTGTCAATTTAGAAGGCAGTGCGTGCCCTTCAGCCTGGAACCGCGCGACCGCTACGGTCGCAGGTTCGAATCCTGCCTCAGGCATGGATGTGTGATGTCCTTAGGTTATTTAGGTTTAAGTAGTTCTACGTTCTAGGCGACTGATGACCTCAGATGTCAAGCTCCATAGCGCTCAGAGCCATTTGAGCCAGTGCTTGCTGTTTCGTTCAATAATGACGTGAATTAAAGGCTTGACTGAACAATTTCCTCCAGTGGAAGCCAGGTGATAAGTACCGTCGAGGCACTGAACAGCTTCTTGAACATTGGGTAGGAATACATTAATGGTTGATTTGTTGTCCATTTCTTGTTTATTTTTGTGGATACCTAAACTAATACGTAAGCACCTAAACTTAGGCACCAAACCAATGTAAAAATCTCTAATTACTGAATAATTGGTTATTGGACCCTGCGGCGAGATGTATAATATCTGTTAACAACGGGCAAAAATTAATGAATCTCGTAAAATGTTCGCAGTTCGCAGTCGTGGACATATTTGCAAGATAAAGTAAGTATCGTAAGTTCATTTTATCAGGTAAGTTTGCTGCCATGCTTATTTTCATTTGTCCCTGTATAAATGCTGTTATTTTTCTCATTTGTCTCGAATAAAGAGTTTGCTGACAAAGTAAGTACTATGACTTCTTGAATTTGAGATATAGATATTTATGCTCAGCCACAGGTGTGTGAACGTGAGATAATTCGAACAAAATTTTTCCGACAGTACAGATTCCGTTACTGGAACTGTCGTCTCTTTTCTGCTCTGGATTTCACTGTCAGCGTCATAAGACCACACCTCTGAACTGCAGAATCGATGCTGCATTACAATCGTTTGCCATAAATCCGCTCTGTGGTTTACGTGTGCGATCCGCAGTGCGTTTCCGCAAACATAGTTCAAGCACAAATCTCCTGCATGAAGCTGTCTCCTGTGAAAATGGCTGCCCGTTGATTTCACGTCCTGAAAATTAACGACCCTCCTCGATTATACAACACGCATGAGAAATAAGCTGCCCCCGTGTTCACAGAAGTGTTCTATTTGCGTCATTATTTTCTCTGTAAAAAATGAGTGCCAATAGCATTTCGTCGCATGTTTGTGTCGACAAAGCAGCCCTATAAGTTTGTTAGGCGTTCGCTGTTCCGTTGACATGAGGAGGTGTAATACTCGTATATTTGAAAAGCAATCATAAGTACTCAATTACCGAATTCATATAGCGAATATTCTTCTTAATAAAAATCGATCTTCAATAGATGACAATTACTAGAAATAGCTCATGCCTTATTGTTTCTTGTACACTCACGAAAATGGGGAATGCTGCACTATGAACACATTTAACGAACACTACCAAACTGTACTACAGCATTTCCATACGTCTGAGATATGTTGGTTAAAATTTTGTCCTTAAGAGATATTATTTTCATTACACAAAAAGTGTGGTTACTGCAAATGAGGGATGGCGAGAGTTCGTTATGGCTATTGGCTGTGGCTAACTTTTTAGTTGGAGATTACAACATAGCATGCACAGGTGACACGCACACCCAGTTTATTTCCATCTCTCGCTCTCTGAGAAAGATTGAATCATTGCCTTGAAGAGACACACGAAGGCCATACTGAGTGACTGCACGGACAGTTGACTATTGTGCAATTCCAGCAGAGTGCATGGTGAAATGGACTCAAGAGAACAGATTGCCAAGAGGCTTCCTGAAGGACTACACTACGACTCGACCGTAGGATTGTTGGACTGGCTCTGATGAGTAGTTAGATGACAGCTGAGGTTGCAAGTAAAGTCTCACCATGAATCGGCGCATAGAAAAGTACTGAAATTTGGGAAGAGATCTCGAGTAGCCATTCTTCGTTTACAACTGAAAGCGTACATGAGGCAACAGATACTTGCACAGTGTGGAGTCAGAGAGGACTTGGATACTGAGCGATATTCAGTGGCGTGATGTTCTGTGGTGATGAGCCGAACTTCTGTTTGTGGTTGGCATATGAACAAAACGTGTCCATAGACGACTTGGTTGAAAGTCACAGCAAAAATAATAATTGTCTAGACCCATACTTCTCTAACTGCTAGAATATGACATGGGGAACTATTCGGTGTGACCACAGGACTGATTTGGAAATAGTCGAATGGAGGATGAATACTTGTATGTGGATAGAATAGTAAATCATGTAGTGATGCCTCTCATGAAAGATATTCAGTACTACTACTACAGGACCAACCTACGCCACCCATGGTTGAAATTGTCCCGGCAGTTATTGCAAGTGGTCCAGCATGATTGTACAATTTAATTTAATTAAGATGTTGGTTATTTAGATGAAAATATATTTAATATAGACTGCTAGAGTTTCATGACAAAAACTACAGTCGTAAGTTTTATCATTGTTATAATGACAGTTGGAAAGAAAATTATGTCCAAAATTTTTATCGGTCTTCACCTGATCGCCATAAAGTATCTTCACAATTCACTCATAAAAAGTGCTTCCATCTAATTTTTCATAAACAGAAGATGTGGCCATAGCATACAACATGAGCATGGAATCCATTCATTTCCTGGATTGCTCTTGGAAAATGGTTTAAGACTTCCGATACGCGGGTAATCCTCGTCCTGATCCTCTTCATCTTGAATGATCTTAGGAATGCCAACTTTCTTTCAGTGCTTTATTTGAGTTCCGTCATGTGATGTAGTTTTACCATTGTCACATTTTAATTTGTAAATGTTATCTTTTCTGAATTTCTTCTTTAATTACTTCCTTTTCTGTCTGTCGAGGCTTGCTGTTTGGTTTCTATCACTGCTGATCCCATGTTGTATCAGAAGCATCGCCTCTTTCATTTTTGTTTTTATAACTTCGAACCATCCTAAAAACAGAACGGTACAATGCCAATCAGTAAAAGCCTGACGACATTCGAGGCGTTTAACATATCGCTGCGAACGAGGTCACTAGAGGATGACTTTCGAAGATGCATGTAGATTTGATAGTTGAAAGTATATGTCCTTCAGCGTCCCAAAACTAATATTTTCAAATTTACATCATAATCGCTTTAGTTGAATATCTGAACGTAACATACGTGTTTCGGAAGAAAAGAAAAACAAAAATCAAATGAAATACCTACCGGTTTAAAATTAATACAGGACACAATTAACTTACATAAAAACTGCGTTTCATAGGATCTAGACATTCATAAAGTTAATTGGCCGAAATATCCGTCATTATGAGTACGAAGGGATGTTGGGATAGCGTTGTAAAAGAAGCTACAGAAATAAAAATATCTGGAAATGGTTTGCAGCTCAGCAGAGCCTGGGTCCCAGCCATCGCATTGTTTGAAGCAGGGGAGACGGATGCGGGACGAAAACTTTACCGTACTTAGCGAGGAAGATGGCACCAGTGATGTCATATCCATATATCCATATAACAACGAGGTCACTGCGAGAGGACAGCCATTTACTACTTAACAAGGCCGAGGAGAGCTCGGTCGAAAGCTTCTGGGATTTTAATCACCTGAGGCGGTTAGAAGTCGGAGAAGATTTTATTAATGTTAATGATGGGTTACTTTGACCATGTGGACCGACTTGGCCCTATTTAAATGGCTATGCTGGCCCATGTGCATACTGGAATTATTTTAGTGAGTTTATGGAAACGTTTTAAGCATATACCGTCGTATATAGCGTAAAAATACTCTTATGGTTGTACTAACTGCTTTAGTAAAAGTGTTGTCGTGGAGTGTACAACGAAGTGTCTTGATAAGCGAAATTTACTTTCACTAACAACTTAAAGTGCCTGGCGTTTCTCACTCGACAATTTAAATGCACCGACGCGTTTTAGGAAGAACCGCGGTGCTGTTGCCTTCAAACACCAAGGTAGGTGGCGTATTCTTACGACAGTTTAACGAATTAATCGAGCCCCTCTGGTAAGTGTGACCAGGAAGCCCCTCTACTTCCGTATCAGCCTCCAGTCAACAATCATTGTGAACTGATACGACATGTGTTTCAAGAGCGGCGCCAATTTCCGTGAGACGGAATGTAATGTCTCTTGCAGCGGTCTCTCCGCGATATTTTCAGTAATTTTATAAATTATATAACTCAGTACATATCTCGAAATATCTCTTCTTATCTTATCGATTCCTAAACTTTAATATACGATTATTATCAATGCAAAGTAGTTTCAAGCCCTATTGTTCCTTGGAGCGTGTATTTACTCCATGGAATAGCTTCTCTGCTATCTATGTTTTCTCTTATGAAAAGAATGAAGGAGATCTTGGCGATTAGCCCTGAAAGAGGGAGGATGTATATGTATGTATTGTTGAGCTAGTCGCCATCTTGATGAGATTCTGTATGAGAAGGAATTTAATACATGAACTAAACTAAAGTAAGTGTGTTCGCGTATTATTTAACTGATTATTATTGACAGTGTCTGCTTACTACGCTGTGTTGCACGGGATCAGTGGGGAACGTCTGATTTACACTGGATGAACCTGCCGTTTTGTATGCTCAAGATATCCAGTTTATTACTTCAAATAGGCTAACACGGTCTTACCAGCAGATCCCCGGTCTTCCCCATGTGATAACCGAAAGTTAATAATTATTACAAATGTTTTCAGGAGATCGACTGACAATTTTCGTCGCACTGAGACTTTGAAATTGCTTCACTGCCTTACGGAATTTAAGTTAAGCTCAATTTAATCAGGATAGACAAGCATTGAACTGTGTGAATGTGATAAGCCTGCTTTTTGAATGAAAATTTCTTAATATACGCATGTTTTTGCTATCCTGATCAGTGAATCTAAATCAGGCCGGTGTGAGAGAGGTTCCTTAAATTTTTAGATCCCACAAAAAAAAAATATTAAAATGAACTGCGCAAACGTTTTCCTTCAAGCCACTACGAATATACTGGTGAGTAAGAGGGTTACACTTCATAATGATGTTGACGGTCGGCATCAGTTAGAATGAAAAGGAAGTTATATCGTTTAATTTCCGATAATTCTATGAATATCTGTACACAAATTGATAAATATAAGACGGGTGCTTCTTAATGTCTTTCCATTTTCGTCACAGTACGTCTCAGGGATGAGGCAAATGATGGTATCATTCCACGATTATTAGCACAGTCGCTAGATATTCTTGCTTAATATTTATGTCATAGGTTAAAGGCTCAGCCGCTGTACCGCGAAACTAAAGATAAATTCCTCAAGACACTCTACGCGTAGTGGAGGACGCTACCTGAGTCAGTACTTGAACCTAGCGTTCCTACCTTTGTGTTCCAGTTGCGTATCGTGGCCGAGATTAACGACTGTCAGTATTTCTCTGTTATGTTTAATTGATCCAATTTTACTGCGGTACTGAAACAACTAAACTCACCTGTGGCGAAACACAAAGTTCTTTGATATATTTCCTCTTTTGCACTCAAACAGGTAGAGATTCTCCATTGACAAGCAAGGATAATGCATCATCAGTGAACCACTACATTTGTGGCTGAACTATTCTTCTTTCTCCCTACGATTATTATCAACAATCTCAATATCATATCTACTCTGATGTGTTTGTTCCATACTCAAACAGCTGCTGAGTATGGCTGATGCCTGTATTGGTCGAAAATGACGTGATAAAACAATAAGATAGGTAGTAATAAGGTTTCAATTTTTAGCTCGAGGAAATATTGCTTTTTTGTGCATTTGCAATCCTGCTACAACTGTGTGTTTGTGAATCTACAGTTCCTTGTCTTCAGATCGACGACTTTTCGAAAAACCATTTATGAAACACAATGACACTATTGCATACACAAATTCGCCGATAACGGGGAGCTTCGGAGAACTCCGGGCTGCGTGCAAAAGAAAACAAGGTAATTAAAAGTTATTCCAGATTGGAGCTGAAAACTACCAGTTGCTGCAGGTATTACATGCATCGATGTAGAGTTACGATCATGAAACGACAGCCAATAAGTACCGAGTGTGCATAAATCAACTCCTGTGTGGAGCTGGTCGCAAGGACATTTTGAGGCAGTAATAATTATAAAAAAAGTTGAGGGTGTGTTAGATGATGATGATTTCGGCTTTAGGAACGGTAAAGGTACCAGAGAGGCAATTCTGACATCGTTGCTGACATTCGAAGGCTAAAGAAAAATAAAGACACTTCCATAGGATATTTAGATCTGGGAGAAGAGTTTTACATCGTGAAATGTGCAAGTCGTTCGAAGTTTTGAGAAAAATAGGGGTAAACCGTAGGGAAAGACGGGTAATATACAATATGTACAAGAGCCAAGAGGGTATAACAAAATTTCTGGGATTAAGAAGGGTGTAAGACAGGGAAATAGTCTTTTGCCTCTAGTGTTCAATCTGTACATCGAAGAAGCAATGATGGAAATAAAAGATGGGTTCACGAGCGGAAATAAATTTGAAGATGAAATGATATCAAAGATTCGATTCGCTGATGACATTGCTATCACGAGTAAAAACGAAGAATTAAAGGATCTGCTGAATTGAATGAGCAGTCTAATGAGTACAGAATATGGACTGAAATCGAAGAAAGATGAAAATAATTAGAAATAGCAAAAATGAAAACAGAGTGAAACTTAAGAGGATGATGGTAACGAAATACATTTAGTTAAGCAGTTCTTCTACCTAGAGAGCAAAATAACCAATGACGAACGGAGCAAGGAGGACATCAAAAGCAGACTAGCATCGGCAAAAAGGACATTTCTGGCCAAGAGAAATTTATTAGTACCAAAGATAGGCCTTAATTTGAAGAAGAAATTTCTGAGAATGTACGTCTGGGGAACAGCCTTGTATAGTAGTGAAACACGGAATGTGGGAAAATTTGAACAGAAGAGAATCGAAGAATTCTAGATGTAATGCTACTGAAGAATGTTGAAAATTAAGTAGACTGATTAAGGTAAAGAATGAAGAGGTCCCCGACAGAATCGGAGAGGAAAGGCATATATGAGAAACAATGACAAAGAGAAGGAACAGGATTATAGGACATCTGCTGAGAGTACAGGGAATGACTTCTATGGTAGCAGAGGAAGCTGTGGAGCGCAAAAGCTGCAAAGGAACACAGAGAGGACATCTGCTGAGAGTACAGGGAATGACTTCTATGGTAGTAGAGGAAACTGTGGAGTGCAAAAACTGCAGAGGAAGACAGAGAGGACGTCTGCTGAGAGTACAGGGAATGACTTCTATGGTAGTAGAGGAAGCTGTGGAGCGCAAAAGCTGCAAAGGAACACAGAGAGGACATCTGCTGAGAGTACAGGGAATGACTTCTATGGTAGTAGAGGAAACTGTGGAGTGCAAAAACTGCAGAGGAAGACAGAGAGGACGTCTGCTGAGAGTACAGGGAATGACTTCTATGGTAGTAGAGGAAGCTGTGGAGTGCAAAAACTGCAGAGGAAGACAGAGGGGACATCTGCTGAGAGTACAGGGAATGATGCCTCTGGTAGTAGAGGAAGCTGTGGAGTGTAACACTGCAGAGGAAGACAGAGACTTGAGGAAGTAGATGAAGAGGTTGGCACAGGAGAGGAATTCGTGGTGGACCGCACGAAAAAAAAATAACAAAGTCATTGGCGAATAACTCAAGGAATTTTTGAAACAAAGTGTACATCGTTGCCAAGCTGGAAGCAGAAACTTCGAACTATTACTGCAAAAATAGACTGCTTTTGAGTAAAATGTTTCTTCCTTCGCAGTCTGCTATTACTGATCTGCTTGTTTGGATATAAGGCCATTTGTGGTCCCCGAACAACAGCAAAACCTGAAAAAAAAACTTTTGGTTTCATTATCAACCGAATGTCCCTTTCAGCAATACATGTTGGATATCTCACAGCATTTAATGCTGCTGTATATTGAAAAATAATGGAATGAAATTGAGTCTAGTACACGAGGCTTTATAAATATCAGAGCAAAATCTCATGAAACGAAGGCCGCCATGAGGGAGAATTTAAAGGTTGCGTAGCTTTGATCACGCTGCTTGAACAATTACTTCAAGTAATTCAGCTACTAATGGCGATTTTTACCCTAACAGGTATTAGCTGAGCGAAGTTCGGTTAAGTGTATACACTTTTGCACCTGTGCACATTGCGCTTTTACAAGACAAGTATACGTCTAATACTTCATTTCAAATTACTGAAAAGAAAATCAGTGAATTTATACGAAATAATCACCAGGATCCCTATCACTTGCGTATAAACTGCCATCTCTTCAATAGCCCAAAGCTACGGTTCATTAATAGAATAACTTCCTCACACTGGGATGATTTTGGGCTCTAGTGAGTCAATAGATCTGTGACGCAAGAGTTTCTCAATGCAATGGTACTTTTTCTTTGTTTTGACAAACTTGCCCTCCTCGCTAGCCGCACGGTCTAACTCGCTGCTTCCCATGGAGCAAGCCGTACCGGTCCCAGGCACGAATCCGCCCAGCGGATTTGTGTCAATGTGCAGTGTGCCTCGGAGAATACGAACTGGTTATCCTTATTACGCCTCAGTTACACTATGTCGGCGACTGCTGCGCAAACTCTGTCTCCCCGTACGCCTGCATCATAATTACTCTACCGCGCAAACATTTGGGGTTACACTGGTCTGGTATGAGACGTTCCCGGCGGGGTCCACTGGGGGCCGAATCCCACAATAACCCTTGGTTCGGTGTGGGACGGCGGTGGGTCGGATGGACTGCTGTGGCCTGTTGAGTCGTTGTGAACCACTGAGGGCTACGGCGGAACGATGCCTCTCCGTTGTTTCTAGGCCTCCGGTTCAATACACAATACACAACGCACTACCAACATACCAGAAGAACTAACTTCCCCATTGTCTGCAAACGTAAAGGACGAATTTCCACTTGCTTCTCAGAATGGCCATAGTTTTGAATTTCTCTTGGAGTGCGTCGATAATTTGTGCTCGTTTGACAAACGCTGTGCGCGGTGGTATACTGCTTAAAATGTTGTATTCGTACTCTGAAGGTGATGGGCCTTTTCCCTATGGGAATACCCTGATGCACTTTGAACTAATGCCAACGTAATTCCTATTTGAAGGATATTCCACGTACGCGCCTTGTTCTAGTCTATCTGAGCTCAAGCTTCGACACTATTGACCATAACGTCGACTAGTCGTTAAATCCTATTCCTCCACGGCACACCCATTCAATGGGGTAGTACTGTGCTCTGTTAGAAGCAATTGGCAACTGCTGAGAGGAAACTAGGCCTTGAAAACTGAATCTCAATTCGACGCTTGGTGTCACAAAGGGTTCGTTTACGATATGGGGAACTCTACTCTGTCAGTGAACAGATTATTGCAACACGAGGAATAACAGTGAGATCAGTGGAACTTCTTGGCAGATTAAAACTGTGTGCTGTACCGAGACTCGAAATCCGGATTTTTGCCTTTCACCTCCTCCATTCTAAGCAAGAAACTATTGCGGCTTCATAACGTGCTCTGGGAGAAACGAGAGCAGTGCAGGCGCAGGACTCATAGGTAATTGCCATAATGCAATACCACTGTCCCTTCCACTTGCGACAGTGTGACTCATGACTGTGAGGGCGTACTTTGTTTGTTTGTTGGTGGACCTTGTTTCATTTTATTTCACTATGGACGCGTGGATTAAAACAGGATCTTGCCATAATAGACACACTTCATGTGATTACGACGAACCTTCCACACCCGGTACCAATGCATCATGTAATAAACATACTGGTGACTGTGTTAGTGAAGTTAATGAACTCAAGTCCTTCCAGGAGAAGGCAACATTTTGCTTTGTAAATACGATGATGATTATTTGAAATATGGGTTTGTGTTTTCTAGCACAAATCAATAGCCGCTTCTCCACTGTGTTGTGTGCTTTGAAGTTCTTGCTAACGAGGGTATGAAACCCTCAAAACTGAAAAGACATTTACGAAAGAAACATCCAGAATACGCAAGTAAGTCAATTGATTTTTTTCAAAACAAAAAAAGAGAATTTTTAAAGTCAAAATAAATGGACGACAAAATCGATTTCTGATGAACAAAATATGCAAGCTACAATCGCTTCGTATCGACTGCTATTGTTGATAGCCAAAAAGGGGCAGATCACACCATAGGAGAGGATATTATATTACCGGTGGCCAAAATAATATCTGATGCTTTTATTCAGCGAAAAGCACACAAGACTAATTGTAGAAATACCTCTATCACACACAACGGTAAAGAGAAGGGTCGATGAAATGTCAGAGTTTGTAAAACAGTCGATAATCACTGTTTTCAAATAAAGTGACTACTTTTCACTTCATCTGGATGAAATTACAGATATAGACGGCGAGGCTATTCTTTTAGCTTTGGTTAGGTTTGAATTTGATGGGAGTATGGAAGAAGAAATGCTCTTTTGTAAATGTTTTCCGATGATAACAACAGGGGACGAAATTTTTAAATGGGTTGAAGGCTTTATGGCAGAAAATGAAACAGAGTGGATAAAATGTGTTGCATTGACGAGTGATGGTGCCCATGCTATGTCTGGTGTTTACTCCAGTCTGACTGGCAAAGTTAGGGCAGTTGCCCCTAATTTTCAATGGACTCACTGTAGCCTTCACCGAGAGGCCCTTGTATGTGAAGGACTGTCAGAAAGCCTAAAGAAAATCATTAATGACGCAGTGAAAATAGTGAATTTCATTAAATCTAGACCTAAAAATTCAACATAGTTTGCCGTACTGTGCGATGAGATGGGCAGTGAGCACAAAACACTTCTCTTGCACTCTGAAGTAAGCTGGCAGTCAAGAGGGAAAGTGCTATCCAGATTATTTGAGCTTCGAGATGGAGCACAAAAGTGATGCGAAATTTGTGAGCAGTTTCTTGTACATGTTAAATGACAAAACTGGATAATACGTTTTTCATATTTAGGAGTGTTACTTAGTATTGATTTCCTGTAGTAGGTATCACTTTCCAAGGATTCCTGATGAACTGCTATGGGTAATAAATCCGTCTGAAGAAGACAACCTTAAAGGTTAAAACTGTCAGCATCTGCAGAAGACTGCCTGATAGAACTATCGTGTGAATCTTCTTTGGAAACTTTATTTGAAGAATTAAGCCTAATGCCATTTTAGATCAAATTAAAGAGAGAGTATGGAGTGCTTGCAAACATAGCTTTGAAGGAACTAATGGGATTCACAAGTGTTTACTGATGTGAACCAGCTTCTCCTAGCTTGTTTTTTTTTTTTAAGAAAAAAACAAATATAGAAGAAAACTCCGCGTGGAAAACGATTTACGACTAGAAGTAACAAGCTTTAGTCCAGAAATAGAAAGTGTCGTTAACACCAAGGCTTATCTATTCCACAAATCTCATTAACTTGACTATTGAATTTTCATGAAATAAATTTCTTATGTGCCAAAATATTGTTATTTTTTCTTTAACTATGCTCCCTTCACCATTTTCAAAATTATTACTCAGCAAAGCATATTTTCATACAATACTAAGTTCAGTTTCCCATTATATATAATATTTAAATTACTATTAACTAGTGCATACTGATTTCTTGTTGTAGTAGTAGAGTGCTCATACGTATAGACTGGGTCGCGAAAATGTTTCCAGAAAAATAGTGGGTCGCGTTACAAAAAAGTAGCTCATCGTTGGAAACTTCGTCGACTGCGAGATTTATGATCAGAATTAGATACCAAAAAATGAGAATTTTTAATAAGCGAAATAAATTTCCCGCCTGAGTCCGCGATCATTATGAGTATTTTATGAAGTAACGCAAATTAATTTCTAGAAAATGGGCAGTTAGTTAATAGAAAGAAGGTTTCCATGCCTTACTGGATGGTAGTGCCATCTATTTTACTGCAATTATTTTGAATTCATCCTCTTTAGTTTTCGGGGAAAACTATTATTTTGGCCCATTGGTGGCGTAGTCATGAGGATTTATGTGTTAAAGTTGCAATATAGAAAGCTCTTATTTGTTGAGTATATTGATTTCAATTACTTCTGATGAAATACAGCAAAGCCAACTACGTTTTAATCAAGAGAACTGTGCCCGACATGTATTTTCGTGAGGTACATATTTATTTGAAATAACTAAAACATATAGTCACATGTGAGTCTCTTTTCAAATTAATAAAGCATTCTATATCTTTTTAATTGAAAGTATTCTATTCTTTTCATGGCTACGAGTAACTAGCGTTGCACGATGGAATATCTAACCATATAAGTCCTTTGTACGCGGTTTTGGTATACAAACCAAACCTCCGGATTAACTTCCAATAACAGGGGAATTAGCGATTGCACCATAGGGACAAGTAGATTCGGTTAGCTCGTATAAATTAAAGGCAGAGCGTGTAATTTCCATTTAAAATGCATGTGACTGATTCGAAGCTCTATCAGCGAGAAATGTTGTTTTGGAACTCTGTTCCCTTCCAAACAAGTTTGCTACGAATAAATAACAAATGTTACGTATCTGCTGCATTGATAGGTATTTTTATGGTGATACACTGAAAACTTTGACGACATGTCCGAAAATCGAACAGTATTTTTTAGCTTTCCAATGAAAGACATTTTTAATGGTTTTGGTATCTATTGATTTTGGTACAAAATTTTTAACGTTTGAGAGATTCACAACAATGAAACTTAAGAGAAGTTGATTGCTTCATTTTTCATGTTATTCAGACTGATTTCCTTGTCTTTGTGACGGAGGGTCACTTTGACATGTGACTGTCAACAAAAACTGCTTGTATTATTTTTTTTATATTTATTAAAATGTTTGTGCCAGACCGCACTCGCTCATTATTGGTGAGCTATTCCGGCTTATACCTGTCCCTTATCGACTGTAGCTAGCTAACTAAAGGACTTACTATGTATGCGCAACGTCTGACAACGTTAATAATATTTTATAGCAGCGCAATTTTCGTTAGCTGAGCGGTCTATGGAGCTGCAGTCATGGACTGTGCGGCTGGTCTCGGCAGAGGTTCGAGTCCTCCCTCGGGCATGGGTGTACTTGTGTTTGTCCTTAGAATAATTTAGGTTAAGTAGTGTGTAAACTTAGGGACTGACGACCTTAGCAGTTAAGTCCGATAAGATTTCACACACATTGTTTTTAATTTTCGTTAGTTCCTAAAAAATACATACACTCTCATCTTATAACTTACTGCGAAAAAGCCTAATGGCCAAGTAAAAAGAGGCAAACCCATAAATAACAGTCAAACCACTGGTCACCGAAACATCTAATATCATTAAATACAACGTGACGCACGTTCTTAAGGAAGAAGAGTGTATCGCACACCCAATAAGTAAACAATACAGTGTAAAACGAAAGTGGTTAAAGTATGACAATAGTTCACATAACAGGCAAATCTGCGTACCTGAAAAATTTGTCAGGTTAATTACCAGTCGTGTCTGACATCTAAATGTTTCTAATACACAAATTTTCCTGATCATACGATTTATTTTTTTACATTACTTACTTACATTTAACACTGAAATTATGGTCAGCATATTTGATCAACCTAATAATTTATACTGGGTCTTACTTCAGGTCACTGAAAATCGATGGATACTCTGTGTGGCAGTGCACTTGTGTGAAATTCATCATCGCTAATAATCGGTCATTTAAAATTCGTTGCCGGATAAAGATGTCTTCTAGATTCTACATTAAATATTTTTTTCTGATGTAGTCCCCCACGTCCATGCTTCGAGTTACCTAACGTTATCTACACACCTACCAGTAGTTCGCCATCTTCATTTTCTCCTATCCCTTGTGATCCAGCAAATGTATACGCCTCTATACCATCTGTTGGTCCGTAAACATGTTCCACCTTCCTATATCACATTTTCATTACAGTTGCAATTTGCCTCCAACTCCACTCTGTGTAATACTTTTCCAGTTTCTTCGAGTAATTTTCATCAGATACTAATCACTTTTATTTTGGCACCATACACAATCATTAACCTGGCTCCAGAGACGTAGGATCCCCTTCCCTATCCCTAAACGGGGGTAATTCCTGTCTGGCGCGTCCATGTTGCGGGGGTGGGCATGCTACACTTCAGTATGCTGGACTGATAGAAAGGCTGAGTTCAGACAGGGGCCCAAGACAGTGGGGTATATCACGGAACTCATGCCCAGGGGGTGAAGACCTTAATGGCAGCGACGGCGGAGAAGATTTCAGAAAGGCAAAGCTGGCAGATGAGATAACCCCCCCCCCCCCTTTTTGTAGATTAAATGAGAAGGGAGTCACTGCCTTGTGGTAGAGGAGAAACTCCAAAGGCCAAGGGAGTCAACCCCAACAGAAAATCCTTTCTTGCGTTAGCCCTAGCAAGCCAGTAGGAAAGTCTTCATATATTGCTTTCAGAACACAGACGACCCTCAGAAAGAGCCACTCAGGATTTGACCTCACTGCTTCTTCAAGTACCGGTGCTAATGATGGGAGACCTGATGATATTCAACAGTGCAAGAGGATAAAACCAAATGGACAAAAAAGTAACTAAATATTGGCACTCTTAATATATTAACCGTCAGTGGCAAAATGGAAGTATATATATATATATATATATATATATATATATATATATATATATATATATATCAGATGGATCATAATTTTAAACCTGAGATACCAAGAAAAACACTAGAAGTTATCCAGATTTATGCACCTGAAATGGGATGTAGCGAAGAAGAGAAGATGGACTTTATAAATGAGTTAGAGAACCATAAAGAGAGTGCTAATGTAGTGATGGAAGATTTTAATGCAAAGGTAGGCAAAGAAAGAAAGAGATTTGAGCAAGTATTGGGATGTTTTGGCTATGGAGGCAGAAATGAGGAGGAGGAAAGAATCCTTGATTTGTGCCAGAGGAATGGAATGAAAGTAGCAGACAGCTGGTTTATGAAGAGAGAAAGTCATCTGATCATCAGATACTCTTGGGATGGAAGAACCAAGAGTGTAATTTATTATATTCTAGTATATAGGACAAGGAAAGAGAAAGTAACAAAAGTTAAGGTAACTCGAAGTGTGAGACCATAGATTACTGGTGGGACGATGGAAAATGAATCAATGTATGAAAAATAGAAAACAGAAGAATGTGATGAGGATAGAGCGGTGGTATCTGAAGGAGAGTGAAAGTGCTTAGAAGTAAAGAGAATTAATCACACAAAAATTTCCAAAAGAAGTTTTCTGCGATATAGGAAAAGAGTGGAATTTATTCAAAGACACTTCAGTCGAAACAGCACAAAAAGCATGTGGTAGAACATCTGGAAAGGAAAAAGTAAGACAGACTATTTGGTGGGATAATGTTACAATCCACGCAGTTAGAAGAAAAAATGGATCATGGAGAAAGTGGCGGAAATCTAAAAAAGCCGGAGGCCATAAAAGATATATAGAGGAAAAGAAGTGCAATGAAATAATGGAAACAGCAAAGAAAAAGGCATGGGAAGAGTTTACAAAAAAAAACTTGAAGAAGATACTAAGAACAATAAGAAAATGTTCTATAAAATGATGAAAAATAAAAGGAAGGCCTCTGATGCACCAGTGAAGATGGCAAACAGAGGATGGTACTTGGACTGAAGACCCAGGGAATATAAAAGATCTCTGGTGAGAACATTTTAAGAAACTGGTGAACGCTGAGGAGCAGGTACACGAGGAAACAACAAATAATGGCGACAATGAGAGAAGTTACGAAGCAGAATTAGGGCCAATTACATGGTAAGAAATAGAAATAGCTGTGAAGAAGATGAATAGGGAGGGGGGGGGGGGGGTTAAAGCACCAGGACCTGATGAAGTATCAGTGGACATGAGAAGAGCAGCAGGTCCAGTGGGAATGCAGTGGCTGTCAAGTGTATGGCGAAACAGAACAATACTAGAAAATTGGAGAAGGGGAGACACTGCTCCCATCGTCAAAAAAGTCAAGAAAAGACTGTGTAAAAACTACAGAGGAATGATCCTTATAAGTCATACATCCAACATTTTTGAAAGAATTGTACTAATTCGAATAAGTGAAAGGATGGAAACGGAGTGAGAGAAGAAGAGCATTGGTTTATGAAAGGAAGAAGCATGGTCGACCTGATATCTTCTATCCGTCAACTAATGCAAAAAAATTGGGAGTATAACAAAAGGGTGATAATGGGTTTTATAGACATCGAAAAAGCATATGACTCAGTCAACAGGGAAAGACTCTGGGAAGAAATGAAGAAGATAGGTATAGACGATGAATACATTAATGTAATAAAGAGACTGTACAGCGGATTCAACTGTAGAATTAGAACACCATTTGGGAATGTACACTCCTGGAAATGGAAAAAAAGAACACATTGACACCGGTGTGTCAGACCCACCATACTTGCTCCGCACACTGCGAGAGGGCTGTACAAGCAATGATTACACGCACGGCACAGCAGACACACCAGGAACCGCGGTGTTGGCCGTCGAATGGCGCTAGCAGCGCAGCATTTGTGCACCGCCGCCGTCAGTGTCCGCCAGTTTGCCGTGGCACACAGAGCTCCATCGCAGTCTTTAACACTGGTAGCATGCCGCGACAGCGTGGACGTGAACCGTATGTGCAGTTGATGGACTTTGAGCGAGCGCGTATAGTGGGCATGCGGGAGGCCGGGTGGACGTACCGCCGAATTGCTCAACACGTGGGGCGTGAGGTCTCCACAGTACATCGATGTTGTCGCCAGTGGTCGGCGGAAGGTGCACGTGCCCGTCAACCTGGGACCGCACCGCAGCGACGCACGGATGCACGCCAAGACCGTAGGATCCTACGCAGTGCCGTAGGGGACCGCACCCCCACTTCCCAGCAAATTAGGGACACTGTTGCTCCTGGGGTATCGGCGAGGACCATTCGCAACCGTCTCCATGAAGCTGAGCTACGGTCCCGCACACCGTTAGGCAGTCTTCCGCTCACGCCCCAACATCGTGCTGCCCGCCTCCAGTGGTGTCGCGACAGACGTGAATGGAGGGACGAATGGAGATGTGTCGTCTTCAGCGATGAGAGCCGCTTCTGCCTTGGTGCCAATGATGGTCGTATGCGTGTTTGGCGCCGTGCAGGTGAGCGCTACAATCAGGACTGCATACGACCGAGGCACACAGGGCCAACACCCGGCATCATGGTGTGGGGAGCGATCTCCTACACTGGCCGTACACCTCTGGTGATCGTCGAGGGGACACTGAATAGTGCACGGTACATCCAAACCGTCATCGAACCCATCGTTCTACCATTCCTAGACCGGCAAGGGAACTTGCTGTTCCAACAGGACAATACACGTCCGCATGTATCCCGTGCCACCCAACGTGCTCTAGAAGGTCTAAGACAACTACCCTGGCCAGCAAGATCTCCGGATCTGTCCCCCATTGAGAATGTTTGGGACTGGATGAAGCGTCGTCTCACGCGGTGTGCACGTCCAGCACGAACGCTGGTCCAACTGAAGCGCCAGGTGGAAATGGCATGGCAAGCCGTTCCACAGGACTACATCCAGCATCTCTACGATCGTCTCTATGGGAGCATTGCTGCGAAAGGTGGATATACACTGTACTAGTGCCGACATTGTTCATGCTCTGTTGCCTATGTCTATGTGCCTGTGGTTCTGTCAGTGTGATCACGTGATGTATCTGACCCCAGGAATGTGTCAATAAAGTTTCCCCTTCCTGGGACAATGAAGTCATGGTGTTCTTATTTCAATTTCCAGGAGTGTATAAGGTTCTCGGGCGAGACGTCGGATGTCATAGTGAAAACTCCACAATATTTCGTCACCGCAACTGGCCGACATCCACAGGTGCGACGAACACACTGCTAAGGCAGGACCAGAGCTCCCTATTTATGCCAGTCTTAGGCAGGAAGTGCGCATGCGTGGCGGCCCCAAGTTCGTTGCCCAATAGCGACGATATGAACCGATAGCTGGAAGGACAGCAACGATACCTACAGGGTGAACAACCAAAGTCTTCGGCACCCTCGCGTAGGGTGCCTCCGCTACTCTGCGCTGCCATCGGCGGCCCCAGCGACCTCTGTCGGAAGCCGAAAGCAAAAATGCGTGTCCACGTAGGCGCCTTGAATATCCTTCCGTTGTCAACAGAATATTTATGTTGGTTGGTAGTAGTCATCCGTCTTGTGACCAATAGTACTCCTCTCTGCTCGAAGCGACTTCAATATGGCCAGTGCTGGATCCCAAGCTGCACTATGCTGAAAGCCCGTGTCTCTGTTTACAAGATTCGTCGAGTAACATATTTCCATTGCTTCCTTAATAACACTGTCCCAGTACGAACTCGTCGATGTGGGAATTGTTGTACGTTGATAACTCATAGAACGGCCTGCACTGAGACAATGCTCGGCCACTGCATAGTTTTCTGGTTGCTCCAGACGGGTGTAGCGTCGGTGTTCAGTATATCTCCCTTCTACAGTGCGACAAGTTTGTCCGATGTACGATATGCCCATGGCATCGTTCCTCTCCTTCTCCCTCTTCCACCCCTCCCCCCTCCTCTCTCTTGGCAGGTCCCCGGACTCGTTCACGGTTAGTGAACATTCGCGCCCCGGAGATCATCGGCATCAGTGTCTCGTGTGTGTGCCTTCGTTTGTGTTTTGTGTTCTTCGCCGTCACACCACCACTGTTAACTTGTGCCGTCGCCGACATCCATGTTATGTACGCCGTGTCAACTAGTGCTAGTGATATTTCTCGTCCAGCGTGAACGTCTCCATGTTTTTTGTTTTTTAGTGTCTACTATTTCTTGCCCGCCGTTTTGATTGTTTTTCTCTGTGCCTCCTATATGTACTACTTTTTGTCAAACTCAAGGCTGAAGAGCGGCGTACTCTGCTGCTGACAGCCCGCCTTGTGTAAGGTGATAAAAATAACAATAAAGAAAAAAGAAAAAAAATCTGCCTTAGCAGTGTGTTCGCCGCACCTGAAGATGTCGGCCAGTTGCGCTGACGAAATATTTTGGACTTTTCACTATGACATCTGACGTCTCGCCCGAGAACCTTATATACAACATGTCCGTCGGGAAAGCCTCAAGCAACACATCCGATACCTGTACGGGGAGGAGATGGTAGCAGAAGTTAATAGTTTTGATAAACTACGGAACAAGAAGAGGAGACTTCTAGATGCCCTTACGTTTTTATTAAGATGCCGAGATCATCCGGTTATTCCGACGTGCGCTAAGGTGACGCACTTCATAACTTCTGCAGAGGCTAAAAGGATAAAAAATCGAGCAAGCCAAGCACTGCCAAGAGAAAGGATTCACCATACTCGGCGAGAACTGGACTTCGTATCCATAGAACTCTTGGCACTTCATTTGAAGATATCGTCAAGACTGTCTGCTGATTCTTGGACGTGTTTTGACAGCGCTACTTGGGCGTTCTCAGACTGGAAACGACAAGACGCAGCACGTCAAATTGATAAGTTTCATCGCTTCAGAGACCGTTTACCACAAGAAGAGAACAACGAAGTTCGTAGACGAACTGTGTACAATCCAGAGGACAAACCTTTGCTTGCTGCGGCGGTATCGGTCTTGGAGAAAGTATTGAACTTCGCACCCACTCCGAGTACACCACCTGTTCTGGACACCACTAGCTCCGTCGAACAAGGCATCCTAAAACTTCCCAGGGAATCTGCCGAGGAGATCCGGCGGGAGACTTGCTCTCACACCGGCTCAAGTATCTAAGAACAATATAACAGCTGCAGAAAGGTCAGTGGTTCGATGCTTACGAGAAGATCCTGATAACGTGATTTTACCGGCGGTTAAGGGAAATGCAACTGTTATCCTCTCCATGTCAATGTATCTGAGCAAGATGCACCAGCTTCTGGACGACTCTGCATATCGCACACAAGATAAGGACCGCACAGCGAAAATTCTGCGAAAAACTTTGGAGCTCCTCAAAAACAGCACGATCTCCGATGTGGTTGCTAAGAGACAACGTACACAGGCGCCCGTACCTCCCAGGCTATACGGATTGCCCAAAATTCACAAGGGTAATGTGCCACTGCGGCCTATTGTGAGTAATATCGGGGCACCGACGTATAATTTCGCGAAACATCTGGCAGCGCACCTGAGCCCTTTAATGGGAAAGTGTGAGCATCATATCCGTAACTCACAAGACTTTATTCGTCGGCTCAAGAACTTACGACTCGCACTGTCAGATATACTCGTGAGTTTTTACGTAGACTCACTTTTTACTCGAGTACCATTACAGGAATCGTTGTTGCTCATTAGCGAGAAGCTGGATGGGGAACTTTTAGACTTATTCCAACATATGCTCACCTCGACGTACTTTTTATTTAATGGACAATACTTTGAACAGACTGACAGCGTCGCAGTGCGTAGTCTCCTGTCACCCATTGTGGCTAAACTTTTCATGGAAGACTTCGAGGAGAGAACACTCCAGACGTCGGATTTGAAACCTATGTGTTTCTGGCGATATGTGGACAACACCTTTGTTATTTGGACTCACGGCATTGGATCGTTGAATGTTTTCCTTGAGCATCTAAACTCACTTCATTCAAACATCAACTTCACGATGGAGATGGAGCGAAACGGTGAACTTCCATTCCTGGACGTGTTGGTACGGAGATAAGAAGATGGCCCATTAGGTCACGCAGTGTACCATAAACCAACACACACGGACTTATAATTACAGGCCACCAGCTGTCACCATCCGTCCCAACGAAGTGGCGTACTGAGGACGTTGGTCCACAGAGCACGAGCCATATCAGACTCAGACAGCTTATCCAATGAGCTACTCCATCTGCGTACCACTTTCCAACAAAATGGATACTCCGAACTGGAGATTCGCCGTGCCTTACAACCGAAGCGGGTTACCCAACGTGAGGTAGTGGAAGAAGGCGAAGAACAAAGGGGAATGGCCATAAATCGGCGGTGTCTCCTCAAAAATAGGAAGATTACTGAAGAGGCATAAATGTGTCTTTCGTCCGCCGGCAAAACTCAGAGCTCTCTTGGGCTCATCTAAGGACAGCCTTGGCCCTAGAAAACCCGGTGTTTACGAGATTCCTTGTAGCTGCGGCATGTCATACATCGGACAAACTTGTCGCGCAGTAGAAGAGAGATGTACTGAACACCGACGCTACACTCGTCTGGAGAAACCAGAAAAGTCTGCAGTGGCCGAGCATTGTCTCAGTACAGGCCATTCTATGAATTATCAACATACAAAAATTCCCGCATCGACGAGTTCGTACTGGGACAGTGTTATTAAGGAAGCAGTGCAAATACCTAACTCGACGTATCTTGTAAACAGAGACACGGGCTTTCAGCTTAGTACAGCTTGGGATCCAGCAGTGGCCATATAGAAGTCGCTTCGAGCAAAGAGGAGTACTATTGGTCATATGACGGATGACAACTCGCCACCAACATAAATATTCTCTTGACAACGGGAAGATAATCAAGGCGCCTTCATGGACACACATTTTAGCTTGCGGCTTCCGACAGAGGTTGCTGGGGCGGCGGATGGCAGCGCAGAGCAGCGGCGGCAGCCTCCGCGCGGCTGCCGATGTCTTTTTTTCTTCACCCTGTAGGTGGCATTGCTGTCCTTCCAGCTGTCGGTTTATATCGGCGCTATTGGGCATCGAATTTGACGCCTCCACGCATCCGCACTTTCTGCCTAAGACTGGAATAAATAGGGAGCTCTGGTCCTGCCTTAGCATCTCCGGCGGTAATTCGCTTGAATACCGCCCTTCGATTGTGCTGTTGCGTTACCAATCGAAGTGATAGGTGTTTCAGGTTGCAGCCAGCCAGCCAGCCAGCCAGCCCGTCGACGTGCAGCAGTCCAGCCAGCAGCGGTCCCAGCCAGCAGCGAGCAGCCAGCAGCCAGCGGCGGTCCCCGGAAGCAGCGGTCCCCGCCAGCGCCGGTCCCCGCCAGCCCTGGTCGCAGCCAACAGCCAGCAGTGGTCCTAGTTTTTGTTTTTTAGTGTCTTCATTTTTTGCCCGCCGTTATGATTGTCTTCTCTGTGCCTCCTTTATGTAATACTTATGGTGAAACTCAAGACTGAAGAGGGACGTACTCTGCTGCTGACAGCCCGCCTTTGTATAAGGTAATGAAAATAACAATAAAAAAAACTGCCTTAGCAGTGTGTTCGTCGCACCTGAAGATGTCGGCCAGTTGCGCTGAAGAAATATTGTGGAGTTTTCACTATGACATCCGACGTCTCGCACGAGAACCTTATATACAACATGTCCGCCGGGAAAGCTTCAAAAAAATGTCTCTGAGCACTATGCGACTTAACTTCTGGGGTCATCAGTCGCCTAGAACTTAGAACTAATTAAACCTAACTAGCCTAAGGACATCACACACATCCATGCCCGAGGCAGGATTCGAATCTGCGACCGTGGCGGCCACGCGGTTCCACACTGAAGCGTCTAGAACGGCACGGCCACACCGGCCGGTCTCGTTTACAGTTACTTCCTGTATATTTTCGCTTTGCTTACGCCAAGTTCTTCTTCTATGAAGCTTATGTTGGGATTTCTTGGCTCCCTGTTGGTGCCCCCGGGGGTTGCTATTGTCTAATGCTAACTTTATGGTTAAATTGGGTTCTAAAGTTTCGGAATTCAGTTGTTTCTTACGGAGGGCTGGAGCCGTTGTAACCGCAGCTCGTTTACGGGCTTTCTTATTGGAGGGTACTATATTTTTATTGAATTATTACAACTGATTTTATTATTTTGTGTACTGAGCTATCCAAGCACGACTGACGCCCCGTCCTGACAGGTGTACTTCTGCCAGTTTGTAGAGCATTTGCCCGCAAAGGTCCCGAGTTCGAGTCTCGGTCCGGCACACAGTTTTAATCTGCCAGGAAGTTTTATTTTCTCTGCATCTTACGAGTGTGTGATTACTTTAAATTACGAAGTGATTAGTAGTGCCACAGCATGTACTATTTCTATATCAACACATATTACAAAAATGAGTGTACATATACTTATGTATGGACCACATTTCCTCGTAAATTTTTTCGCCGTTTTTGCAGTAAAATTACCACATTGGGCAAGACGTTGACAGTTATTGCTTCTTTGTAATTGGCTCTATTTTCAAGACGTTTTAATTTATTACTTCTTTACAATTAATTATATTCGTACACATTTTGCAGACAGTATCCACATATGCCGTTGTACGTGCGTGCCACATTATATCACCGTCGTATGACGTCATAAACACTGAAATTCGTTAAAAACTGCCGCGTGATGCATGACGTTCAAATTCGTTTCTGATCTGAGACTACGTCTATTCGCAAAATATTTCGCAAACAGTATCCACATATGTTTCTGATTTTACCTAAAGATAACATTGTACCACGCATAATTCAGACTATGTCACGTCATAAATGTTGAACTGTATGAAAACGAAACTGCTGGGCGAAAGTAACTAGAGATGCTGATCAACTGTCTGAATAAAGATGGGTCAAATATGTTAAATATTTGTGAAATAAGTGTCTCATGCGGGTACACAGGCTAATAAACGGGTAAAAAGCTCCTCCGAAACCCCAGGGTCGATTTCAATCAAACTTGGTACATATACTCCCTACTACTTGGAAAGAAATAATGCGGTGGTAATAAGGAGCAACCTACCGCTGGTATAGAGGTAATAAAGTCGAAAGAAAAGGGATTCCGAGGAGACAGACATACAGCGGGAAGGCGGAGATGGACACAAATAGAAGGGACGATGGACACAGATAGGAGGGAAGAAGAGATGGACAGCGTAGAAGAGAAAATGGACAGAAAGAGGTGAGGAGGAGAAGTACAAAGATAAGGTAGAAAAGGGCAAGCGATGAAGGAAAGAGGAGGAGACGACAGAAAGATAGGGAGGAGGAAGAGATAGACGGCGAGAGGAGGGGGGGAAATGGACAGAAAAAGGAAAGTGATGGACAGGAAGAGTGGGGAGAAGGAGATGGGCAGAGAGAGGTGAAGGAGGAAATATGTACTGCGAGAGGGATGTACTAAAGTGGCAATAGGAGATGAAGGTTGGATAAGGATAGGAGGGAGGAGATACGGGGGAAGGAGGAAATAAATGAGGGACGAGGATATAGGGGGGGGGGGGGGGAGGAGACCTACTTGGACGGCGGAAGGAGATGGATGGAGAGGTGAAGGAGCAGGTTGACAGAGGGGGCACAGCAAGTGGACAGAGAGAGAGGAACAGGTGGATACAAAAAGGGGGAAGGAGGAGAGGGACCGATAGAAGATAGGAATAAACACACCGCCACTAAATGGCGGGTACTCAGATAGTTATTTAATAAAATCAGATTTCTTTTTAGTTACTTTTGGTCGCAACCTAGTCCATTTTCTGCTTGTACGAGGAAGTTTATCAGGAGAAATGGATCCACCTCGGCAATTTCTACTGTCGTATGACCTTCGTCATATCTGTTAGATTATATATACACACATTTCCACTGAAATCTTTCTTTACCTTTTTGTATTACTTTCGCCTGAGAAGCCTTCATTATTATTTTGTAATTGGACGTACTGCCTTTTATGAGCTTCTGTAACGCTTTGTAGATATAATTTACAGCGTCATCAGAATACAGACATGAAGCTGCATAATTTAAATGATCCCCACTCAGATCCTGTTCTTACTTCTAAACATGTTCTGTTATATCGTCTGAATTTCATTTCATTCATTCTCCTCACCCCCCCCCCCTCCCCCGCCCCCACCATGACAGCCGGCCGATGTGGCCGAGCGGTTCTCGGCGCTACAGTCTGGATCCACGCGACCGCTACAGTAGCAGGTTCGAATCCTGCCTCGGGCATGGATGTGTGTGATGTTCTTACGTTAGTTAGGTTTAAGTGGTTCTAAGTTCTAGGGGACTGATGACTTCAGAAGTTAAGTCCGACAGTGCTCAGAGCCATTTGAACCACCATGACACCAGTAGTAACACCGTTATGCCTCTCCAAAACATTCTAGGAATGGAACCTATCCTCCGATCGCTAACGATGGTCTTCCAGACTAGTGTAGAACCCTGAACTAAAAACGAACGCAATTCCAGCCCATTCATCAGCAGTCCCTAATTTCCAATCACGGCACCACTTCAAATGCAGCCGTTAGTGTTGTGGTGTTAGTTGCAGTCTACGCATGGGCGGTAATTCCCTAGTCTAGTCTCTGACCAGTGGTGCTGCAGGACATATAATGTTGCATGGAGCCCATTTCTTGTGACTGTATGCCAGGCACAGATGTGAATTGCCTACAATGTGCTTAGTGCACAATATTGCAATTCTCATTTGTGATGGTTACATGTGGTCAACCGGAAACTGACGATGAGTATGTCTCCTTTCACATTACCATGCAATTTGACATTGGGATACTGAACAAACGAATGCCCCTCAAACCTAGTTATTGCACAATTCAAAAACTGACCAAGCACAGACCCTCAATGAGCCTTCTTTCGAACTGTGTCAGCTGCTGATAACTCTGTTGCACACAAGTATGTCGTATCTCCGGAACCTTAAAGGGGTCATTGACTCTGTTGACGCTCCGTAAATGACCATCAGGTCTACTAATATCACTAAACCTGAACGACACTAACGCAATCTGGTAGCTGTTATATTTTTTATTTAATTTTTGACTCATATTAAGTGTAAAAATTTCACAATTACGCAGTACATTCACATACAGATACAAATTGTACGGGAAGACATTCAACAAAGGACGGCAGTACACTTACCAAAAGTATGTTAATGCCCGTTAGACCGCGTAGCATGCAGCAGCACAACACTTAACACCGAGACAGCTGCCTAACCAACGCCAACGCTGTCATTTGGTCTTAGTGCTGAGTAGAAGACGGTCCTCTGCTGACTTGGGGCCCAGATCCCTCTCCAACTGGTGGTGGCTGAAGTGACTGCCACCTCCATAGCAGCTGGACGGGCAGTATGGATTGCCTGATGTATGGCCAGGGTGTTGCATTAGGCGCTCGTCTCCAAGTGACGTTTTCCCAGGTCGTGGTAGTCAGCAACTACCTGAGCATCGATGGTATGTGCTTCATCACAATGCAAGGATGTCTGGCTTCAAGAGCCCATCAGTGGTCCTCAGAAGGGTCTCAATACTGTCTTCAAACCCCTATTGATGTAAGCCCCAAGCCAGATAATTTACCGTGACATTTTGCTTCTTGACCTGGGGCCCACTGTTCCGGAAGTACTTCTGGATCGAAAGGTTGGAGGCTTCCTTGGCACCTGCTGTCACTTCTGCCCGTTTGTTGCAGTCCCGTATGTTTGTGGAAGGCATTGATTTGGGCCCGGAAACACTGTATGAAATCTCATCCACAAAGAAGCTAGTAGAAACGGACACCCATCCATGCTGTCTTGGTGTTCTGGCCGACTATCTGTGGACCACTCCCTCCACCGACGAATGGACGTTGTTGGCCGATATTCTGTCCACCTGCAAAACATAAGAAAAGGATTTGCCGTTGAAAAGGAGGTGCTGATTCAGCCTCATCAACTCACGCTGTACATATTTTGAATCCCTCTGTCCATCGGCACTCCCGAATGCTTTCAAACACATGAAACAGTTCCTTTTGGGAATGGGCCCAAGTCAACAGACCGCCGAAACACCCAAGTTCTCTTAATTAACAGCAGCATCGATGTACGTCAGGGGTGTATCCACTGGCAGCTGCTGCCATGATTGAACAGTTGCCTGTAGCTTGTTATCGAACGCCGAGAGCGCACCGGGACGAGTGCGACCCAGAACTAGCCCATGATGTAATGCAGGCACGACATAAGTCATAAGAGAGTGGAGCCGTTGTTTCAAGGGATCCCTCGTCAGTATCTCCAAACAAAATGCTGCCTCCTCTCGCATATTAAACTAATTTTTCCATGGTGTTGAACTGCAGTTACAACATATTTATATGGAAACATTAATTACCAGAAAGTGACATCTGGGGCACTGAAACTCCTGGTTAAAATGTTGGATCATGAACGATATTGGCCAAGGGTTAGTGTAGGTTAGTGTCGTGTGTGCTATGTCACACATGAAACTGTATTGGCTGACTTTCTTCTATGAAGAGATTGTGACAGATTTCTCTTTCCTTGATACGTTTTCAGCTGTGGTTGTTTTCACAACTGAGTGCCTTATTCCGAGAGTTTCATTTCCAATAAGTCGGGGCATCCCGGCATTGGAGCATCGATGTCTGTCGCGACGAACTTGAGCACGCTGCATTGATGGTGAAGATGAATCAGCTCTGTTTCCTTGTCCCCTCCCCCCTCGCTACTGCCTCCAAGGACAGTGGCCTGACCTAGCATTTTGTGACTTTTTCCTATGTGGATGCGCTGCCAAGATCACTGGAATAGCTCAGAGAACGCATCAACGCTACTGTGATATTCTTCGACAGGAGATGCTACATAAGATATAGAAAGAACTTGACTACTGGTTGCGCGTGTGTTGTGTGACCTGAGAGGCTTTCATAGAGCATTTTTAGAGTGCAAAATGCAGGCTTGGTGAGATAAAAGTGCTATTCTTACATACGTCATATATACACCTTACACTCTGGAAAGCACAGAGGTTTGAAGACGAATGAGTCATTTCTAATAGCGCTGTGTATGTCAGCCCTGTGTGTGCAGCGTAACAGCGAGTGTCCTCTGTTGTTACAATGTACATGGCGGAGTAACAGGGAGTCGAATACTACCTAACAAAAGATTTTGACTTCTAATACGAGTAAAAATGTGTTCTACTGAACAGACTGTTCCAATTGTGTCTCTTGATAAATGTTTCTTTTTTATATAGAAACGTTTTTCTTTGCTTTAATTCTCTTCATCCTTTTTGTCCTTTCTCCATTTGATTCTATGTGTATCAAGATGGTACGAGCATTTTTAACAGTTTATTTACATAACATGAATGCATTGAAGACTGAACTAAAAGATAAAAATAGACTACATCCAGTAAACGAGCAAAGGCAGAAATTAATGTAACAAACTGACTCAAAAATGTTAAAAAATTATTTAATTCGTTGTCAAAAACTGCGCCGCAATAATTAATCTGGGACCACTGTTGGTGACAGAATGCCCAGTGTTTAACAAAAATTGGTGATCAGGGGAACCGGTATGAAAGAATTTGTTCTCGTGCAAGAAGCTTAGTGATAATTTATACCGATGTATGAAAAACTTACCAACATAATAAAGGATGAACTCAATCATTTTGCGGACTGGACAGGAGTAATATTTCACTATACAACACCAAGGTTTGGATAGAAAGGGCCAGATGAGAAATCACTTTCAAAAGGCAGACAGTGTAGATAACGAGTGAACATGTTGCTTAAGTTTTTTATGCTATTATAAGTTGATATATATACTTTAAGGTTTGCAACGTGCTCTAGAGGATGTACAACCACTACAATAAAACCATGGTTTCGTTGATGAGATTTTACTACGACTACTGCTATTTTATCTTAGTCACCTAATTAATGCTATTCTCTAAAATGAAGGTCCTATTCTCTTGTCACTACTAATATAATGACAAAAGATTGCCCCAGATTCTTCTCTTTGTGTTCTAATACCGTACTCCGGCGAGCAAAAGTCGAGATAATTTAGAGCATAAATGGGAAGAGCGTTTTTAAAGAAATCTTTAATTAAAACCGTGCGTTGGAGGAAAACAGTCCGCTATATGAACCAACCGTCGTTCATAAGAGCAGCATTTATGCTGTGAATGCTGTATTAAAGAGATAGCGCAAAGGCCCTCGTGTAATATTCTCCGGAAGTCCTGATCGAGCTTCATTAGTATTCAGGAACAGTGAATTATTACCTTGCAATATCAAGCTGTCGGTGACTATTATGTATTATATATTAACAAAAAAAATTGTCTTTTCTTAAAGATAACCGTTCAATACGATAGGTCACAGAACTGCACGTAGTGATTCTAATGATACTTTTGATACGTTTAACTTTTTCTCTAATTCTTCACTAGGAACCACGGACCTTCTAGCAATATTGGTCTGTACATTTTATTCGACTGAAAGTATATTTGCAGTTTGTAGGGAACATTAACTATCCCACCTCACGTAGGTGAGTATCATTGGAGGCGTATTTCTCACTCAAAGTGGTCATGCTCTCTTCCTTTGTGCTTTTGTGTCGCCAATAATTATCACCATGGTGTGTTCATAAACTTATCTCTAAGGTAATTAACTTCCAGGTGCAATTCATTTGAATGCCACAGTCTCGTAATAATTGAACCCCACACTCACCACGGTTTGAGATGGACTTATTTAACAAAGTCTGTTCCCTTGACAATTTCTTTGCTTTCTGATAGGTCTGCTGAGAGATTAGCATACAACGTCTTAGAACTGTCTACTAATAAATACAGTTTCTCTGTCTGTATCTACATATTTATCACTCTATCGTCTTAAGTTTTTCTTGGAAGTAGGAGCATTATTAATAAACTGAAGTCATTGGTTTCTATTACGAGAATGGTAATTACGTATCCTAATACATGACGAAGATGTCTAAGTCCATTATTTCCAGGAGAATGTGTCCGTATGCTTCTGGCAAGAGCCCAATGAATTGTAAATTTCTAAGGTCATCTTGGGTCAGCCTTAAATATTTACTGTTTGGACAAGATTCATAACATGTGGTGTTAGGAACCCTTTTTTTGCATGCATAATGGCACCTACTAACTGCTCATATTCTATAATTAAATCTATAAATAATGAGGCTACTAGTAATTGTCATCTGTTAATTAATGCAGATGAACGTGACTATTCTCTTTATTCCTCCATCTGTCGTCTTTAATAAGTACGTACTGAACTGGTGCGACTTATTCCTACCACACTTTAATATTCTCTCGTGGATCTCAATATACTCCATCGAGTGACGCAGCCCAGACAATGTTTCTATCATAAGGTAATTTCTTCCTTTGGCAGTTTTAACAGACATTCTAGTCGAATTTGCATTGTATCGATGAGTGTTTTGTAATATGTATCATCTGCTTCGTCCACACTTCTGAGTAGTATTTTTCTGACTTCGCCAGTGAAAATGAAAATTCCCCTCTTGGATTAGGAACTATGTTTCGTTAACTGCTATATTAAATTTTTAGGGTGTTCTAATGTGTTTTTATTACTATCATCTCCATTACTTAGAAGGCTGGTTTCTGTTATACTTTTAATTTACCTAATCTCTCTCTGCACCACTGGACAACCGTGTTTCCTACTCATGGCACTTTATACAATTTCTCCACAACTGTTGTCAAGTTTACATACGTCACAGTTTTCCATGCAGTATTCATGATCTCTACTTTGCTCTGATGATGGTAGTAAGTCCCATGAGAGTCTTCTATCCTTCGGTTTTCCACTGCAGCTTCATGTGATTTGGCACTCCGCCACCTGCTTAGCAGGATCAATGTCCATGAGATCTGCTTCGCCTGAACCACGGTTCCAGTAAAAAAAGCTTAGCTGTCGTATTGCCTCCTCTCAGCTATTATACTCATGCATGTACTTTCTCCTGGTTTTTTCTAGACATTTTAATTATAACGCTTGGCAGGTCTACTGCCATCATTTCATATTGTCCCCGAAATTAGGCTAATAGTTTCTTAGAACCTCCTCTCACCATATAAAAGAATCTTATCACATGTCCTAAATACTGTTAGAATCTCCATCTTGTCACAGTGAGCATTACTGATTTTATTCGCTATCCGTATCTTCCTTGTGCTACTAGGTATGCTTCTTGCGACCTAGTTCGCTCCTGATAATCATATTCCTCACAATTATATCCAGTAGCCCATCCCTTTTTCTGTAGGGTCACTGGTATGTTTATTGTAATCCCAAAACATCGTGTACCCACTGCTGCTATGTGGAGTTGTATTTATAAAAAAAGTTACTTAGTGGCACCCATAGGTTCCAATTGAATGGACATATTTTATGAAGTATTGTAAATGTTTCACCAGCAACCTATGATTTCTCTTTAGTGGCCGATTTGTCAATGGGTGAATGAAACGCTGTGGTCTGGATCTTCTGGAACCTTCATAATCTGCACACCCTCTTCTCCTAAACAATTCGATACCTTGGCAGTCAACATTACTGATGGAATTCTATGCCTCAGTGAATTTTTTTCACGAAATTTCACCGCTGCAGTCTCGGCATCGTGTCTCTCGATTCGTACTGCTACTGTAAACTTGCTCAGGTCTTTTTGGAACTTCAGGATATATCGATTGTCCACCGGTGTTTACCTTATGGTCCTACAAAGTCAATGTTATATTTCTGAAGACTGTTGTTACTGTGTATGTAATTTCTAGCGACATATTTTTCCTGCTCTGAGTGAATTTATTCATTTGGAATTTCTCGTACCTGCTGATGTATTATTCTACATTTGCTTTTAATGCCTTTCGACTGCTTACAATACTTCGTTCGGACTAAGGTCTTTTTCATCCCTTCATGTCGACCTAACACTTTGCCATTTCCTGCATGATTTTTCCTCTCCACTAACATTCTAATTTTCTTTTTCTGGTCATCATTTTAGCTAGATACTCTTATGTGTCCCGTACTTTCATTTATATCCTCTTCACCATCAGACTACATTCGTCTTAATGCATATGAATTTGCACTGAGCTTTCCAAGTTTATACATAATGCAATAAGTATTCTTCTCTAGTTTCAAGCTCCATTTCAGTAGCCTAGACAATGGATCTTTGACGCTGAAATTTGATGGTAGTGACTTGTGATCTGTTTCTATGGTGAAATGTCTCCCAGATACGTATGGCCTAAACTGATTTGTGGCCTTCACTATCGCTAGGCACTGTAAATCAATTGCGGAATAGTTTTTTCAGCTTTATTTAATGACTGTGAAGCATGGGCCAGTATATTTCGCCTTTTGGTTTTCTCTGCCGAGGGAAACGGATCTGTCAGACCCCCGTAGTGAATTAGACCACATGAAACTTTAAGTTTCTGGTTATTGGAGATATGTTCACGTGTGCTGAGTGGGTTTGTGGGATCCCAAATCATAACGCTGTGATGATTCAAACGTCCAGAACTGTGGAACGATCCTTCACCTTAAAAAAGGTACTTTTTAAGGTCACCATGGAACACGCGAATGCATACAGCAGAGAACGATTATTCGTACGTAATGCTTGGACACTTGCGCTTTTAACGCAAAAAGGTGGAAATGTTTGTGACACTTTATGGACAAATGACCTTGCTTCCTGTAATTCGCTTGACGCATGGCAAAATGACTTCTTGGACGTGTATTCAAAAGTATCTTGTACTTTGTTAACAAGTGCTTTAGTCATAGGGGCCCATCCTCTTTGAGGACGGTCTTTGACATTACCTGAAACATCTGGTTATATTTTTGCTACTGGTTCTCAGCTTGCTTTTTCCACATGATATATTGCGAACTTTGGATGAAGGGCAATTTCTAGACATCTGGAAAGCATTTAATAATGTGGCCCACTGCAGGTTGTCAAAGAAGGTGTTAGCATATGAAATGGGTTCACAGACGTATGAGTGGCTCGAAGACTTCTTAAGTTACAGAACACTGTATGTTGTTCTCGACAGAAACTGTTCGTGAGAGACAGGACTACCGTCGGGAGTGTCCCTGGGAAGTGTGATAGGACAGCTATAATTTTCTATATACATAAATGATTTGGCGGACAGTGTGGGCAGCTATTTGCGGTTGTTTGCTGATGATGCTGTGGTGTACGGCAAGGTGTCGAGTCGAGTGAACGCAGGAGGGTACAAGATGGCTTAAATTAAATTTCTAGTTGACACGATGAGTTGCAGCCAGGTTTGAATGTACGTAAATGTAAATTAAGGTTGGTAAGTAAGAAAAACAGATCCATAATATTCGGATACAGCGTTAGTAGTGTTCTGCCTGACACAGTCACATCGTTTAACTACCTTGGCGTAACGTTGCAAGCCGCGCGGGATTAGCTGGGCGGCCTGGGGCGCTGCAGTCATTGACTTTGCGGCTGGGCCCGGCGGAGGTTAGAGTCCTCCCTCGGGCATGGGTGTATGTGTTTGTCCTTAGGATAATTTAGGTTAAGTAGTGTGTAAGCTTAGGGACTGATGACTTTAGCAGTAAAGTCCCATAAGATTTCACACACATTTGAACAGTTTTTTAACGTTGCAAAGCAATATGAAGTAGAACGAGCATGTCAGGATTGCGGTAGGGAAGGCGAATGTCGACTTCGATTTATTGGGAGAATTCTAGGAAAGTGTGGTTCATCTGTAAAGAAGACCCTAGTGCGACCTATTCTTCAGTACTGCTCGAGTATTTCGGATCCATACCAGATCGGATTAAAGAAAGACAACGGAGAAATTCAGAGGCGGGCTGCTGGATTCGTCACTGGTGGGTTGGAACAACACACAGGTGTTAGACACATGCTTCAGAAGCTCAAATGGGAATCCCTGGAGGGATGGCGTTGTTTCCGAGAAACACTATTGCGAAAATTTAGAGAATCGGAATTTGAAGCTGACTGCCTAACGATTCTACTGCCGTCAACATACATTGCGCGTAAGGACTCCTAAGACAGGCTACGAGAAATTAGTCCTCAAATGGAGGCATATAGTCAGACGTTTTCCCTTCCCTCCATTTGTGAGCGAAACCGGAAAGGAAATGAATGGTGAAACGAAACTTCCTGGCAGATTAAAACCGTGTGTCCCACCGAGACTCGAACTCGGGACCTTTGCTTTTCGCGGGCAAGTGCTCTACCACTGAGCTACCGAAGCACGACTCACGCCCGGTCTCACAGTCTTACTTCTGGCAGTATCTCGTCTCTTATGAATGGTAGTTGCACGGGGTACTCTCCGCCCACTGTCGTTTGCGGGGTATCTGTGCCGATGTAGATGTAGATACCAAGTCATAGTGGCAATACCGTTGTGACAGATGTGAAACCTAACACACTACATCTTCTCTTGATCTATTACTGTTTTGATGAACTGCAATGCAGTCAAATTTACGACAAATAAGTAAGGAAAAATACCTTGAGTACTGCTAAAATTTTAACAAGACATCATGATTCTTCAATAATTTCAAAATTACGATTTTTTTTAAACGTTAGCTGGACTTCACGGGCACACTGATTGCTTAAAGAGGTTTTCGAAAACATGAAAACGTTACTTTGATTTTATCCATACTGCATGAGAGGTCGTGGTTGTGAATGTCAATGTTAAAAAATATATCGGCTTAACCACTTGTTTATAGTCTAAAACACTTAAGATTGACGCCTTTCGAAAGTCAATCCTCCATCATCAGAATAATAAAAAGTAAACGGACCTGTTAAAACTCGCTAAAATGGAACAAGGTGCATCTCCACATAGTCGTGGAGATGCACCTTGGAAGACACGGCTGCAACAAGGGAAGTGGACACGATGTTTGAATTTTACTATCAGTTTTATTGTGCCTGCTGCATGTTCCATTTTAGCGAGTTTTAACAGGTTCTTTTACTTTTTATTATTCTGATGATGGAAGCTTGACTTCCGAAACGCGTCAATCTTAGTGTTTTACATTATAAACAAGTGGTTGAGCCGATATATTTTTTTACAATGAAAACGTTAGACCGATGTGATATGCTTAGACAGTAGCGGTACAGCTAAGAAGTAAGATAAACGAAAGGAAACCGTGCAGAGGAATGTTCGTTCCAGTCATTGGATATCAATGTCAGCTATCGTAGGAAAAATGTCAAATTAGTGACAGAATGACCCACCACAATGCGATACGACCCGATTTTTGTGATAGTATTGCTACCAGCTAGAGCCTACCGGTAGGTAATATAGCTGCTGACGGGACACAGTATTCCAGGTGGCAATCAGAGGCGTGTGTGTGTGTGTGTGTGTGTGTGTGTGTGTGTGTGCGTGTGCGTGGGTGCGTTACTAATACTGCGGAAAGGCGTACGTTTAGCGAAATGAGAACATTATAGAAATCAAATGAAGTGTTGATATCGGCCGCTTCCCCTGGTTATTTGCTCAGTCAAAGCAAACAACTGTGATATGTAAAGCAGTTGTATGTCGGTATGGGGTACTCATTCACTTTTGTACGTAATCTTTTGTTTCCAGTTTTGCCCTTCTCGTATTTGCTCTGATCTGAATTACTTATTTTATTTACGGTGGGATGTAGAGTACATCTCGCCATTCTCTGAATACGGTACCTAAAAACCCAAGTAAATGGGTACAGCAAATGCCAATAATTTCCTGAGATGTGTAGTTTCCTCTAGTTGTATTTTCAGAACTGCAGTACAGTGTAGTTCTGTGAAATCTAAATGCTAGAAAAAGAGTGACTGTAATGTATTGCAGCAGTACTGAGTCGTGCTCCATGGAGTCGGCTGAGTATCCCATAAGGATAAGTAAGAAGCTAAGCGCACCGTTCGCTGAGATACGCGTGCCGTGTCGCGGTGAAGATAGCTTTCATGGTAAAGCTTTCCTCCACGGCTGCCGAAATCCGACCCATCCGTCTTGCTTAGTCGGCGGAACGCAACTAGCGCATTCGCTGAGGATCTGAAATCACATTACGTTTTTTCGTCTTTTTGCACAAGTCCTTATTTCGTTCCAGATACAGGAAAACTCGTACGTTCTGTAGTTGCTTACTGTAAATGCAAAGAAAAATATATCTACCGAGAAGAAAGCAGGCCATAACACGGCGGTATTACGCTCAATTCAACTTTCGAAGAGTATTCTGTGCTCGACCATCACTAGTTTAATGTAAATTAATGTAAATAGAAAAGAATGAAATTCTCCAATGTAACTCTTTGTATCAACAGTAAAATCACCAGTATCTTGTGATCAGTGTGATACATATCAGTAACAAACAAAAAACAACTCTCGAATCAGACTAGCTGTACCCAGCTAGTTTTGTCCATCTCTTCCTCTTCCCCTTCCAATTTTCCATTACATCCTCCCCTCTCTCTCTCTCTCTCTCTCTCTCTCTCTCTCTCTCTCTCTCTCTGCACATCTTTGTTTCTTCCTCTCACTCCATCTCCTCCCGACCCTCCCTTTATCCATCTCCTCCTTTTCGCTCTGTATATTCATTTCCTTCTACTTTTCTGTCCATTTCCTCTCCCACCCTATCCTTTCTGACATTCAGCCTTATTTATTGTTACTGCAAATTCTGTGGTAGTATTGTACAGTTGAAGGTCAATTAGCTAGAACTACAACATTGATATTTTCTGTGAAAATCGTCTGGCTGGAAGGAAACAAGACAGAACATTGTGGTGTATACAATTTATGTTTAAAAATATATACAGGGTGAACATTAATACAGCCAACAAACTGCCGGGACATTTTTCTAACTGGAAATGGAGGAAATAATGCAGTATAAAGATGTGTCCGGAATTGAATAGAGAGCATGCAACGACAACAAGTCATCCTGGAACACAATACAGAGCTGCATCACATACACGTCACAACAAATGTTCTAAGTGGCCTACAAGGGATGTTGACATAGTAGCGATTGTCATGCAGGATACACGTAACTGTCCGTGGGCTTACACCACGAAAGCGGGCCACTTGCTTGGAGTTTGTGCTAAGATTGGTCTTAATGTGTTGTGGTACCCGGCCATGCACATTTGGTGTATGCATATTCCGCTACTTTCCTGCAAGAACCTTGATCGCAAAATGACCGAAAAGGAATTCAAATGTCGTGATTGATGTCTGTGGGAGTACGTCTTCTGATATAGTCGTTTCCATCTGCTGGCCGTTAACAAACACCATGTCGGCTTCCTCTCGATATGAGTAACGGGCCATTCTGCTACTTACAGTCAATCGCACAGCTTGCAACACTGAAGGAACACACGGCATGTGGTCAGAGGAACTGTCAATCTTCAGCACCATCTACTACAGCAATTATGCATTCCCGGACACGTGTTCATAGGACCTTCTTTCCTTCATTTTAAGTCAGGAATCTGTCTCTCAATTTATCGTTTTTATTGATATTCACCCTATATAGTGAGGAAGAATATATTTATGAGAAACAGTTTGTCAAATGGTTCAAATGCCCCGCTATCGAAGTTAAAAGTGGCACAAGGGAAAGAAAACCGCACGGTATTACAGCAGAGCATTTTATTTCTTTTAGTCGGTTGTAGCAGACAACAAGCATTCGCCAATTATGGGTGGGCACTCCACAAGGATTAGTGTTGTCTCCCATCCTTTTTAATATCAATGTGAATATGTCGGTCATACCAGAATGCCTCCTGGCGCAATATGCTGAAGACACCACTATATATCACTGGCGGTATTACTGACAGCTGCGCGGGATTAGCCGAGCGGTCTAAGGCGCTGCAGCCATGGATTGTGCGGATGGTGCCGGAGGAGTTCGTGTCCTGCCTCGGGCATGGGTGTGTGTGTTTGTCCTTAAGATAATTTAGGTTAAGTAGTGTGTAAGCTTAGGGACAGATGACCTTAGCAGTTAAGTCCCATAAGATTTCAAACACATCTGAACATCACCTGTTACTGACCGGTGGACGCCACCATGACCTTGTGCCGGACAGACAAATAGCCCTCAACGTCGCCAAAACTATGGCCGTCTATTTCAACAAACGGCGCCCAATCCTCCTCCGCAATATTTAGATTGCAGGCGTACAGTTGCCCTGGTCCCCCCACAACCACCTATGTAGGGGTCCGGATGGAACACAACTTGCTCTTACTCTGTCATGCGGAGTATGTCGCCAACGAGGGGCAAAAGCTGAGCAGGGCCTTGTACCCCATCTTCCACAGTAGGGAATTTACCCTGCATACCAAGCTCGGGATCTTCCTAGCAGTTATGCTTCCTTCATCACGTATGGCTCCGCTGCATGGACCTTATTAGTGTCACCAGGATGCAGACGCTGCAGCGCCTGCAGAACAAGGTTCTCAGGTGGAGCCTGCACGCCCCGCCACTCATGAGAACTGCGACTGTCCACGAGGAAGCGGATATCGTCCCCCTCAAGACGATCACAAGCAACAGCGAATGGCGTCTCTATGAGAAAGTGGATGCCCTGCGGGACACTGTCTATGGGTTACTCCACGTTGGGACCACACTTCCACGCCATCGGCATCGACATACGGTTCCTCTAACCATCCTAGAAGAATCGGATTCCGACCACGGTTAACGCCTGGCCTGGCAAGCCCAGCGCTGATGCATCCTTTGGCAGAACTGGACCCCCATTCTACGCCCACTTCTTTACCTACCTGCCCAAGTTGGGCTACGTTTTTCTGCCTGACTGATGTAGTACTGTCACCGTTGGAGGGTGGTACGGGACTCAAAGTCCCACCGCCACATCTCCAAAGTGTATAGCAGCGACGCAGCGCCACTGTCCTGTGAATGAATTTCCTCCCTCATCAACACAGTTAGGCCGCCAACAACCGGTGATACTGTACTATAACATACTACATATGAAAAAACGGCCAATAGGTACTTTATGGTTTAAAGAACTGTACAGTTCGTATCCGCCTGAATGTTTAATAGATGAATATTCATAAAAACGATGTGCACATTCCAATACATCGGTCAAGAACTTGTAAAGATTTTCTCTAGCAACATTTCTCCTGTATTGTGGTGAGACAGAGAAACTGTGTGTTACAAACAAACAGGACTTAGCTGTATTGTTGCTGTACGCGTTGTGGTTCGGCGGCAGATAAACAATTTCTGTTTTATCCAACGCGACTTTTGCTGCAGTCTTATGTTAATTACTTCATAGTGACCTGCTTCTTCCTCTAGTATTACTATATAAAGGGTGAAATGGTTAAAACCGACAAAGTTTTGGAGATTGCATGGGACACCAAAACAAACATGGATATCTAGTGTCATAATTACCTTGAGAAATTCTTAATCTGGTAGTGGTGGTAAGCACTCTTGCCACTCCTGCAATTGCACGTATCATGGAGACGAATGAGACGAATGTAAGAGACGTCCTGTTAATCCATTTGACTTACAGCATGTGCACAACGCGGAATCAGATAATAATCCACTCATAACAATTGTGTATTACTACCTGGAACAGCGTCAAACGTATCTTACATTTCCGTCCTCTGCGCTAGTTACAGATGAAGCAACGTTCGGGCGTGATGAGGTCTTGAACATCCACAATTCGCAATTTTTGATTGAGATTAATCCATGTGTCATATTAACTCGCTCTCATCAAGTTTGGTTCTGCGAGGATATGTGGGCAGGCGCTACACCCATTGCTGCACAAAGCTTCAGTTTGTCTGTCTGCCGGTAATTTCTATTTATTGTTTAAATTTTCATTAACGAATATAAGCTACGTTTTCTTCTCCAGCAGATCTTCTGTTTACACCGTTTCTGTCACAATTATTTGGACGCCTCACTAGAAGCAAGAGGGGTAATGGACCGTTTCTTTCTAGACTTAATAGATACATAACTAAAATACGAAAAAAGAGCAAAATGTCTCAAATATAATTCTGATTAAGTAAACCCGAGCTTTCAGTTAACAACTTCCAGGAGATCAAACAATAAGTCGTTCAACAAAACTACGGCGACCTTTTTCGCTGTTCTTCTGTAATAGCACTATTGTAATTACAGTGAAAACTACCCCGTATAGTAGTAGTACTACAATCACCTTTATTGTCTTTTTGACCGAACTGGTACTCTGTATAAACTTGTGTACGTTAACTGCATGACAGTTTGGTAATACTGTGCAAAGCCACTTACGTTGGCAACGTCAACGTGTCTAGATATTACTGATTACACGCGATGGAATGTAAATGATAAAAGGTGACATATACTCATTTTCATAATTCGGAGTTCTAGATGTCTTAGTTCACCTTAGACAGTATAATCTATTGATTAGAAGTGGTGTGTTGTAACTTAGTAGAACTCTGCACTTATTGTTTCTATAAGGGTAAAATACTGTTGCAAGTAATGTATCCAATATAATTGCCGTCGCCTACAATGCTCTGTAGCAGGTTGGGCAAAAGAAAGGCAGCGTACCAGGCTTCCTCGAGGCACAGACGAGTTAGCATATACAGACTGTTTCACATTTTTACGGTGTTAATTTGTGGCACACAACATTAGCAACTGATTTGCATTTTAACGTGTTTGTATGAGGGAGAGTTGATCTCAGCCTCAATACCCCTCTATCCCACATTAGAAATAAACTTTTTAATGTGTTTGTACAAAGGAGAGTCGATCTCAGACTCCAATCTACCAACCTCTCAGTGACTCCCAATATCTCTCAGTATCTGGCAGTCTCAAATCTCAGTAAACAGTGCTCAAAATTAATGAAGTCGGCATTTGTAATTTAATACTAGAACAACCCTCATTCATAATAACAATAAACAAATGTTCTGGAATCAGTGGGACTCATCTGTCAAGAGAAAGAGGAACCCCACTATTGTAATCGACGAAAAATCCTCAAAGTTTGTTTACTATACACACGATGACACATTACTTCTTCTTGCTTTATAGCTAAGCCAACGTGGCTGATATATTACGAACTTAAAAGTCCTACAATCTTTCTCCGGCAGGTGGTAATAACTGATACAGGTATGTTCCATGTGAGGACTGAGCAGCAAGAAATGTTCTGTCATATGTGGGTGAATTTACAACTACGCCATACTGAGTCAATTGATTGTGAAAAGCCGATGATTAAATTTCACTGTAATGATTTTGAAGTATTAGTAGGACTCTATGAACCAGTAATGAATGAGGATGATCAAATACGATTATGAGAAACACTATTAGTTCAGTTAGTACCTGTTTTGATGATTATATATGTGAAGATTATGCAGACTATACTTAGTCAAGTACAAAAAATATTGACTTGTTCAGTGATAATGTACACGAAATTCATGGTTTTAGAGAAGGTCTAAGGGCTGAGTTGCATAACACATTGCTTAACAACAATGCATTATTTTATGATGAACTGTTGTGAGTGTAGAATTTTAAATGTTCTCTGAATATAAAGCCAAACACTCCAATAAAAAAAAGTAACTAATTTGAAATGTTACATGTGGATGGTTGACTGAGGGAAGTAACCTCAGGAACGCCATTGTGAACCATCATTTCTGAACCATCTGTGCTGTATTTAACTTCTACTATTGTATTGATCTATGCAATTGTCTTTCAATGTCATTGCTATCTCTTGCATTGATAGATTTTTATAATGTCATACATAATTGACTAAACAGATGATATCTTCAATGTGTTGCCAGTATGTAATGAAGATCTTACGTTATTCAAATTTTGAAGACTGTAAAAATTTGTCTATGAAGAGTTCTGCGAATTTTAGCTTTATTCTTACATGTAGTTAAAGATGAGGAATGTGATTTTTTTGTCTGTGTAAAACTAAGTATGTATTTTGATTTCACATAGAAATTTTGGCACACTTAGTAAATTATTTACAAATGGAGTTGGTACATGAGGTGAGAATGAGGCCAAGAGTGTAGAAAGAAGATAATGATTAATTGCACAAAAGTCAATTATGTAAAGTGTTTGGTGACTTACTGTACCACTGAATTCTTTAAATGACTATGTTCCTGAGTTTAAATGAGATAAATGTGGAAGAATTATATGGATCCTTTCAAAGAATAAGTTTATTTGCTATGAAGTAATATTTTACAGTGGTTGCTGTCTGTATAGGGTTGTGAAAGGACTAGTCAATACTGCTTCTGTACTTTCGGATATCGTTATACCAAGAGTCATTAACAAACAAAATTATTCATTATTTGACAATATGATTGTTTTTCTTATAAATAACTAGGAACAAGGAAAGTACAAATGTTGGTGTGAGTGAAAAATAGTATTAACTGAATTATTTCTAACATTGTAAAACTGTGTTGAAACTGTGAGGAATATTGAAGGCTGCAATGAGATTTTATGATGAATTATAATCATACATTTTTGTGTCAGCGAAGCCTGATAGCAGTTTGTTTCAGAAGAAATGATGTGGTAACTGAAATGACTGACATATAATAAATGTTTGAAGTTAAGGACCAAGTGACAGATGAGAGTAGAAAATAAGCTTTCAGGGAAGTCATGAGTATGAAGTATGTTCAACTGAAATGAGGTTTCAAGAAGTATTACTGAGCTTGTGTTACATGTCTAGCAACTAGTAAATGACCACAAAGTTATACAAAAATAAGGAGGTTAATTTCAGTTAACTGTACAGAAGAGTAAAGTACCAATTATGAGATCTGACAAAAAGCAGTCAAAGGGTCTTCCAGGAATTAAAAATTGTAGTAATGTATATAACTGATAAACATTGTTCTAAACATTACCTTCATTTATGTGAATGAGGAGGCTGACACAAGACATTGATTTTACATTAACTTCGATTACAACGTAATTTATTCAGTGTGAACATAAATATAAAACTAATATTTTGTAATATAATGACTCATTTTTTCTACTATTCAGTTCACAATGATGTATTAGTTTTCACATTGCTAGTACTAAGACTCTTCAGCGACATTTAAAAATGCATTCTTATCCTGAAACAACAATCAAGAAGGAAATTCTTTAGTGTATAAATACAAAGAAATTTCAGATGTTTGGATTAAGTTTTTCATTTTTCTTGTAAAGCTATTTAACAAATACCCATTTTTTTTTCTTAGATATTGATGTGCTAACATGTGTATGATATAAGCACAGCTATTTTATTTTCACTCGTGAATTTGCATTCTTCAATACTTTATGAATTTTGGTGAATTGTGTTATTGCATGTTTTCTATTCAATTTCAGGACTAACTATTTCTCTTTATTATTGAGAAATGTGTCATATTTTACACTTTTTTGTATATATTTCATTGAGTAGTAACTATATAAAAGTTTGCCTTAGGGCAATAAACAAATAAATTTCTAGGGGCACATGTAAAACAGTGAAAGAATAATGGTGATTTAGTCTGGCCATATCTGCACTCTCATCACATCTAGATTAGCAATGCAACATTAAATTATTTGTAGAAAGATTTCCAAGAAATAGAATCTATCAAGTAGATGTCATCTCTGTTTTATAGTGTGACTAGATAATTTCTCTACATTATTTGTTAAAGCAGTACAGGCAGTTACATATTTCTAGTTTATTCTCTAACATCTTTATAACATATATTCACTGTCTGAGATATTTCAGCGAGTGTTTTGTGTTGAAAACCTGTACTGATCTGGTATGTTTAACGACACAGTTAGTTATAGAGATTAATGAATATTTTAAGACAGTCACTTTAGAAACATAAAGACATAGCACTGTTTTGATTGATGTATTTGTTAATTTCAGTTGGTAAACCAGTTTCTAGTATTTCGAAGTATGTGCCAATATTCTGTAAATGTAGCAAGTAACGCCAGTTGTTAATAGCATAGGTAACTGTTCCCATAAATATTGTCATTTTTCTGTCTGAGAAATGTAGTATACACGGATAATTTTATTTTGGTGACTAAATCCTTCAAATGTTGAACAACTCAGAAAAAGTGGAATTTGAAATAAACACAAATAAATATTTATAACATTTTATCATACTTGTAAGAGAACTGGACTCGTTGGTCAGAGACTTTCTTCACTGTACCAGCATCAGGAGTAGAAGTCTGCGACAGTCTGTTTGTTCTTGTGGTATGTACTGTGACTTCAGGTGAACGAGGAGAAGTTTGTGAAGAAATATCTATAATATGGCAATACAGGGTGAAAAACATTTAAACTGACAATTTCTGAGAAGTTGTGTAAGACACCAAACAAATATTTTTCTTTAATGTCATATTCTCCGGTGAGTTTTTTTTTAAAACTGTTAGGAGTATTCTCTGGATGAAAATTAATTAAGCGAAGAAACTCTGGGAGGTTGGTTGCACAATGAAAACACTTATATGTGTTTCCTGCGATGACAAGAAGAAACAGAAACAAGCTTGAATACTTTATTACCAACGGACAACACCACTAATACAATACAATTTCTTCATTTAGAGTAGAGGTTCAAAAATGCTTTCATTGGCTTGCAAACAGAGGTTACGCTGGGGTGGGTCAAAGGCTCCAGGAGTGTCCTCTATTCCTACTACTGCTGCTGCTACTATCTGGGCAGTCAGATCCTCTTCTGATGCGACAAGAGGTTTGTAAATAAGGCTCATCATTACTCCTCACACAAAAAACTCCAAGAGTCAAAACAGAGGATCGAGTAGACCGTGGTACAAGACCATCTCTGACAGCCCACTTTTCTGGAAACTGTCTGTTCAAGAATCAACACACAGGACGAATGAAAATGTGCCAACGCCCGTCCTGCTGGAACAACATGCGCTGTTTTGCAGCGAGTGGCAAATCGTCCAACCGCTCTGGCAATGCTCTGGCGAGAAAACTGTAATAACGCCTCGGTAGGAGACATGTTCCAACTAAACAGTTACAACACCTGCGCACATATTCACATAGAACAGCGTTGGCCAGCGCTAGAAAATGTGGTGTATGGATTAATCGAACTCAAAAGATGCTAATTGTGGATGTTGAAGACCTCACCACCACCGAAAGTTGCTTCATCTGCGTACAACACAAAGGACGGAAGTGTAGGATGCATCTCATACTGTGCCACGTACCAGCGCGAAAACTGTGTTCTGAATGGATAATCATCTGGTTCGAGATCGTGCACACGCTCTAAGTCAAATGTATTAACAATTGCTGATGAAGGATGTTTATTATATTGGTCCGATTCGTCTCCCTGTTGCATGCAATTGCAAGAGTGCTAAGAGATTAAAAAAATTCTCATAAGTAAATACGACATTAAAGAATAATGTTCGTTTTGGTGCTTTGTGCAGTCTCCCAAACTTTGGCGGTTTAAGTCATTTTCACCATATGTACAGTGATGCGAGAAGAAGACGTTGCTCACTAGGAAATAATCATCATGAGACTGCAACAAAAGGCACGGTGGAGAATATGGAAATTGTTTGCTGCCACTGAAACATGACATCTACAGCAACTATTCAGCTAAGTCCGGTTTCTTTGTACATTTCATTTTCTCGATAACCTCGTTCACGGTTTTAATTCCAGAAGTAAATACGGTGCAGGTAATTTAGTTCTTGTGTTAACTATTTTTACAAAGCATCACCATAAGGTGTTTTGATTGTTAAACAAATTTTGGCACTAATGTGTTACGTTTCTTTAGCAACGTACTCTGCCTCCAGTATAGTAAATTATATAAGTATTTAAATGGGTTAGTATATGATTAGTAGTCTTAATAGTATTAAGACGTTATTATGTGATTCAGTGATACAGAATATTATATTATTAGCGGACCCATGTCAACCTCCCAGATGTCGTAATTGTTTTATTTCTTTCTTATTTCCACTCATCAACGCATGCCAGTAAAAGTGAAATATTATTAAATTGTATACCTAAATTTCTGTGACAAGAAGGCGTTTGATGGTTCAATGCATCCATAATTATAATTTAGATAAAGCACGCTGATTAAGTTGTAAATCCTGACGGGCCATGCGTTACATGTTTCTCCGTAGAAACAGGCTACAATTAACCACGGCCTTAGCTGGCTGTGGCCCCCTTGTTGGTAAAAGAATCAACGGAGGTTATACAAAATAAAATGTTGTGTGGTACTGTTGGTTAGGATATCCCGTGGCAGCAGCCTAGCGAGAAGGGTGGTCTTCTTCCGCGCACATTGGCCTTTTTAATTGAGGATCCGTGAAAGGTTTGTAGTACTTACGTAATTTTGTGGAATGTAATGAAGGCGTGTATAGAGCAGTGTTGTGATTGTCTTGGGGGATGACGGTGGGAGAAGGAATAGGTGACACCAGGTGCTGGCACGTATTCGGCTCCTCTCGAATAGCAGTAAGCGGGCCGCTGAGTTTAACGTCACCATATGACTGACTTACCACCATCAACAGTGTCACATGTACTTACCTCATGAGACACTGCGGATACTGTTTTGTTCTAATCCAGGACATTGGAGTAAACCCGGTAGTCCCAAAATTTGCACCATTATGTATCCTCCGCTGGCGTCCAAATACTAGCAGCGAAAATTTCGTCCATAACGAGGATTCGAACCGGCTTACATCCGAGTCGGGCGCCACTCGGCATGCAGTGCGTTACCGACCTTTTTCTTGAGTTTCTAATATGTTTTTATCTCTTTTCAGCGATCAGCATGAAGCTGATAGATACAGGGTGGACTGGGATCGCACACCCGAGATCTGCCCAAGACGCGAGCCACTTGCTGTCCCTGAACTGCCCCTCCGAACATTTTTCCTCCCTTCAATCGCAAAATTCAGGACATAATTTTAATACAAATTGTTTCAGTAGTAGAGATTAGACAATAACCACAGCGTGGAAGGAGGATCAAAATTCGTGCTCGAGATCTCACATGCGCGTCCCATCTGCGGACGGTGCTCATTGGAACCAAGTCGATAACCACTTTACCTCGCGCCGAGGCCCGCTATGGGTGTCGACCTGTGTTCGGTACTGTGAAGGGGATTCACGAAGTCACTACACAAATAATTCGCAAAGAGTTATTGTTAGTGAGGAGCGTGTGAAGTGGGTGATGAATTTTTTGGAGATATTGCCACCAGTAAAGAACCCTCGTCTCATCATCTCGCAATAGGTAGTAAATAGACATGAATTTAAACCATGTTGAGTTGAGTCTACGCGGTCGGGAATCAGTTATCGTCTGGGAATATGAGGAGCGGGGGTTAGTCATAAGGGGCGTTGTGTGAATGCATGTATATATCTATATCTACGCCAAACACTCTGCTATTCACAATAAATCCCCACCTTCAAGCTGTCTCTCTACCGTTCGACTCTCGAATGGCGCGCGGCAAAGGCAAAAACGAGCACTTAAATTTTTCTGTGCAAGCCCTGATTTCTCTTACTTTATCGTGGTGATCATTTCTCCCTATTTAGGTAGGTTCCAAGAGAATGTTTCGCAATCGGAGGAGAAAACTGATGATTAAAATTTCATGAGAAGATTCCTCGCAACGAAAAACGCCTTTGTTTTAATGATTGCAAATCCAATTCACATATCACGTCTTTGGCACTATCTCCCCTATTTCGCGATAGTACGGAACGAGCTGCCCTTCTTTGAACTTTTACGATGTCATCCGTCAGTCCCACCTGATGTGGATCCCACACAGCACAACAATACTCCAGAACAGGGCGGACAAACGTGGTTCCATGGGCACGCAGTTATGTTAGAAGACGCTTGCGAGGAACGGAGTCGAAAACCTTCAGGAAAAATAAAAATGTGGAATCAATTGGACATCCTCTGTCGATAGCACTCATTCTTCATAAGTATAAAGAGATAGTTGTGTTTCACAAGAAAGATGTTTTCTGAATCCGTGCTGACCACGTCTTAATAAATCGTTTTCTTCGACGTAATTCATAATCTTCGAACACAAGATATGTTCCAGAACCTTTCTGCAAACTGACGTTAGTAATATGGGCCTGTAATTCAACAGATTAATCCTATTTCCCTTTTTAGGAATTGGTGTGAATTGAGAAATTTTCTAGTCTTTGGGTAAGGAACTTTCTGTGAGCGAGCGGGTATTTATAATTGCTAAATATGGAGCTATTGTATCAGTATATTCTGAAAGACACCTGACTGGTATACAGTCTGGACCGGAGGCCTTGCCTTTATTAAGTGATTTAAGCTCCTTTGCTACACCGAGGATATCTACTTCTATGTATCTCATCGTGGCAGTTGTTCGTGATTGGAATTCAGGAACACTTACTTCGTCATCTTTGGTGAAGGAGTTTCGGTTTATCGTGTTTAATAACTCTGCCTTAGTGGCAGTGTCATCAGTGACTTCATCGTTGTTATCGCGCAGTGAGGTACTGATTTCGTTTTGCCACTGGTATGCTTTATGTATGACCCGAATCTCTTTGGATTCCGAGACAGAGTTTCGTTGTGGGATCTATTAAATGCGTCTCGCATTGAAGTACGAGCTATATTTGGAACTTCTGCAAAACTTTGCCAATCTTGGGGATTTTGCATTCTTTTAAATTTGGCATGCTTTTTTAGTTAGTCCTGAAACAGCGATCTGACTAAGGTAACAGGTGAGCAGGATCTTCTGTACCAGCATCCATAAGTGAGATCCTAACGCATATGTTAAACGATCATCCTCATGTAGCGGTTTTGCGTATCATCAACACGGACAAATGCAATGAATATGGATGATATGATACTTTATGGTATTATGCGGTTTGAATTCACACTATTATTTAGCAGTTGCATTGTTTTGATTTGGAAATGATACTGACAATATTACACACATGTACAATGCATTATTCATACTACAACTTCTCCCGGATAATTATTTTGTTCAAATTGCACAAGAATTCCACCAGATGTAGTGTAATAATGTTGACTGTAAGTTGTGTTCATATCACTAAAATTACAGATCGTACATCAGAGCTTTTATAAGTTTGGTCTTCGATGGATTTAATTATTCTTAGCAAATCGACCATGAAAAGGAACCACAGAATACCACCCGCACACAACACTGACGTATGCTAACAGAAATAGTTTTCTCCGTGATCCGTGCGTACTTTAATTTTGGCCTCATACATCAGCAATATAATCATGTTCAACAATAAATACCATCAGCACTGTTCTTAGAAGATGCAGTCGGTTTCTAATAATTTTTTTTTTATAAATAGAGTTCAGTACCACCGGTCCACATTTATTTCTTACACATCGGAATATTGTTTGCAGTTTCATGTAATTTAAATTTGCGGCTGAGGTAAAAGTTAAGATGGCGGCCCACAAAAGATGGATGACTTCTTTTTTAATTAAGATTTTCCTTTGCTCAATAAATAATTAATCATTTAAATTGATGCCACCAAAAAATTATTAATACTGGTTTGCAAATTAGTTTCACACAAACTCTTGATATTTCGACCAGAAGTACAGACGAAGTTGCTATATAATCGCAACTAAAAATGGCTGAGCTTCTTGCAGCTATGATAAAAGAATTAATACAAAATTATAATGAAAAGAGAACTGATTTTTCAATAATTAATCATAGTTTTAACGAATTTTGCTCTTTTTTTACCAGCAAATGAACATAAAATTACAGTAATTTCACGTTACATGTTTTTCATTCAACAGACCTCAAATCGATTCGCGTCTTGTGTCGGCGACGTAAATCAGAAGAAGACGACAAAAGGGTACAAAACAAAAGAAAATAATGACATAGATTAACAAAGAATGTGAGACAGTCATTGTCTCTGTTTTACATAATTATCATCTTTTTAAGAAACAATTACATAATTGAACGAATATTATTGAGTTACGTAATTTTCCACACGTTCATATTCCACTCATAATAAAAAAAATATGTATACATCGTGGATGTTATAATCAGTGTCAGAGAGCTGGCTGTCAACGGCAGAGGAGAGAATCCGCCAGCTCGATAGCGATCAACTTGTGTCTCGTCGCGTTTTTCCAGTTAACATGGTACCACGTTGTTTGCAGAAAGGGCTGTGGGCTCTACTCTACACCGCAACCATATTGTGGTGGGCTACAAACTCTCCATCACGTTGCGAGAGGTGGATCTCAGCAGCGAACACGACGTCGGTCGACTATGGAGGCTTGTAGTGGCTGTTATTATTAACAAAACATGAGCGCGTGGGCGTCCATTCTCGCCGGCGGCATAACCTGTATGTCTCAGCATCGGTGTCCAAATTACCTTTACTCCGTTGGATTTTGTTGCTGGCTCACATTTGGTTCAACACCCAACACTGAATCTGTTATTATTGACGCAGATTCAGCGGTGATAGGGTGTTTTTATTTTCAAATTCTCTCTGTGCAGCAATGTAGCATCGAATCCTGTGCCTGACAATGACAGACAGCCCAAAATTGTAATAGCATAATAAAAACAGCCATAATCTTGAGCGGAAATGACTCCATTGAGACAATATGGAGACTGTAGGGAAGCATTACAAGATGTTACTATGTTACGAGCTAACATAGCTGCCGGCGTCGTCAGAAATCTCCGAAGAGGCCATGAAGGCCCAACGGTACCGATCGGCCGCCGTGTCACCCTCAGCCCACAGGCGTCACTGGATGCGGATGCAGAGGGGGCACGTGGTCAGCACACCATTCTCCCCGCCGTATGACAGTTTAAGAGATCGAAGCCACTACTTCTCAATCAAGTAGCTCTTAAGTTTGCCTCACAAGGGCTGAGTGCACCCCGCTTGCCAACAGCGCTTGGTAGATCGGATGGTCACCAATACAAGTGCTAGCCCAACGCAATAGCGCTTAAATTCGATGATCTGACGGGAACCGGTGTTACCAATGCGCCAAGGCCATTGGCCGACGTTGTCGGGGTACTTATTTATTCCAATCTTCTGCTAGTCCATCTCATCCTTTCCCTGTCCTCATGCATGTTTTCCATCATCAACTCTATGTCCATCTCCTGCACTACCACCTTCTCCACTAGTCACTCTCTGCTCACGTCCTTTTGCCCCTGTCTCTCTGGCCACGTCCTCTTGCCCCTTACTCTGTTCTACATCTCTCCTGTCAATATACTCCTCCCCCCCCCCCACCCCTCTGCCCATCTGCTTCTTCTGTATCTATCCATCACGTCCTCCTCCTTCCCTCCCCTCTCTATGTACCTCCTACTCCACCCTCTCTCTGTGCATCACTTCCCCCTCTGTCTGTTCCTCTTGCCCCCTCTCCCTGCTCATCTCCTCCTCTTTCCTTGCTCTGTACATCTTCTTCTCTTCCTCTGTCCGATCCATGCTCCTATGAAGTCTGTTCATGTCCTCCTCCCACCTCTCTCTGCTTATCTCATCCACTCACTGTTTCTGACCATCTCCTCTTTTCTTTCCCTGTTCTTCTCCTCCTCTTCGATCTTTCTGTCCATTTGCCCCTCCCCTCACTATGTCCCCTACCTGTTGCCATCTCTTCCTACCCTCTCGCTGTCTGTCCATCTCCTTCTCTCCCCCTTCTCACTCCACGTTATCACACTCGTCACAATGGGAGGCTTGTGATTCCTAGAGTTACAGTTTCATGCAGCTCAATGTTTAGGCCTATGATGTTTATGTACAACGATATAATTTTACAGGTACATCTAATGGTATACGTGGCTGTTGTCTCAGAATGTGTTTTGAATCGTTAGCAGTAAAGAAGCAATGAATTAAAGCGTGATGCATAGTGCGAATGTTTCTCACGAACCTCAGTATTTATGATGTATCTCCTGAACTATGTGTCATAGAATGATGTAATTTTCAAGGCCTGCAAAGTGTGTTGCAAATAGAGTTAGTATTAAAGAAGTAAAGAATTAAAAAATGATACATGGCACTAGAGTTTTTCATGCATCTAAGTATTTGACATTATATCTCGTGAATCATGTGCCGTACAATGTTTGTAGGTGCAATGAGCGCTGTATATGGGTAATCTCCATTTCATCACTCGGAGGGGGGGGGGGGGGTCGCTAACAAGAAAAAGTTCGTTACATATTTGGAATTATGAGTTAAGTTTATTCCAAATACCTATGTGCTCTCATTCTCAAATACTGTTTTTACCGATACGTGGACGACACGTTTGTCATCTGGCACCACGGACCTGATCACCTACAGACGTTTATAAAACATCTAAATTCCAACCGCGACAACATATGGCTCACCATGGAGATCGAGAAGGAAGGGAAATCACCCTTTCTTGATGTACTTGTAAAGCGGAGATCAAATGGCACACTGGGTCATAGCGTGTACCGCAAGCCTACACATACGGACCTACATCTACATGCCTCGAGTTGCCACCATTCTGCACAACTCAACGGGATGCTCAGCACACTGGTTCACAGGACATACTCGATATCGGACAAACAAAGTCTGCACAAAGAACTGAAGTGTGAATATCTGTCCTTCATGGGCTCCTCTGCTCCTTTACCCTCAGCCCATCTCCTTGGATAAATAGATCGTACTTACTTCCACAGTGACTCCTTCGAGACAGTGATATGTGTGCCAAATTTGTTTGCAAATGGGACCAGTGTTTTAGGAGGAGATGTCGAAGATACATACATACATATAAATACATGTTCATCCATATTTATAATATGTGTGGATTGATGAGTAGCAGTTAGTGTCTGTTATGTTCTTTATTTTTGTGGTGTCACCGCCAGACACCACACTTGGTAGGTGGTAGCGTTTAAATTGTCCGCGGTCCGTTAGTATACGTCGGATCCGCGTGTCGCGCTCTCATTTGCAGAGACGGCAGTTTAGTATAGCCTTCAGCTACGTCATTTGTTACGACCTAGCAAGGTGCCATATTCATTTACTGCAACTGATTACTTCAAGGCTGTATTCTGAACCAGTAATATTGTGAATCATGTACCGTCAATAGCGACGTTCGTCATCAATGTATTAAAGTTAAGTATCAAACTAATTCCATCCGCTTTCTGAATTCTGATTTCTTGTCATGTTCCAGACCTCAGGTCAGTATGGTCCTTCCCTCCTCACGCCAGCCTGCGTGAACTAAAAGGCGTGCATTTCGGCCTCCTCTAGTAACACGGTGTTGGCTCTTCTGCCAACACAACAATTTTAATCCTCAGCTGGTTTCAGCCTCTACATTTAAGCTATTTCGTAGTGAAACTGAAAATGACGTGAAGGGGCACTATGTCAGAAAGCTCCTAAAACCACTGTCGCTTCTTACCTTACCAGGACGAAAAATTTTTACAACGCCATCATAGTCTCGAGGAAAAACGCGGAAAGAGAAAAAGGTGTGAATGTGACCCTCTGACAACCGTAAAGCGTTACTCGTCCCGTTCCTGACTCAGCAGACCTCGTCGACGAATGGCACCTTGGTTCATTTGTCCCGGTCAAAGATGATCCGCGGTGGCACGTCCCTGGACTCCTATGGCGTCGCCGCCGAAGAGGAACGGAGGGGCGAGTAAGAAGAATCGAGTTAGCGGGATGAGGCGGCAGGTTAGTTTGTCACGGACCCGGTGGGGGGGGGGGGGGGGAGGGGGGGATCCAGGAGGGCGTGCGGACCGTGGGTGGCCAGCGACAACGAACGCGTCGACAAAGGAAGGCCCGCCAGTGAGTGCCGCTGCGTGGGAGTCTCTAGGGCGGAGAGCGCACGGAAAGGAGAGGCGAGGGCGAAAGAGAGCGGAGCGCTGATGGAGATAAAAGCCGGAAAGGGGCCGACCCCGGGGTGTGGGTTAATCAAGCCGCGGGCATGTGGCCCCCCATTGTCGCGGGCGGCATAACCCACATACCTCAATTCCGCTGCTCAAATTACTGTTGCTTCGCGGGGCTTTGTCGCAGCAGTCTGCTGCGCTGGTCTCACCCCCATCTCGCCCCACCCCCACGCAAACCCCTGCCGTGCACCGGGCAAACGGCGGCGCCGCCCTGCTGCACGCGGAAACACCTGCGCCCTACCAGCCGCTCTCCGTCTCCGTTTCGCCTCTCCGCAAGGGGGAATTGCACAGTAAAGAGCTGCTGTAATTGCTCGGGCCGCGCCTATAAGTGCTGACGAAACGCAGTGCTTGAAAACAGTCGTGGAACGGAAGTGGGGACAGCTCGTAGCTACGAAACGAAATTGAGTAACGTCACAGATTAAAATGTCCTTCCATTTTGTGTGTGTGGGTATGGTATGTCAACGTGACCGGTCAGGGGAATGGCCACCCTCTCTGATGAAAACAATGTTTTCGAAGAAGAACTTTGCCGGGAGTTGTGGCCGACTGGTTCTAGGCGCTTCAGTCTGGAACCGCGCGACCACTACGGTCGCAGGTTCGCATTCTGCCTCGGGCATGGATGTCCTAGGCTTAGTTAGGTTTAAGTAGTTCTAAGTTGTAGGGGACTGATGACCTCAGATGTTAAGTCCCATACTGCTCAGAGCCATTTGAACCATTTTTTGAAGAACTTTATGAAGCGCCATACGGACGAAAAATGAGGAAACAGCTACGGAAAAATGGTGGTGTAGCGGTCAAGAGATAGCGTGGTAACCGAGGGTTCGTGGGATCGAATGCCGGATAAGCCACTGATTTTTCAGTCTGCATTTTAACCCTAGCAATACCTACGCCTTTTTCATAACGCATAACACCAGCCAGTAGGGGGTGGTGGTGATAGGGGGGGTTAGGGGAGGTAGAGAATTTTTGCACATAACTAAAAGACAATTTTTTTGAAAAAGGAATTTCGTTTAATGTGATTAACTTTTATTGGCAACGTGCTTTTGGAATAGGTAGTGACATGTAAGTACAGTACAGAACCTCTAAATGTCTTTTAGGACAATCTTAACAACACCAGTGCCTTTTCCATAATGTTTTCGGCACGTGGAGAGCAAATTTACGACGACCACAAAAAGTTCATATACGGAAATTTCACTAATTGTCGTTGATTTACATTCGCTATACACTTTTTAAAGTTATGTAGGTGTGTTAGAAGGGTCGTGAGCTTGAAAATGTGAATGTGTAATCCACTTCTAAGACTTAAATTTCTCCCAGGTACACAACTCTGGTAGGTTAGGGACGCAAAACTCGTTGAAGTGGTGTTCAGTTGAGAGACTTGTGACAGGCTATTGAGTCACAAGAAACTATTGTGTTATTACTTATTTTGTCCTCTTCGCTACTGCAGAATTCCACCTATATCGTCGTGTTCTAAGGACCACTGTCGATGCTGGAAGAAACCACTCGTGTGAAGCATAACGGGCTTTATCAGTACGTAACAACAGATGGAAGTGAAAAGGCATATTTACGCATTTTTGAAAGGTGTTAGCGACTGACACCATAGGGGCGACTAATAAGCAATATACGATCATACTGATTATCTTCGCAAACATGTGAGTGGGTAGAGGGCTATTTGACCAACAGAACGCGGAATGTAGTAGCAGACGGCGAATTTTCTGTAAAAACGCAAGTAACATTGGGTGTCTCCCAAGAACGGTTAACAAGACCTCTACTGTTCTACATGAACGATCTATCAGATGGTGTGAGTAATGTGGTGTCACCGCCAGACACCACACTTGATAGGTGGTAGCCTTCCAATCGGCCGCGGTCCGTTAGTATACGTCGGACCCGCGTGTCGCCACTATCAGTGATTGCAGACCGAGCGCCGCCACACGGCAGGTCTAGCACTCTAGCACTCGCCCCAGTTGTACAGCCGACTTTTCTAGCGATGATTCACTGCCTACCTACGGTCTCATTTGCCGAGAAGATAGTTTAGCATAGCCTTCAGCTACGTCATTTGCTACGACCTAGCAAGGCGCCATTATCAGTACTATTGATATCATGAAATATGTAACGTCAAGAGCGACGTTCATGATTAATGGATTAAAGTTAAGTATTCCACCAGCTACGTCCGTTGTTTCTAAACTCTAATTTCCTTGCCTGTTCCAGACCTCCCGCCAGCCTGCGTGAGCTAAATCGCGTGCCTTTCGGCCTCCTCTAGTAACACTGTGTTGGCTCTCCTGCCAACCACAACAAGTAACACCACGAGATTCTTGGCTGGCGCTCCTGTTACGAACAGGAATGTATCGCCATTGGACAATCATTATAAAATGCAGAAAGATGTCGACAAAATTTCCACTTCGTGTAGTCATGGGAAGCTATAATTAAATGTGAGGTGACACCTTTATCAAAGACCAGGTATCCGATGGTAATCTTATTAGAAAATTAATAATGGAGACACTTTGCATCTCAAATGGCATTAATATTTTGGGATGTTAGTAAGTAGCGATATGAAAAGGAACTTATCCATTTTTCTAGCGTTATTCACAGTCTTCACGGGACCAATGTGTTATTTTGGATTTTGTAATTTTTGTCGTAGGCGAAGATGTCCAGATGCTCTTCCGCTCCCCCTTTTTCACCCAAACTCTCACTCTCTCTGGAAGGGATTTGTACACACCATCGGTCTGCTTCTCGTATTCTTTATGTTAAGGTTGCTTATTATCTTCGTAAATTTTGATTCATTAAAACTAAAACTCTCCCTCACTCCCCATAGGGTGGTGTTTGAGAGAGAGGAATTAGAGTTATACAAATGTTGACCCAAGTACAGTATTAATTTTTTCCACAGATTCGAATAAGTTTTGTTTGTTTCGTGGTCCTGAGGACACGAAACTTTTAAGTATCAAACAAATCATCTGACTAGCTAACTAACCAAACATCCTACTTATTATTTATCCTTAACCATTTTCCACGTAAAACTGAGAACGTGGATTTTCTTGAATTACAGCGACAACTACCAAAAATCAAAATAAATGTTGAAGACAAACTGTACGTAGTTATTTTTTTGTTTTTGTAGTATCTGATTCTGCAATGAAAAATGGGGGTTCCCATTTGAAATTTTAAAGTTGGCTCCCACCTCACCCACAAGGGGCTGGGGTGACGGGCTAATTTTAGCATCAGCAGATGTCCCCCTCAAAAATAACCAGCTTTGATTTCAACACATTTTTTCGTGAGAAGCTTATCTTTCGAGTTATTCTGGTTTGTCAACTTAAAATTTACACTTTATAGAAGAACGTTGAAAATTTGGTGGACTGATAGGAAAAGGAATGCGGAGGTCATTGTGACGGTACGTCACATAAATATTGACATTTCTATCGGTTGTAAACCGTAGTTCATGTATTTTAAGAATATAATTAGTGTAAAAGATACAGTTAATGTTCTTGAAACAAGTGATATGCAGCGATAATTTAAGGAAACATCTTTATTTAAAATATATTATGATTTAAAAAAAGGATAGTAAAGAAACATGATTGTACGGCCGAGTAGGAAGGACGTACTTTATGGTACACACGCTGTTTTGTTTCGCGTTACGGAAGGCAGTCATTTAGCGGCTACACGTATTTTTTGTAAGTTAATCGGTATTCTGCTAAAATAAACTAATTATTGTTATCACAAAATGGAGTTCTTTGTAATAGTTGTCACCTCAAATGGTCGCAGCTGCTAATTATTTTTAATAAACATTATTTCAGCAATTTGGGCTACGGTCGGCAATTACGCACCGAAGTATTAATTTATTTCTCAAAGTGTTAACAGTAACTGTAAATGGGAGAGATTTCGTTGTAAGAACCTTTCTAAATTGCAACAAAATGGTTCTGAGCACTATGGGACTCAACTGCTGGGGTCATAAGTCCCCTAGAACTTAGAACTACTTAATCCTAACTAACCTAAGGACATCACACACATCCATGCCCGAGGCAGGATTCGAACCTGCGACGGTAGCGGTCGCGCGGTCCCAGACTGTAGCACCTAGAACCGCTCGTCCACTGCGGCCGGCTAAATTGCAACAGATAATTAATTTACGTTGAAGTTCATTTTTAAAATTATACAGATTTCATGAGTTCAGTAAGTTTTATCTTGGCCGCTCCACGGCAACAATCGAAACTCTCTCGGGCCTTGATTTGCAATCAAGATCCCCGTGGTCTAAGTGAACCGGCACCGTAGCTCAGCGTGTTCGGTCAGAGGGTTAGCAGCCCTCTGTAACAAAAAACTGAGTCAATCGATCAACAACGAACTTAAACAGATGTCTTACGACGTCCGCCCTGACCAGATGCAACCAACAAAAGCGAACAAAATGAGATTTAAAAAGAAAAGGGGGTAGCGTCTTTGATTCATAATTAAAACGTCTTCAGTCCCGGGTTCGATCCCCGCCACTGCCTACATTTTAATAAATAATCAGCATTGGTGGCCGAAGACTTCCGGCATAAGAAGTCAGCCTCATTCTGCCAACGGCCTTGTCAAAGAGGGCGGAGGAGCGGATAGAGGTTCAGGGCACTCTCTTGTCCTAGGGGTGGGATATTGCCCCTAAAGGCGGAACAATCAGCAATGATCAACGACATGAGGATGCAGAAGGCAATGGAAACCACTGCGTTAAAGACACGTAACGTGTATCCAAAGGACATGTGGCCTGTAGTTGAAGAAGTGTCATGATGATCTCTCCATTGGCAAAAGATTCCGGAATAGTCCCCCATTCGGATCTCCGGGAAGGGACTGCCAAGGGGAGGTTACTATGAGACAAAGATTGAATAATCAACAAAAGGATAATGTTCTACGAGTCGGGGCGTGGAATGTCAGAAGCTTGAACGTGGTAGGGAAACTAGAAAATCTGAAAAGGGAAATGCAAAGGATCAATCTAGATATAGTGGGGGTCAGTGAAGTGAAGTGGAAGGAAGACAAGGATTTCTGGTCAGATGAGTATCGGGTAATATCAACAGCAGCAGAAAATGGTATGACAGGTGTAGTATTCGTTATAAATAGGAAGAAAGGGCAGAGGGTGTGTTACTGTGAACAGTTCAGTGACCGGGTTGTTCTAATCAGAATCGACAGCAGAGCTACATCGGCAACGATAGTTCAGGTATACATGCCGACGTCGCAAGCTGAAGATGAACAGATAGAGAAAGTGCATGAGGATACTGAAAATGTAATGCAGTATGTAAAGGGGGACGAAAATCTAATAGTCATGGGCGACTGGAATGCAGTTGTAGGGGAAGGAGTACAAGAAAAGGTTACAGGAGAATATGGGCTTGGGACAAGGAATGAAAGAAGAGAAAGACTAACTGAGTTATGTAACAAGTTTCAGCTAGTAATAGCGAATACCCTGTTCAGGAATCACAACAGGAGGAGGTATACTTGGAAACGGCCGGGAGATACGGGAAGATTTCAATTAGATTACATCATGGTCAGACAGAGATTCCGAAATCAGATACTGGATTGTAAGGCGTACCCAGTAGCAGATATAGACTCAGATCACAATATAGTAGTGATGAAGAGTAGGCTAAAGTTCAAGACATTAGTCAGGATGAATAAAATACGCTAAGAAGTGGGATACGGAAGTTCTAAGGAATGACGAGATACGTTTGAAGTTCTCTAACGCTATACATACAGCAATAAGGAATAGCACAGTAGGCCACACAGTTGAAGAGAAATGGACATCTCTAAACAGGGCCATCACAAAAGTTGGGAAGGAAATCATAGGTAAAAGGAAGGTAGCTGCGAAGAAATTATGGGTAACAGAAGAAATACTTCAGTTAATTGAAAGGAGGAAGTACAAACATGTTCCGGGAACATCAGGAATACAGAAATACAAGTCGCTGAGGAATAAAATAAATAGGAAGTGCAGGAAAGCTAAGACGAAATGGCTGCAGGAAAAATGTGAAGACATCGAAAAAGATATGATTGTCGGAAAGACAGACTCAGCATACAGGAAAGTCTAAACAACCATTGGTGACATTAAAAGCAACGGTGGTAACATTAAGAGTGCAACGTGAATTCCACTGTTAAATGCAGAGGAGAGAGCAGATAGGTGGAAAGAATACATTGAAAGCCTCTATGAGGGTGAAGATTTGTCTGATGTGATAGAAGAAGAAACAGGAGTCGATTTAGAAGAGATAGGGGATCCAGTATTAGAATCGGAATTTAAAAGAGCTTTGGAGGACCTATGGTCAAATAAGACAGAAGGGATAGATAACATTCCATCAGAATTTCTAAAATCATTAGGGGAAGTGGCAACTAAACGACTATTCACTTTGGTGTGTAGAATATATGAGTCTGGCGACATACCATCTGACTTTCGGAAAAGCATCATCCACAATTCCGAAGACGGCAAGAGCTGACAAGTGCGAGAATTATCGCACAGTCATCTTAACAGCTCATGCATCGAAGCTGCTTACGAGAATAATATACAGAAGAATGGAAAAGAAAATTGAGAATGCGCTAGGTTACGATCAGTTTGGCTTTAGGAAAAGTAAAGGCACGAGAGAGGCAATTCTGACGTTACGGCTAATAATGGAAGCAAGGCTAAAGAAAAATCAAGACACGTTCATAAGATTTGTAGACCTGGAAAAAGCATTCGACAATATAAAATGGTGCAAACTGTTCAAGATACTGAAAAAAGTAGGGGTAAGCTATAGGGAGAGACGGGTCATACACAATATGTACAACAAGCAAGAGGGAATAATAAGAGTGGACCATCAAGAACGAAGTGCTCGTATTAAGAAGAGAGTAAGACAAAGCTGTAGCCTGTCGCCCCTACTCTTCAATCTGTACATAGAGGAAGCAATGATGGAAATAAAAGAAAAGTTCAGGAGTGGATTAAAATACAAGGTGAAAGGATATCAATGATACGATTCGCTAATGACATTGCTGTCCTGAGTGAAAGTGAAGAAGAATTAAATGATCTGCTGAACTGAATGAACAGTCTAATGAGTACACAGTATGGTTTGAGAGTAAATCGGAGAAAGAGGAATGTAATGAGAAATAGCAGAAATGAGAACAGCGAGAAACTTAACATCAGGATTGATGGTCACGAAGTCAATGAAGTTAAGGAATTCTGCAAACTAGGCAGTAAATTAACCAATGACGGACGGAGCAAGGAGGACATCAAAAGCAGACTCGCCATGGCAAAAAAGGCATTTCTGGGCAAAAGAAGTCCACTAATATCAAAAACCGTCCTTAATTTGAGGAAGAAATTTCTGAGGATGTACGTCTAGAGTACATCATTGTATGGTAGTGAAACAAGGACTGTGGGAAAACCGGAACAGAAGAGAATCGAAGCATTTGAGATGTGGTGCTATAGACGAATGTTGAAAATTAGGTGGACTGATGAGGTAAGGAATGAGGAGGTTCTACACAGAATCGGAGGGGAAAGGAATATGTGGAAAACACTGATAAAAAGAAGGGACAGGATGATAGGACATCTGCTATAACATGAGGGAATGACTTCCATGGTACTAGAGGGAGCTGTAGAGGGCAAAAACTGTAGAGGAAGACTGAGATTGGAATAGGTCAAGCAAATAATTGAGGACGTAGGTTGCAAGTGCTACTCTAAGATGAAGAGGTTAGCACTGGAAAGGAATTCGTGGCGGGCCGCATCAAACCAGTCAGTAGACAGATGACACAAGAAAAAAAAAAAAAAAAAAAATAAAAAAATAGAAATTAACAAAATTACATTCAATTTAGTTAACGGCAACTATTTTTCAGTCATCACGTTCAAAATCTAAAGTTGGTACATGAATAACAGTAGCCCTTCAACAACCCGTTTCATATTTACTTATGCATGTAAGTAAAAGTGATAAGAAAAGATAATATCCCTGAGAGAAAGAATCATGCTCTAACAAAAGAAAAATTCTTGCATATATACAAACACGTAACGTATGGTAACGTAACATCCTCCGCAGAATCGGAGAAAAAAGGTAGAAATGGAAAACGCTGACATGAAGGATGGACAATATGACAGCACTGAGCCGCGCGGCTCCCTTCGTCCTCCTGACTGCGCGGTCGTACGTGCACCACTTTTCCATGGTGCGGCTCGGCTGTGGTACAACAGGGCATCCTCATGCCAGTCGAGGAAGAGTGCTTCTAACAGCAAGGACTGACCGAAAACGCGGTTTGAGGCGGAAGAGCGGCCTTAGTTCTGGAGAACTGTGTTCCTGTTGGGGTAGGAGCATGATTTGGCTGGCCGGTGTGAGTGAAATGCAAGCTGCACATCAGGCACTGAGGCGTCTCCACTATTTGTGTCTGGCAACCTGTGTCCTGGGAAGCAAGCATACGAGAGACCACCTGGACTTCGCATTTGTTAAAATTCCCTGCCAGTTAAGAACGAGTGGTACCCGTTGTTACGCATTTGGTGAGCTGTTTTAGACTCCGTTTGACGTCGTCAGCTTCAGGTACCTTGTTGCAGAGCTCCTGTCTGATCTTTCTTGCAGCCCTTTTAATACACGGTGAAATAGAAAATTTGTGGTAAGGACTATGGGACCAAACTGCTGAGGTCATCGGTCCCCAGGCTCGCACCCTGCATAATCTTACTTAACCTAACTTACGCTATGGACAACACACAAATCCAAGACCGAGGGAGGACTCGAACCTCCGACGGGGGCAGTCGCGTGGACCGTGACAAGACGCCCTCGACCGCTCGGCTACACGGTGACATTCGTGTCTTAACACGAGTGCTTGCTGTCGTTAATTCTAATGTGTGAAACCAAGTAACTTAAAGGTTTCGAAATAAAATGATTATCTTGTAATGAAGTTACGTCCTCCCGGATGAATTAGTGGAAAATTAAAGAACGGAATCTCTAAGCGCCGGCCGTCTTTGGCCGAGAAGCACACGGCTCCAGACTCGAATCTTGCTTCGGGCATGTATGTGTGTGATGTCCTTAGGTTAGTCAGGTTTACTTAGTTCTTAGTCTAGGGGACTGACGACCCCAGTGCTTAGAGCCATTTGAAACTTTTTCGAACATCTAAGGAGTTACGGTACTTTGGTAATAGCTCCTTTTGTTGTTTCAACTGCCTGAGTAGCTTTATTGCTATTTTCATAATTAAGAAAGGAAATACCTTTACATTTTTTTGCCATATAGTTATATTAAATAAACTGTTAGATTTTTCTAGAACTGCGAGTGACTCTGTTTACTCCGTGAGTCAGACATCCCACTCCAAAGTCGAGTGTGCTGAACCTTAGCGTCGCCTTTTAGAATAATGCCTTAAAATCTGAAGAAGATGTGTTACGACATCAGAGTATACTCTCAAAGATTTTAAAGGGAAATATAGAGGATAAAAACTGTAAGGGAAGACAGAGCTTGAAATACATCCAACAAATAATTGGGGACCTAGGGTGCATTTACTACTCTCAAGTGGACAGGTTCGCCCAGGAGAGAAATTCGTGGCGGGACGCATCAGGCCAACTAAAAACAAGAATTATATGGAATTAATGTATTACTTGTGATTTTGAATGAAAATAAATATAGTATGCATATTTGTGCCACTTAACGTGTTTTTAATGACATTCCGGATTATCCGGATATTTCAATATCACGGTGACCCATTATGCCACTTATTGCGGATAAACAATATTTCATTGTAGCCTAAAACACATAAGCAGCAGTAGAATAACCACAGATTATCGTATAATGTCACTGGCTCGTCACTGGACTCTTTGAATTGATCAAATATCAGAGAGTAAATTTACATTCCAATATCAAGCGAGATGAATTTCTGTAATTAATTGGAATGATTGTTCGTAGAAGTAATGATTGTAGCGTAGTGCAGTAAACGTCTTACAAAACTCTTGTGGGACCTATTTATGAGTATTGATCACACGATTAGATACTCACTAACCGTGAAGTGATTGAGAGGCATGTGGTATCAGAGCGAGAGTGCATGTGTATCCCTGAAAAAAAACTTATTTATTTGTATTTTATTATTCGACAAATTTAAGTAGATTCTATTGCCCATATCGTATATGCTACTAAAACAATCTGCGGTATGAGAAATGTGTAAGGGACATATAGAGAATTACTTTCATCGGTGTTCTATGGCCGCGTTACACGGGTCAGGGGTGTACAAATAGTGATAGATTGTACACTCCAACATGCAGTACACAGAATGGTTTTGACACACGTCTGTGCATTCTTACCATTACTGTGCATGATCGCAATTGATGTAACCGCTTGCTTGTTTTGTATTCATTTGCATCTTTTCCCTTCTCTCTTCCTGGTCTTGTCCGTGTGTTCAAGCGGTTGTCGTGTCAATATCATTTTGACTTTGTTAGTGGTAGACCGTGGTTGGGTGTCCTGTCTGTAGCCATCCCTCTCCGTCCCCCCCCCTCCCCTACCTTCCCACCTCCCACGACGACATTAGTGTACACTACCTGTTTAGATCTTGTGTTATGTGAAGATTCCAGAAAGTGTGCGAAACGTTTTTGAGTCTTGTAACTGAGGCGGGACGTGGGTGCCAAACCGGCATTCATCTAAATGGATACGCATAATTGCCTAAAACAAACATACAGGCTGCATTCACTTCGACCCTCATTGTTAGCCCACCGGGGGGGTTCAATCCGAAGCCAACGCGGCTCCCCGAATCACGCAGTCATCGTGCTAACGCGTGCGGCTAGTCGAGCTTGTCGGATTTCATTTCTATCAAATGCACCAAATGATAATGATAATGATAATGATAAAAGGAAAGAAATCATACCTCATGGATACCTTGAGGCAGTGGAGCCATAGTAAAGTGATGGAAGCAAGGAAATTCTTGACACTCACATCTTGTGTGGTTTTAAAACATGTTAAGCGTAATAAAACAGGTCTCCAAGTGGCCGCAAATAAATATAGAAAGTGTGGAGAAAATAATGCCCGAATTACCCTAGTGAGGCCATTAATTCTAGCACAAATGATGATTTCACAGTACCAGCAGCCCTAGTTCCAGCATTTAGGCCCCAAGTCCTTACCACATGTTCTGTTACGTTTTGTAAGCGTAAGCATTAATCCTTGCCAATCGATTGAGTTGGTTTTGGGATACGACAAAGACTATCGAGCACAAATAATCGGAAAGGTTGAGAGAGGACCAGTTACTCTCACCTATTTTTCGCATACAGAAAATTATTAAAGATTTTATTACAACCTGACGCACCTTGAGCGAGAATCTAGAATGTTAGGTGCTTGAGCAGACATTGATGGGGCCCCATACGGCGCCAAAATATGAGGTATTGTGATGGTTCGTAGCTCACAGAAACGGTTTATTGAGAGTTGAAAGCAATTGGCAGTGAGCCCATCCCACAGTAAATCTTGCTGGACAGACCGCAGCTGTACAGGGCACACAGGGCAGCCCCTCTTCGAGACAGGGCTCCAGCAGAACAATGCTGCGATACCTGCTGCAGAGTCAGCAGATGCCTGGGCAGGAGTGATGGCCTAAAGGAACAGGTCTATCCAGTGCAGTCGTAAACTGTCAGAAGTTTTCGTGTTCACCGATAGTGTAAGTAGGCCAGTAAACCACTTCCCTCAGCTGCTGCAGTCGTATAAGAAAACTCTAGCATCTGGGAAATGTCTAGGGATAGAATTTTTATTATAAGTCATAGCTAGGACTAACAAGCTCCAAGGTACAGGCGCTTTAGATAAAGATATTTGAGACTGTATCTGTTCACTTGTTGCTGTGGGAAGAGACATGAGATTGGAAAAAAATCATCTCTTCCCCCTCTGTGAAAACTTAAAAAAGCCAGTAATTGGTGGTTTCTTTTTTTTTTCAGAGATGCAGGGTTCTTAACTCTTGCCCTGGTTCAACATGAGTTTGTGTTGTCGTGTGGGATGGGAGATTTAGCGCCTCTAGAGCCTTCTGATTGGCTCAAAATGAGGTGAAGGCAGTGTTGTCGTGCACTTTGTGGGAAAATGGAATTTTTTTCTGGAGATGTGCAATGCACTTGGATACAGGACTCTGGTCTGGTATTCACTTCTAATCGAAGCTCTGGCATTTGTGGTCGGTACTTGGGACCTGTCCTGAGACTGACTTCACTTGCGAGTAGTTTAGACTGGGGAGCCTGTGGCGAAGTTCATACTTTACCGACAGTGTGACTTCAAACTCTTGAACTATTCCAAATGATATTTGGTATCTTTGTGTGCTCCGTCGTATAAGTGAGCCAAATTGGTCCTTCGTATGATCAGCGAATGCGTGTGTCACAAACTAAAATCTACCTTAATTTCAGGGCTCTGGTAGAGAGTAAATTTCGATCTGTCTGATTGATCGCTAGACCGTGAGATTTTAGCATTTCGGTCCTCCTATCTGAGCAGGTGGTACGTGTTGTAATTTGGAAGCTGTTGTCTTAGCTGTGCCGTTACATCGTAAAGAGGTGGCACTCATACACCACATGGTACGGGTTGCCTGGTGCGGCCCCACAGTGACACGTTGGTGTAGTACGCTTCCCAAACCGGCATACACAGTAAGGACATGCAGCAGTTCTCTTGATTGCTTAAAGTGTTGTAGCTGTAATCGCTCCGTAATGTTGGCCGGCAATTCATATGTTCTACGACCCGTTTCATCGTTGTCCCACTGTTACTGCCATAGCTCCGTCCCCTAATTTTAAATTATGATTTGTTCCTAAGGTGAATGCCCGTTAGTTCGATTATTCCAACAGGGTAATGTACTGCCGCTCCGACATAGTCAGGGCGTACACATCTTAATCGCCACTTGCTCTCTGCTGCACCTATATGGAAAAACTTCAGTAGATTTGATCAATCAAAGTCTGATCAGCGCCAGATCAATCCAGCTTGCATTAACCACATTTTTAGGGCCAGAATACTTATCACCTCGTTGAACTGTCTTTGCTAACCAGGATCCACCCAGTGGAGACATAAATCACCTGTTAGTTGTTTAGGATATTCAATCTGTAACTTGTCTAGAATAATTTATGTCTTGGTGGGGAAAATAAATGTTGCTAGTACACTAAATTTTGCCAACATCCTCAATCAGTTAAATAGCCCAAACAAGTTACCGTTCAAGGTAAATTAGCATTGGCATAATAATTACAAACAAGGCGAAACCCAGGACGTCTCCCACTCCATGCCGTCTCCGGGACCCTGAAACAGATCAGTACGTTTTATCGGTAGAAAGTTCGTTGAACGTACCGGACCACTTGACCTTGCTACGCTATGGCACTGTCCCTTCAAACATTTTATCAGAGGTTAAAATACCGCCTCAGTTGTAAGCTTCTTTTTATTTAAAACACGACCGGTTTCGGGCTCTTTCATTACCATCGTCAGGTGTTACGACTTCGTGCTGTGACCCCGAGCGGCGCGATGGACGAGCAAAGAACGCGGCGTATCACCAGCGAGCGAGTGCAGAGCTCTACCACTGGTGAAATACCGCATCCTGTACTCGTCCACCTCGGCGCTTGGGATCACAGCACCAAGTCATAACACCTCATGACGGGCATAAAAGAGCCCAAAACCGCTCGTGCTTTTTTTTTTTTAAAAAAAAAAGAACCTCACAACTGAAGCGGTATTTTCAACCTCTGCTATAATGCTCAATTGCGGATGTCCCTCCTTCAGGATTGTTTGTCAAAGATTGTAATATGGTAGCGTTAGACATTGCCAAACCGAAAGAGAGAAGTAAGCTGCGGAACGATAATTTATGTGTGTGACGAAAACACGTGAGATGTTCATAGGAAATGAAACAGATTCCCGTAAGACGCAATACTTGTAGCACGAAATATTATAATTTGCAATCCGTGTGCTCCAGGAATAGCCATTAAATGTGGGGCTGATCTCATAAAAACAGTTTGGACCACGGAGTAGGTTCAAATGGTTCAAATAGCTCTGAGCACTATGGGACTTAACATCTGTGGTCATCAGTCCCCTATAACTTAGAGCTACTTAAACCTAACTAGCCTAAGGACATCACACACATCCATGCCCTAGACAGGATTCGAACCTGCGACCGTAACAGCAGCGCGGTTACAGTAGGATTAGGATCTGGGAATAAAACTTCAAATGGGATTAGTACCATTTACTTTTCATTAATCTCGAAGACTAGCAAACGACAACTAAGTAAGTGTTGTTTGATTATTAAATAATATATTCAGACTTCTCGTAATTAAATTGGTCAATAGAGATGAACTTCCACTAGACCATCTATACAGTTCTACAAAAGGGTGGCTACATACCATTTGCATGCGCTTCTTTGTATTGGCAGAATCTAACCCTCTACAATGGATACATATCTTCGTGATTTCATATGTCAGATGGAAGCTACTCACTGAATTACGACATTCTGCACTGACCGGAAAGAAATCGCAACACTAAAAAAATTATTAATGTAGAGTAATGAAATTTGGGGAGTCCATTTTCCTAGGTAAAGCATTTAAGTGATTAACATTGCAAGATCACAGGTTAATGGCTTTCTCTGCTGAGCAACATCTACCCACCAGCAATCCGTAGAAGCGAGGCTTTCTTTATGGAATACCACAAACTACAGGGGACCTTGGAATTACCCTTACAGGAAGACATACCAAATCTACCAGGAAATAGACCCCGTCCAAGAAACCCACCGTTATGGCAGGCAGAACAGCTGGATGCCAGTAATATCTATGCGAAAGAGGTATGGGATCAGAACTGTAAACTTATATAAAATTCTGAAGAGCGTGAGTGGTTCCGAAATTGTTACTATGATACTGCTGAGACAGACCTCGACAGGGATCTATGGGTCAAACTGAACTGAGCTCACGCTGGCCATGGTAGGTGTGCAGACTCACTGTACATATGGGGTGCTACAGTCTCCGGTTTATGACTGTGGGGCTCTGAACCAGACAATCGAGCACTTTAGAGAAGAGTGCCCCATGCGTTTCTGTCAAGGGAGTTGGAGCGACACCCTGAAAGCTGATGATACACCTCTCATATGGGTTACGAACTTGGATTTTGGTCTGTATTCCTGTTAGTACGCATAATAATGTGATACGCCCGTATTTTAACACTGCATATGAACTACACGAATAAGTAAAATATATGGCCTAGCGGTTCTAGGCGCTCCAGACCGGAACCGTGCGACAGCTACGGTCCCAGGTTCGAATCTTGCCTAGGGCATGGATGTCTGATATCCTTAGGTTAGTTAGGATTGAGTAGTTCTACGTTCTAGGGGACTGATGACCTCAGATTTCCCATAGCGCTCAGAGCCATTTGAAACATCTGAAGTAAAATAAATAATAATACGTTAATTTAAGCCCAACATAAGACATCGCAAATGCGAAATGCTAGTAAATTAATAACCGGTGTAACCGCCTAGATGTTTTCACAGGCATGCAAACATGCATGCATTGTGTTGTACAGCTGCCGGCTATCAGTTCGTGGGATACAGTCCATGGCTGTTGTTCTTGATCGGCCAGTACATTGACGGTAAATGTTGATTGGTGGATGACGCTGGAGTTGTCGTCCGATGATGTATGGAACATGCCCGACTGCAGACAGATATGGTGATCGAACAGGCCAATGTTGTATGCTAGGTTATAACAGCGGTATGTACGTGTGCGTTATCCTGTTAGACAACCACTGGATTGCTTTTCATGAATGGCAGCACAACAGGTCTAGCCACAAGAGTGAAGTTATAAATGGCGTTGGTTTGGTGTCAGTGGAATTCACGCTACAGGGCGTCTGATTTGGAGCTGTCCTTGAAGTAACCGATTTTTAACACGTCTGTGTGTCACTGTGGTACCAACTGCTGATCAGATTGCTGCTTCAGATGCAGTATAACAGGTTAAAGCCATACGCAGAACAAGATGATCCTCCCTCTCGGTGGTGCCAAGTGGCCGTCCGGAGCCCAGTCTTCTTGAGACCAAACCATCTGCTGACCACCGCTGCCAGCACACCACATCCAATCCCAAAGGTATTTAAAGCAAATTTGGTTCACATTCTCATAGTGGTGCTTCTAGCGCCACTCTTAGGCGTTTGTCACTATAGTTAAATAGATATCAACTTTCAGATTTAGAAACACGCCTACCAACTTTTGTTTACGTCGCACAACTTCTTCTTGGTGATGCAAATTCTTTTCTGTCTGCGCGTTCTACTAAAACCTAACAGTATATTTTCCACTCCCGATGAAAGGCAGAAAATATACAAGATGTCACATTCTTTCCATTGCACTAGAAGATATGTTATCCTATTACATTCCCGAGGCTCTCGTTAGGCCAGACTATCCTCCATACGTAAGAGTTGCTACTCTAGCATGGTAGCAGACAGGCATCTGTAGAACTTGGAAATTATGGAAAGGGACCAATGGTAAAACATTTAATAAAAGAAATGATAGGCTGGAGCCAAGGCGCGTGCTCATACAGCTCTGTTGGTAACGCTCTAAACTCCGAAGTCTGGGATATGTGTTCGAGTCTTGATCTAAGAAGAACTGTCAATATCTCCACTAATGTTAGACGTGGTGTAACAAGCAGTAACTCAACCGGAGAAATGAGCAGCTTGTTGTATTTAGTGAACACGGCTCTGTACCTTCCTTTCTCTTTTGTTTGTAGGTCGTTTAATACAAATAACCGTGACTGTTCTTGGTAGCCTACTGGAGGCTGAAAGGTGGGCGTCGGTGGAGAGTAAATCTTCATTTAAGACCCACAAAGTGGAGAATGGAGCTGCAAGGCGCCGGAACGTTCAACGACCGTCCGCTGTTCGGCGCGACATTGCAGAGAGAACGACGCCATAGGGAGATCATTACACGTACAGAGCAGAATGGCCTCACATGCTTTTTCATTACAAAGGCGGTGCCAAGAGTTGTTGGCTCCACGTGCAATATCGCAACACCTTGAAGTGTCATTTGGAAATCTCAAAGAGCGTTTCACGGAGTGGGTTAGATTTCGACAGTCGCCTTCGCCAAATATAGCATTGTCTTGGAAAAGGGTTGTGAGGGCTTGAAACTACACATTTTCCCCAGTGCATTTTTTTCCATTTTCTTTAGCACTCTACGTTATTGTAACGCTTGATTACGTTTCCATGTGTTACTGTGTGGAATTACGGCTGACGCTTTTTCTCCCAAGTAATTTTTTTCTAAAAGTGAGGCAACTCTATTTTTCTAACTGTTAAGAATGAAGTCGACTTTGTTCATTTCGATTTATTACTTATGGAAACGAAACAACTGAATTTCTCAAAAAGTACAAAACTATTTTTCGACTGCTACCTCGAAAATTGTTATTAATCCTGCTGTAAGCAAGAGAAGTCATCATGGAAATATACGCATCCTGGTGACCCCCCGGGATTAGTCCCTGGACCATTTCTTGTAGTATATCCGTGGTATCTTAACTGTGCTTCAGTCTTGTAATTACCACATGCGATATCCAGTTGTCTCTGAATGCCAACCTTAAGAATCTTGCTACTGCCTTATCATGTATGAAGATCTTTCTTCAGCAACATGATGGGCGCGAACTCTTGGTCTTAGCCTAAGAAGTCACAGGTCGACATCTTTACGCACTGTGTCTGAAGCGGCTTAGCTTAAATTGAGAAACAAAGGATTTTATTGAGATCGGAAATCTCAAATGTTTCAAATGGCTCTAAGCACTATAGGACTTAACATCTGAGGTCATCAGCCCCCGAGATAGGGAAGCAACAGCCGGAAATACATCTTTATGGTGTTATGAACATACACAGCGTACACCGCATCACAACACTGTAGCTCACAGTACTTTTTCAGAGTGTCGACAGCCAGTCTCAGCACGTGTGCAGCAATGGCGCATGCAATTCTGCCGCACGCTCGCAAAGATCCTGGTTGTCAGTTGTACACTTGAATAGGCAGCTCGTGATAAACAGAGAACACCCCTGACAATCAGATGTATTATACACAACTCAGTTCATAGCACGTTTGATATAATGACCGCAAGCACCGCATCGGCGCAATACAGTAACCTGTGGTGCAAGTGCACTGCTGTCCCGGGTGTCAGTGGTCCGTTTCACCTGACAGATAGCGATGGGTCCGTAATCAGGCGTGTTACTGAGTAAAGTGCACGGTGCGCAGTCAAAGAGGGAACTTCCTCGTCACGTGAGATAGCAGACATGCCTTTAATGTACAATGAGACAGGATGTAGAGCCCGTAAACCAGCACGAATGTATAGAGAATGCTTTCTCAACAGGCGTCATCCTAACTGGAAGAAGTTTATCTCCATGGATACCGACTTTCGAGAGATGGAATCATTCACCTCATAGAACAATGGTCAAGGTTCCCGTCAAAGACCCGCCTGAACACCATAACGTCAGCAGATGTAGTTGGGTTGTGTGGCTGACCACCCATCAATAAACAACTACGAACTGGCCCATGAAACGCACACTTCGAATGATAAGGTGTGGAGAGTACTAATGGAAGGTATTAAACCAGTATCATAAAGAACGTGTTGAAGCACTGGGACAAACGAATTTCGAGCACCGCTTTCGCTTTTGTCAATGGATTATCCACCGCAATGCTGTAGAATCGAACGTCGTACAGACTGTACTGTTCACGGATGAGATCTCATTCCCCCGTGACAATTTTCAACAGCCGCAACTGCCATGTCGGGACTGAGGACAGTTCCCATTCCATCCACATCGGAGGCCACAAGAACGATGCTCTGTCAACGTATGGGTAGCTATTATGGAAGTTAACCTAATAGGACTTTATTTGCTGCCACCCTGTTTGAGTGGTCCATCTTGCGTGGTGTTACTCAGAGATGTATTGCCACAGTTGTGGAGACTCAACCCTTGTTATCCACGAAAGGATGCGGTTTCAACAATACAGTGCAGCAGCCCGCTTCGATATTATTTTCCGCGAGCACCTGAACGATACGTACCCTCATCGTTTTATTCAAAGGGGAGGTCCTGTACCATTGCCAGCACCACTGCCGGATCTCAAACCTCTGGTATTTTCCCTCTGGTGTTACGCCAAGTCGCTGGTGTACAAACCCCCGTAGCTTCCTAGGGTTCAAACTTGTTGTCTCCTCATGCAAGACACCACGGGTCTTTGACAACCGTTTCCATGCGTGCGTTGAGACTGGCGCTCGTCTCTTTGAACTGTTGCTGTGAGCTACGTTGGTGTCATGCGTTGTACGCTGTTAAGATCCATAACAGAGTAAATATGCATTTCCGACCTCTGGTTGCATACCTCAATATAATCGGTTGTGGATCCACTGTCACCTGTTTCAATTTGACCAATGAAGTTTGAGACACCCTCTACAGGGGAGGTATTGTACCTTTCACCTAGACTTTCACTTCTGTCCAGCCTTCAAGTGGATTATTAGTTCTTTTCTTTTGCATTCTGAAATGACAGCAGTCATTTTGGTGTCCTGCAGTCGTTTTCAGAAATTATACATATCAGTCAGGAAAAATGAGATTTTTCCAAATGTGAAAAATTGTAAAAAGGTAGTCTTCACGTAAGTAGGAACAAATATTCTATTCAAATTGAAACGTGTTACTATCGAGATAATCTTGTCAGTACCATATTTAGTAGTCTTTGTGTTACATTATTACTCTACTACATACCAGTAAAATATAAGTGGAACCCAACTAAGAAGATGTTATCTAAAACCCATTACAAGTTAAATACATTTTAAAATAGAATAGACTAATTTACAGTTAATTCGCAAATATTACATACTCAGTGCTAAATAAATTTGAAGTTTCAAGGTACCAGATGGTGTGCATGACAGTTGAGTTAACCGTCGACAACTTAGGTAACTAAAGAGTGGCGCACGAAATGTTTACCATTTTGTTTTTGAATGTAAACTTTATTGTCAATACAATCTGAAAGGAACATATACTACAATGAAGAGCCGCCCATGCAGATTTCTTCTAACTCAACACATGCTCAATATGTCCACCATTTCGTTTCCTAACTTCCTTCAGACGAACATTGAAGTTAGTGATTACCCTACGGCACATATCTTCCGTAATTTCACGGCAAGCTTGAAGAATAAGTCTTCTGAGCTCCATTAAAGCACGTGGACGTTTCGGGAAAAAAATTTTCTTTAGTTATCCCGAAAGAAAAAAGTCCTATGGATTAAGGTCTGGACTATTGGGGAACCAATTTTTTCCGTCATTGAAGCGACCTTGAAACCTGAGTGAAATGATGCGCATGTAGAAATGCTCATGTAAAAAGTCCAACACAGTGTTCGCAGTGTGTTGCTAGCTCCATCTTTTTTTTAAATTTCTTTATTCTATCCAATTACACTCCTGAAAATTGAAATAAGAACACCGTGAATTCATTGTCCCAGGAAGGGGAAACTTTATTGACACATTACTGAGGTCAGATACATCACATGATCACACTGACAGAACCACAGGCACATAGACACAGGCAACAGAGCATGCACAATGTCGGCACTAGTACAGTGTATATCCACATTTCGCAGCAATGCAGGCTGCTATTCTTCCATGGAGACCATCGTAGAGATGCTGGATGTAGTCCTGTGGAACGGCTTGCCATGCCATTTCCACCTGGCGCCTCAGTTGGACCAGCGTTCGTGCTGGACGTGCAGACCGCATGAGACGACGTTTCATCCAGTCCCAAACATTCTCAATGGGGGACAGATCCGGAGATCTTGCTGGCCAGGGTAGTTGACTTACACCTTCTAGATCACGTTGGGTGGCACGGGATACATGCGGACGTGCATTGTCCTGTTGGAACAGAAAGTTCCCTTGCCGGTCTAGGAATGGTAGAACGATGGGTTCGATGACGGTTTGGATGTACCGTGCACTATTCAGTGTCCCCTCGACGATCACCAGAGGTGTACGGCCAGTGTAGGAGATCGCTCCCCACACCATGACGCCGGGTGTTGGCCCTGTGTGCCTCGGTCGTAGGCAGTTCTGATTGTGGCGCTCACCTGCAGGACGCCAAACACGCATACGACCATCATTGGCACCAAGGCAGAAGCGACTCTCATCGCCGAAGACGACACGTCTCTATTCGTCCCTCCATTCACGCCTGTCGCGACACCACTTGAGGCGGGCTGCACGATGTTGGGGCGTGAGCGGAAGACGGCCTAACGGTGTGCGGGACCGTAGCCCAGCTTCATGGAGACGGTTGCGAATGGTCCTCGCCGATACCCCAGGAGCAACAGTGTCCCTAATTTGCTGGGAAGTGGCGGTGCGGTCCCCTACGGCACTGCGTAGGATCCTACGGTCTTGGCGTGCATCCGTGCGTCGCTGCGGTCCGGTCCCAGGTGGACGGGCACGTGCACCTTCCGCCGACCACTGGCGACAACATCGATGTACTGTGGAGACCTCACGCCCCACGTGTTAAACAATTCGGCAGTACGTCCACCCGGCCTCCCGCATGCCCACTATACGCCCTCGCTCAAAGTCCGTCAACTGCACATACGGTTCACGTCCACGCTGTCGCGGCATGCTACCAGTGTTAAAGACTGCGATGGAGCTACGTATGCCACGGCAAACTGGCTGACACTGACGGCGGCGGTGCACAAATGCTGCGCAGCTAGCGCCATTGGACGGCCAACACCGCGGTTCCTGGTGTATCCGCTGTGCCGTGCGTGTGATCATTGCTTGTACAGTCCTCTCGCAGTGTGCGGAGCAAGTATGGTGGGTCTGACACACTGGTGTCAATGTGTTCTTTTTTCCATTTCCAGGAGTGTATTTTATACATCATAACCCACCACCTTATACATTAGTGGGTCTTAAATCTACCTTAAATTTAATTAGTATTAGCATTATTTTTACTTCTATTTCTAGGTATTAGTGAGCTTACTTTCTGCGGGAAATGATGAGTTAGTTTCTTAATGGGTAAGATCTAATGTCTAGGCTTAACTAACTAATATAGGAGCTACTTTCTGCAGCGTTACAGGCGTGCCAGTTGTTGTATATAAACTTACTATGTGGGCGTGTCCACTGAGCTAATCCCAGTGGGCATGCCCCTGGCACCGGGCTGGACTTTTAGAAGATCGCTGCAGGTTGTGTTTGGGGTGTTCTTTCTACTATCTACGTAAAAGGTTAAATACCTACTAGGTCACTGTGCGCAGTTGTCAAATTCCGGTGTTGGCGCTCCCTCTCCCTGTTCCAGAGCGTGGCGGATTCCTACCGTCACGGCGATTGGCCAGTCCACGCCCGGCCGAATGGGATAGGTCGCCTTAAGTCATGTCATGTCTGGTGGTTCATATATTCTCCCTTCGATGTTCTCTCAGGACCTTTGCTGATACCTCGCTGCCAAGGCGGTTTATTATGTCGAATGTGGTAGGATATCTGATTAACTGATATGTGTCGTTGTTTGGTAGCTGGTTTCTTAAATCACTGGCTACATCATCGAAGATAGGGCACTCGTAGATCACGTGATCCGGAGTACCCTGTTCGGTTCCGCAGTCACACGAGGGGGTAGCCCTTTTCCCGAATCGGCCGAATTGGCCTTTCAGTAATAGATATGTCGACTTGTTAGACGCAATAATCATTCTCTTGTTCTAGCACCACTGTGTAAGAATTGCTAGTGTTCTATTGATTTTGGGTTCAAGGTCTTCGTGACTCCAGCCGCCAACCAGCAGAAGGAGGTCGTCTGCGTAATCTATCGCCTCTAGCACATCCATACTGTCCTCCAAGCTCTCCAGGAGAGGCTCCATATTTATTTCCCAAAAGAGTGGCCCCGGGACAGAGCCCTGTGGACACCCCTTCGTGATTTTCTTACCAATTCGCCCGCTAGGGGACGATAGCCAGACCTCTTTCCATGCAATAGCTCCTAAGACAACCGTATAGCGGCCCTGGACACACCTCCCCCCGCAGGCAGGAGAAGAGAGAAAGCCACCACAGGTTGTCAAAGGCGCCACTGATGTCCACCATGATGCCAACTATGTACTTGTGCGGAGACGACCCACAGACCTCGGACGCGAGTGCAATTGCGTCACACGCAGATCGCCCCTGCCGAAAACCGAATTGTCTGTCACTCATCCCGTACAGCACTCGGTGTGCTGTCAGTCTGTCAGCTAGTAACCTCTCCAGCAATTTGCCTAACAGGCCCAACAGAAAGATAGGTCTATAGGACTTTACTTGTTTCGGGTCTTTGTCCTGCCCTGTTTTGATAATTACGACGTTGGCCTGTTTCCAGATTGTGGGGAATGTTCTGAGGTGCAAGGCCTCATTGTAAATTCTTGCTCCATCTTGCATGAACCACTGCGTGTTGAAGGGCAAGGTAGTAGCAAGAAGCTGTGGAATGAAGCTATTGCGAAGAATGCTCAAATAACCCTCGCTGTTCACAGTTTCTTCAAAGAAAAAGGGTCCTATAAGTCCGTGACTGGAAATTGCTGCCCACGCTGTAATCCTCGGAGCATAATATTGTCGTTCATGAAGCACTTGTGGGTTTTCAGTGGCCCAAAAGCGTACATTTTGTTTGTTAACCACACCGTCTAAATAAAAATGTGCCTCGTCTGAAAACCAAACGTTGTTGAGAGTTTCTTCCCTATCCTCCGCCCACTGAGCAAAGAGTAGTCTCTGCTGCTTGTATTCTTCAGTGAGCTTTTGTGCACACATCATCTTGTATGGGTACATATGGAGGTCACTTTTAAGAATACGTTGAACGGAGCGTCTGGATATTCCCAGTTGTACTGCTGCATTTCTACACGATTTCCCGGGACTTCTCTGTACAGCAACTCGAACCGCTTCAATATTCTCCGGCGAACAAACAGGCTTAGGCCGAGGTCGCTTCGCTTCCAATACTGTTCCTTCCTGTACAAATTTATCGTACAACCTGTGGATGGTCTTCTTGCAAGGAACCCATACTGTGTTAAACTGTTGTCGAAAACGCCTCTGAGACACAACAAGGCTTTTCGTTTCATGAAAAAGTAACACAATTGGCGATCGTTGCTGTGTCGTCACTATCTACTGCCTACAGGAAAATTAGAGACCTTTAGAGAAAATAGAACCACTTGTACGAATATCAGGAGTCCAGATGGAAACCCAGTTCTAAGCAAAGAAGGGAAAGCAGAAAGGTGGAAGGAGTATATAGAGGGTCTATACAAGGGCGATGTACTTCAGGACAATATTATGGAAATGGAAGAGGAGGTAGATAAAGATGAAATGGGAGATATCATACTGCGTGAAGAGTTTGACAGAGCACTGAAAGACCTGAGTCGAAACAAGGCCCCGGCAGTAGACAACATTCCATTAGAACTACTGATGGCCTTGGGAGAGCCAGTCCTGACAAAACTCTACCATCTGGTGAGTAAAATGTAGGAGACAAGCAAAATACCCTCAGACTTCAAGAAGAATATAATAATTCCAACCTCAAAGAAACCAGGCATTGACAGATGAGAAAATTACCGAGCTATCAGTTTAATAAGTCACGGCTGCAAAATACTCACGCGAATTCTTAACACGCGAATGGAAAAACTGGTAGAAGCCGAACTCGGGGGAGATCAGTTTGGATTCCGTAGAAATATGGGAACACGTGAGGCAATACTGACTTTACGATTTGTCTTAGAAGTTAGATTACGAAAAGGCAAACCTACGTTTCTAGCGTTTGTAGACTTAGAGAAATCTTTTGGCAATGTTGACTGGAATACTCTCTTTCAAATTCTAAAGGTGGCAGGGGTAAAATACAGGGAGCGAAAGGCTATTTACAATTTGTACAGAAACCAGATGGCATTTATAAGACTCAAGGGGCATGAAATGGAAGCAGTGGTAGGGAAGGGAGTGAGACAGGGTTGTAGCCTCTCCCCGATGTTATTCAATCTGTATGTTGAGCAAGCAGTAAAGCAAACAAAAGAAAAATTCGGAGTAGGTATTAAAATCCACGGAGAAGAATAAAAACTTTGAGGTTCCCCGATGACATTGTAGTTCTATCGGAGACAGCAAAGGACTTGGAAGAGCAGTTGAACGGAATGGATAGTACCTTGAATGGAGGATATAAGATGAACATAAAAAAAGCAAAACGAGGATAATGGAGTGTAGTCGATTTAAGTAGGGTGATGCTGAGGGAATTAGATTAGGAAATGAGACACTTAAAGTAGTAAAGGAGTTTTGCTATTTGGGGAGCAAAATAACTGATGATGGTCGAAGTAGAGAGGATATAATGTAGACTGGCAATGGCAAGGAAAGCACTTCTGAAGAAGAGAAATTTGTTACATCGAGTTACATGTCAGGAAGTCGTTTCTGAAAGTATTTGTATGGAGTGTAGCCATGTATGGAAAAGAAACATGGACGATAAATAGTTTGCACAAGAAGAGAATAGAAGCTTTCGAAATGTGGTACTACAGAAGAATGCTGAAGATTAGATGTTCAGATCATATAACTAATGAGGAGGTATTGAACAGCATTGGGGGGAAGAAAAGTTTGTGGCACAACTTGACTAGAAGGGATCGGTTGGTAGGACGTGTTCTGAGGAATCAAGGGATCACCAATTTAGTATTGGAGGGCAGCGTGGAGGGTTTTTCGTAGAGGGAGACCAAGAGATGAATACACTAAGCAGATTCAGAAGGATGTGGGCTGCAGTAAGTACTGGGAGATGAAGGAACTTGCACAGGATACGGTAGCATGGGGAACTGCATCAAACCAGTCTCAGGACTGAAGACCACAACAACAACATAATTTGACTCGTCATCAAAATAGCTTTCATAAAATATTAAACAGGACTTAGACACGCAGAGGTCGGAAAATTACAAATGGTGTACGAAACACAACTTTGTGTCTTACGCCAATAAGAGCAGTAGAAAATGTTGTAGACTTCTTATGGTGGTGTATAGTGGGCATTTCTTTACGCGATCCCAAAACCGGTCACTAGATAGAGACACCGAACAAGAAAGATCATGTTTTCCTCCAGATACAACACTGTCCACTGCTGAAACTTGACAGGCTCGTGAAACAGTTTCTAAATTACGCTTTTAGAAATCTGAAAGATCTCGGCATAATCCTGGATGAGTGTCTCTATCGGAAAGAATAAAATGTTACAGCTTTGCTTCCAAGCAACACGCAAACTTAAAAACCATTTAAACCTCAAATAAAGTAAAAAGTAGTCCATTCTTTAGTTCCGCGAAATATTCACCAATGTGATGTAGTTGAGCAGGCCACCGATAGTGATAGCCTCAGTTGACTCAGACTAGCCATGAATGCTTGATTAATGTTTGTGGGTAACATAGGTTTGTTTGATCATCTCATCATTCCTTTATCCACATAGGGTGATACTGACAGATGGGTGGGTATCAGCAGACTTTGTTTTCTTCATCGATTTCTTTTTAGCCACTGGTGCACTCTACACCTCTCCTCAGATATTCAGTATCTACCATAGAACCATAGCTAAAAAACTAGATCGGATATGTACAGCAATTTCGTTATCTTTCTTGATTTCCATTTCAGCTGTACGTCTGTGTCAGTATGTTCCACTGCCTGTAAGAGGTTAGGGAGTACCTTTATTATTTTGCTGCAAAGCACTTAAGTTTATTATAGAATTATTCGTTTATTTGAGAAATCATTAATGAATTTCTCCAAGGGACGTTATCGTACACTATCAGAGTGAGCGGAAAAATTTCCTTGTTAAAATGAAGTTTGGACCTACACTGGTAGTGACGTGATTACTGATAAGGCCTCTAATCCTTCCAGGTCTTAACTGAAACCAGACAAAGGGTTCCACGATCGAAGCAGTCTTCAGTTTGGTAAACAGATAAGAAGGGCAACTATCCAGCCGCGTCAGAGGCAATGTGGAGAGATGATATATGCGGCCTTTCAGACCGACTATAATATTTTTTGTATCATGAAACTAACTGATTGACACCTTGAGTGTCATGACAATATGGCCGGCCGGAGTGGCCGAGCGGTTCTAGTAGGCGCTACAGTTTGGAACTGCGCGACCGCTTCGGTAGCAGGTTCGAATCCTGGTTTGGGTATGGATGTGTGTGATGTCCTTAGGTTAGTTAGGTTTACGTAGTTCTAAGTTCTAGGGGACTGATGACCTCAGCAGTTAAGCCCCATAGTGCCCAGAGCCACTTTTTTGACAATATGATTTTTTGCTTGCACATGTCCAGAATGAGAACTCATCTTGTAGATGTCCGTCTTCGACCTCCAGTAACAGCTAGAGATATGGAGCAACTGCTGTGAGTCGTCTTCTGCCATGGTTTATCAGCGTCTGTCTCTTATGCACTGGCGGGATGGTGTAGCACGAGTACGATAACCCTGGGCGTTGATGCTATGTGTACGATTGTGTGATATCGGTGCCACAGATTGGGGCAAAGCATATTACCTTAAGTGTATTGAGGGAGCTCAGGCAGTGTATTAACAATACAGAGAACGCCCATCTAATACGAAGTATGATTAAAAATAAATATCGTTATTCCCAAAAGCTTGGTTGTTTCTACTGAAAAGGACCCAGAAGGCCTGCCGGTATGGACCGACCGTCGTGTGATCTTCGTCACAAAGGCATCATCGGATAAGGATATAGATGGGCGTGGGGTCATCACAACGCTCTCCCGGAGTGGTCAGTTTTCTGTGATCTGGTGCCGCTACCTATCAATTAAGTACCTCATCAGTTGGCCTCACAAGGGGCGAGAGAACCCTGTTGGTCGACAGCGCGCAGCAGGCTCGGACGGTCACCCATCCAAGTGCTAGACGATGCGTAACTTCGGTGATTTCATGGTAACTGGTGTATCCGCCACTGCAAGGTGCTACACTCGATATGGAGCAAAAAACGCAGAACACTTAGGACCTAAGAAACGGTACTCCAACCGGAACTAAATAATATTAAGTAGAATGTCGGGTATTCAGAAGTAGGTTTTAACATTAAGAAGAAAATTAAATACTGAAGGATTGTCAAACAGAACAACAAGAATAGATCTAAGATTAATTAAAATATACTCATTCGAAATAGAATACATTCATTCTTCAGTAAACTCAGACGCTGTCGATGAAGTTCAAGAGTTATAAAAACTGTTCAAAAACAGACATTCACCATATAGAAATGTAATGGATGACGTTAATCCAGAAATGGGGACAAAGTATAAAAATAAACTTTCAGTGGGGAGTTCCGAAATCTAAACCAGGAACAACAGAGGATACTTACCGGTGGAATTTACTGAAAAGAACCTAATATACTTAAACCTTATTTTTATTCAAGAAAAACCTTGGCACAATGTGGACGTTGAAAGAAACTAACGGAATTGAAGATGAGATTGGCTATTGCCAGACAACAAATAAAACGAGCAGGATATGTTTGTGTTAAACCCGTTTAGGATATCTAGTGATTACGGGATAGTAAAATACAATATGAAACTCATTAAAAAACCAGTTTAATCGATTAACAAATACGAATAAAAAGCGAAGCTGCAATTACAAATAGAAAAAGGGATTGCTCCTCTATATAGTGAAAAACTGTAGACTTAAACAAAAGAAGTATAATAATAAAAAGAAGTATAATACTAGATTTTCTGGAGCGGAGAGGAACGAATCAAAATTTCAGAGGACATAACACAGTTGATGAAGAAAAGCAAATCTTTAAAAGTATATTATAACTGAAGATACAAACAATAAAGTGAACTAAAGATAACTTTTCACATACGTTTAGGAGAAGATTTCAGACAGTAAATTGAGAGCATTTTAAGGTTACAATTAGAAACTAGGAAAATATAAAAATAAAATGAAAAGGCTGTTAACCTGGGTAGACATCTTATAGCACCAGTTATCATGTTTCTAGGGTTCTTTGGTGTCCAGCTGGAGGCGATCGTGGAAGTACAACGATATTTCGGCGGATAACCTTTCGGCCATCATCAGTTGGTTCTGATAGAATGATCTGTCTGCTCAACACCGACAATGAGCAGACAGATCATTCCATCAGAACCACCTGATGATGGCGGAAAGGTTATTCGCCGAAATATCGTTGTACTTCCACTATCACATCCGGCTGGACACCCGAGAAACCTGGAAAAAACACATACGCCGGGAAAGCCTCCGATCACATATCGTTAGAATATTAGATGGTAATGTTACAACGTAAGGCGAGACAATAACAAAGTTGTCTGTAAATTTCCTAAATAATTATGCAGTGCGTCGGAGGAGACGAACACTAAGATGATATACTTTGAGTGTGAGTAAATTCTGGTTGTGGAAAGACCGAAAGAAAGTAAGTGGGCTGGCAGTTGTGGCTGAGCTGCTCCAGGTGCTTCAGTTCGGAACCACTCGAACGCTACGGTCGCAGGTTCGAATCCTGCCTCGGGCATAGATGTGTGTGATGTCCTTAGGTTAGTTAGGTTTAAGTAGTTCTAAGTTCTAGGGTACTGATGACTTCAGATGTTAAATCCCATAGTGCTCAGAGCCATTTTAACGAAAGCAGGTGGAGCGCTGGTAAATGCTACAATTTGGCTGTCTACCACTGTTTTGATACGTAAGAGGCTTAGACCAGGTAGCTGGAACAATGCTGTAAATGGAAGCCATAGCGAAGATAGCAGGGAAAACGAGAAGAACAGTAGACCCATTAGTTTTAAGTGTGTGGTATATGCTTAGAGCAGTTCTTACTAATTGTTTTGAAAAATGTTCATAGTTTAACCAGGGAAAATACGAAGGTGGCCGGGCGTCTGAATCGATCGCGATACTAAGGGAAGTACTGAAAAACAACACTTCAGAATTTTTTATATGAAAACTCTTAAGGCTTTTTATATAAAACAACCGCTAATAATCTTATACATCTTTATTCTTCACGCCTACAGATATGAAGCCCTCTGCCGCTAGAGTTTTCCGCATTGTAGAATGTATGTTGGAGGTGTGTGAGAAACAATCAAATACATTGAGCACCCTCTCCTTCAGCATTACAAGGCCAGACCAAACACGAGTGCTACGACATCGGCAACAGTCCGACGCCGAGGCTTCCCTCACGTCCATCATTCTCCATTCAATCCGGCTTAGCTGCATACGATTTTCACCTGTTTCCGAAACTTAAAGAACGTCACCGAAGACTTTACTCTGATACTGATGAAGCGGTTGGGGTTGTGGCTCGGTCAACAAGGAGAACAAATATACAGTGACGGTATCCGGCAAACGGTCTCTCGTTGAGAGAAATGCGTACATTGTCAGGGTCACTACGTTGATAAATAAATACACTACTGGCCATTAAAATTGCTACACCACGGAGATGACATACTACAGACGCGAAATTTAACCGACAGGAAGAAAATGCTGTGATATGTAAATGATTAGCTTTTCAGAGCATTCACAACGTGCTGACATGAGGAAAGTTTCTAACCGATTTCTTTTACACAAACAGCAGTTGACCGGCCTTGCCTGGTGAAACGTCGTTGTGATGCCTCGTCTAAGGAGGAGAAATGCGTACCATCACGTTTCCGACTTTGATAAAAGTCCAATTGTAGCCTATCGCGATTGCTGCTTATCGTATCGCGACATTGCTGCTCGCATTGGTCGAGATCCAAAGGCTGTTAAGAGAATACGGAATCGGTGGTTCCAGGAGGGTAATATGCAACGCCGTGCTGGATCCCAACGGCCTCGTATCACTAGCAGTCGAGATGACAGGCATCTTATCCGCATGGCTGTAACGGATCGTACAGCCACGTCTCGATCCCTAAGTCAACAGATGGGGACTTTGCAAGACAAGAATCATCTGTACGAACAGTTCGACGACGTTTGCAGAGGCTCGGACACCATGGCTGCGGTTACCCTTGACGCTGCATCACAGACAGGAGCGCCTGCGATGGTGTAGTCAAGGACGAACCTGGGTGCACGAATGGCAGAATGTCATTTTTCGGATGAATCCAGGTTCTGTTTACAGCATCATGATGGTCGCATCCGTGTTTGATGACATCGCGTTGAACGAACATTGGAAGCGTGTATCCGTCATCGCCTTACTGGCGTGTCACCCGGCGTGATGGTATGGGGTGCCATTGGTTACACGTCTCGGTTACCTCTTGTTCGCGTTGACAGCACTTTGAACATTGGACGTTACATTTCAGATGTGTTGCGACCCGTGGCTCTTCCCTTCATTCGATCCCTGCGAAACCCTACATTTCAGCAGGATAATGCACAACCCAATGTTGCAGGTCCTTTACGGGCCTTTCTGGATACAGAATATATTCGACTGCTGCCCTGGCCAGCACATTCTTCAGACCTCTCACCAACTGAAAACGTCTGGTGAATGTTGGCCGAGCAACTGGCTAGTCGCAATACACCAGTCACTACTCTTGAATAACTTTGGTATCGTGTTGAAGCTGCATGGGCAGCTGTACCTGTACATGCCATCCAAGCCCTGTTTGACTCAATGCCGAGGCGTATCAAGGCCGTTATTACGGCCAGAGATGGTTGCTATGGGTACTGATTTCGCAGGATCTATGTTCCCATATAGCGTGAAAATGTAATCACATGTCAGGTCTAGTATAATATATTTGTCCAATGAATACCCGTTTATCATCTGCATTTCTTCTTGGTGTAGGAATTTTAATGGCCAGTTGTGTATGTACACATGAAGAATAAAGATTAATAATGTGAATAACATATATTTTATTTTGAAAGCCATAAGAGTTTTCGCATAAAAAGCTCTGAGCCATTTCCTTCTAGCTTACCCTAGTATCTCTGCTAGCAGCATTTGAGAAAAAAGAAACAGTACCTACGTATAGGAGTACATGAAACACAGGTTTAGCTTCGGCTTCCTCTTGAGTACATTAAGAGTGAAAAGTTCTAAATTGGGAGAGGTGTTAGGCAGGGATACTCCACTTCACCATAATTATTGACAGCAGTTTTGGAGAAGTTTTCAAAACATTAAGCACGTATGCAGAAGGGTTAGGAATGAACGGATATCATCTGGACCAAGTTCTGTTTGAAGATGACATGGATACGTTTGCTTCAAATCGAGAAGAACTTAAGAAAAATGTGGGGAATGAGAACAGAGCAAATCTGACACAAGCCTGAAGATTGAGTACAGTAAGAACTAAATTACGTACAGTCAGTAGTAAAGAAACAGTTCGCGAATTTGTATACTTAGAGAATCCGAAACAAGCGGACTGAAATTAACAGAAATAAATAAGAGTCTAAAAACGGCTTAGAGTTCATTTGGAAACCTGAATACTGTATTCAGAAGTAAATTCTCAAAGCGCCTTGAACGAAAAGCCCATAAGCTGCGTTTACTGCCAGCATTTACCTACGAAAGAGAAGCTTGACTATTTTTAATTTAGGGTCTTCGGACACGATACACTCAGCTAGACTCTGATTCATGAAATGACGCCAATTAAATGACACGTATGTCACACTCTTGGAACACGTAGAAAACTGACAGTTGTTGTTAGCATAGGAATTATATTCTGATATGCTCACCACTGAAAAGAAGTGTATATTTTTTCAGGGACACATCGTGCGTTGTAGTAGTGTCGTCGTTCTCGTTGTTGTCCATAAAGCACCAATCACGGCAGAATGTCCGTCGTAGCGTGGTGTCGCAGCGGGCAGCCGAAGACAGTATGATTGATGTCCTCCGCTCCACAGTCACATAGGGGTGAGACAAGCAGTTGTCGCCAATATAGTTGCAGTCGAAACCGTCCGCGCTTAAGGCGAAGATGAAACATGGTGAATTGAAGACGGTTGTGCAGAATACTTGGTAGTATGGTTGCATAATGATGTTCCAGTAGCTGAGACAGTAAGTGCCACTTGCAGTTTTATAACTGATCGCCAAATTGCAGCACACAAAGTATTCGTGTGACCCGCGGTCCTAAGCTGTATTTTATAATTATATTCGGCTGCAGAATCCAAAAACGTCAATTAACGTTAGCAGCATCTTACGAGTATAATGTTCTTGCTCAGTAACAAACAAGAATACTTAAAGACACAATAATATTTCAAAATTTGCTTTATTTTAATTGATGTGGATGAATTCGGCTGTGAGATGGGTAAAAATGGCCGATTGCCTCAGAGCAGAGTGGTAAGAAGGGGGTGCACTGCGGGGTTAGATGTTGTGAGAGAGGTAATATTTTATTGTTTGCCTTCCAGTGATAACTACTCAAGGACGTGTCCAACTCAGACAGATGCAGATTTTAACGCAGAAGTAACGTGGGTTCGTGAATGCGCATAATATAGACGATCATCATTATCTGTGGCTTGTACTTGCAGCAAGGAATGTGAAATTAAATTAAAACTGTTGTAATACAATGCTATGAGAAGAAGAGGAGGTGGAGGAGGAGTGTGCTGTTTTTAACGTCCCGTCGACAACGAGTTCATTAGAGACGGAGCACAAGCTCAGATCAGGGGAGGAATGGAAAGATAATCGCCGTGTCCTTTCAAAGGAACCGTCTCGGCATTTTCCTGAAGCCGGACGTGGGTTTGAACCGTCGTTCTTCCGAATGCGAGTACAGTGTGATAACCACTGGGCCGCCTCGCTCGGTGTGAGAAGAAAAAAAAAATTACATTCAAAAAGGTCAGTAAACATACACTGCATAATGCACTTAAACATAAGTACAGTCAGCGTTATTACCCAACTGATCAGTTGCGCATATAGACAGCACAACGGCACTTCGTTAGGCAATTACTGTGTCACAACTTTATGGTCATTGGGCAAGGTGGCAGTCTAAAACAGAGAACAGTCGAGACGAAGTGTGACAACTTTTAATGGTCACTATTGCGCTGCGGCAGCTAACTCATCTTATCCTCACTACAGGTAGTCTTTTAGAGAGTTCGTAACATAACCAGTTTCGTTTCACAGTGAGTCGGTCATTTGCGGCTCCAAGAGCCGGACAACAATGGCAGTATTGTGTCTTGAGGAAAATGGCTTGACAGCCACGTACTGGCCATCGCACGTTTTGCAGAAAGTCTGTGTAAGGAACATATTCACACTTCTTCTTCCCAGGCAATGTAGCACTCTTAGCAATAGAGTTGAGGACATTTATTGCTCCTGATACCTTCGTGCAGGTTGATTTTCTTATTACGGGGCTGTAAGTTCAGCAGCCCAGTGTGTATCGCTGGTGTTACTGATCACAAGTAAGTGTTATCAAAACTGGCAGGTGGTTCGATCCGAAGGGTCTCTGCAGCACTTTCCAGGTGGCAGCTGTCGCAGTGGTAGGCGATGAGAAGCAAATGTCCACAGGACTGGAACATTGTACTGGGCCGGTGAGCCAAGGAGACGTTCCATTGTTCAATATTGTAAGATCGACCTCTACTATTACTCCCGCGAGTAATCTTCCTGTTCTGTCATTACGTGCCGGATGCCAAGACGAGTGATGTGCATTGAGATCACCTATTATGACCTTTGGGTGTTCAATAGCACTGATCCAATTATGCCATTGTTCACTATTTACATTCCTTTCTGGTTAATGTTTTGTCTGATACTCTTCAAAGTCACTCCTCCTACCTAGACAACCTCAGAGCCAAGGGCTAAATTCAGGAGCTTGTAATCAATTCCACGTACTATTCCATGTCCTGAGGAAGCTAAGCAAACTCACTTTGTTTGATCTAAGAGAGCGCATTATACTGTAATATTCGACTAATAGTTTTAGCCACTAAGGACAGAGGATGAATTGAGCGTTGAAAGAATGTGTTCTTTGATACCCGTATCAAATGTGGAGGATTTAAGTTGTTGCGGCGGGCTGACTCACCGAAGCATCGTCAATCAATGCCTTAAATATAATTCATCAGTTGGTTTGTGATGGGAACCTTGTCTAGTAATCTACGGGATTGCGGCGGAAAGGAGTTACCGGAAATTGATGTGACATCATGTTGGTTTGGTAATAAGTAGCATTGTTAAAGAGCTGCGTCATTGGCGCTGGTGATTATGGCACCCTGTGTAACGAAACCTACGGTCGGAGCGCAACTGCAGGCTTCTGCAGGTCTAATGCAGATGTTTGATGGGACAGTGGCTACGGCTGAGGGGCAGGTGTCACTCACGAGGTCCCTTGAGCTGAAACGTCAGCAGCTTTCTCTTCAGTTCGAATATCATATCCTACCAGGGGAACGTGCTACAAGACGGGCGGCAATTGTTCCTGTACTCTCGTAGTTTATTCAGGATATGGCACGGCGTGGGAGTGGTCCCGGTTCTGGTGTTGATAGACTACAGAGAAATATCACGCATTAGCACGACCTATTTACTGTCCGACCATTACTTAAATTGGAGGCAGTTCCAGTCGGTAGAACTATGGTTCCAAGGACAGTGGGCACACCGTAAGGTAGTGCTCTCGCAGACTGGCAAATCGTGGACGTTGCTGCATTGCCCACGACTCTTAGAGCTTCTGTGGTTATGCCTTAAAAACCAATAGCACTGGAGAACTACTAGACAAACGGTTGGACAGGGGAACACGTTCCCAGAACTGCAACGTATTGTGGAAGGAGCTGTGCTCCAAAACCGGTTATGATTTTATCATAAAAAGCGATTGTGTCGAAAATAAGTAAAAAATAATTCTTTTTTGTGTACTGCCTCACATGTATCACAGAGGCAATGCTTTGCTTTTATTGTGATATTTCCGCCTCACTAAGTGAGATGCCAACATAACTGATACACCCTTAATTTGTGGTGGTGGTAAGTTCCTATGGGATCAAACTGCTGAGGTCATCGGTCCCTAGGTTTACACACTACTTAATCTGTCGTAAACTAGCTCACACCTACGTCCAAGGGAGGATTCGAACCTCCGACGTAGGGAGGGAGGGGGGGGGGGGGGGGGGGGTAGGGGCCGTCGGGGGTAGAGCAGCGCGAACCGTGGCAAGGCTTCTGAGACTACGCGGCTAGCCCTGGGGCGTGTGGCCCCCGTTTTGTATATCTTTCGGAAAATGTGTTTCTAAATGACTGTCAGCCCACATTTTGTTATCAAGTAGTTTATTCGCATTTAAATCAGAATTTTTTTCAATTTGTACACTGTTTGTCCCTGATTTGGTAATGTCCAGCATGTACTGTTTGTCTGTTACATCTGCACTGGCTATTTATATCCCATGTGGCTGTTGAATGTAAGTTGCCAGTTGATTTTTTCAGCATTTCCCGAACAATTTGATACGGTCCATTTCTCTGTGTTACTACATCTGTTGCTCTCGCTAGATAGATTAAATTTCTATCTACTGTTGTCTACCTCCCCAATATTCTGGTCACAGATTTCACGTGACTGGGGTGCCCCAGGATTTTAAAATGTTAGATTATGTGAAGTGTACACATGAACCACAGGTATACGCGTAATTTTAGGGCTAGTTTCAACATGAATCTTTTCTAGCCAGCAATGGTTGATAAAAAGCTCACAAGTATGGTGATAAGAATGAAAGGACACACTACGCTTTATAGCAAAGGTTTCGTTACCAAAATCTACGCCTAAACTTTCTGGATGACTTTGGTGACTACGAAGGTCCACCATGTGTTGCACAGTCTTCTTTCCCTCTCTATGCTAAAAAATATTATTGCATGTATTTAGTTCCTCTCGTGCTTAGAATTTATTACTCACATGTTTCCTTACTGGTTATTCGCATAAATACTATGATTTGTAAAACTCAACGGAAAAATAAGTCTTGTTTTTAATGTTTGCAGTCAACAGGAACGACAAGAATACTAAACAAATCAAAATCAGTTTGTTAATTCAAAATAGATGCATTAGCTGGTCAGAATCAATTTACATATGTCAGTAGCTATTTTTCCCAGTATCAGGAGGCTGTGTCTTTTCTATACATTATTAGAGTCATCTAAAATGAAATATTAGCTACACATTGATAACCCAGTAAGTTAATCGCTGGCTGTGTCTCTAAAACCATAGAATTTTAACTTCTCTTGCTGGAGTTTCTTTGTAACTCAAAGAGGAGTTTGGCGTTATGTCTCTTAGCATCGAACAGGTTTATGACACTTCTGAAACAGAATGCTATATTAAGTCTTTTCTTCTGTTTCCTTTCATTAAAGTTCTTTGCTGCCGAGGTGAATAGCTGTAACACGATGTGGACTGATTAATAGAGTTCTTTACACGGTTACTCTTTACTCTGCCATTGGAAAAAGTGTATTATAACAATTTAAAAAGAGCTAATGGAAGTGTCTGAATGACGCCATCAATCTCGTTCTGAACCAGCCTCCCTGGACCTGCAAAGAAATCCACCCATCAGTGCAGCAGCGGTGTAGCGAAGTCTTAAAGCACTGAGAGACAACGGCCGGAAAGTTGCACTTCAGCAATTTACAGAATTTATTACTCGCCTCGCTATTGATAATTCATCACCAGTTAAGCGTAGCAACTCAAGTTTGGCGGCTCGCGTAGAGATAAGGTTCTACCTGAAAATGATTAATGCCCCCATCACGGCAGCTGGAGTCATCCCGAAAGTAGGGTGAAGTCGGTTATGTGTCAGGAAAAAATCGCTTCCTGTCATAAGTGATTACGTAACAAAATGATGTTGCAGGTAACTGCAGCCCAAAATCAGAGACTGGAAACAATACGTAATTACCTGGTGAGGTAAGTGAGGCAGACTTTCCGAAGTAAAATTTATTTCATTAATTTCCGTATTCTGAGAAAGCTTTCAGGGTTTCGCCATATTCGAAAGTGATTCCACAACAAAATGATTTTTCAGATAATTCCAGTGCGAAACTAAAGACTGGGAACAATGCATGGTTACCTAGTGAGGTAAATGAGACTGGCTTCCTGATGCAAAATTTAGTTTATTAATTTTTGTATGCTGAGAATGCTTTGAAAGTTTCGTCATATATTGTTACTCAATGTCGGTGTCAATCGCAGATAATACTACCTAGTAATTATCTACAAAGCAAAACGGCCTTTGGTGTCTAGTAGGTAGAGAGATAATTTCTTCTTCTTCGCTTCATGTGGTAGACAAATTGCCTGTTGTCGCACTCCATCTCTTGTTTAGCCTTCCTACGTTTCTTCATCTACTGCATTTATAAGCGACAGCTTTTACCTGTACCCTTACGGCCTACATGTTCGTTACATTTTGCCAATTTCGCTTTATTTTTTCGATTAGGTTATATATTCCTATTTCTTTCCCAAATATCCTAATTCCTTTCACGATCTATTCGTGTGAATCCTTCCACTTTTCTTACAAGACAGGTTTCTTCGTATAGTAGTTCACTCCCTTTGTGTTTTTTTTTTTTTCTCATTCACATTCCACTTCCATCAGTAAGGGTTGATAATGCTACGGGTAAGTAAAATTTCATAGGGTTTCCTTCTGGCTTCATCTTGAAAGTTTTTCACGGTCTTTCCACACATGAAAGTAAATTTCTTCAATTTCCGATCCACATCATTATTATATTAATTTTTGATGTCCATACTACATATACGTTGTCAGTATCTAAAAATACTTTTTTATTCAACGTCTTCCGTTTACCCATCACTTCATTTGTGCACATGGTAGTTACAGTTAAACTTTCGCTACTTGAACCGGGGTAGTGGTAAACGATTTACCGGATGGATGCCCAACATTATAGGAATGATGTTCAGACTGTACGTTGCAGGATTTGCGTTGTTAGTAGTGTTAATGTCATGACTTACTGTTAGGTGCCTGTATTGGTACGGAGACGTAGGGTTGAAACACAGTTGTCAGTATGCATTACAGTTGCCGGCAGTCAGAATGGGTCTGGACAAGGTGAGCAGCGCTTTACTTTCTTATGGCTGTTTTGTCAAAACAGGAATAGTGTTGTTACTGTTAGTGATTATCGACGCATTAAAAGAATACCGAGAAGTCATCTTCCCAAGCCAGGGTCGAAGAACATGATTCGGAAGTGAGTATTCCGAACTGCGTGGCCACAAACATCGCCACATTTGAAGATCACCAGTTTTGGACCCGTGTGATTTCTGGCTTAGAGGTTACCTGAAGGACACGGTTTTTCAATAGGACGAAAACATTCGTTGTAGAGCGAAAGTCAGTGTAGCGAAGGACGTAGCTAACATCCCACCTGAGACGTTTCAGGCAACAATACAGCAACCTCTAGTGCTGTTCGAGGCTGTCGTGAGTGCAGATGTTTCTCGCACTGAGCAACGTTTGTAACATGGGTCGCAAATATGGTATACAATTGACAAATGTACACTCTCATGTGAAAATTAAGGTTTTTTATTTCAATGGTATATTACTTATTTCTGTTCGGCATATCCTAACCAATGATTACACAAACTTTCATTGTCCTACCATCAACAGTTTTCATGGGAGGCCTCTCAAGAAGTGGAAGTTTGATTATAACCACCCTGCGTATACTGAAGATGTCCGAGAATTACAGCAGCCTTGTCTTACTCTTTGTGTTAATGGGTTATATTACCCATATTTATAAAAAATTCGGTGTTTGTCTACTGACTCTTAATGGAATTCTTGAGGTGCGATGGATAACCGTTCAGCCATTATATTCCATACCAGTTCACTGTTCACGTTATCAAACACCTTTCCAAAATTAATAAAACCAAGATGGCTTCTCCTACACGATACACGTCTCTTTTCTATAACTTGTAGTGTAAAAGCATTGTCAATAGTAGACCCTCCGTTTCTGAAACCCGGCTGTTCTTCAGAAATCAGTTTTTCTATGATTTTTCAGTCTTGCGTTCAGAATTCTGAAGTAAAATTTATACTTTGAATCCTAAGGGCTTCGACTTCTGTAGTTATTGTATCTATTTCTATCACCCTTTTTAAAGTCGTGTGATACTTTGGCTTTTGGCTATATTTTTGGAATCTTCTCGCTCCTCCAACATTGATTGTACACGTGAAATTGCAGGAATAATCTTCCATATGCCCACAGACTCATGTTAATACTATATAAACAAATGGTTTTCCTATTCTTTGTGGGTTTTTTAATTTCCACCAGTTCTGTCATATCAGTACTGTCCAGGCCTTTTGTATCATTAGATCAGGTAATGTCTCAATGAAAGTATCATCGTACCACATGTTTTTATAAAGAGCTATACAATAATGCTCTCCTGTATTGTTGACTCGTATAGGGCTCTTTTTTTGGTCTATTGAGTATTTTCCACACCTTGTAAGTGATTATTTATCTGCCGTGTAAATCATACTCTATATTGCCAATAAGGTGTTCCGACTATTCTGCGCGTGTTCTCCGTCTCATTTCTTTCATCTTTATACGCATTATAGTTTTCTTCCTTGGGAATATTATGTAGGCCTTGAAAGCTTCTTGGTTTTGTTTAGCTGCTGTTTTCCTTTCTTGTGTCCAAATCCTGATTCCTCTACGTTTCCTGTATTTCCTTTTCTTCACCAGAACATCATTAGCTTCGTCTGATACGATTGTCATTAAGTTTTCCGATTTTCTTTAAAGTCTTCTACCGTTTTCCAATTTGCTAAACGTCATCAAAGTTTGATAGATATTTCTTATACTGATATAACCTACAAGTTATGCACTAATACTGGTTTTCCCTTTTGATTCTTAACTGGTTTCTTTGGTTTTCTCGAATTTGCGTAATACATGTGAATCATTGACACCAATAAGAAGTGGTCTGATCCAATATCCACTCCTTCATAAACTCTGGTGTTTCTAAGGCGACCAGAAATCCCTCATTTATTATTATTATGATGTACTCTATAATAGATCCTTATTCCCTTGCTGATAAGGTTAATTTCGTATATTTCTTTGTTCCTAAAAATACAATTGTTAATTTTCAAATAATTAAAGGTAACAAAATTTTGAAGCATTTGGCCATTTTCATTAAATATATTTTCTCCAAGTGTGCCTATTGTTTTGGGAATTGGTATACTTTCACTTCTGACACTGAGATGTTCCACGAGTAAAAGACGATTTTCATTGCACCTGTTTAATATCATTTAACTCTTTGTAAAAGGGCTTGGACGCATCAATTTTACCTTCTTCTGGGGCATATATTACTATTACTCTTAGTATTCCTCTTGGACTTTCAGTTCCTGCTAGCACAATACTTCATTTACACCCAGTATTTTATCTCCCTATTCTCTGCGAATGTAGATGGTAACACCTTTAATTGCTCTTTGTTCCTGTTTTACTCCGCCGTAGATCGCAAAAGTCATCTCCACATTTCATTCAAGAAGTTTTCTTCTTGTTTCTGTAATCGCCGAAAAAAATATTTCCTTTTCTTTAAGATGTTTAGTTAATCCGGCTTCCCTATAAAACACCAGCGTTCAAAGTCGAAACCTGTCTAGCTTCATTAAAACACTCACTATTGTACCTGCAACTCGCCCCTGTCGTACCCCGTTAATCCATCCTGTTTGCAAAGCTGAACTGAGTACAGCAACTTCGTAATTTACATTTACATCTACATCCATACTCCGCAAGCCACGTGACGGTGTGTGGCGGAGGGCACCCTGAGTACCTCTATCGGTTCTCCGTTCTATACCAGTCTCGTATTGTTCGTGGAATCATGACGCACCATGCGATAATCATTTCAGGAAACCTCTCATACACGTGTTATCAATTCTACTCTGCTAAGGAAACGAGTTACACCGGCCGGCCTCTTGTGTCCCGTAATGCATGGTTTCCATACTAGAGACCATTTATTCAGTCACACATTGCTACAGACACAAGGTATAAAACGCTCTGTAACAGGCAGCCACCGAGTATGTTGTGAATGGTTTCCATGTGCCTCAACGCATGCGTGTAAGCACCGTAGAATGTTCTGTCTCACACGTTCACATCGGCCATGCTGCATCCAAACACTGTCAAAGACAACATGAATACACTGCTCCAGTGTCTCCATATCTGGAATGGGATGTGCATACTCAATACTTTAGAGATGACCCCATAACCAGAGATCGCACGGGTTGAGATTCGGTGAACGAGCAGGCCAGGCAAATGGACGCCCTCGTCCCCCCATCGGCCAAGGAGGACACGACTGAGATGCTTACCGCCGTTCATGGCGAAGTGGGCTGGAGCACCATCACGTAGCAACCACATAATCCTTGGAAACATCCATGGCACTTCTTCCAGCAAGGGAACCAAAGTCACCTGCAAGAAACGCTGATAGTTCCGCCCTTTTAGGCGACGAGGAAGAAAGACTGAACTCAAAATACAGTCGCCAATTATCCCGGCCCACATATTCCGGCTGCACTGATACTGATGATTTGCTGTCACCATTCCATGGTGTTTTGTATATTATCCCACAGATGACTATTATGAAAGTTGAAAATACCACTTCACATAAAGGTGGTTTCATCTGTGAATAGGACGGATGATATAAATCCCTGAATCGTAGTTACCTGGTGAGGAAACAAGTGTCAAATACTGCTCCCTATGTGGAAAATCTATCGCTAGTAATCCCTGAAATCGCTGTAAGTGATAAAGGTAGTAATAACTGTCTTGGGTAATGTTCCACACTGCCGTCTGTCTTACCCCATAATGGCGGCCTAACTGCCTGATACTGAGGCGGCCCAGCTTCCTGGTACTGAGACGACGGTCGCCATCCACAGTTTGCTCCACGTCTACTATTCGAATATTTTGGGTACGTCCTTCATTATTTCCTGCTTTCTGAAAACGACCCTGTCTCAAACGGCGAAACAATGTTGCAAACATTTAATACTGTGGTTGTTGTCGGTGGGGTAGGTCTTCTGATACAACTTTGCTGCCCGCCGCCCGTTGCCATTTGCCTTTCCGGAAGTAAACAGCGTGTTGAAAACTTGTCGATTCGAATACGGAGCCATTGTGTTCGACACTGTATCACATCTGCTTCAAGTTGAGTCATCAGGAGTAGGAATCGGAATAAACATTACCAATTACTAAGGCAGGAGAGGGCGCTGGTCCATTGGCTATGAGAACAGTACCACACTCAAGGAGAATACCATGTATACTGTAACTGTGGCTGCATGGTACAGTGCGTCTTATACCACACTCTCTGTAACAATGTATGATTGAATAAATGGTCTCCAACACGGAAACTATGCGTTTCCAGACACAAATCCATTAGATCTTTTTTGTTCATATTCTCTCATCGATCAATCCCTAGAGTATTTATCACCCTTTATAAGGTAAGTGAGAGTAAGAACACGTGTGGGACAACACTACGCATAAAGTTTCCAGGTCACTAAAGCAACAGTTTGCAATGCTCCCACCAGGCAGCGCACACATCATCTCCTCAGTTCTATTCTGGAACCTAGAGGCACTCGGATGCTTACAGTTGTATAAAATGTGGTAAGTCCCCTTTGTACTTTTTCAACTAAAGATTTGCATAATTTTGACTGGGGGTTAGGTGAACCTAAATATATTCAGAAATTAGATAAATGCGTAACCGGAAATGGCGGCTACAAACTTCCAATATCCTCTTTAATCTTCAACACTTTCGTTGTTAGTGTTATCTGTAAACTGCAGAGAAAGAATATAGTGGAATGGGGTAAAAGTACGCAGGCTGCTTGGAGTAGAAGTTCGCAAGGTGAACTTTTACCACATCAAGAAAGTACTTGCGAACTATTTCCCATAATCCGTATTTTTTAACTCGTGTAGTCCCTTCTGCAGTATTCAGATATGGGTTTTTGGTGTTTATTTATCATATACACCTCATTACTATTCAAAACAACGCCAATGAACAGGGAATCTGCATTTGAAAAGCAGTAAATGCGCGAGGCTGCTCCCCTGAAGGCAACAGTAGACTCCATTGTTAAATCGCTGGAAGAGTATGATGACACTTTCCAGCTCATTTCATGAACTAACCCAGAAACTTGAGTCTGCAAAGTGCCGTGAAAACTGGTCTACAACAGTGAAATATTTATACATGTATTTTTATTTTGGCATTCAGAAAACTCCATGTAAGGTTCAGTTCATAGTTATTAATTGAGTATCAGTGTTTTATATGGGGCCAAGAAATCTCCTTCGAAACTACTGCAAAAATACTAAGTACTATTCCTGATGTAGAGGACATTACAAAATTTGCAGAACGTTTTATACACATTCAAGAAGAAAGCCAACTTTTTGATTTTATTCTTGAGTTTCTATGCAGTTTACAGTGTGATGACACAGCCAAGATTTCCAGTGAGTTTATAAGAAGTAAACTTCAATTCAGCTTTTTGGCTCCCAAAGGACATAGATGCGCTCCCCGTCAACTAATTTTGGCATCTTTATTGTATTTTATTCCAAGTCATGCTTACAAGTTGATAGGTAGCAGTGTTAATATTATTCTACCTCATCCTAGCACAATCAGAAACGTTTATGATAATGGTGATGTTAATCCCAGTAATCAAACATTTTAACGTGCATTGCTGCTACATTATGCTCCAGAAATTAAAATGTACCAACTGTGTTCAGTTCATTCAGTGGATACAGCAATGGTACTGCAGAGCACAAACTTATTAAAAAGGCTGACAGAGGTAGCTGGAAATATCCTCATAAAATTACGTTACATGGTTTAAACACAGACATAGAAACAGATATGTCCATAATTTTATATGTTTCTTGCCAATTTTGTCAGTGCCTATTAAGTTAGGTTATCCACCAGGTAATCAGGTTCAAAATCTCATTTCATCAGAGTCGAGGCTCCTTAAATTACAGTAGACAGGGTGTGTATTGTATGTGGTACTGCTTAACTGTTATTGTATGACTTTCTCTCTCTCTCTCTCTCTCTCTCTCTCTCTCTCTCTCTCTCCATGTGTGTGTGTGTGTGTGTGTGTGTGTGTGTGTGTGTGTGTGTGTGTGTGTGTGTGTGTTTGTGTGTGTGTGTGTGTGCGTGTGTGCGTGTGCATGTGTGTGTGAGTCTCAAGAGAGAGAGAGAGAGCTAGCGTGTGCCTATACTGAACTGATTGTCTTGATGCCTGTACAGGATTTGAACTGTAGCACCAACTCCCACAAATATACCAATAATCTAATGCGTTTGAAAATGTTGCGGAAACTGACAATGCTTAAATACTCTAAGTTACAACGTTTTTTCTGAATATGTTATATTGAGGTAATGTTCTTATATCAGGGTGCATCGTTGTTGTAATTGTCTTATGTGAGACAATCGGCATCCTCTATGTAAATGTACAAACATAATCGTGTATGTAAACATTAATAACTTTCTTCAGTTCCACAAGGAGTAAAACATACGAAACTATTGGTCCTCTACGCTCATACAATTTTTCAGGTAATGTACAAATTTAAATGTTTGATCCGTGACGAAAAACGCTTAAATGTATGACGAAAAACGGAACCTATAGATAAGTACCATATGATATATCCAATTTTATGATGTATTGTGTGTATTGAAAGGGATAAATGTGCAGTACAATGAAGCTCACTGAACTTGTTCCAAAGTTTTTTAATAACTAAGTGCTCCTGTTTACTGTCGGTTTACTGTACGTGTCTGTCCCTGTGTGTGTAAGAGAGAGAGAGAGAGAGAGAGAGAGAGAGAGATAGATAGAGAAGCAGAAAGTGAACTTACAACTATATTGGACTGTAAATATTTGATTAATCTACAGAGAGACAAAAGCTTACATTCACTAAGCATCAACCGACAGTCTTAATGCCAGAGATATACCAGTATTATCAAAGTATTTTTTAAACAAATGCATAGCCTGATTTTCAGAGAGATAAAAAGGTTAGTTGTGTTACTTTTGTCCGCATTTTTTTCTCTGTTTGCAAGAGTGGGAGACAGAGAGAGGAGCAGTTTCTATATTTAACAGTAAGTATTGGAAGCATCTGATTGATTTACTGGAGCATAAAAGTTTATAAACAGGCCCTACTGCGTTGATGGCCAACGGCCTTGCCGCAGTGGATACACCGGTACCCGTAAGATCGCTGAAGTTAAGCGCTGTCGGTCGTGGTCGGCACATGGATTGGGGACCATCCAGGTCGCCATGTGCTGTTGCCATTTTTAGGGGTGCACTCAGCCTCGTGATGCCAATTGAGGAGCTACTCGACCAAATAGTAGCGGCTTTGGTAAAGAATACCATCATAACGACCGGGAGAGCGGTGTGCTGACCCCACGCCCCTCCTATCCACATCCTACAGTGAGGATGACACGGCGGTCAGGTGGTCCCGGTAGGTCACTCGTGGCCTGAAGACGGAGTGTTTTACTGCTCCTGTGGAAAGATGACCGCCTCATGAATATGGCTCATTTGTGGATCATTTTTTACCATTCTACTACTTGCATACACCCTAATTTCCGTAATAAAACAAGAATTAAACAAAATACTTTCCATAACACAAACGACACCTGCTCATTTCTTCATTTTTGACGCAAAACCACATATACTATTCGAAGATTTTGACGCAATAAACATTACTAGTCATACTTGTTATAAGTATTCAGATGAATTGTCGTAAGTTTTTGTAACTATAAAACGTAAATTTTAGCTTTCTGTAAGCAACAGAATTATTAAAGAAACAACTTTAATAGTAAAATTAATTGAGCATAAATTATACCCCAGCGTGTAGATAGGGCTCTATTATGCCATACAATCATTTAGTTTCATTTTATTGTTCTGAAACTGTCTTGCAGAAGTATGCCTGAAATTTGTAGCTGAAAGCTCGTAATTATTTATTCACTTCCGTTATTTTCCATCTGATGTTCTTCGCAAAACAGCTGCTTGTTCTTAGTTTATAGTAGTGACAGTATAATCATCAACAACGTCTTAATTGCACGAAATTCTTTGTACCCTTGACCGCCATAATGCGTCTGGGTGACTGTCGTTTTTAAACTTCAGAATCGTTCCAGTGGAACGACCTCCACGCAGGTAGCGTCCGTCGAAGCAATGCTTGCGACTCTAATCTCCTGAGACTCATGACGTTACAGTCCGGTTATGCGGCGTTGTCATCTAAGCGGCGTTGTTTTAACGTCTACAACTGCGTCGGTGATGAGAGCAGCAGTTCTTCACTTGTATCCACTTTCGTAGCATACATATCCCCCCATTAACCAGCCGCTTAAACAAAAGTCTAATGGAGTTAGGTTCTATGATCTGGCAGGCCATTTAATTGGTCCGTGACGGCCAATCCACCGTTGAGGAAATGCGTTATTTGCATACATAGATGACTGGTACAGTGAATCGGTGATTCATCACGTTGCAGGTAAATATGCCGTCGTTGCTCTAGTGTCACGTCTTCCATTAGGAAATGTGAGTATACCGTGGCTGTCTTGCCATTTTACAGGAACGTAGGCCTGGAATCTTGTTTCCGTAGTGTCAGGATGGGTTCTCTGCCGCCATTGTATGAGAACTGCGGGTGTTCATGATACCACTATGTGTAAATGTAGCCTCACCAGCAAATAAAGCCTGTTGGACTATGTCTCTGTGTACAGACAACCATTTAGAAAACTGCCATCTGCTTACGAAGCCACCTGGAAGTAGATGTTGCATGGGCAGCACATGGAAGGGGTACAAGTCCTCGGAGTGTGACGTAGGCCACACTCATGTTTAAGGAATATCGAGTTGACGGCTAATGCGCCATGTACCGTTGATGTAACTCCGTTGTACCATTGCAATAATGTCCTCCCTTTCCTCAGCAGATTGGGCAGTATCACGTTCCAAGGTTACGTATGCAATGCATTGTCTTCCGGTCTCAAATATTGTTTGAAAATCAATGGAAATACCCGGACACAGGACGTTTGTCCACCAGATAAACGTCTCCGTTATTCTGCCACTGCCCCTCATGCACTGCGATAAGGGTACCAGTACAGAGATAACATGTCTACGTATTCTGAATGAGTGAATGTATGAGGCATATTGGTATTCATGAACACAGTGGACTTGCTCAATTAAACAGCAGTCACATTCACATCCTCCCGCCTGACGACTGCACCCACCCTGGGTACGCTAGCAGTTGTAGCCTCGGTGTGACTTCACAGTGCCGCCATGTGTTGCAGAACAGTCTCACCTCTTGTAAGATCTACCAGTCAACTGTGACACTACTATTTTGTCCACCACAGCACCTACACGGCGTTTCCGTAAATACACTCCTCGAAATGGAAAAAAGAACACATTGACACCGGTGTGTCAGACCCACCATACTTGCTCCGGACACTGCGAGAGGGCTGTACAAGCAATGATCACACGCACGGCACAGCGGACACACCAGAAACCGCGGTGTTGGCCGTCGAATGGCGCTAGCTGCGCAGAATTTGTGCACCGCCGCCGTCAGTGTCAGCCAGTTTGCCGTGGCATACGGAGCTCCATCGCAGTCTTTAACACTGGTAGCATGCCGCGACAGCGTGGACGTCAACCGTATGTGCAGTTGACGGACTTTGAGCGAGGGCGTATAGTGGGCATGCGGGAGGCCGGGTGGACGTACCGCCGAATTGCTCAACACGTGGGGCGTGAGGTCTCCACAGTACATCGATGTTGTCGCCAGTGGTCGGGGGAAGGTGCACGTGCCCGTCGACCTGGGACCGGACCGCAGCGACGCACGGATGCACGCCAAGACCGTAGGATCCTACGCAGTGCCGTAGGGGACAGCACTGCCACTTCCCAGCATATTAGGGACACTGTTGCTCCTGGGGTATCGGCGAGGACCATTCGCAACCGTCTCCATGAAGCGGGACTACGGTCCCACACACCGTTAGGCCGTCTTCCGCTCACGCCCCAACTTCGTGCAGCCCGCCTCCAGTGGTGTCGCGACAGGCGTGAATGGAGGGACGAATGGAGACGTGTCGTCTTGAGCGATGAGAGTCGCTTCTGCCTTGGTGCCAATGATGGTCGTATGCGTGTTTGGCGCCATGCAGGTGAGCGCCACAATCAGGACTGCATACGACCGAGGCACACAGTGCCAACACCCAGCATCATGGTGTGGGGAGCGATCTCCTACACTGGCCGTACACCTCTGGTGATCGTCGAGGGGACACTGAATAGTGCACGGTACACCCAAACCGTCATCGAACCCATCGTTCTACCATTCCTAGACCGGCAAGGGAATTTGGTGTTCCAACAGGACAATGCACGTCCGCATGTATCCCGTGCCACCAAACGTGCTCTAGAAGGTGTAAGTCAACTACCCTGGCCAGCAAGATCTCCGGATCTGTCCCCCATTGAGCATGTTTGGGACTGGATGAAGCGTCGTCTTACGCGGTCTGCACGTCCAGCACGAACGCTGGTCCAACTGAGGCGCCAGGTGGAAATGGCATGGCAAGCCGTTCCACAGGACTACATCCAGCATCTCTACGATCGTCTCCATGGGAGAATAGCAGCCTGCATTGCTGCGAAAGGTGGATATACACTGTAGTAGTGCCGACATTGTGCATGCTCTGTTGCCTGTGTCTATGTGCCTGTGGTTCTGTCAGTGTGATCATGTGATGTATCTGACCCCAGGAATGTGTCAATAAAGTTTCCCCTTCCTGGGACAATGAATTCACGGTGTTCTTATTTCAATTTCCAGGAGTGTAGTATTTACACATGTCTTCACATTCATTCTTGGATGATTGTAGTCTTCAACCAACTCCATTTCTGCAACTATCGAAAATCGTAGACATGTTATTAGGACTTTTTTGAGCTATATTCACATGTCGGATTACCTAACACATTATGTGACATTTCTACTGATCGCCCTGTATACAGCTCTCACGTTTCAAATCGTATTCACAGTTCTGTGTAAGTTGTAATGCAACCAGAATGGAATAAGGTTCCGTAAAACTCCTAATTTCAAACATAAAACTGCCATTTAAGTGCGGGCATAAACTTGACAAAACAGAAACTTGTTCCATTAGATGGTTCTAATTGCTCTGAGCACTAGTGGACTTAACATCTGAGGTCATCAGACCCCTAGAACGTAGAACTACCTAAACCTAGCCAACCAAAGGACACCACTACATCCATGCCCTAGGCAGGATTCGAACCTACGACCGTAGCGGTCGCGCGGTTCCAGACTAAAGCGCATAGAACTGCTCGGCCACAACGGTCCGCCGTTCCATTAGAACTAAAGTACTGAATGTGCGTACTTATCCAAAATAATTAACGTAACAGCAGCAACAAAAGTTTTCTGCGTGCTGTATCCATCGGCAGTAACACAGGAATGTTTCCGCATTTGTTTACTGAATTCTGTAGGCTTTTCGTAATAGTATAGAGTCTGCAGTAGAAGAGATGTGTTGCGCAGTGGCGAAGATGAAGAAGTGCTCATAAGGTACGCATGTTGGAGGCCATGCTTACCAAAAATTTTCTTCTTCTTTTGATTCTTACCACCACCTATGCAAGACTTTTTAACACATTTTGTGCATATGGTTCTCAAAAGACATTTAATCTTCAGCACTTTAGTTTGACCTCTTTTACGCCGGCCGCTGTGGGCGAGCGGTTCTAGACTCTTCAGTCCGGAACGGCGCGAATGCTGCGGTCGCAGGTCCGAATCATGCCTCGGGAATGGATGTGTGTGATGTCCTTAGGCTAGTTAGGTTTAAGTAGTTCGAAGTTCTAGGGGACTGATGACCTCAGACTTTGTCCCATAGCGCTCAGGGCCATTTGAACCATTGTTTGACATCATTGAGAAGTGTTGTGTTTTAGAAGATACCTGATATTTAAAGCTGATTGTGATCAGATACAGACAACGGTTCAAAGTTAACGATAGTATCAACGTTTTGTACTGTATTACAGTTGTGTATCAAGAATGATTATAACGCCTCTGTATACTTAAACGTCGACTTATTTACCTGTCAGATTTCCATCTTGTTACTTTTTCATAACTCAAAAGTACCTCTTCACTAAAATTTTTTTCATAAACGTTGTTGAACATATTAGAAAAAACTAGATATGCATTAAATGCTTTCATCAAAAGATCATGGGGTACATTAAATTATTTTGGCCTAGTTTATATACATATTGTCTCATAGAAGAAGGTGTAAAAAGATGAATGACGAGCACTAACTTCACTTAACGAAGGTTTATTCAGCACTTGCGCATACAAGAGCGCGGAGCGAACTGCCTCCGGCCAGAACACATAGAGTATATATACAGCTACAGAACATTCCATTACAATGATTGTTCACATTTGTGGATACTTCTAGTATGTATTCGAACCGAATATAAAAATTAAAACGATATAGTCCAGTATCGAATTCACGACTGTCCACGCAACAGTTTAGTATCATCACCACTACACCACGGTGCTACGCAGATTCATATATATTACGACGCATGACGTGCGTCACCTCAGCAGCTATTTCCAGAGTATAGCCCAGTAGTGCCTCGGCCTGATGCAGTTGACGCTGGTCGGTTGGAGCCGCGGGCTGCCACAGGCAGTAGACGTGCATCGATCGTCTGCGCCGGAGGCCAACAGAGCCGGAATAATGGTGCCAATTTTGATTCAAATGGAGCGTTAAAATGCATTACATTTCCCAGCCAGTAAACACCACGAGATTTATTACCGTGGCGGGATATCTGATTTCGGAACTCTGGCTGCCGCTGCGCCAGGCGACGACTTATCCGTCACGGTTGCCGCTGCCTCCTCTTGCCGCGCACCTGCAGCAGGAAACCGGGATAACCAGACGACCGTTTACCTGCACCGAGCTACAAAGCTCAACTGCAGTTTCTGCCCTTCTCATGTGATCACATGCCGTGTTCCCGAAAAAAGGTTTAAACGGTAATGGTTTCCATCATTTCGGTTACTTTCGCATGGCGTAACACGAAGACGACAGAAGTCGCGGGATACCTCCTAATATCTCCTGACATCGTGGCGGACCTCCTTTTGTCCGGCAAAGCGCAGCAGCTCCAAGTGGTGTGGACTCAACAAGTCGTTAGTAGTCCCCTGCAGAAATAGCTTACTGCCCGTTTAGCCATCCGTAATTACGAAGGTGTAGCCCGTGCAAGAGTTTGCGCATGTCCTGACCTCCTGATTATATTCCATAAAAGGTCGATGGGATTCTGGGTAGCCAAATCATTCCCTTCAAACCACCCGCGAACAGTTGTGGCCTGGTGGCATGGTGCATTGAGATGCATAAAAAATCCATAATTTCTTGCTGCAAATGGTCTCCAAGCTGCCGAATATAACCATGTGCGGAGGATGATCGGTTCAGCCGGACCAGGGAATCCAGTCCATTCCATGTAAATACAGCTCACAACTTGCACAGTGCCTTGTTGACAACTTGGGTCCATGGCTTCGTGGGGTCTGAACAACAATCGAACCCTACCATCAGGTCTTATCAACTGAAATAGGGACAAATATGACCAGGCCGCGTCTTTAAAATCGTCTAGGGCCTGATCGAGATACCCAGAAGAGGCGGTGCTGGCGATTTCGTGCTGTTAGTAAAGGCTCTCGCGTTGGTCGTGTGTTCTCATAGCCCATAAACGCCATTCTGTACTAACGCGATGATTGTAACCCCTCTATATACTTAAACGTCGACTTATTTACCTGTCAGATTCCATCTTGTTAATTTTTTATAATTCAATGGTACCTCTCCACAACAATCATTATCTATAAACAGTGTTATACATTATAGGAAAAAGTAGCTTGCATTAAATGCTTTAATCAAGATATCAGGCGGAGCTTTAAATTATTTTGGCCTACTTTTGTGTTTTTCGTCCATCGCACATCAATTTCTTAGATCATTTCAAGCAGTGTTGCTTGCCTGTTACAAATGACAACTTTGCTCAAGCTCCGGTTCTCTCGGTCTTTAAGTGAAGGCCGTCGGCCCCTGCCTTGTCCTTGGTGAGAGGTAATGCCTGAAATTTAGTTTTCTCGGCACGCTCTTGACACTGTGGTCCTCGCATTATTAAATTTCCTAACGACTTCGGGAATGGAATAATCAGTCGCGCGGAGTGGCCGCGCGGTTTGAGGCGCCATGTCTCCCGCCGGAGATTCGAGTCCTCCCTAGGGGATGGGTGTATATGTTGTTCTTAGCATAAGTTAATTTAAGTGGTGTGTAAGTCTGGGGCTCGATGACCTTGGCAGTTTGGCCCTTTAGGAACTCACACAAAAAACGGTTCTACTGGCTCTGATCACTAAGGGACTTAACATCTGAAGTTATCAGTCCCCTAGACTTAAAACTACCTAAACCTAACTAAGCTAAGGACATTGCACACATCTATGCCGGAGGCAGTATTCGAAACTTCGACCGTAGGAGCAGCGCGGTTCCGGACTGAAGCGCCTAGAACCGCTCGGCCACAGCTGCCGGTGAATTCATACACACAATGGAATATCCAACACATAGAGTTCCAACTACCTGTAACGCATTCAAAGTCTTTTATTTTCATTCGTGCGCCCATAATAACGTCGGAAATCTTGTCACCTAAAACACCTGAATACAAACGACAGTTCCGCCAGTGCACTGCTCTTTTATATCTTGTGTATGAGTACTAACGTCTTCTATGTATATGTGAATATCGCTATTCCATGACCTTTGTCACCGCTGTTTGCCGGCCGAAGTGGCCGAGTGGTTCTAGGCGCTACAGTCAGGAACCGCGCGACCGCTACGGTAGCAGGTTCGAATCCTCCCTCGGGCATGGATGTGTGTCATATCCTTAGGTTAGTTTGGTTCAAGTAGTTCTAAGTTCTAGGGGACTGGTGACCACAGCAGTTAACTCCCATAGTGCTCAGAACCATTTTTGTGCAGGTCGTTGGGTGCATACTACCAGTTACTATCAGACGCCAGGCTGCAGTGTCAAGTTTGTGACACTTGCACTGAACGACACTTGTACAGAGAGGGAATGTGCTGACATTTGACGGAGCCCAGGTAATTATAGGTAGTGAACAGGATGTTCCTGAAGCAGACAACACCGGCCGTTCCGCCGCTGCAGGCGGCGTATTCTGGCCATAGCTCATTTCCTGAGCAAAGTCCCCTGTTCACACACTAGAAAGTAGCAGGTGTGGCTCTCTCCTGTACTTCAGTACTGCAGTTGAGCTCTGATTGGCAGGTAGTGATCCGTGTTTCAGTGCTGAGATAATTTTCACCGAGACCACCGGTGGAAGCCTTTATAGCTTTACAATGGGCATCAGTACACAGTGGATTATTCGAGAAACAAGGAGTGACTTACTGGATTTGGGTAAAATTTAAAATGAATGAATGCAAAGGAAAACTAGTCACAAAAAATACAGTTTTAGAGGAAAGTCGCCATGTTTGTATTCCAGATGATTCAGCAAATGTGCCGGCCTTGGTGGCCGAGCGGTTCTAGGTGCTTTAGTCTGGAACCGAGCTAGCGCTACGGTCGCAGGTTAGGTTAGTTCGGCTCAAGTAGTTCTAAGTTCTATTGGACTGATGACCTCAGATATTAAGTCCCATAGTGCTCAGAGCCATTTGCACTGTGGCTGGTGATAATCGTGTAGTAATGTGCGGCATTTCGCTAAAAATAGTCTGTAAATGATGTAAATCGGCATCCCATGTGGTACGTCGTGAACTAAAATACTGATGACACCATGTTACAATAACCTTCATCGTTCGTTCTGCACAATTGGCGCTTGTTTTGTACTTATATATGAAGAAGAATTTAATTTTATGTCTTTTTAAAGTCGCCAACCAAGGATTACATCCGTATTGGGGCCCAGTATATGAAATTAACCTTTCTATATGCCCTACCTGCTTGAGGAAATCACGTTGTAGTGCCTTACCGATCATGACACAGTTTGCACGATTCAAAGGGATGAAAGTGACACACTTTGATGCTAACTCTAAAACTACGAAGATAAACCTGTTCCCATTCCTTGTTCTTGGGAATGGTGCCATCATATCAGTTGCTGCTAGATGATTTAACTTTTTCGGTAATATGGGTGACAATGGTGGTCTAGTCTGAAAAGTAACGTGTTTGGCATTCTGGCAATCTTCGAATTTTTTGAGTACTGGCCGAATAAGTCTTTCCATGTTGCGGAAATGTGCGGTCTCTTTAAGTTTCATAAAAATTTCTTCGCCCTAAAGTGCCCATTACGTAAGTGAGTGTACCATATACATTTGTTCACGAGTTCAACAGGAACGCATACTGTCCACAGACTTGTACTTGTTCTCGTCTGTTGAAGAACGCGTCATTCTTCAGCAAATAATTCTCACGATGTCAACCGAGTTCTTGTTTTTCCACTTATGTTTGAGCCTTAGTACCTCTGTGTCTATGTTCTGTTGGTTTGAAATGTATAGGAAAGCTGTTGTTATGTAGTTTTCAAAAAGAACTCCTGTTATGTAATATAAAGGGTGTATATTTTAAGATGACAAACCAGAATAACTAGAAAAGTAAGCTTCAGACAAAAAATTGTAGAATCCAAAGTTGATTATTTTCTAATGGGACACGTGATGGTGCTAAAATTAGCCCGTCACCACAGCCCGTTCTCCCCATAGGGTGGGGTTCGAGAGAGAGGAATTAGATTTTTACAAATATTGACCCAATCTGCGGAAAAAAATTATATGTGGGTGAACATTTGTACAACTCTAATTCCTCTCTCTCAAATCACACTCTATGGGGAGAGAGGGAGAGTTTGTTATAGCGAATCAAAATTTACGTAGTAAAGAAGTATTTTTTACTGATAACCATTTTATTCATAACCATTTTCCACGCAAAAATGAGTACATGGATTTCTTGAATTACAGCACCGACTACCAAGAATCAAGACAAAATGTGCGTAGTTTTTATATAGAATCTTACTCTGCAATTTCAAATGGGGTTACCCATTTCAAATTTTAAAGTTGTCCCCTACCACACCCCCATGGGGCTGGGGTGGTGGCCTAATTTTAGCATCAGCAGATGTCCCCCTCAAAAATAATCAACCTTGGATTCTACACATCTGTTCGTGAGAAGCTCATTTTTCAAGTTATTCTAATTTGTCAATTTAAAATTTACACCCTGTATACCGATTTGGTCTTCATCGAGATTTTGGGGAGAAGTACTTCCTTTTTTTAAATTGTCCAGCTTTAGTCTCTCTGCTTCTAGATCAGCTTCTAAAGTCACCAGTCTAGATTTTAAAACCTCATTTTCACACATTGCTACTTACTTTAAGTTTGTCTCCTCGTCACACATCCGTGTATTCGTGTTTAATTTGGATTTTAGAGCCTGGCAAGCATTCTTTAAGTGTGACGGTACTTCACACTTAGATTCTGGGGAGTCGTCAGATTCTACGTTAAGTGTGTGTGTCCTCGTACCCTGATTCAACTCGTTATCATATTTGTTATCCTCCACTTCAGATTTTCAGCTGTGTCGTCATTTATTTCGACGCTGTTTTCTGTGTCTCGTGTGATGATTACATAGTCTCGGTAATACTGCCGTACTATGTCCTCGTATGTGTCAAAATTGTATTTATTTGAATCTGATTTATCAGACTGTTCACATACTTTATAATCTGTTTCGTTTTCCGATCCCGAAGGGATATTTTCCGTTATTTTCCTTTCCATTATCAACTTGATCTACCTGATTTATTCGAGTCCCGCGATCCACAATGCCTCAGACTCCTTCTGCTTTTCTTCTAAAGTTTTGTGGAAGGATTTTAGTAGGTCTTATAGCGTGTCGAACTTCTTTTCTCTATGACCTGTATTAGCCATATTTTGTTGGTTAATACTATCATCTTGATCAATCGCAGCGTCACAGGTTACAGTGGTATTTGTATTGTCCCGCTGAAAATCATTTTTCGTCTGCGCAAAATCAAACATCTGCACCATACGCATTAATGCTTCGTCATAATCAAATGGTTCATTACTAAGTAATGCTGGGAGTTCCTCATCGTCAGTGTCAATTAAACCTGTCTCGTCCCAACACTTCAGTTGTGACTTCCTCTTTATTTGTAGTATCTGTGCGGAAACCTTTCATCATCTTTCTGTCGTTCCTGTTCCCATTCCGACTCTTGGAGGTCACACCTTAACCTACTTTTTGTTGCGGACGCCTTGTCATCCGTTTCTGCAGAAATTGGGTTATGGGCTTGAACTACTGCAATGCCTAACGTCAGTCAATCCTCACGCTTCCCAGGGTGTGGTAGTCGTAATTCAACCTCCATCTGTTGTTCATTTCTCCTTTAATTACCCGTAGTATTTGCCTGTGGCTGCGTTCTCGCACCACCTGCCCATCTGCTTTCTGTCCTGGAGATCACTGATTAAAGTCAGTCTGTCTGTTAACCGGAGTTCTCCAGCTTCCGTTCCTGTTTTCGTCTATATTCCACCTGTTCCAACCACTATCAAAACCATATCCACTACGCTTTGGTCTCCTGTTTCCACTACTCCCATTTCCGTAACTATTCCCATTTCGTCCAAAATTCAATGCCAATACTGGCCTACCATCGCTTCCATTATTCATATTCTCCTTGCTATTATGTGTTCTTTCTGAATTACTCTGTCCTGAATCGCATCGTCTTTGAACGTCGTTTTCAAACATGAATTCTACTTCTCCCCAAACATCTTTGAAAGTTTTTACATTATCGAATCCACGTCCTAAGAAGGCTTGTTGATACGTCATTGGTAGCTTCGTTTTGCATATTTGAATCAATTCTCCATCGCTAAATGGATTATCTAAGTATTGGTTCCTTTTAGCCATATTCTCAAAGAATCTGATTGCTGTTTTCTCACTCGAATTTTCGAATGGGACATTTTGTAATAATCGATATTTTATTCTCATCTGAGCCTATGAAAACCAATGTTTCGCTATAAAGGCAGCTCTAAACGAATCATACGAGTCGAAAGTTTCTGCTATCTTCTGCATAGTTTCAGCAACACTTAACTCCATATGTGCACCAATAAATGTAACTTATGTTTCAATGGCCAGTGAATCGGTATTCCTACTTTAAATTGGTCAATAAATGTGCGGAGGTGGAGAATATTTGCATCTTCCTTATAGTGCTGGTATTTCGGCACTGTAAGAAAGTGGTTGTCATCGAAACCTCTCGCTTCTGTCTGTAAGGTATCTGCCGGGTTTTGAAGACTGGAATTCTTCCTTGGTTTGCGTCAAATCTACGCAAACGTGTGTAACTTAGTTCATTCTGTGACATTTGTGCCGTAGAATCAGTTGCATTTCTCTTGGCGTAATATGCGTGCATAAGGCCGTTACCGGCTCTGTATCCTGACGTGTAAGCAGTTCTGGCTCCTTAAACGCCATACTGTAACCCGTCAGTATTCGTCCTACAGGTTGTGGCGTTGCGTAACGTGTCACTACGGTTTGATCAGCGTATGTCACGCTTTTTGCTTGACGCACTAAACCTTGCTGCACACCAGGTTCCTGTATTCCACTTTGACCTGTCATTCTTTCTTGAACAAGTGGTCGCTACCCAAACTGTTCCCTACGGTTACCGTGATAGTGATGTTTGGGCATACGCTGGTTTGCACTAAATTTCCCGCTCGCGGTTTGCGGTTTCGGACTGGCATCTACATGTGCCTTTCCGTTTTACGTCACACATAAATTCGGGTACTCTTACTGTCGTATTATCGGAAACTGTTGACTTTGCAGTATTCAAAGTAGTTTCTACCGACACTAAAGTGGATTCTGTCGTCTGCGACTCCTTACTAACGCTTTCGATCAAACGTTAAACTTCCAATCTGTGCCGTTGAAATTGGTGGTCTTTTTTTGTATTTTTAAAATACTAGCATCGAATTTCTTTAATGCTGCCATTGTCGCTCTTTTGTGAGACGTCTTCTGAGCAATGCCATGTTTCGCCTTCGTTGTCGCTTTGATGGCAAAAACGTCGACCTGATGTTCAACCTTTGTTACACAGTTGCGTATCTTCACGTAACGTAAACATGTATGTTCGGACAGTGTCAATGTCTGTTTTCAAATGTTTGTGCGCTGTAACGAGCGTTTGAAGCGTAATTTACGCATTTGATATAACTGGCCTTGAATATTATCAAGTGTTTTTTGCATTTCCTTGTCAGTATCTTTCAGCCTCAATATTATGAGCCCATCTAATTCTTTTTGGCCTTGTGTTATGCGCCCTTCTACAAGTAATTTCTGATTCTTGAAACTGTGTTGTTTGTTGTGTTATGCGCCCTTCTATGCACTTTACTGATTTCTGAGATTTTTGTAATGAACGCTGCCACATACCAAATTTGTTGGTGTTATCATCTAAACCACTTTCGCCATTTCCCACATACGTGCAACCGTTCGGTATCTCGTGTTTTGTAAATCGTTTCCTTGACTACCGAACATATTGTAGGAGCACCAACACTCGTTCTTTCATGCAAATGCAAGCCTGAATGATTCAATATGATTACGATTGGTTCAATATACTGTAAATCATCATCTACTGACTCAGCGTCTGATTTATTAACAACGCCGTTCTCATGTCAATTCCTTTTACCATGTCGAACGTCATGCGTTGCATTTTCGGACTCATTCGGTATTTCTACGTGTTCTGTTTCGTGTTGATCACACTGGTTCACCTGCTGCGTGTCCAAATCGATCCTATCAAAATCTTTCATGACTTCTCTTTGTCTTAATTGATTATTTTCTGTCATTTTTTAGCGTTCCATTAAGCGTTGCTGTTGGGGAATGACACTTGGTTCTATCCCAAAATATCATCCACGGTCCTATATTCAATATTTGAACCAGTTTCTTCGTCTTTTATACAGCCTTTTGGTTACTGGAGTTGAGTCAGAATTCAACACAACCCAATTCAACAATGTAGTGCACCAGAAGTTAAGAAATACATGAATAAAATTATATCTACACTTACTAAACAGTTGAGTCACATTTACATTTACAATATTTTCACTCCAATTTGCGTCAGATTATTGTTTTGGAGGCTTATGTGTTTTGTAACTATCAAAAGCAAACCCTCAATCCATCAGAATGCTATAATCGCATCCTGGCAGGGTCGTCATTTTGTCATACCTCTGACCTTTGTATCTGCACAGTGAGTGTATTAATGAATGGAGACTTAGCTTACCACTTAGCGCGAAACGGACAAAATATCTGAACTGTATTCTCAAGCCCAGGGTGCCAAACAGACATTCTAAACAGATACGAACCTGGTCCTGTAAGGCAGCTAATATCAGGTGTGGATCGTAAAAAAAAAAAAAAAAAAAAAAAAAAAAAAAAAAAAAAAAAATTTGAAATGATTCTGTCACGTACCAAGAATACATGAATTAATAAAAGTGAATATTTGGGGTCTATTCTTCAAAGACAAAACAACTGTTCCCTTTTTTATTCTACATATAGTTTATCAACCACGTTTTCATAGGTCAAGTGATACACAATAATCATGCTCAATTACTTTTGACACTCAATAACAAAATATTTAATTCTTGGACATACTGAAATGACGATTATTAAAATCGTTATCTCTACACATGAAAAGAATGATTATTAAAAATCCTTATCAGCTCATTTCAATCTATATTGTAGTAGCTGGTCAATGCACTGAGTTGGTGGAGAATAAATTTACTTGTTCAACCAATGAAAAAGTTTGAGTGAGCAAAATCTAGAGTCAATATTTACTGTGGCATAATGGACAATGGTACTTTACCAAGCTGCATGTGAAACGGCGATGTTTCCGTGCTGGATCTGAAACGCTAATTCCCTACTCTGGCCTTGACTGAATTCACTCAGTTGCAACTTTCCTGCATTCCCTGGAACATTAACCTTTCCCTAGTCGAAATAATGGGTACTGCATACTCGCTATGTGTTGGAGAGACGTGCACAATTTCTTTGCCCTCAAAAATTCCCGCAGGAATAATGAACTACCACTTTGCTATCTGTCGCCTCGATACGTGAAGCGTATCGTCCTCACTTCGCAGGGACCAAAGCTCTCAACGTCTTCCGTTATTTCCACACACTTCTTTGGTCTGCAGCGAGACGAGAGAGAGAGTGATAGAACCTTAAGGTTACAAAATGCCTTTATATAATGGGGATCTCCCCATCGTGTAGCGTCTGCACCACCAAGTATGGCTTCAGCCAATCACTGTCTCGCTAGAGGTGAATAGAGATTTTTATTTTTCCTTCTGGGTTGCAGCCTAGCTTTGGTAATGACGTGCACCCACTTACCCCAAGCCCCGCCTTATTTTAGTTAAAAGGAATAACGTATTGTTCTGGCCTTGTCCTTTTCTGAGCTGAAGCTCGCCATTCTCTTGCTAAATGGGAGCTTTACGATATCAATAACCAACAGCTCGGTTCATGTCCAAAACCCGTTTCGCTTTAACTTGTTTGTGTCATGCCATTGTCCATATTGGTAGAGATTTTTTGTTAGTTTTCGGTACACACGATAAATTGCAATTACCTTTTGTTGATATAATGTAATTATTATTTTCTGAGGATCTCGTATCGTCCTGTCATTATGGATCAAGCTCATGTGAGATCCGTAAAGTCTGGACGCCTTACAAGTGTTATGCTATTCTCATGCAATAACCTTTACATCTTGGGAACGGCTTCTGTCTCGATCTGACGATCCATGATTAGATGCAATTTGTTGCTCATAAATAGTTATCTAATAAAATATACCACAAGAATGAAACAAGAGTCGCCAGAGGATGTTACTTTCTGAGCCATACAAAATTTTTATGTGAATACATCAAAGACACTTTAATGTCCGTGCGTAATGTAATATTATTGTAATATTCCGGATGCGAACACCAGCGGTGTTGCGCTACTGTAACTAAGACGACAACGCTCTTTGCTATGAAAAAAGCGTATCTGTGCTTTTTGTAATTGTTGGAGGTAAGAAATTCCGATTGGACATTGTTTGTTTTGGGGGTCAGATAAGTTTGTGTATAGACGTTATTTGAAGTACAGAGGAGATACAACTTGTAATCGCATTTATCAAGAATAAAAAACTTTGTTTGTGAAAAGGAAGGTAAATATCGTCTACGAACTTTTATTCAATGTTGGATCCCCAGACCTTCATAAAACGATTAGAGTGTTTTGCAGTCCTCTGCAGAGTGATTTCTTCACAAATTAACAACACTGGGCGAATTTGCTATTATCACGGTCTGAACGACGGGAAATATTTCGCCGTCAGCTTGTGTGTTAAAGATGTTCCCTAAGTGACCAGTTTGTTAGTAAGAAGGTATCATAATGCCACTGTTGTTTAACCTCCTCATTCTGAAAGTGTTTCCAGAAAATCTTACGGCAACTGTGAGTACTTTAGCTGCAGTTTTTTTTATATTACACAGGTAAAAACTTTTTAAATCTATGCATCTAGGCAATAGAATGGAAAGAGAGTTTGAACGCAGTACCTGTCTTATCTGTGTCAAAGTCAAAGGTCAAGAAAATCAAGTTTTTCTTTACAACGTAGCAGTTCATTACAACACTGGAAGTATTTCTTAAAAGACATCATAGTAGCCGTTGACTGTATGAAATATTTATTATTACAATTGCAATTTCGGCCTTAGGGCCATTTTAAAGTAACACTGCTAAAGTTACCTAAATACAAAAAACACAAAAATGAAGCGCAGGGTGTATATACATAATTAAACAAACATTTCATTAAGATAGTAGCGTAATTATAAAAATTGGTGAGAATTATACATAACTTACATTCTGTCAGAAATTAAAACTATCTGATTTGAGTACATGTCGTCGTCAAAATGCAGCGTTTTTACTGCGAGAGTGGCACAAGATCCGTACTCATAAAGGGTGATTCAGCTGTCCCCAATGATCCGTTTTATCCAAACCGTGCTTCGTTTCTATCAGGAACAGTAGGCAAACAGGTGACAACCAAGTAATCAATATAAGTTCCCTGTTAGAGCTTTGAGGCGACCGTTAGCAAACGGAATCATACCTTAAAAATACAAAATGGGAAATTGGAACTAACAACTCTGCAGTATACAGTATAATCCAATGAGAAGATTAATTTATAGTGTGATTCATTTGCTCTTACCTATGTCGTTTTATGCTACCCCACATTACAGTACAATATTGGCCAGTTCGCTGTGGAGATCAGAAGCACATCATAAAAATCTCACAGTATAACTGGTAAAGCAAACGAAGACATCTTAGAAGCTGTATACAAATTTTGTTTCTGAAATAATTTTAGCACATTAATGCGGTGAGTCGTATATTAATCTATTCACTGGGTTATATAGACGAAAATTATCCACGCTTCCCGTTTTGAAATCTCCTGTTTAATACTTTGTTTCCGAAGGTGAAACTCACTTAAAGTGCAATTTTTCTAAGTAATTTACGAATGATGAAGTACGATGGACGGAATAAACTGACAGAGGCATCAAAACACAGTATGACTAGACGCTAATTCCACAAAGAAAGATACTTGGAAAATTATGGGAGAAGTCAGGAAAATAAAGGTCCAAAAATACCTTGTAGCTCATGTCCAGTCCTCACTTCTAATTTTTTACAGTATGATGCCGTTTGCTAACAGTCGCCCCAAAGCTCACAGAAGGAATTTAAATTAACTACGTGGCTGTCCCGTGTATGGATACCGTTCCTGCGTTGCATTAAACGCATAAGTATTGGCAGCTGAATCACCATGCATGGCGCTGTAACACACAAACGCAATGCTAAAGTGGGTCTTCCCACTTTCAGCAGTAGAGGCACAAAATATTTTGCACTAAATTTGGAGTAAAGCTCCACCCATATACCAATTACTAAAGACTGTTGCGACGTCACGAGGTACGTTAATGAGAACCGTGGAAAGAGATGCTGAGATCGAAACAGCTTGGTCGATGTCAATGGCAACGGGGCTCTGAAAACACAAGAGCTAACCAGTCGGTGATGCGAATGTCTTGTATATTCTGTATTTTACAGGGTCCAGTTACTTACCGGACAGCTTGTCTGGTACACCTCCTTCAATTTTTTAAAATTATATTTCATGTTGCACGTTTCAGATTTTTGTGTATTCTCCTACATAAAAAGCGGAATACACTTTTGAGGTGTGTGAGAAAACTGATGAGACATACAACACTGTGATCGATCTGGTCATTTTGTGTTTCTCTACCTGTACAGACCAGTGTGTTCATCCCTTCCTGATGATCAGTCGGAGTTTCAGTTCCGAACAGCCATCGTTTAATATTTGAGAGCGCCATCACTGAAGTTGTTTTTTTTGTTGTGTGTTACGAAAATGGAACAGTGATATATAGAACAACGTTATGGAACCAAGTTTTGTGTTAAACTTGGGGAATCCGAGAGTCTAATGTTTGACAAGTCGAAACAGGATCATGGGGAATATTCCTTATCAAGAGCATAAGTTTTTTGCTGCCACAAATTTTTTGTAGGTCGAGAACACGTTGAAGGCGAATCTCGCTAAGGTAGACCTTCAATTTCAAAAACCGCCTAAAACGTCGATCCTGTGCATGCGACCAAATTTATTCCTTCAGAACAAACTGTCAGGCAAGTTATTTACAAAGTTGCCTTTGAAACGCTCCGAAAAAGTTTGGAGTGATAACAGACATTGCAGACAAGCGGATGCTGTATAGTGACTCCACCCTTTGTCTCACGGCCACTTCCATCACATTTTTTTTTACCTAAAAAGAAATTCCTTTTCTTTCCCCGAAACTGAAAAATGACTTAAAAGGATCTCAGTTTTGGACTCTGAAGAAAATTCAAAGGAATGTGACCGACGGACGGATATGTTAAAGACCCTAGCGCTGCCACCAAAACTGGGAACAGCGAATCCACCGACGTACATCTGCCGAAGGGAAATATTTTGAAGGGTACGATACTTTCGCTTGAAGAAATAGAAACTTTAGTAGAAAAAAAAATTATGTCATAACTTTTCTCACGCACATCGGTTTACGGCGAGCTACCTACATAGGTCCATGCCAAATAATGATGTCTTAAGTCAGCCTAAAACCTACGACTCTCCATCTGACGGTCATTCGGAATAATCAAAGTTACATCTGGGTCTCCACACAGCCAGAACTCATTCGTAAATCGTTACAAGTCTCACAATTAAATACGTATTCTTTAGCTCCCGGAGTTTCCTGCTTCAGGAATATCGATATTGAAGTGGTCTTTTTTTAAGTTGGTACTTAGAGATGATTGACGAAGTACTAGAAGTGTGATGAAATTGGAGTGATTAATATAGAATTGTGAGACACTCTGCTTGTTTGTTGTTTTTGCTGCTCATCATGCTAAGAATGGAATCTGTAATATTGCCTTTTCATTCCCACTTCTTACGTTAGACTATATTACGTAGATGATATTTAAGATTAAAGTTAATCTAATATAATAGAGAACAATCACCTTCAATCACAGTCTTGATTTTAAATTAATGCACGATGCGCTTGGAGGCTTATAGGGAAGTGGGGGGGGGGGGGGGGGGTTCAGTTTCAGGTACTTTAGCAATCTACGTCAACTTTTTTCAGGTTTCGGTTAATTATGAACCTGATAAGATGACAATACTATAATAGAAAATGACACATTGTGAATATTATTTTACAAACTAAGACAAAACGAAAAATAGCCTTTGTTTACAGCAGCGAATACATCGTTTTGAAGCACAATATGAATAAACATGTTTATGTCCATACATGCACTTCCCATTCTACAGCACATTTCTAATCACAAGCCAAAACAAGTCAAAAAATTGGCAACGCAAACTCCCTTCGTTTCTGTAGGTGCGTATGAGTTATTATTTCAGAGACGATACAGAACTATTACACTTTTACGTTATACAGGATATCAACAATACAAATATTTATGAGTATCTCAAATGTGGCTGAATGTTTTCAGATGATTACACTATGCAATTATTTGTTTCTTTAGGAAAAAATAAACTTTGAAAATTAGGTACTGAATACACTCTCGCTGCTAAACTATGTTTGTTCATTCAACATGTGTCCAGAAGATTTTTCTTTATTTAGCATTGTTTCTAATTGCTCTAGTAGATCAAGTTTTATACCAAAGTTTACTGTGTGCAGCGCAGTTAGGCTGTTGTGGATGTCAGTCCATATCTACTAATGAACATGTGGTTGGCTATTGAGTATTTGTATAACTGGTGAAGTCTAAAAGCATCAGTATATACTTTGTAATGTGTGTGGAAAGTTCATCCTGTTTGGCCTATGCAACATCCTGCACACCTAACAATTTTATAGCGTTGTATATTCTTTGCAATAATATCACCAGTATATCAGTAGAAATACAGCGTCTTCATGATTGAAATTCTTTGACTTGTGTTTACAAATGTGTTGCCGAATGGAAATCGTATGTACGTACATAAAAATTTTCGTTCATACTGTGATTCAAAACGATGTATCTACTACTGATGGAAGAGGCTGTTTTTCGATTTGTCTCATTTTTGTAAACTTAAATTCACAGTGCGTCACCTTATAATATTTCATTGTAATCTTACCAGAACAAGATTTAACCTAAATGTGAAAAACAAAAAAATCTGTGTACACTGTGGAAGCACTTGAAGATGAGCCTCGGGGCTATAAATGCATCGTGCTTTGAAATAAAAGCATGATTGTGACTGAAGGCGTTTGTTCTTTATTTTACGAAAATGATACAATCACGGAAGAAACAATGACAGCAGTTGTTAAATTTAAGTAAATATTATTCTATTGGTAGTTCTATTTAACGATATACGAGGCTACAAAGAATGCTTTTGATCGTTTCATCCAGATTATGTCGGAAGATAAGGAATTCCATTTATCCTAGAAGTCGCCATAGCTGAATGCCGTTCTTTGAGTGGAACAAATTATGGAGCACGATGCCCGCGTTGGAATAACAAGCGAAGCTTCTGGCGGAGAAGAGTGTGCGTATCACGGCGCCATTTTCTTTCTGGCACTCGAGGGGGAGACAGTCAACTCGCTCTCCCTCTTTACGACTCGTGCAGAGATCTAGAGCTTTGCAAATATGGCCGCAGTGTTTTTACTGACGTCAGATCTCTCGAGGTCTCACTTGTGCGACGGCCTGGCGCCTCTCCAGAAGCACTCAGAGCGCGGCGTCAGCTTAAGCATCGCTCGTGAGCGTCGGACACACACATGTAAGAGCGCACGCTTTCATTCGTTTCGCTTCTCCTTCGCGGTGTGTATTCCTGACACTTTATTTGTATTCTACTTTTTTCAAAAAACGTTATATTCAACAAATTATTCTCCAGATTACAGCAGCGACTGCATTACAAAGCACTTGATATACGAATTTCTTCGCTTCAGTGTGGAAAATTTGCTGAATGTGATTACACCATCTCATTTAAATATCTTGTTTTCATGTCCAAGTAAATTCTCTCATCCACATTCTACTCAAGTATGAGTTTTGGAATTTCGTTTGGTCCTTCTCAGATAATTGCAACAGAGTTTCAAGTCAATTCCGCTATAAACAAAAGTTTCCCATGTATAATTTCTATTACATCGTAAAGGCTTTTATATAGCTCGTGCTCACTTTGCAGTACAACGACTGCAATGGTTTTTTAAATATGGCATTAATATATATATAAGCGAGAGGACATTTGGACTAAAATTTCGATTATTTACAATTTATCTTTTACATTGGTTCGGGAGGTAATGCGTTTTTCTTTTCATAGTGGCTAGCTCGGGAACAGGTGTAAATACAAATCCGTTTAATTTGTAGTTCTGTTATTCTCCAATAGTCTTCCGTCTTTCCACCATAATTTTTCTTTCCTCAAGCTTCACAGATATTCTCTCTCTATTCCTGTAATTAAACCCTTCTGATATAAACACCTTCCTTACAGAAATAAATTTTCCTTTTTCTACTTTTCCTTCTATTGTTTGCATTACTATATCTTTTTTAGGTCCAGATTATCAGTCGCCTATCCAAGAGGGACATGAGGATGTATTTTGATTGCCTATTGTTATTCATTCTGCATAGATTCCCAAAAAATATCTGTCAACTTCTTCTGGATGGTTTTGTTATTTTCTGTATTTTGACGTAAATCGTTATTACCTCATAAGTTCTATTCTTTGGTGCTTCTAATTGGACTCTAAACTTTCATAACAATTCTTCCAATACTTTTACTCAATGGAATTTATAATTTGGATATCTCCAGTCACTTACTTATAAGCATTTTAGTTTCGCTATCATGTTGGAAAGACATATTTTGGTGTTTCTCGGTACACACTGTCGTATTTCAAATATTGTGAGATGTTTGATATGATTTTCTATTCGTATTATTATTAGTGACAGTGTTTCTAATCCTTTTTCCAGAATTTTCGCTCATAGTTACTTGATATTTTTAATCTTTTTTAAGCACCAAATACTCAACAATTTTTTCAGTAAAATTTGGGTTTCATTTCAATGATTCTTAAATAAGATCTACTGTCTTCTATTTCTACGTCTGCTAGAGTTCAAATATCATAAAAATCACCATTTAAGAAATCCAGGCTGTGTACATCAATTCATTGTACTCTACTTTCTAGTTTCACTCCTGGAATTTGAAATAAGAACACCGTGAATTCATTGTCCCGGGAAGTGGAAACTTTATTGACACATTCCTGGGGTCAGATACATCACATGATCACACTGACAGAACCAAAGGCACATAGACACAGGCAACAGAGCATGCACAATGTCGGCACTAGTACAGTGTATATCCACCTTTCGCAGCAATGCAGGCTGCTATTCTCCCATGGAGATGATCGTAGAGATGCTGGATGTAGTCCTGTGGAACGGCTTGCCATGCCATTTCCACCTGGCGCCTCAGTTAGACCAGCGTTCGTGCTGGACGTGCAGACCGCGTGAGACGACGCTTCATCCAGTCCCAAACATGCTCAATGGGGGACAGGTCCGGAGATCTTGCTGGCCAGGGTAGTTGACTTACACCTTCTAGAGCACGTTGGGTGGCACGGGATACATGCGGACGTGCATTGTCCTGTTGGAACAGCAAGTTCCCTTGCCGGACTAGGAATGGTAGAACGATGGGTTCGATGACGGTTTGGGTGTACCGTGCACTATTCAGTGTCCCCTCGACGATCACCAGAGGTGTACGGCCAGTGTAGGAGATCGCTCCCCACACCATGATGCCGGGTGTTGGCCCTGTGTGCCTCGGTCGTATGCAGTCCTGATTGTGGCGCTCACCTGCACGGCGCCAAACACGCATACGACCATCATTGGCACCAAGGCAGAAGCGACTCTCATCGCTGAAGACGACACGTCTCCATTCGTCCCTCCATTCACGCCTGTCGCGACACCACTGGAGGCGGGCTGCACGATGTTGGGGCGTGAGCGGAAGACGGCCTAACGGTGTGCGGGACCGTAGCCCAGCTTCATGGAGACGGTTGCGAATGGTCCTTGCCGATACCCCAGGAGCAACAGTGTCCCTAATTTGCTGGGAAGTGGCGGTGCGGTCCCCTACGCACTGCGTAGGATCCTACGGTCTTGGCGTGCATCCGTGCGTCGCTGCGGTCCGTTCCCAGGTGGACGGGCACGTGCACCTTCCGCCGACCACTGGTGACAACATCGATGTACTGTGGAGACCTCACGCCCCACGTGTTGAGCAATTCGGCGTTACGTCCACCCGGCCTCCCGCATACCCACTATACGCCCTCGCTCAAAGTCCGTCAACTGCACATACGGTTCACGTCCACGCTGTCGCGGTATGCTACCAGTGTTTAAGACTGCGATGGAGCTCCGTATGCCACGGCAAACTGGCTGACACTGACGGCGGCGGTGCACAAATGCTGCGCAGCTAGCGCCATTCGACGGCCAACACCGCGGTTCCTGGTGTGTCCGCTGTGCCATGCGTGTGATCATTACTTGTACAGCCCTCTCGCAGTGTCCGGAGCAAGTATGGTGGATCTGACACACCGGTGTCAATGTGTTCTTTTTTCCATTTCCAGCAGTGTACTTTAGAGAAACTTGATACTCTTCTCAAAATCCGAAATTCTTACAATTTATTTGCATACCTGAAGAGGACTGGAGCTAAACCGTCATCGTTCTTACATTTGTCCTTATTATAAAGTGCTTAAAGATTTCGCTCCTGAACTTTACTTATTGTCTGCATCAACAAGAAAATAAAGTTTGGAACGTAGTTCTGTTAAAGCAGGATCGGACTCAAGAGAGCCTTTCGTGAGTTAGGTTCCACCGGATAGGGCCCTTCGTGGCTCTTAACTGCGTGGTTGCTAATAAGCATGGAGTAAGTACGGTTTAACGTTGTGGCCAGCTAGACAGGCAGGAACTGTTGCGTTAGACAACATTTTCGGCTGTTAAGAAACTGTTATAAACATTCGCAACACTGCAGCATCATATCATCTATATCGCGTTACTTTAAGTGGTAGCTGTAATTACAGTGTAATGTGCATACATGTGTCTGCATGTATGTGTGGACCCTTTTGAATTTGTGTGGGATGACCTAAGGCGTCCAGAGATTTAGGTATTCCCTTGTTATGAGCAGCTTTTATTTCGTGTTTGCTGGTCGTTCATCCCTAGTGTAGACTAATTAATATATTGTGTGGTATTAATTGCAATGCAATGCACCACAACAAGGAAGCCACAGCCTCTCGTTTTATACTGAATAAAGTATGGGGTCTTGTCCACTCGTCCTTTAAAGGTGCCTACTGGATGCAAAGTTTTCGAAATGCTCTACAACAATTCAATAAAATACCATTAGTAGTTTTGTTTCTATAACGCAGTTGACAATATTTAACTTTGGAGATTTACCAATAGTAGCCGGAAACGAGGGGCGACAAACGACATAATTTAGTCCTTGGTATGTGAACTGTTGAGGCATGTTGACACTGATAACTAATGCCCGCGGTTCGGTGCCGACCTGCGCGCCCGAGGCTACCAGGAGCGTCGCATATATTCCCTTCTTCCAGATGTCGCTCTTGGGGCGGCGAGGTCCAATTCCGCGCACCATTGGCCGCCGTTTCGTCACCGCCTTCTCTGCTCTTGTGGTTACGCCAAACATAAGTAACTGGAAACTGCAAGGGTTGGACGAAAATATGGAAACGCCAAAGAAATGCTTGCTTGAATATAGATTCAGGTGCTAGCGAATCCTGCAGGTTGCGCAGTTATGTTTGACCACAAACAGTACCCGTGCACTGTCCTCAATACGTTGCAAGCATCAGGGGTAGCCACAAAAGCGTTGTGTGTATTGGTGGGTGCATTCCGTATGTCGGAGCTAAGTAAAAAGTGGGCAAATTGGTGGTGCTGGTATCGTGGGCGTTTCTTTAGCCAAGAAGACCAAAGTATTTGGTGATTCAAAAGTCATCGTCTCGAAGACTTACACTGCATACAGGAAAGTGGAAAATCATCATCCACTAAATCACAATACGAACGTAGATGTGTGTTGAGTGCCCGTAACCTAGCTGACTGAAGACGATTTTGACAAAACAAATAACAGAACGACAGCTACAAAGGTCACTGCACAACTGAACGTCGCATTCGCGTATCCTCTCAGGACTAAAACGACAGGAATTGAACTCCAGAAGCAAGAAACTGCAGGGTGAGCTAGATTGCCAAACCCACGCATCAGTGATACAAATGCCCGTAGTAGGAAAACGTGGTGCCGAAGCCACAAACCCTGGACTCTGGAGCAATGGAAGAAAGTCATTTTATCGGGTGAGTCTTGTTTCCCACTGGTTCCAACTTTTGGCCAAGTTTAATTCCCAAGAGTGGAGCGTGGCGGCGTCCGGCGGTGATCTGGGGCGCTGTATTGCAGTATTCCTTAGGCCTCATGAATACTCTGCTAGGCACCATTAATAGCAATGTCTATGTGACCATTTTGGTAAAGCAGCTCCTACCCATGGTATAGTTTTTGCTACCAAATGGTGCTTTGTTCCAAGATAACAGAGCCACTGTTCACACAGCTCGCCCCATCCATATCCGATTTCGTGAGCTCGACGAAGAACTGTCGCATCTCCACAATTGTCGCGTCTTCACCACAGTCATCAGATCCCAATATTGGTGTGTGTGTGTGTGTGTTTGAGGTTTACGGGCGCTAAACAGCGTGGTCATCAGCGCCCAAACGCATAGAAACAGGAACACAAGCGGTGAAGGGACGAAGACGGACGCCGAACAAGGAGAACGGCTGAAAGACACAGGCCTGACGCAGTTCCAAATGCGCACATACAGAGGCAAAACAAGAGGAGAAGAAACACACTAAAAAAGGAAAGGAAACACAAGGAAAAGAGAACAGATACCGAAGGGAAACAAAGAGGTAATCTTGACTGGCGGACCTCTTACCTAAAACCTGGGTGAGCCAGTCACCCAGCAGCACATTAAAACCTTCTCCCTAAAATCCGAGGCAACAGATTGGACAGGACACAAAACCGTAAGACCTTAACAACAGTCGCTGCGTCGTCTTACAAAATAGAGGGCAAATCCGGTGGCAAGGAAACCACCGCCCTCTGGTCAGAGAATAAAAGACAGTCAAGTAAAATGTGGCGGACAGTAATCTGGACGCCACAAGCACTGCAGATTGGGGGGTCCTCCCGCCGGAGTAAAAAACCATGCGTGAAGGGACTGTGTCCAATGCGGAGGCGAGTGAGGAGAACCTCATCCCGCCTGTATGACTGGTAGGACGTACGCCATGGTCGCGTAGTGGCCTTTACCAGACGCAGCTTATTGTCAGAAACTGCCAACCACTCCTCTTCCCATTGATGCATAACACGAAAACGCAAAAGGGAGGTTACAGCATGGAGGGGGACGGCACAGTCAACAACGTGAGGGAGGGAACATGCATCTTTGGCAGCCACATCCGCCAGTTCGTTTCCCCTAATACCCACGTGCCCCGGCACCCAGCAGAAAGAAACCTCCTTCCCCTGCCGTTGCAGGTGGAGTAGGGCATCATGGATGTTCTGGACGGCCGTATCCGCTGGGTACAAGTGTTGCATGGTCTGAAGGGCACTCAGGGAGTCAGAAAAGATGAGGAACTTAAGACTGGTAACACATCTCATCTGCTCCAATGCCCGCAAGATTGCAAACAATTCGGCATCGAGGATGGTAAACGCCGCAGGAAGCCGTAACTTGACGACTCGATCAGGGCAAACAACAGCACAACCAACAGAGTCCCTCTGTTTAGAGCCATCTGTGAATACAGGTACATGGTCCGGATGCTGGTTTAAAATATCGTAAAATAAGGAGGTAAAAACAAACGCCGGAGTGCAGTTCCTCCGGTACTCCAACAAGTCTAGAAGGATGCTGGGCCTCTGGAGCAACCAGGGAGGCAGGCGAGTAAAACCTTGTCTTTGGGGGGCCACACGCTCCACACCAAGGGACTCAAGCAAATGCTTGGCACGAATCCAAAATGGTTTTGTTGCCCTGGGACGACTGGAAAAGAGACGTTCCATAGGCGGTCGGGCAACGGTAGGGTACGCAGGGGAGGTAGGACAGGCAAGGAAATGACACACCCGTCGCACCATGAGGAGTTTCCGCCGGATGGCGAGCGGCGGTTCCCCTGCCTCAGCACACAGGCTGGGGATGGGACTGGTACGGAAGGCACCAGTGGCCAGCCTGATACCCTCATGGTGTACTGCGTCAAGGATCTTCAGATACGAAGGCCTTGCTGACCCATACACGGTGCAAGCATAGTCAAGACGCGATCGGACGAAAGCCCTATAAAACTGCAGCAGACGCGCCCGATCTGCTCCCCAGGACCGATGGCTCAGACACTTCAAAATATTCAGTGCCTTCAGGGCCCGCACCTTGAGGTCTTTAAGGTGAGGCAACCACGACAACTTGGAATCAAAAGTGAGGCCCAGGAACCTCACAGTGTCTCTAAAAGGAAGAACGGTGTCCCTCAGACGCAATTCAGGGGAGGTAAAAAGACGCCGAGAGCGATTAAAATGAACACACACAGATCCCAATATTATTGAGCCTTTATGGTCTATTTTGAAGACAATGGTGCGTGATAGCTATCCAGCTGTATCATCGTTGCCCGAACGTGCCACTATTTCGCAGAATGAATGCTGTAAGAGTCTATTGCAAACCATACAGGGGTTGTGTTTATCCAATCTGAGACTACTGGAAGCTATTTTGAATGCCAACTGGTTTAGTACACCGTATTAGGGGTGGTAACTGCTCTGTTTTCGTCCAGCCCCTGTATTTCCAACACGGGCGCATCCACAAACTTCCCCTCTGGTAAACGTATTTGCACGCGTGGGGCCAGGAGAATCTTGCATAAAGTTTTGCCTACAATTCTAAAAGTGAAATTCAAGCGCTTGTCAGCTGCCTTAAAAACAACTTTTATTGTGAAATGAAAGCGCTTGAACGTGAAGAGGGAGTCTCTTAGTAAGTAATGGAGGCCACGAATGAATATAATTAGCCCTCTACCGTACCTAGCTAAATTGATAGGTTCAGTAAAATTTCATGTTAACGATTTTAGCGACATCCTCCTTACAGTCCTCCGACTGTGGGGTTCCACATTCCGAAGCGGCACCCCTCTTCCATCAGGTTTTCGGGTGAAGAAGGAAATGAATTGTTATTCCAGATCCGAACGGTACTAGTATTTAAACGAGCTAGTCTGGTATATAGGAAAGGAAGTTTTAATGTAAGCTAAAGTCTTTTCTCCCGGACAACTCCTATGCCAAGTACCAGTATCTGTTTAAAAATTAGTAGCCTGTAAAAAAATAGAAAAAGGAGATTATTAGTGATACTAATCGTGTATCATATATACCTCAAATATGACTCGTTCAACTCTATTTCGATAACAGAATCGATCAAAAGGTCTTCTGAACATGTAACTAACTAATTTGCGAGTACCTAAAATTAAATAAAAAGCCAGAATGGCATTTCATACACAGGGTGTAACGGGTGTAAGTTTAGATGTTATTGTTGGTGAATGAGGAGAGTGTACTGAACTACATCAGTTTTTAATTCAGTCCTAGTCTAATAATTATAGGTATTAGGAGTAGTACTTTTTAGGCTGCATCGTAGTTCCAGGCAAATGTGGCTGGAGCAAGCCATTATGCCAATTTTCCCCCGGGCAGCAGTGTTGGAAGTGTGGAATGGAAACGATTAGTCATTATTGCAGGCAAAATCCACTTAGTGGTTCCGTCATGTCCGTGTAGAAAGCGTCCGCTAGTAAATTATTTTGTGTGTTTGCAGGAAAACTGTTTGACTCACAGAAAAACACAGCCAACACAGTGAAGTGAGTACATATCAAGGTATCACATATAAAAATGTCTGCACTTCCGTTCTCTACACCCTTTATATATACTATGTGATGAAAAGTACCCGGACACAAACAAAAACTTAGGTTTTTCATATCAGGTGCATTGTTCTGCCACCCACTGCTAAGTACTTCACATCAGCGACCTCAGTAGACAGTAGACATCGTGAGAGAGCGGAATGGGACGCTCCGCGGAACTCACGTACTTCGAACCTGGTCAGGTGATTGGGTGTCACCTCTGTCATACGTCTGTACCCCAGATTTTCACACTCCTAAACATCCCTAGGTCCACTGTTTCCGATGTGACATTGAAGTGGAAACGTGAAGGGACACGTACAGCACAAAAGCGTACAGGCCTACTTCATCTGTTGATTGACAGAGACCGCCGACAGTTGACGATGGTCGTAATGTGTAATAGGCAGACATCTATCCAGACCACCAAACAGGAATTCCAAACTGTATCAGGATCCACTACAAGTACTGTGACAGTTAGGAGGGAGGTGAGAAAGCCTGGATTTCATGGTCGAGATGCTGCTCATTAGCCACACATTACGCCGGTAAATGCCAGACAACGCATCACTTGGTCTTAGGAGCGTAAAACTGGACGATTCAACAGTGTAAAAAGTTGTGTGAAGTGACGACTCACGGTACACATTGTGGTGATCCGATGGCACGGTGTGGGTATGGAGGATGCCCGGTGAACGTAACCTTCCAGAATGTGTAGTGCCAACAGTAAAATTCGGGGGGCGATGGTGTTATGGTGTGGACGTGTTTTTCATGGAGAGTACTTGCACACCTTGTTGTTTTACGTGGCACTACCACAGCACAGGCGTACGTTCGTGTTTTAAGCACCTTATTTTTTCCCGCTGTTGAAAAGCAATACGGGGATGGGGACTGCATATTTCAACACGATCGAGCACCTGTTCAGAATGCACGACCTGTGGTGGACTGGTTACACGACAATAACATCCCTCTAATGGACTGGCCTGCACAGAGGCCAGAATCCTATAGAGCAGCTTAAGGATATTTTGGAACGCCGACTTCGTGCCATGCTTCACCGACCGACTTCGATACCTCTCCTTAGTACAGAACTCTGTGAAGAATGGGTTGCCATTCTGCAAGAAACCTTCCTGCACCTGATTGAAGGTATGCCTGCGAGAGTGGAAGTATCATCAGGGCTAAGGGTGTGCCAACACCATATTGAATTCCAGCATTACCGATGGAGGCCGCCACGAACTTGTCTTTTTCAGTGAGGTGTCCAGATACTTTTGATCACATAGTGTGTATGTGGTGTGTGTTCTTTCAGTCAGGACGCACACCAAGCCTAACTTCTCGTAAGAATCAGTAATGGCAAATGAGGGCTTCAGGTTTAGGTGGCCCTACGCTATCAGTGTGCAACAGGATCGGAAATTTGGTCTGATGGGAAGCGTGTTCGGATGGCCGAGACCGTTAAGGGCGACCGCTCGCGTTACACGGGAGATCCGCGTACGAGCCCCGTAAGTCCAAATTTTCGCCTGGTGCCATTAATTCAATTCAGTGCCCAAATGAGGCCAATGTCATTCGGAACCTCTGAACATGATGACATTAGCAGTAGCTTCTGTTGTCTCCTGAAGCTCTTTCAAAGTTTCATAAGTACAGTGGTAGGCTTTTATTACAGCGTGAAGCTATCACAAACCTCTGCGAAATTAATTCCTTTTCTTGTACATAATGTTTTCACTGCTTTTCAGAAGTCTGGGTTGAAACTGTTCGGCATAATGTTATCTTATGTGGGTACGTTTTCCTGTCAGACAAGGGCTCTTATCGTCATCTACACTGTGCAAATTGCTGTGGAGAACATGGCAGAGTGTGCACCTTACCTTTGCAGTCACGTGTGGAAGGCGAGAAGACCGAATGTTTAAATTCCTCTGGCCTCACCGAGCGAGGTGGCGCAGTGGTTAGCATACTGGACTCGCATTCGGGAGGACGACGTTTCAATCCCGCGTCCGGCCATCCTGATTTAGGTTTTCCGTAATTTCCCTAAATCGCTCCAGCAAATGCCGGGATGGCTCCTTTGAAAGGGGACGGCCGAATTCCTTCCCCGTCCTTCCCTAACCCGATGAGACCGATGACCTCGTAGTTTGGTCTCTTCCCCCGAAACAACCAACCAAACAACCTCTGGGCTCACTGTGACAAATCTAATTTCCTCTCCTTGACCCATACAGAATGCGCATGTAGACCGTTGAAGTGACAAAAATAAAGACGAGGTCCTATTGAATTATCTCTATGTGAGCCTCTTCATGAAATTTTATTTAAAGTAACCTCTTCTCAGTGACTCTGGCACCACAATGTACGGTGTAGTTAAGAAATCTGCTCCGGTATAAAAATGATTAGCAGCTGAGTGCGTTCATATCAGACGCGTATTTTATGCTAAACTTGTCTGCAGATTGTCTGTCTCAGATAAACTTGTGTGAGGTCCGTTACGTTTTGCTCCTTCTCTGAATCGTACATTCATGTTTACAACGTCTCACTACCGTATTCCACCGTACCTATCTATTCCTTTCTCTCTCGGAATTTTAGTAGATGTGTGTAGGAAAGAGATTTCTGCTTGCCTTGGTCGAATGTTTTGTGTAGGGTGGCACGATATGATGGGCCTGCTGGGTACGAAAGAGGTTCTTATTTTCATACTGTATTGTGCCAACCTACACTAAAATGTTCGACTAATGAAACATACCTCTTTCCCACCCATCAAACATCTACTAAAGTTGGTCAGACCGTCGTACTAACAGACTACTCTAACTCCAACGGTTATGCACATAGAAAAATTCGAAGCCATACACACACACACAAACACAAACACATGCACACACACGCACAAACAACGTTTGATTATTCCTGCAGAGAATAGAGAGAGAATAGCTACGGTGTTATATAACACTGAGACGTTGGCAACATGAGCGTGGAATTTACAGAAGCAGCAAAACGTAAAGGAGTTTGCTCAAGTGCATCGGAGTCGGACGATATGCAGACAAGCTGAGCATAAAGTATAAAAATATGTACACTGTAGCAGATATGAATGCAGTGAGCTGCTCACCATTTTTATAGCGGAGGGAATTTGCTAACTGCATAGTAAATTGAGATGCAAGAGATACTGAGATAAGGTTACTTTAAATACACTACTGGCCATTAAAATTGCTACACCAAGAAGAAATACACATGGTAAACGGGTATTCATTGGACAAATATATTATACTAGATACAGCTGCCCATGCAGCTTCAACACGACACCACAGTTCATCAAGAGTAGTGACTGGCGTATTGTGACGAACCAGTTGCTCGGCTACCATTGACCAGGCGTTTTCAGTAGGTGAGAGATCTGGTGAATGTGCTAGCCAGGGCAGCATCCGAACATTTTCTGTATCCAGAAAGGCCCGTACATGACCTGGAACACGCGGTCGTGCATTATCCTGCTGAAGTGTAGGGTTTCGCTTAGGTCGAATGAATGGTAGAGCCACGGGTCGTAACACATCTGAAATGTAACGTCCACTGTTCAAAGTGCCGTCAATACCAAAAAGAGGTGACCGATACGTATAACCAATGGCACCCCATACTATCACTCCGGGTGATACGCCAGTATAGCGATGACGAATACACGCTTCCAATGTCCGTTCACCGCGATGTGACTAAACACGGATGCGACCATCATGATGCTGTAAGGAGAGCCTAGATTGGTCTGAAAAATGACGTTTTGCCATTCGTGCACCCAGGTTCGTCGTTGAGTACACCATCCCAGGCGCTCCTGCCTGTGATGCAGCGTCAAGGGTAACCGCAGCCATGATCTCCGAGCTGATAGTACAGGCTGTTGCAAACGTCGTCGAGCTGTTCGTGCAGATGGTTGTTGTTTTGCAAACGTCCCCATCTGCTGAATCAGGGATCGAGACGTGTCTGCACGATCCATTACAGCCATGATGATAAGATGCCTGTCATCTGGACTGCTAGTGATACGAGACCATTGAGATCCAGCACGGCGTTCCGTGTTACCCTACTGAACCCACCGATTCCATACTCTGCTAACAGTCATTGGATCTCGACCAACGCTAGCAGCTATGTCGCGATACGATAAATCGTAATCGCGATAGGCTACAATCCGACCTTTATCAAAGTCGGAAACTTGATGGTACGTATTTCTCCTCTTTGCACGAGGCATCACAACAACGTTTCACCAGGCAACGCCGGTCAACTGCTGTTTCAGTATGAGCAATCGATTGGAAATTTTCCTCATATCAGCACGTTGCAGGTGTCACCACCGACGCCAACCTTGTGTGAATGCTCTGAAAAGCTAATAGTTTGCATTTCACAGCATCTTCTTCCTGTCGGTTAAATTTCGCATCTGTAGCACGTCATCTTCGTGGTGTAGCAATTTTAATGGCCAGTAGTGTAAATTGTCATCAACACGCTCACACAGAGAGTCCTCACTATTTAACTCAAAGATCAGGAATCAGTCGCTACACCACTAAGTCTTTCAGAGAGATAGGGAGAAAGAAGGATCCTTTATTGTATGATTATATGATAGCGGAACACTCTGGTAGCAGTTACTTCTATAAAATATCTGGTAGTATGCGTGCGGAACGATTTGAAGTGGAATGATCATATAAAATTAATTGTTGGTAAGGCGGGTACCAGGTTGAGATTCGTTGGGAGAGTCCTTAGAAAATGTAGTCCATCAACAAAGGAGGTGGCTTACAAAACTCTCGTTCGACCTATACTTGAGTATTGCTCATTAGCGTGGGATCAATACCAGATTGGGTTGACGGAGGAGATAGAGAAGATCCAAAGAAGAGCGGCGCGTTTCGTCACAGGGTTATTTGGTAACCGTGATAGCGTAACGGAGATGTTTAACAGACTCAAGTGGCAGACTCTGCAAGAGAGGCGCTCTGCATCGCGATGTAGCTTGCTTGCCAGGTTTCGAGAGGGTGCGTTTCTGGATGAGGTATCGAATATATTGCTTCCCCCTACTTATACCTCCCGAGGAGATCACGAATGTAAAATTAGAGAGATTAGAGCTCGCACGGAGGCTTTCAGACAGTCGTTCTTCCCGCGAACCATACGCGACTGGAACAAGAAAGGGAGTTAATGACAGTGGCACGTAAAGTTCCCTCCGCCACGCACCGTTGGGTGGCTTGCGGAGTATAGATGTAGATGTAGAAATTACTACAGTATCAGGAAAGCTGACAGTTCGTTTTCCCGTAAGTTATTTAGCGTACGACTGGCACTATATATCGCAGATGACAACACTTAAGCTTCGGGGCGTCCCAAAGGTCGTATGTAGAGGAACTGTAGTGACCTGATGTCTCCTCGCCGTACCTCGTAGAACTGGGTAATGTGCGTCAGGATGGTAGCCTCGCACGCACTTGGCGCGGTACTCGCGGCCAGTAGATTGTATAAAGCCATCTGCCGGTGCGTAATTAGCTTTGAGAGCCTGGCGCGAGCAGCCATGCGGAGGCCGGCCGCTGGCGCGGCAGCACTAAATTAACCGCGACGAGGGGGCGCTGGAGCGTGCGCGTGGACCGTCTACTGTGCCCCGCCACCGCCGCCGCCGCCGCCGCAGCAGCAGCAGCAGCCGGCCACCGGCTGCGCCGCTACCACGTTGCGGGCACTCGCGCTCAGCGCCGAGGCGGCTACTCCGCGCCGGCCGCCTGTTTGATAACCTACTTCACCCCTGATGGAGTGTTGGCGTGTGGTACAGTGTGAATCTGGAGACGAAGCACGCCACCGAGATGAAGCAGTTATCAGCTCAGGATTCTGTACTGTTTGGATAGTGAGACAAAAGCCGCTGCGTCTGTGGAACTGTTAAGCAAAATATTAAAATAAAACTGTCAGACTTCTTTCCTACTCCAACTATTTCGACTTGTGACTGTAAACTTAAGGACTGGAGCTGACACATTTTATGTCTACGTGTTCAACAGCGCGCGTCGCGTAGTTCCTTAAATTGGGGGCCGGTGGTTTGTGGGCTCAGAGCTGGTATGTGATAGCGTCCCAGATCGGTTACAGTTGGCTCAGATCAAACGAAACTGTTAGCCATAATGTCACACTCATACGACGATTCTGATACTGTGACGCTGACAGTTATCCTGCTAGAAGCCATCGCCATCGGGGAAGACAGCAAGCCTCAAAGGATGAAAGTCGTCCGCAGTTTCACGTAACCCACAGCCGTCAGTTTCCTTCCAACCAGTACCATAGGTTCTATCGAAACACATTTTATGTCTACGTGTTTAACAGCGCGCGTCGCGTAGTTCCTTAAATTGCGGGCCGGTGGTTTTCATTGTCTATTGTCAAATCACAATTTATGAAAGATGTTTATATTTTATTAATAGGATTAAGGGTAGGAATAACTAATATTTGTCATGTTGGAAATAATTGTGGTAGCAGGGAATGTATGCACCAAAGTATTGTTGGCAAGAGAGACCGCAAATTGATATAATATTAAAAAGGGCGGGAGAGACCACGTATGGACTCATTTTAAGAAAAGTGCGGGAAAGACCGCGCATTGATACATTTTGTAATGGTATCAGGAATTGTCTGCACCAGAAAGCACTGTTGGCACGAGAGACCGCACTTCGTTCGTAGCAAGTCAGTAGTAAGCGAGAAGTGAAGCGAGTCTGTAGCAGGTCTGAAGCGAGAGGTTGAGAGGAGCGAGAGGAGCGGTGTGCCTGCTAGCCACTAGCTATGATTTACAAGAGATTATAAACGGATGTACAGAGACATCAGATAACTATTATAATAAGAGGAACTAATATTATTGAATTAATTTTAGGAGAAACTCAAGACTACTGAAGGTAGTTTGATCATTGCTAGTTGTAAGATTATTGTAAAAAGTAAGTCCCATTTGAACGTTTGTAAAATCATTTCATTCAGAATGTAATTAACTTTTGCCAGCAATATTGCATTTCTAATTATAATCCATCCCAGAAACCATCAACGTAAAACTTTGCTAAATTTTATTGTTGTCAAGAAAAAAATTAACTATGAATTACGTAACATCAGTCAAATTAATAAAAAAATAACGTCAGATTTGCTAATAAAGAATAACGTCAGCTTTGGGAATAAAAACAGCCACTTATTATGACAGCCCACCAGCAGATAATGGAGTATGGTAAACTAGAGTAAGTATATTCATGTCGCAGTTCGATGTAGCAGTCAGATGGCGATCCAGTGACAGTAAAAAAGGTAAGGAACAGTTTTGGGTTATTGCAGATAACGGCTGATGGCCACGACGACGACACATTCTATGTTTCGTCGAAATAATAATAAAATCACTTTTAATAAGCAGCAATTAAATTTGTATGCGAAGATTGAGAAAGAGAATAAATTTCATTTTTTATTATTGAGCAAGACATCTATTCTTTCATCTAATAATTTAACTATTAAATTTAATAGATGAAAGGAGAAAATATAAAGATTTAGTAAATGAAGCAGGCAAAAAGGAATACAGACGTCTCAAAAATGAGATCGACAGGAAGTGCAAAATCGCTAAGCAGGGATGACTAGAGGACAAATGTAAGGATGTAGAGGCTTATCTCACTAGGGGTAAGATACACTGCCTACAGGAAAATTAAAGAGACCTTTGGAGAAAAGAAAACCACTTGTATGAATGGTGGTGCTGGTGGGTAGTGTTTAACGTCCCGTCGACAACGAGGTCATTAGACACGGAGCGCAAGCTCGGGTTAGGGAAGGATTGGGAAGGAAATCGGCCGTGCCCTTTCAAAGGAACCATCCCGGCATTTGCCTGAAACGATTTAGGGAAATCACGGAAAACCTAAATCAGGATGACCGGAGACGGGATTGAACCGTCGTCCTCCCGAATGCGAGTCCAGTGTGCTAACCACTGCGCCACCTCGCTCGGTTTGTATGAATGTCAAGAGCTCAGATGGAAACCCAGTTCTTAGCAAAGAAGGGAAAGCACAAAGGTGGAAGGAGTATATAGAGGGTCTATACAAGGGTGATGTACTTCAGGACAATATTATGGAAATGGAAGAGGATGTAGATTAAGATGAAATGGGAGATACGACACTGCGTGAAGAGTTTGACAGAGCACTGAAAGACCTTTGTCGAAACAAGGCCCCATGTGTAGACAACATTCCATTAGAACTACTGACGGCATGGGAGAGCCACTCCTGACAAAACTCTACCATTTGGTGAGCAAGATGTATGAGACATGTAAAATATTCTCAGACTTCAAGAAGAATAGAATAATTCAAATTCCAAAGAAAGCAGGTGCTGACAGATATGAAAATTACTGCACAATCTGTTTAATAAGTCACGGATGCAAAATACTAACGCGAATTCTTTATAGACGAATGCAAAAACTGGTAGAAGCCGACCTCGGGGAAGATTAGTTTGGATTCCGTAGAAATGTTGGAACACATGAGGCAATATTGACCCTACGACTAATCTTAGAAGAAAGATTAAGGAAAGGCAAACCTACATTTCTAGCATTTGTAGACTTAGAGAAAGCTTTTGACAATGTTGACTGGAATACTCTCTTTCAAATTCTAAAGGTGGCAGGGGTAAAATACAGGGAGCGAAAGGTTATTTTCAATTTGTACAGAAACCACATGGCAGTTATAAGAGTCGAGGGACATGAAAGGGAAGCAGTGGTCGGGAAGGGAGTAAGACAGGGTTGTAGCCTCTCGCCGATGTTATTCAATCTGTATATTGAGCCAGCAGTAAAGGAAACAAAAGAAAAATTCGGAGTAGGTATTAAAATCCACGGAGAAGAAATAAAAACTTTGAGGTTCGCCGATGACATTGTAATTCTGTCAGAGACAGCAAAGGACTTGGAAGAGCAGTTGAACGGAATGGATAGTGTCTTGAAAGGAGGATATAAGATGAACATCAACAAAAGTAAAACGAGGATAATGGAATGTAGTCGAATTAAGTTGGGTGATGCTAAGGGAATTAGATTAGGAAATGAGACACTTAAAGTAGTAAAGGAGTTTTGCTATTTGGGGAGCAAAATAACTGATGATGGTCGAAGTAGAGAGGATATAAAATGTAGACTGGCAGTGGGAAGGAAAGCGTTTCTGAAGAAGAGAAATTTGTTAACATCGAGTATAGATTTAAGTGTCAGGAAGTCGTTTCTGAAAGTATTTATATGGGGCGTAGCCATGTACGGAAGTGAAACATGGACTATAACTAGTTTGGACAACAAGCGGATAGAAGCTTTCGAAATGTGGTGCTACAGAAGAATGCTGAAGATTAAATAGGTAGATCACATAGCTAATGAGGAGGTATTGAACAGGATTGGGGAGACGTTTGTGGCACAACTTGATTAGACGAAGGGATCGGTTGGTAGGACATGTTCTGAGGCATCAAGAGATCACCAATTTAGTATTGGAGGGCACCGTGGAGGGTAAAAATCGTAGAGGGAGACCAAGAGATGAATACACTAAGCAGATTCAGAAGGATGTAGGTTGCAATAGCTACTGGGAGATGAAGATGCTTGCACAGGATAGAGTAGCATGGAGAGCTGCATCAAACCAGTCTCAGGACTGAAGACCACAACAACAACATAGAAATTCTAAGGGGAGGTTACATAGGTTATTGTAAAAGGGAAGGTTAACATTAACAGAAGAAGTATAGAGAAGACGGGAAGGTGCTGCCATAGCATAACACTGCCTCCATCGGTCACTGTTTGCGGCAAGGTACCTGCTTCGAGCAGCTGTTCCCCTGAATGATTGCATATATAGACAAAACCATCGACCTAACGTAGCAATTAATCTGGTTCAACTGCCCAGGCGACACGGTTTCACTTATCCACGGCCCATTTCGATGATCACGTGTCCACTGCAGTCGTAAAAGACAGTATCGTGGGATCGACTTGGCAAACGGCTGCTGCAGCGCGCCACGTTCAACAGTGTAATCAGAAACGGTGCATGCACCGCAACTGTAATCGGGCCAAAGATCTGCTCCAGACAGCCCCCTTCCATGCTTTATAGAGTGGACAAGCCTCTGACTTCCAAGTTCTGAGATGAGGGGTGGACCACTAAAACCTGATTGCCTACTCGTGATTTCCCTGTCGCCTAACCACTTACCATACATACTGACAGCAACACACAAACAACCGAGCGGATTCACCGTTTCCGAGCTGCTCGTTCCCAGACGCCCTTTGTCAGAATTCCTATGTCAATGGAGCCACGGCTTAAATTCGCGTGGTGTAATATAGAGGGTATCAAGTATTGGAATAAGAATGTAAAAGAGGTCCGAAAGATCTAAACTCAAAAAAGGCAGAAGCGACAGACAAAGTTCCATAGGAATTTCTAAAATCATTGCTTTAAGTGACAAACAAACGACTATTCAGTCAATACCTGGCGTCGTACTTTCATATTTTCGGAAAAATGTCGTCCACAGAGTTTCGAAGGTAGCAAGTCAATGGCTGCGTAAACTATGGACGGTCTAATGAGTACAGAACATGGCTCCAAGAGTACGATAAACCGCAGAAAGGCAAAAATAACGAAGTTGGGAATATGGGATTAGCGATAAACTTATCAAAAGACCATGTTAGAGAGTTCTGCTGCGTGAAACACGACGGACGCAGCAAGTCAGACATAAAAGGAAACTAGCACAGGTAAAGAGGGAAGAAGTATAATAGGATCGAGTATATACCTTAATTTGATGAGAAAGTTTCTGAGAATGTACGGGGAAAAACAGAATAAGGTGTGAATAGAAGTGTTTGAGATGTGATGCTACATTAGAACACTGAAAATAAACAAGGAAGTGAGGTGCTTCTCCGGAGAATCGGCGAAGAAAGGCACATATGGGTGGTTGACTGGTTGATTCGAGGGATGGAACGAAACAGCGAGGTCATCGGTCTCATCGGTTTAGGGAAGGATAGGAAAGAGTTCGGCCGTTCCCTTTCACAGAAAATACCCCGGGATTTACCTGAAGCGAGTTAGGGTAATCACGGTAAACCCAAATCAGGATGACCGGACCCAGGTTTGAACTGCCGTCCTCCCGAATGCGAGTTCAGTTTGCTAACCACTGCGTCACTTCGATCGGTGGGCAGATATGGAAGACACCGACGAGAAGAAGGGACGGGATGAGAACACACGGTAGTAGAGGGACATGAAGAGGGTGAAAGCTGTAGGGGAAGACAGACTGGAGTACATCCAACAAAAATGGAGAATGTCGGTACACGAGACAAAGAGGTTGGAGCTAGCGAGAAATTGTTAACTCTCAGAAGAGTATTGGCTTTAAGGGAAAAAAAAGAAAAAAAGAAAATCATTTGTCCCATAAAGCGTGACGTCCCCACAATGGCGCCAGGCGGCAATCAGTTTTACTTTATGTAGTGGTCAATATGTTTTGCCTCATCACTGTAAGCTGCTTCTTCGCCATCAAAAAATTGTAGTTTCGTGTAATTATAGCGATGTACAGACAGAATGCTTAGTGGGTGAGTGAGTACGGAAGTCTCAGGTGGAAGGTACGAAGCTGATTCCAGTAGCACGTGATTTGAAACGTTCAAGAAAAAAAACTGTAACTCTTAAATCGGTCATTGATACGTACTTTTACGCGATATGTTGTTCAGAGTAATAATACTAAAATCAGATGGCAGTTATAAGAGTCGAGGGACACGACAGGGAAGCAGTCGTTGGGAAGGGAGTGAGACAGAGTTGTAGCCTATCGCCGATGATATTAAATCTGTATATTGAGCACGCAGTAAAGGAAGCAAAAGAAAAATTCGGAGTAGGAATTAAAATCCATGGAGAAGAAATAAAAACTTTGAGGTTGGCAAGTGACATTGTAATTCTGTCAGAGACAGCAAAGGACCTGGAAGAGCAGCTGAACGGAATGGACCGTGTCTTGAAAGGAAGATATAAGATGAACATCAACGAAAGCAAAACGAGCATAAATAATTAAATCGGGAATTAAATTAGAAAATGAGATGCTTAAAGTAGTAAATGAGTTTTGATATTTGGGGAGCAAAATAACTGATGATGCTCGAAGTAGAGAGGACATAAAATATAGACTGGCAATGGCACGGAAAGCGTTTCTGCAGAAGAGAAATTTGTTAACATCGAGTATAAATTTAAGTGTCAGGAAGTCGTTTCTGGAAGTATTTGTATTGAGCGTAGCCATGTATGGAAGTGAAACGTGTTCGATAAATAGTTTAGACAAGAAGAGGTTTGCAGATTTCGATGTGTGGTGCTAAAGAAGAAAGCTGAAGATTAGATGGGTGGACCATATAACTAATGAGGAGGTATTGAATAGAACTGGAGAGAAGAGAAATTCGTTGCACAATTTGACTAGAAGAAGGGATCAGTTGGTAGGGCATATTCTGGGGCATCAAGGGATCACCAATTTAGTACTGGAGGGCAGCGTGGAGGGAAAAAAATCGTGGAGGGAGACCAAGGGATCAATACACGAAACAGAATCAGAAGGATGAAGGTTGCAGTAGGTACTGGGAGAGGAAGAAGCTTGAACAAGATAGAGTAGCATGGAGAGCTGCATCAAACCAGTCTCTGGACTGATGACAATAATAACAATAATTTAATGTGCCTCATTTGCCTGTTCATGTCTTTCAAATGGAGGGCATTTCGGCGACTTGCGTCCGTAATCGACCTCAGTTACACAACAGGAAAAGGGGGCTTACAGATTAATGCGGAATCTGAACTGCGGGTCGTTACTGGGGAACCGTCACGTCATTGAGAGATGATCCGACCAAAATTATATTCAGCAACCTTTAGGTTTTTCGTGCACGCACTTTACAGTTGGTTCACGTGCACCAACCCTGTGCAGTAAAGGCACTTTTTGATTGAAAACTGTGTCCTGGTTGCTTTGAATGTGGTTAAATGTAGTCATTGCCATTACAAAACACTTCCTTTAGCAGATACTAATAAATGGTTCAAATGGCTCTGAGCACTATGGGACTTAACTTCTGTGGTCATCAGTCGCCTAGAACTTAGAACTACTTAAACGTAACTAACCTAAGGACATCACACACATCCATGCCCGAGGCAGGATTCGAACCTGCGACCGTAGCAGTTGCGCGGCTCCGGACTGAGCGCCTAGAACTGCGAGACCACCGCGGCCGGGCAGATACTAATAAATTGCCAATTCTTTAAAGAATCAAACTCACATGAAAAAAAAAACAGCTATAACGTCTGACTACTTTACAAATGAGTTAATTATTTAAATATTTGACATTAAACATGTACGCGAGATAAAGGTTAGGGAAGGTTTGAAATGGTGCTAAAAGTTTATTGGAAGTTTCTAAACGCTCTCAATATAAAATATTGGATGACCTTGGTCTGGATGATTTGCAGTCTATTTGAATCAAAAGCTAGTTTTTCACGCTTCTGAATGTTTATGATGGCATTATCTTCTGAACTATGTGTAGTACAATGATATAACATTTCAGAACAAACAGGGGTATACAGGGTGGTCCATTGATAGTGAGCAGGCTAAATATCTCACGAAATAATCGTGAAACGAAAAAACTGCATGGAACGAAACTTGTCTGGCTTGAAGGGGGAAACCACGTGGCGCTATGGATGGCCCCCTAGATGGCGCTGCCATAGGTCAAACGGATATCAAATGCGTTTTTTAAAATAAGAACCCCCATTTTTATTACATATTCGTGTAATACGTAAAGAATTATGACTGTTTTAGATGGACCACTTTTTTCGCTTTGTGATAGACGGCACTGTAATAGTCACAAACGTACAAATACGTGGTATTAAGTAACATTCCGCCAGTGCGGACGGTATTTGCTTCGTGATACATTACCCTTGTTAAAATGGACCGTGCCCCCACCCTGGATCGCTCCCAACACCTTCTCCAATCCCATCTTGACTGGTTCAACGCTTGGTGCAACCAGTGGTTGCTCAAGGTCAATCCCTCCAAAACCCAAGCGATCATTGTAAGCAAAACCACCCCTTCCTTCCGCGTCCTTGATTTCTGTCTCACCATCTATGGCCGTCCTATCGCCCTCACCCCCACCCTCAAGTACCTTGGCGTCATCCTCGACCGTCGACTCTCCTGGGCCCCACATCTCCGGACAATCCAAGCCAAGGCACGCTCCCGTCTCCATCTCCTCAAGCTCCTTTCCGGGCGGACGTGGGGTCTGGACCTCTCCACCATACTCCACACCAATAAATCCCTCATCCGTCCTATCCTTTGTTACGCCCATCCAGCCTGGATCTCCGGCCCAGCTACCTTTTACAAATCCCTCCAAATCCTTGAACGCCATGCTCTCCACCTCGCCTATCGCATACGTCTCCCCTCCCCCACGCGGATCCTGTATGATCTCATTCCATTCCCCCACCTCCTCCTTTTCCTTGAGAGGCTACGGATCCAGTACACCTCACGCAAACTCGATCCTCCTCACCTGCTTGTCTCGCCCATCCTCTCCCGCCCCGCCCGCTGCCGCGCCTGTATTCCCACGTCCCACCCGGTCTCCAACTCTCTACCCTCCTTACCCTCTCCCAAGGTGGCTTCCGGCAGCTCCCCCTCCCTGAATATGTCCTCCTTCCCTCCATATACCCCTCCTACCAACTTTGATCCTCCTTCCCTCTTCCTCTGTTCCTTTGGGCACCCTCCCTCCCTCATCCCTTTCTCCCCACTCCTCCCCGGGCTTCCCCTCCCCTGTGCCATCGCTGTCCTCCGTGTTTGTGCGTCGTGTCAACAGTTTCAAGTGTGGACTATCATCGAATGTGAACGGCTCTGTGTTTTCCTTTCTGTGTCAACTGTTTTCTTGCCCACCATACTGTAACCTATGTGTAATCTTTGTTTTCTTCTCATTTTGTATCCTATGGCTGAAGAGCAGCATAGAACGCTGCTGACAGCCTGTCTGTTGTACAGGTTTTAAAATTACAATAAAGAAAAAAAATGAACCTTTTACCAATTGCGAAAAGGTCGATATCGTGTTGATGTATGGCTGTTGCGATCAAAATGCCCAACGGGTGTGTGTTATGTATGCTGCTCGGTATCCTGGACGACATCATCCAAGAGTCCGGACTGTTCGCCGAGGAATTACATTATTTAAGGAAACAGGAAGTGTTAGTTATATTATTTAAGGAAACAGGAAATGTTCAGCCACGTGTGAAACGTAGACCACGACCTGCTACAAATGATGATGTCCAAGTAGGTGTTTTAGCTGCTATCGCGGCTAATCCGCATATCAGTAGCAGACAAATTGCGCGAGAATCGGGAATCTCAAAAACGTCGGTGTTGAGAATGCTACATCAACATCGATTACACCCGTACCATATTTCTATGCACTAGGAATGGCATGGCGACTACTTTGAACGTTGTGTACAGTTCTGCCACTGGGCACAAGAGAAATTACAGGACGATTACAAATTTTTTGCACTCGTTCTATTTAGCGACGAAGCGTCATTCACAAACAGCGGTAACGTAAACCGGCATAATATGCACTATTGGGCAACGGAAAATCCACTGTGGCTGCGACAAGTGGAACATCAGCAACCTTGGCGGGTTAATGTATGGTGCGGCATTATGGGCCCCCATTTTATCGATGACAATCTAAATTGTGCAATGTATGCTGATTTCCTAAGTAATGTTCTACCGATGTTACTATAAGATATGTCATTGCATGGCAGAATGGTGATGTACTTCCAACATGATGGATGTCCGGCACATAGGTCGCGAGCGATTGAAGCGATATTGAATAGCATGTTTCATGACATGTGGATTTGTCGTCGTAGAAACATACAATGGCCCGCACGTTCGCCGGATCTGAAGTCCCCGGATTTGTTTCCGTGGCGAAAGTTGAAGGATAATTGCCATCGTTATCGGGGAGAACGCTTGACAACGTACGTCAGCGCATTGTCAAGGCGTGTGTGAACATTACGGAAGGCGAACTACTCGCTGTTGAGAGGAATGTCGTTACAAGTATTGCCAAATGCATTGAGGTTTATGGACATCATTTTGAGCATTTATTGCATTAATGTGGTATTTACAGGTAATCATGGTGTAACAGCATGCGTTGTCAGAAATGATAAGTTAACAAAGGTATATGTATCACATTGGAACAACCGAAATAAAATGTTCGAACGTACCTACGGTCTGTATTTTAATTTAAAAAACCTACCTGTTACCAACTGTTTATATAAAATTGTGAGCCATATATTTGTGACTATTACAGCACCATCTATCACAAAGCGAAAAAAGAGGTCCAACTAAAACATTCATATTTCCTTACGTACTACACGAATATGTAACAAAAAATGGGTGTTCCTATTTTTTAAAAAAACACAGTTGATATCCGTTTGACCTATTGCAGCCCCATCTAGCGGGCCAACCATAGCGCTATCTGGTTTCCCCGTTCAAGCTAGACAAGTTTCGTTCTTTGTAGCTTTTTCGTTTGGCGCTTATTTGGCCCGGTAGTGATCATTGTGTGTAGATACTATATATAGTCTGTAGTATAGAACTAATAATTTAATACGCTGGATCTGATGCAACAGTTCAAATGGTTCAAATGGCTCTGAGCACTATGGGATTTAACATCTGTGGTCATCAGTCCCCTATATCTTAGAACTACTTAAACCTAACTAACTTAAGGACATCATAAACCTGGTAAACCGCCATCTGCCGTCTCCTCCTACCGTCCCATCAGCCTTACCTCGGTCTTCAGCAAGGTCCTGGAATCTATCCTCACCCGCCGCATCCACCAGCATCTCCGCCAGCACCACCTCCTTCCCATAACCCAGTGTGGCTTTCGGCCATCCTTCTCTTCCGACGACCTTCTCCTTCACCTCACTCATCTCCTTTCTGAGCAGCTTAATTCCCGTCGCTCTGTAATCTTCCTCTCCCTGGACCTCGAACGTGCTTATGACCGCATCTGGCATTCCGGTCTCCTCTTCAAGCTCCAAACCTTCGCCCTTCCCATTAATTACGTCCATCTGATCGGCTCCTTTCTCTCCCGCCGTCCTTCTTACGTCACCATCCACAACACAGATTCCTACACCTCTTTTCCCTCCGCCGGTGTGCCCCAAGGCTCCGTCCTCTCCCCACTTCTATACCTTTTGTACACGGCGGACATGCCGCCGCCGTCACCCCCGCCCACCTTCTCCAGTTTGCCGATGACACCGCCTTCCTTGCCCTTGCCCCCACTGTGCAGCACTCCCACCACCTTCTCCAATCCCATCTTGACCGGTTCACTGCTTGGTGCAACCAGTGGTTGCTCAAGGTCAATCCCTCCAAAACCCAGGCGATCATTGTAGGCAAAACCACCCCTTCCTCCCGCCTCCTTGATTTCTATCTCACCATCTATGGCCGTCCTATCACCCTCAAGTACCTTGGCGTCACCCTCGACCGTCACCTCTCCTGGACCCCTCATCTCTGGACAATCCAAGCCAAGGCACACTCCCGACTCCGCCTCCTCAAGCTCCTTTCGGTCCGTACGTGGGGTCTGGACCCCTCCACCCTCCTCCTCACCTATAAATCCCTCATCTGCCCTATCCTCTGCTACGACCATCCGGCCTGGATCTCCGCCCCCCCTTCCTTTTATACATCCCTTCAAATCCTTGAACGCCATGCTCTCCACCTCGCCTATCGCATCCATCTCCCCTCCCCCACGTGGATCCTGTACGATCTCCTTCCTTTCCCCCACCTCCTCCTTTTCCTTGAAAGGATACGGATCCTGTACATCTCCCGCAAACTCGACCCTCCTCACCCGCTTGTCTCGCCCATCCTCTCCCAACCCCACCTGCTGCCGCGCCTGTATTCTCACGTCCCACCCGGTCTCCATCTCTCCACCCTCCTTACCCTCTCCCAAGGTGGCTTCCGGCAGCTCCCCCTCCCTGATGATGTCCTCCTCCCCTCCATCTACCCCTCCTATCAACTTTGATCCTCCCTCCCTCTTCCTCTGTCTGTTCCTTTGTGCACCCACACTTCCTCCTCCCATTCTCCCCACCCCTCCCCCGGGCTTCCCCGCCCCTGTCCCTCTCCCCCTCCTCCCATCTCCTCAGCCATTGGCATCTTTGTTCTCCCCTCCCCACCCTCTCCCACTCTCACCTTTCTTCCCCTCTTGGCAGGTCCCCGGACTCGCACACGCTACGTGGACTTTCGCGCGCCGGAGATCATCGCCATCTGTGTCTTATGTGTGTGTGTGGCGTCGTTTTGTGTTTATAGTGTCCGCCGTCATGCTTCTACGTTCACTTGTGCCATCGGATTCTTCAGTGTTCTGTGTGCCGTGTCAACGTGTTTTCGGTGTCGTTATCGTCGAGTGTGGACGGCTCCGTGTTTTTTTTTTTGTGTATCTATGACCACTATTTTTTAGTCCGTCACTATGTTCATTATGTTTCTCCAACCTGTGTTCTGTCATTGTCAACACTATGACTGAAGAGCGGCGTAGCATGCCGCTGCCAGCCTACCTGTTTGTATAGGTATTAAAATACCAATAAAGGAAAAAAAAGGACATCATACACATCCATGCCCGAGGCAGGATTCGAACCTGCGACCGTAGCAGTCGCGCGAATGCAACAGTGAAACTGTAGTAAGCAATAAACATTTTGCTTTTCGTCATTTTGTGGGTTGGAGGGTGTCATTGAGAAAATTTCCACAATGATTTTAATTTATGTGGCAAGTTTGCTGGAAGACGCTGAGGGCTATGATTCCCAAGTATTGGATGAATGAAGTCCACTTATTTGCTAGCAGCCAGTTACGTTGCCTCAATGTAAACATACGTTTTCTAACTGTAATAATTCATATTATGTTAAACTTTCGATTATGCTTTTTAATTGGCGTATTATGAGAGTATTTTCAATTTTTAGATTCGTTTAACATTGTCGCTAAATACTGAAAATTCAATATTTGTTCTCCCTGGAAGCCGTTGGATACGCAGCCTCCAACTATTACCGAGTTCCGGGTTCCGGTTTACAGGACAGTTGGTTAGCAATACAAATGATGCTGCGCCTAAGGGGTAAAGGTGCGTAAATAGAAATTATACAGTTTCGTCTTCAGACAAGGTTTGTGTTATACAAACATTGATGTATTTGTGGAAGAAGGGCGACTGCCCTCCTCCAGCACATGTACAAAGTAGACGTGTAAGCGTTTCACACTAACTACATTCGCTAATGGCTGGAACAGGAATACCACCCGCAAATGAAGCTGTGATAACGAATTTGGTCTTAAGTCGGAACGGCGGAAATTGAACTTCAACCCGATTAGCATGCAGGAACGGAACGTTTATTATACGAAGGGCTTTCAATAAATTGTATAACACATCCTTTCTGAGACCATGTTGGTGTTATTTAGAAGTCCAGTACATCATATAATTCCCTAATATATTGGCTACAAGACATTGTCTTCCAACTAAATTTCCATTCAATGCGACGGCCTTACGCCACCTTACTGGGATGGCCTGTATGCACGCATGGTACCGTTCTGCTGGTCGACGTAGGAGGCAACGTCTTGCTGCATCAGAAACCTCTCCATCATCGACATACTGCTTTCCGCGTGGTGCATCTTTCATTCAGACACATGGAAGTCGGAAAGTGCGAGAAGCAGGCTGTAGGCTGGATGAGGAAGAACAGTCTAGACTTGTTTCAGGCCTTGCGCTGGCATAGAGAAGTTCGTTTGCATTTTTGTGGTGACGATCACTCTGAAGTAGTTTCTACAATTTCATGGTGATAGTACAGTACACTTTAGAGTTTATCGTTGCACCATGATGGAGCATATCCAACAGAACAACCGTTCAGAGTCCCAGAAGCCCGTAGCCGCGGCATTACCGGCTGACGGTGCGGCTTTGAACTTTTTCATCGAAGGAGATGTGGTGTGCCAGCACTCCATGAATTGCCGTTTTGTTTCTGGTTCGAAGTGATGAACGACTGTTTCATCATCTATCACGTGGTCTGACAAGAAATCTTCACTATCAGCCACGTAACGAGCAAGCGATTTCGCACGAACATCCCTTCGTTGCTCTTTAAGATCTTCTGTTAGGCGGTGAGAAAACCAGCTGGCACACAAAGCTGCCTGCGGCCGGTCGGCACGCGGTAGATCGGCCGGGTCTGCTCGACCTTGTTGCGGTGACGACAAATGCGTCGCCACAAGACTCACCGTGGTTTTGTTCTCCGTCAGGTCTCTATAGGCATTCTGCAAGCGCCTGTAAAGGTCGGTGACGCTCTGGTTTATCGATATATAAAACTCATTGACAGCTCTCTGCTTGGAACGCATCTCCGTTACCGACGCCAGTCTGTAGCTACAGATGGCAGACTCCGCCACCTATCAGAGCTTCATGAAACTATAGGGACTGAAGTGGGAATATTCCACAATGTCCCACAATGAATTCCGCATCTTTTCAACCGGAATTGTCCGAGATAAATGTGTTTTATTAGTTATTGAGCGCCCCTTGTCCAAATTCACTGAGTGGACATACGTCGTGGGGAGGCACTGGACGCGATATTCTGTCTTCGGCTGCTGAAGCCTACGCTGTCCATTTGTGCTGAACAGTATTCCTTGACGCCCACATTCCAAATACATACCATCGATGGCTACGTATGATACTGCGGAGACGACTTCGGTTTGCCGAACAATTGCGGCGGTTTGCACGTGTTTAAAAATTCTCTTCAACACTGTATAAGCATACTAGAGTCTTTTGACTTCAAAAATTCTAATTCTTCTGTTATCTCCGATGTCCTATCGGTCTTGCACTTATTACCATCCCATGCTGAAAGTCGGTAAATTTGCAACTTCTGGTTAAGTTCGTTACACATCTCTATTCAACATCTACTTAGATACTATGTATACATTCACACCATGAACCTTATATTACTACAAAACTGAGGCATCATACAAATCTTCGAGGAGGAATTACCCTTCTCTTGACTCTTGGTTACTAACTTTGTAAACGAATGGTACGTTCTTCTTTCGTGGCCTGATGGCCATCTTACAGATCGAAACTGGTAACACGGTAAAGATGCTGATGAAATCTTCAAGGCTTATCAGTCGAGTTCTGGTGTCGAGCAGTCGCAACGTTTCGACGAGTTTCCTACACGTGATCTTCAGACGAGGTGTCCGTTTCATGTTCGATCTGTTCACTTGTAGCCAGTGGACTACTACTCCTCTGCCGATGTCGTAGCTGGTGCACCAGGCGCGTGCCTCTAGAAATTTCTCAGCCAGTGGTGTCGCCGGTGTGAGAAGATAATGGAGGGGTGTTTAGGAGCAGAACAAGGTTCGAACATTGAGTCTTTCGTCTGCCTTTCTGATCCACTAGGTGGCGGTGGTCCAGCAGTGGAAATTATGCACAACAAGAAATTCGTCAAAACGTTGAGACAATAGGACGTCACGGCTCGGCTGCTAACGGGTGAATTCATCAATGAAACTCGCTGAGAAGGACTGCATTCCCGTTTAAAATAAAGATACTCACCTATTGGGTGTTAGTGTATCTTCTGACACATCTTTCGTAAAGTACGTTGCATCTGTGGTGGTGGTGGTGTTTAGTGTTTAACGTCTCGTCGACAACGAGGTCATTAGAGACGGAGCGCAAGCTCGGGTTAGGGAAGGAGTGGGAAGGATATCGGCCGTGCCCTTTCAAAGGAACCATCCCGGTATTTGCCTGAAACGATGTAGGGAAATCACGGAAAACCTAAATCAGGAAGGCCGGAGATGTGATTGAACTGTCGTCCTCCCGAATGCGAGTCCAGTGTGCTATGCATCTGTGGAACACGGCATGTTAGAAACATTCCCAAATAATATTTCAGAATTGATCTGTCCCTATTTTGTGCCTTTTGATGGTATTTCCAGTGCTAAGCCAACCTGATGCCTCAGTACATGCCCCACTAATTTACCCCTCTTGCTGAAAAGAACTCTGCATGGACATCCTTCTTCTCCACACTTTATGAAAATTCTCCAGTTTTTTGAAAATTTATTTTGTCTACATAAGTTTCAACACTGTCAGTATCAACAAATCGCAGCTTTTCAGCTTTTCAAAGTTTCTTCTTCTCCAGTTTTCTCTTGGTGTACAGTGCCATTACACCTGTTGGCGATAAGCAGCACCGTGTGGCACCAAGCAGCTTCTTCCGCTCGGATTAAATGTGCCAGACGCCCACTGGAGAACTATTTGTGTGTTGTGCTCACTCAGTTGTCAGGCACCGTGATCCGACTGTTATTTCAACGACTTTCACTGCACCGAAACTGAAGTCTGATGAGAGGGTTACTGTGACGGCCGGATTCTCGTCTACATCTGATAATAGACTGTGGCCGATTTGATTTCGAGTACTGTGCCTAAGAAATGAGCCGTGAACCACTATTCGTCAAGTGTGGCTAACAGGTAAACTCTCCTTCTCAAGTACGTATCGAACGAAAAGAGTTCTGTTTCAGTATTGACGAGAAGACTACCACATAACAACTGGCGAGCCCAACGTGCCACCCAAACTGATGTCACTGCGCGAGAAAGAGGAAGGAAGATGATCACAAAGTAAAATCAGCATGAGAGTCGTTATAACCAGAGTGCAGAACGTGAATGTGTGGGGGAAATCCCTCGGAGATATCGTTTCAAGAGAGTAGTAGAAAAATAAAGAAATGAGTGAAAACATTATGATCACTGTGCACCGCGACATTTAATGCCGCTTTATAGTGTTACGGCCACAAGACACGGTATGGAGAGTATGTAAGTGGAGCAAAGACGAATGGGGGATCATTCTGGCGATGATATGGGTCGCAAATTGGGATTTCGTTGACAAAAGGCAGACTGATGTGGCCTAGAGCTTCGGATCCAGACTATCCCGAACGGCGGAGCTGGTTGGCTGTTAGTGTCCTAGTGTCATAGGCCTCTATAGGGAGTGAATGCAGAACAGTGAAACCTAGGGACGTTTCCAAGGTGTTGAATGTGTAGTTCGGTGGCTTGGCCACTATTTAAAACAGGATAGGCGCCGTAGTACAGTGCTTGTGTAGGCTCACCATTTACTGCACACTTCTGTACATGAGAATCCACAACAGGTGATCCCTGCTTGTTCCCATGTTGACCCAAAGGACCGTCAGTCACAATTGGAATGGGCATGGGATAATCGTGATAGGATCAGGTTAGATGAATCACTTGACCTTACAGAAGATCGAGGGTCGTCGCTGAACACACCACCGTCCAGGCAAATGGCTGCTCGAAACATGCGCACCGATGCTGGGGGGGTAAAGGCTTCTATTGCATATTCACATCGGCTCCCACGGGATAGTGTTATTGAAGGCACTATGACAGCTGTGGACCACTAGAACATTATTGCGGATCACCAGCAGACTTTACGCTTGATGATATGGGCCGTAATATGAGAGGTATGGCAATGAACTTACAATAATTTCCTGACCACCAAATACACCTCACAACCCGATGGAATACAAGTGGGACCCTGTAAGGCAACAGCTCTAAGTTCACAAACCATAGCTTGTAGTAGGGGAGTTGAGTAGCCTATGCGGAGACATCTCGTGAGGGATAACTCCGGAAACACGCCAAAGACTTGCCACGTAGCACTGCTGTTTTATTGTTTTCTTGAGGTCGACCGAAATACTGTCAAGCAAGTGAACATAATGCTTTACTTCATCACCATAAATCTGCTTGGAACGACAGGTACTTCAGTCCAGCCCCTCAAGGAACACGACTTGAGTACTTTGCTTACCTCGTCCAGCTGAATGGCTGTGAAAATGATGTTCTTCCTGAAATGGTATTATGTTAAGCTGCGGATGTCCGTATCCATATAGCATTTTATTTTACCTTTCTACGTCTATCTATAGATTTTTTCCCTGTGCACATTATTTTATTTGTTTCATTAGAGGATAAGGAGTTTTGAGGTGTTATAAACAGAAAAAATTTCTTTTGTCTTATTGAAATTGTAGACAACAAAAGTTTAAGACACTGAAAGATAATAAATACCAAGAATAAAGATCATTGTTAGTTCGGAAAGATAATGAAAAGTATGAAGATCCAAAGGAAAACGAATATATACGCATCTTCCCAAAAGCATGAGCAAAAATCATGTGGTACCAAATTGAAGTGCGGTTTCCATTCATAATATACGTAGAATTAAGAAGTAGTCACGGTATGCTAAAACGTACGTAACGTACTCGTCTCATCGGCCATTAGAGAATTTTTGCTTTCAGAACTGGATTTTCCTTTCTATCCTGCATGTCACACACAATAACATTTATACGGTTTTGCTAGAATGACGTATGATCTACAATATTTAAGTAGTAGATGTGATCCACGAAATCGATTATCTTACCTCCTCATAGACATTTACAAGTCGAATTGGTTTTAGAGGTGTTTCTTGAACATGAACGACAGTTTATTTTTATTCATATCATAGAATGTAACAATTCATGAATCAAGAGATGGCACAGTAAAATAGTTGTGATGCCTTTATGAAATTACTTGTTTTATAAAACCACATTGCACACTGAATGAAAATTTTCGTGCCCGGTAGTTTATTATCTTAGCGTTCAGTATGTAGTGGCATTTATCCTCCGTGCAGTGATTGTTGTCATGAGCGATATTAATGTCAAGTGTGGAGGTAAGTGTATTAAGCAGCAAGAGCAAACACAGCATCTAGGAGCTAGGGAAGGCTGACTTAAGTTCGTGTGTGAGACGATGTGTGACGGATATAAGCACAAGTCTTATAAAATGAAACACGAAACTGTAAAAACTGTTTTCATCATTGACGAAACAGACCAATGGCACCGCTTTTTAACAGGTAGATACTACCAGCTACGCTCTTATAACAGACTTGTGCGAGATTTATGTAAATTATTTTCTCTCTGTCCGATGTCGTTCTGTTACATGCTACTACTTTCCATATTCACATTATTGTAGTTTTTGAAATTGCTGGCAGTTGGAGAGCCGGTAAACAGACCACAGCCGAGTACTTTAAGAAGGTAACCTGTTTTTGGCGCTAATGTAAACGGAGTATGTAAATCTGAAGGGTCATGTAATATTATTGTTGATGCTAACATACTGTCACAGTTAACATTGGACGATGTTACGTGCAAGCATTGCTTTAGTGTGTAGTGAGTTTCTGTGCTGGAAGATGAGAATGCCAGGAAAGACCTTGCTACGAACTTATCTGTGATATGCAAGAAATGTAACGTTGGTGCGTCTTACATGACATCTAACATCGTAATCAAAGATTATGATGTGAATTTGACGGTAGCATATGACATGTGGCGTACTGTAGGGGACTGAAGGCAGCAAGAACACTTTGTGCAGTGATGAATGCAGTGTTGGGGTTGTAAAAGAAGTTGCAGAATCATCAATAAAAAAAGCTGCAGAAGAATCTATCATAAAAAATGATGGTGGCAGGGACATAATGGCCGCTTTTGATGGTACCTGGCAAAAAAGAGGGCACACTTCATTGAACGGTGGTGTAACAATAACTGTTGACACTGGCAGAGTAGTAGATGTTGAAGTATTGAGCAAATTTTGTCATAATTGCATAAAGGGATTGTCGATTATGAATGTAAAATGAACTATAAAGGTTCAAGTGGAGGTATGGAACTGAAGGGAGTTGCCAACTTGTGTAACAGATCTATTGCCTCCCGTGGCCTGAAATATATAAAGTACCTTTGTTATGGTGATAGTACAGCTTTCTCTGGGGTTTAAAAATGAGCTCCATATAGAGCTGAGACTGTTGTGATACGCGCTTTGAGAGACGAGTGAATTTGTTCCAATAATTTACGGGAAAGCATCCTGGCGACGTCTTCGACAACCGCCAGTATTTCATCAGGTACCAACCTTGTCATGTTCGAGGGACAAATGTAGCGGGAAAGTGCTGTCCAAGAAAATTTAAAACTTCTATACAAAGTGCATATATAGAAATAACGATCAGTTGAGGTAGTATGGACGCTACCCCTCCATTGTTTGATCATGGAGAGTACAGGTTTAAAAGAAGTATTTAAGTAAAAGACTCCCTCTCTGTTTATAAGATCACTTTCTTATTTAACCTCCTCTGCTGTCTCAATAACACTATCCCAGTGGCTGGAAGTAAATGCCAGAATCTCTGTGTGGTTGCACTCCATAGGATGACCGATGCCGAGACAACGGTATGCAACAGAAGATTTGCTCGACTGTTGAAAGCGAGTGTCATCTTAACGCTCAATACACCGGCCCTACACAACCTTGACGGTCTGATCACTACATGACATGCCACAAGTGCAAAGATTATAATAGACACTCTCCTTACGCTCACCAGAATCATTCTTTACAAATGCTAAAGTGCGTTGTAATCCTAGATGATGGCCTAAAAGTACATTTCATACCACATTTTCGCAGAATACGACCAATCTTATTAGAAGTGTTTCCTGTGCAGCCTTGGATGCCAACTAGGTGGTATCATCACTCATCCGGTTCGCGGTTAGCCAACAGCACTTTGCGATGATCTGCCTGTCACTGCAATCATTCTGTCGAAATGTGCCTCAATCTGTGCTAGCTCAGGTGATAAACTTTCAGGGCTTTATATACCAAGGCGTGAAGTATCCCTTCACATTGAGGCGGACGGTGACCACTGTCGAGCGGTAGACACAGATAAATGTGAGTTGGATTCCTACAAACCATATATCCCATCGTACCATCAAATTTCTTGCTGATCAGCACATCAAGGAAGGAAGGTAGAAATCCATTTTCACCTCAATCGTTTAAGAAACATTTGTGAGGAAAGAGTTCAGATCATCTAGATAATAGATTATATTCTCATTGTCATGAGGCCAACAGAAATGTAGTCTATATATCTGAAAATATATACAGTTTCGACCGTCACCGACTGCAAGGTACATACCTTGAAATGATTCGTAAACGAACTGGCAGTAATAAGTGACAACCGTCGCAACCCCGTCTTTGTGTTCATATTGCTGCCAATGAATAAAAAGTAAGTAGAAGTCAACACATGTCGAAATAGATTCGTTAGTGTGAAACCCCCCCCCCCCCATGAACCATGGACCTTGCCGTTGGTGGGGAGGCTTGTGTGCCTCAGCGATACAGATGGCCGTACCGTAGGTGCAACCACAACGGAGGGGTATCTGTTGAGAGGCCAGACAAACGTGTGGTTCCTGAAGAGGGGCAGCAGCCTTTTCAGTAGTTGCAGGGGCAACAGTCTGGATGATTGACTGATCTGGCCTTGCAACATTAACCAAAACGGCCTTGCTGTGCTGGTACTGCGAACGGCTGAAAGCAAGGGGAAACTACAGCCGTAATTTTTCCCGAGGACATGCAGCTTTACTGTATGATTAAATGATGATGGCATCCTCTTGGGTAAAATATTCCGGAGGTAAAATAGTCCCCCATTCGGATCTCCGGGCGGGGACTACTCAGGAGGATGTCGTTATCAGGAGAAAGAAAACTGGCGTTCTACGGATCGGAGCGTGGAATGTCAGATCCCTTAATCGGGCAGGTAGGTTAGAAAATTTAAAAAGGGAAATGGATAGGTTAAAGTTAGATATAGTGGGAATTAGTGAAGTTCGGTGGCAGGAGGAACAAGACTTCTGGTCAGGTGACTACAGGGTTATAAACACAAAATCAAATAGGGGTAATGCAGGAGTAGGTTTAATAATGAATAGGAAAATAGGAATGCGGGTAAGCTACTACAAACAGCATAGTGAACGCATTATTGTGGCCAAGATAGATACGAAGCCCACACCTACTACAGTAGTACAAGTTTATATGCCAACTAGCTCTGCAGATGATGAAGAAATTGAAGAAATGTACGATGAAATAAAAGAAATTGTTCAGATAGTGAAGGGTAATGAAAATTTAATAGTCATGGGTGACTGGAATTCGAGTGTAGGAAAAGGGAGAGAAGGAAACATAGTAGGTGAATATGGATTGGGGCTAAGAAATGAAAGAGGAAGCCGCCTAGTAGAATTTTGCACAGAGCACAACTTAATCATAGCTAACACTTGGTTTAAGAATCATGAAAGAAGGTTGTATACGTGGAAGAACCCTGGAGATACTAAAAGGTATCAGATAGATTATATAATGGTAAGACAGAGATTTAGGAACCAGGTTTTAAATTGTAAGACATTTCCAGGGGCAGATGTGGACTCTGACCACAATCTATTGGTTATGACCTGTAGATTAAAACTGAAGAAACTGCAAAAATGTGGGAAATTAAGGAGATGGGACCTGGATAAACTGAAAGAACCAGAGGTTGTACAGAGTTTCAGAGAGAGCATAAGGGAACAATTGACAGGAATAGGGGAAAGAAATACAGTAGAAGAAGAATGGGTAGATCTGAGGGATGTAGTAGTGAAGGCAGCAGAGGATAAAGTAGGTACAAAAACGAGGGCTGCTAGAAATCCTTGGGTAACAGAAGAAATATTGAATTTAATTGATGAAAGGAGAAAATATAAAAATGCAGTAAATGTAGCAGGCAAAAAGGAATACAAACGTCTCAAAAATGAGGTCGACAGGAAGTGCAAAATGGCTAAACAGGGATGGCTAGAGGACAAATGTAAGGATGTAGAAGCTTATCTCGCTAGGGGTAAGATAGATACTGCCTACAGGAAAATTAAAGAGACCTTTGGAGAGAAGAGAACCACGTGTATGAATATCAAGAGCTCAGATGGCAGCCCAGTTCTAAGCAAAGAAGGGAAGGCAGAAAGGTGGAAGGAGTATATAGAAGGCTTATACAAGGGCGATGTACTTGAGGACAATATTATGGAAATAGAAGAGGATGTAGATGAAGACGAAATGGGAGATACGATACTGCGTGAAGAGTTTGACAGAGCACTGAAAGACCTGAGTCGAAACAAGGCCCCCGGAGTAGACAACATTCCATTAGAACTACTGACGGCCTTGGGAGAGCCAGTCATGACAAAACTCTACCAGCTGGTGAGCAAGATGTATGAGACAGGCGAAATACCCTCAGACTTCAAGAAGAATATAATGATTCCAATCCCAAAGAAAGCAGGTGCTGACAGATGTGAAAATTACCGAACTATCAGTTTAATAAGCCACGGCTGCAAAATACTAACGCGAATTCTTTACAGACGAATGGAAAAACTGGTAGATGCAGACCTCGGGGAGGATCAGTTTGGATTCCGTCGAAATGTTGGAACACGTGAGGCAATACTGACCTTACGACTTATCTTAGAAGAAAGATTAAGAAAAGGCAAACCTACGTTTCTAGCATTTGTAGACTTAGAGAAAGCTTTTGACAATGTTGACTGGAATACTCTTTTTCAAATTCTAAAGGTGACAGGGGTAAAATACAGGGAGCGAAAGGCTATTTATAATTTGTACAGAAACCAGATGGCAGTAATAAGAGTCGAGGGGCATGAAAAGGAAGCAGTGGTTGGGAAAGGAGTGAGACAGGGTTGTAGCCTCTCCCCGATGTTATTCAATCTGTATATTGAGCAAGCAGTAAAGGAAACAAAAGAAAAATTTGGAGTAGGTATTAAAATTCATGGAGACGAAGTAAAAACTTTGAGGTTCGCCGATGACATTGTAATTCTGTCAGAGACGGCAAAGGACTTGGAAGAGCAGTTGAACGGAATGGACAGTGTCTTGAAAGTAGGATATAAGATGAACATTAACAAAAGCAAAACGAGGATAATGGAATGTAGTCAAATTAAATCGGGTGATGCTGAGGGAATTAGATTAGGAAATGAGACACTTAAGGTGGTAAAGGAGTTTTGCTATTTAGGAAGTAAAATAACTGATGATGGTCGAAGTAGAGAGGATATAAAATGTAGACTGGCAATGGCAAGGAAAGCGTTTCTGAAGAAGAGAAATTTGTTAACATCGAATATAGATTTATGTATCAGGAAGTCGTTTCTGAAAGTATTTGTTTGGAGTGTAGCCATGTATGGAAGTGAAACATGGACGATAACTAGTTTGGACAAGAAGAGAATAGAAGCTTTCGAAATGTGGTGCTACAGAAGAATACTGAAGATAAGGTGGATAGATCACGTAACTAATGAGGAGGTATTGAATAGGATTGGGGAGAAGAGAAGTTTGTGGCACAACTTGACTAGAAGAAGGGATCGGTTGGTAGGACATGTTTTGAGGCATCAAGGGATCACAAATTTATCATTGGAGGGCAGCGTGGAGGGTAAAAATCGTAGAGGGAGACCGAGAGATGAGTACACTAAGCAGATTCAGAAGGATGTAGGTTGCAGTAGGTACTGGGAGATGAAGCAGCTTGCACAGGATAGAGTGGCATGGAGAGCTGCATCAAACCAGTCTCAGGACTGAAGACAACAACAACAACAACAGTGTGAAACCCAACCTAAACCCACTTAAACGACTCAGACAGAGGAATGCGAGCGAAGAGAGATATCACAAAAGACCTTACTGAAATATCAGTCATTCAAACGAAAGAAATATGCCGAGTTCATAACGGGATACACGCAGCGACATAATAATCGGCTCAATAACGCAGCGGGGTGTTTTACTACACGGTATGTCGGTGCAACAATGCTACGGTCAACAAATCTAAGACGAACCCTTACCTTGTTGATCTTCGAAAGATCTAGGATGCCGCACCAAGGACCCTGTCTTCAGCAGGTCTTAGTCTTTCAACACTTTTTTTCTGGTAAACATTGGTCATTCGATGCTCTGAGTCAGACAGAAAATACTGTATCTTTTGACTGCGAACCTGCTTGTCGACAAACTCGCATTATCCCTCTTAGGTGTTGTTATATTACTCTTACACAAACGTGCACCAGTCAACACCCGTTGGTTATTAATATTCTTATTGTTAACTTTAGAGGTTGATTGTCTTTGGTTGTAAGGTGGAGCAATTGTTTACAGTGCTTGTGTGCGTTTGATTTTTTCGCATATATTCTGCCTACCGAGGCTTTAAATTTCCCTGTGCAGTGCTTTCTAGTTGCATTGTGCTTTGAAAATGACATGTTATGCATCTGTCTAAAAATCGGCGGTTGTCGAAGACGTCACCTGGCTGCTCTCCCGTAAGGTATTTAAACTTTTTATACGCTTAGAGAAGCTAGAGTTTAAGAAACTGAGATAATGTTTACTGTCGATCTGCTGCCGCCATTATAATCATTTGAGTATATGCTGACTCAATGATTTACACTTGTCCCGGACTTTTGTTGGTAATATAATCTCTTATTATTGGGATATCTATTGTTTACATTCACCAGCTATGTAATGAAGACAACTGTTTCTCTTTTTCGTATTTTTATCTATGATTTTACTAATTACTCCCTGATTTCTGGGCTCCCCTTTTGTTAAAAAATGAAATAATCCGCTGTATTCGAAAGGAAATTGATTTTCATTCTCTCTATTTGTATAAATTTGCCTTAATTTGACAATAGGGTCTTAGCTTCTTGACAGCAACGACAGTTTTAGATTTACTTTATTCTGAATAAAGTTCCTACTCTTACTTTGTAGTATATTGTTCACTATATTGTTCCCAAAATATTTAGCAAAATAAAAATCATATCAACATGTATGGCAACAACGAAATATGAATGCAGGTAAGCTACGACAAGCAAAGTGAGTAAATTATTGCAGCCAAGATGGACATGAAGTCAACACCTTGGAAGAGTTCATTTGTTTTAATCATAAATATTTGCCTAAGTGATGCTAAATGTTATTGCATTTAATAAAGAAAAGTATTATCTTCTCAACAAACTTCAAATTGTGAGCTACAACCTTCACTGTCATATAAGAATGCAGTGAATTTACTCGTGGCACTTTTGTTGTCTATATCTTCAATCACTTTCAGAACTCAAATTAATCACCAAATTAACTAATTTAGTACGATTGAATTCTGAATTGTTGGTGTATCCATGTATCACCACAATAAAATAATGACAGTGAATGGTTAGAAGACTTTGAATGGGGACAGTGACTAATTTCAGTTTACAAAAATTAAGACAAGTTTTTATTGAACCTTTTCTATCTACAATCGAGCTGATAAATCTTACAAAAAACGAATGACAAACATAAATAATGAGAGGGATTGTGTTTGATTCGCAAAGTATTCACTGGGGTGGAAACTATACAAATTCTCCCCTGAATTAATCCCTTTTACAAAGCAATCAGACTTTGTTTATGTGAATTCTACTTGAGCCCAGATTCTATTGCAATGAAATAAACTACGACAAGGTAAACCACGAACTATGGTTCGCGGAAAACAGGGAGCTGCTTCTATCATTCAATAACCCCATGTCGGTACAGCAATACTTTACCCTTTCACCTTGATCCAGGTGGGAGCAGAAAATGGCACGCTGTGGCCGAGGAATGGAGTACGGCGGCAGCTGTAATGTTCTGACGCATCCACAAAAACTTACAAACTACGTGGCCTGGAGGTCTGATTATTAGAACGTGGGGAACTTCGCTATCAGAGCCCTGAAATCCTGGCAGATCTCAGTGTGAGGTGCACCCATTCGCTGGTCTGGACAACCAAAACTCACAGACGGAGTGCGCTAGAATTGTCAAACATCAGACAGCCGACTTAGGACGAATAAGTTCACCCCCATGACACACGATACGTCTGAGATGATACACAGTTCCACTGTTGAAACTGTTGTAAATTGCCAGTGGCTCTTAGTCCGCCACAACTTGCCGACCACAGGTCTCACCCACTAGGAAAACATCTGAAGTTGTCCACCAAGGGAGGATCAGAAGACAAAGAAGCAAAGAATCACTATCGCTTTCCACCAAGCCTCAGTACGGGAGCAGAAATAGCAGCAAAAAATCCACCTTCACGCGGTACAAACCGATCGAACTGTCCTCCACTTTTTGAATCACCCCTCTTGACTGTTCTGCTGGCCTGCTAGCCAATCGAGACGCAGCACCAGGGCTCCCATGCTGGGGGACAAACCCTCTGCCTCTCATATCCTGAGGGAGCCAATGAGCGACTCAAACACTCTCTTGTTTGAAAATAGAAGACTATAGATGGCCATGTCCCGGAAAAAAAAAATTCTACCTAGGTGGTACCACAGTCCATCAGATCTTTCCAGGCTGATCATTTCCAATTTCTGAATAAAGGCTAAAAGCTTCCCAGACAGTCATATTTGTGAAATCCATGTTTTTGCCGTGCACTAAAACATCCTGGCGACTTCCTGCCATCAGGGGAGTTAGTCTTGCCTACATCAAACACTTGCACTAGCTGCTCCGTTTGTATCGTTCCGGGTTCTAACATTAGTATGACTGTAGTTTTGTAACCATCCAACTGGTTGCACAAAAGCTCAGATTACAGCTGCCTCTCTTTAATGGCTTCCTCCACCCACTTTCCACCAACTGGCCGCCTTCACGATAGACTGTCACCTGGTATAGATAAAAGGTTCTGCGAGTCAGCGCCCTCATGCCCCAACACTAAGTGGAAGGGTGGAGCACCATGCATGAGGTCTCTCTGCAGGTACAATTCATATCACGCTCCTTCCCTGAATCACTCACACAGCCAGGTTGCTGGACACAACATCTGTGGCGCACAATGCATCTTTCTCCCTATTTTTCATTTCTTCCACTACTGTCTCTCGGGTACAAGTTTTCTACGGACTACACATACAGTTATATCAAAATTCTGGCCTCAATTTCATGTAAAAAAGTCGTAAGCCATACATACCAAATGTAGTGAGAGGGAACACGGAAAACTTGATTTAAAATATGAATATTAATCTGACCGATGATTTCGTTAAAGTGAGAGTGTTGTGCCACCTTTCAACCTACCATAATGTGTATACACTGACTGAAGAGACGGGACTTGGATCTGGGTCTGCTTCTCTCTAGATAGAGTTGCCAACTACTACAGTACCCTGGCACAGTGGTTTTGCATAACTGCCTAGCATGCCATCCTCCTCAGCTAAAATCCCCATGGACACCTTAGCCCCTTGTTATTCCCCCTAAATGGGTAAGTGATAGCTGTGGCTCTCCAGATGTATTCAAATAGCACCTCAGTGTCTAACGAAATTGGGGATACCTGCCTGGAACCCAGGCAGTTGGATAGCCTCTGCCATGCAGTTCAAGTTAAGGGAGAATACCAAATGGGCCGAGGCGTGATTGGGAATTTGGATTGAGGAGGGAGGTGAGCTAGGGTATTCGACGCGGTTGTGAAGAGCCACTGTGATAATGTGGTGTAGTAGAACGAGATTTTCACTTTGCAGCGGATTGTGCGCTGATATGAAACTTTCTGGCAGATTAAAGCCGCGGACAGGCACACAGTTTTAATCTGCCAGGAATTTTCATATCAGTGCACACTCCGCTGCAGAGTGAAAATCTCATTCTGGAAACATCACCCAGGCTGTGGCTGAGTCACGTTCCCACAATATCCTTTCTTCCTGGAGTGCTAGTACTGCAAGGCTCGCAGAACAACTTCTGTGAAATTTGGAAGGTATGTGACGAGGTACTGGAAGAAGTGAAACTGAAGTTGTGAGGACAGGTCGTGGGTTGTGCATGGGAAGCTCAGATGGTAGAGCAGTTGGCCGCGAAAGGCAAAAGTCCCGAATTCAACTCTCGGTCCGGTACAAAATTTAAATCTGCCAGGAATTATCAGTGTGGTGTAGTGCTTGACGCACCTGCCTAGTGAGCAGAGCACCGAGGTTTCAGTTCTGGCCTTAATAAAAAAATTCTTTTGTCGCTTTGTGATCAAAAGTATCCAGATACCTGGCTGAAAAATTGCTAACAAGTTCATGGCACCTTCCATTGGTAATGCTGGAATTCAGTATGGTGCTGGCCCATTTTTAGCCTTGATGACAGCATCCACTCTCGCAGGCAAACGTTCAATCAGGTGCTGGAAGGTTTCTTGGGGTATGGCAGCCGATTCTTCACGGAGTGCTGCACTGTGGAGAGGTACCGATGTCTGGCGGTGAGGCCTGGCATGAAGTCAGCGTTCCAAAACATCCCAACTGTTTCCTATAGGATTTAGGTCAGGACTCTGTGCAGGCCAGTCCATTACAGAGGTGTTACTGTCGTGTTACCACACTCCGCCATAGGCCGTGCATTATGGACAGGTGCTCGATCGTTTTGAAGGATGCAATCGCCCTTACCGAATTCCTCTTCAACAGTGGGAAGCCAGAAGGTACTTTAAACATCATTGTAGGCCTGTGTTGTGATAGTGCCACGCAAAACAACGAGGGGTGAATGTCACCTACACCTTTTTCTGTTGGCACTACAAACGATGGCAAATGACGAACAACAGAGAAATACTAACTACTTCATTCTTGCAACAGTGAAAAGGAAATGGCTGGTAAAAACTGGTTTTATATAAGTGAAATCCACAGCTGTCCCTCCTTCGGCCAGAAGGAACAACAATGGCCAGAGCAGAAGGGATTTATAGAGACAATGTGAATCAATTCTTCGATTTCCTTGAGAAAAACGCAGATGAGAATAGAATTAAAACTAACATTTTATTTATCTTCTAGGAATCTTGACTGACAACAGTTCAAATAAGGCCACAAACAGTCAGCGGGCAGAAAGGAAAGCACCAAATGTGATTTATTACAAACGAGGCGCTATGAGTTAATACCAAAATTGTTTGTACTGTCCATGCTGCCGGATATTTTATTCCACCTATGTTTATATTCAAGCTTAAGAGAGGGCAGCAAGAAACTGAAATCGGTGCCCCACCAGGAAGTGTAGTAGATATCTCAGACACTGGCCACATGAATTCTGAGTTGTTTCTGTCGTGGTCCAAAACCTTCTAAAATCGAGTGAACAGTAGTAAGGTTTAGCCTGTGCTCCTACTATTTGATGGTCAGACAACACACAGCAGAAATCTAGAGGCTGTTGAGTACGCTCATGATAATGGTATTATCATTTGCAACTACCTGGGCACCTCTTGATGCTTCGGCTGTTGCACCTCCTCAGACCTTCTTCATTAAAAGTCCAGGACTAATGGTTACGTGAAAACATGGGCTATACTATAACATAGTTTCAGGTATCTGGATTGTCGAATGAAGCCTATGGCCGAGCAGCAACAGTTTGAGTAGCAGAAGAGTTCTTTCCGTTCAGCAGGAATTTGGCCCGTGAATAGGAATGTGTTTTCAGATCATTTTTCACCAGCTGATTGCCTAAAAGTTGCGATAATTTTCCAGAGAAACCGAGTTCTATGAACGTTACAGAGGACTCTTCTCCAGAAGATATTTCAATTGATGATGAATACAAATCTACGATACCCACAAAGAAATTCAAGAAGATTGTGAACAAGGTGTCACCCCTTCCAAATCATGAAGAAACACAGTGGTGTGCAAACTTAAAGCAACATATCGCAGTTTGCCGCCCTGTGTTTAATCGACTATACAATCATACGAACTGTCAGATGTCCTTAAGATGGTGTTCTACATGGAAGAAGGCTTTTCGGTCAGCGGCAAACCACACCAACGATGCCGTCAAGGCACCTATCAAACGGAGTAGTGTTTGTCGAGTTGCCCCACACCCACGATCGCTGTGTATACAGTTACAGACGGTGCAGTAGGCAGATAGAAGGTTCCTACCTGACTCTGAGGTGGAAGGCCAAAGGAAGAATGGAAGCGGAAAGCCGCAAACTCATATGTCTCGTTGGATTAATTTTTGTCGTTATGTTGTCTCTCGGATGTGGCGGCAGTTTATAGAAACCGAAAGTGTATGCCGAAGACCATGGCAGGGCCGACCACGTGTGACTTCAGAAAGAGAGGACCGTTACTAGGCTGTAAGGGCACGACACTGCTGCCTTAATACTCCGTAGCAGCTGGCTTCGGACATCGCAGCATCCGCTGGAAGTGTTGTATCGATGCAAAGGTGTAGAGAAGGGTTCGACAGATTGGTGTTTATTGTCGAAGACCTGCTGTATGTGTGCCTCTGAGGCGTCTTCACAGAAGGGAACGTCTACAGTGGAGTCGCAACATGCAACTTGGACACTCCAAGAGTGGGGCAATGTTCTTCTCACAGGTGAGTACCGATTTCTTCTGGAGAGTGATCCTGGATGGATTCGCGTCTGAACGCAATGTGGAACACTATTTTTAGACTCAAAAATTGTGGAAAGGTATCGGAGAGGATCGCTAATGGTGATGGCAGGGATTATGTTGACCACACGAACACCACTTCATAGAATTGTAGAAGTGAATCTGAAAGATTTCATTTGTGTCAGGTACAGTGACGAGGTTTTGCAATCTCCAAGACTTTCGAGTAGCTCCGCAGTAAGAATAGATATTGTCTCAGCGTGACGCTGATGACATCATTGACAGCATACTCCGTCGCTGTCAGACCTCTATTGCACCCAGAGGTGGTCACATCCCATAGTGAGCATATTAACCACTTTTAGGAGTGTGTGGAAAAATCTGTTAGGTTGGAATACACGAAGAATGTTTTCGTCTATTGTTCTGCATGTTGCACTTGTTTATTTTCTGTGTTCTATACATTGTTTCTACTTTGGTATTGCCTGATCACCTGTTTACACTGTTTTGTTGCAAAATAAACGCAACCTTGCAAAATTTCCGTTTGTTGCTTTAATTTTTTTTGTACACCTGTTTAGTTGTAACATCATAGAGATTTATAACATATGTTTGCCCATTTACTTCTGTCGCGGGAATGTTCAGTGCCGGCTGTTGGATCTGCTTCTTCCAGGGTCACTAAGGTCGTGTCTTTCCATCTGGTCTGCGGTCGACCTCTGCTAGCCCGCTGTAGCCACCACTCCGGGTAGCCGTGCGGTCTAAGGCGCGCCCCGTTTCGCACGGTTCCCCCGTCTGAGGTTCGAGTCCTCCCTCGGCCGGGCATGGGTGACTGTGTGTTGTTCTTACCGTAAGTTAGTTTAAGTTTAAGTGCCTGGAATGAGATTTTCACTTTGCAGCGGAGTGTGCGCTGATATAAGACTTCCTGGCAGATTAAAACTGTGTGCCCGACCGAGACTCGAACTTTGCCTTTCGCGGGCAAGTACTCTGCCATCTGAGCTACCGAAGCACGACTCACACCCCGTACTCACAGCTTTACTTCTGTCAGTACCTCGTCTCCTACCTTCCAAACTTTACAGAAGCTTTCCTGCGAACCTTGCAGAACTAGCACTCCTGAAAGAAAAGATATTGCGGAGACATGGCTTTGCCACAGCCTGGGGGATGTTTCCAGAATGAGATTTTCACTATGCAGCGGAGTGTGCGTTGATATGAAACTTCCTGGCAGATTAAAACTCAGATGGTAGAGCACTTGCCCACGAAAGGCAAAGGTCCCGAGTTCTAGTCTCGGTCGGGCACACGGTTTTAATCTGCCAGGAAGTTTTAGATTAAGTGGTTTGTAAGCCTAGGGTCCGATGACATCAAGAGTTTGGCCCCTTAGGAATTTACCACAAATTTCCAAAAAATTTCCACTGTAGCCTTCTACTTGCAATCACTCTTCCAGTACCACCTTTCTTAAACCGCCGATACAGGCCTTCACCGTGTCCTCTTTCCCATCTTGCAGTTTCTGCGTTGTCTACTGGGACATAAATTTTCCTTACAATCGTCTTCTCAAATGAACAAATGCCCTTTTCTTCTGCCGGTGTTCTTATCCATGTCTCACAAGCATACAATACGTGTCGCACTAGTGAAATGTATAGCTGTATTTTGCTCTTTTGGGATACGTCGCGTAACAGGTATAAGTGGTTTAAATTGTGGTACACCCACTTTGCAGTTATCATTCTTTATCGCAATTCCTTCTCTATCTCACTTTTATTCGACAATATTGACTTCAGATACTTGACTTTTTCAATTTTTTCAAAATTATGACCGTCTATACTGATGGCGTCCGTATCATTTCGTTGACGAGAGACTACCATATACCTCGTTTTCTCATCGTTGACAAGTGAACGTAGCTAGCTCATTTCTAGCAAAATCGAGTGGTATCTGCTGTCACGTCATTCAGAGTTTCGCTCACAATCAACACATCATCTGCAAATGCAAGGATCGTTTGACTTCCAACCATCTCCGTCAGCCGGCCGCTGGTGGCCGAGCGGTTCTAGGCGCTTCAGTCTGGAACCGCGCGAACACTACGGTCGCAGGTTCGAATACTGCCTCGGGCAAGGATGTGTGTGATGTCCTTAGGTTAGTTGGCTTTAAGTAATTCTAAGGTCTAGGGGACTGATAGTGCTCAGAGCCATTTGAACCGTCAGCCTATTACGGCCAACTGCACGTCTCGCTATTTCCAGTGCTAAGTTGAACAGAATCGCTTAGAGAGGATGGTTCTTTCTCAACCCGTTCTTAAGTATGAAGGGTGCCGACATTTGATTTTTAAGGCGTACTTGGCAACTTCATTCGTTATAACGAGCCTAATGTACTTCACTGGTATGCTGGACTCTCGGATTATCTTCCAGAGGGCAGTCCGATTAATGCTGTCGTCCGCTTCCGGAAGCCAATGAATGTAGGTAAAGGGCGTAATCGAACTGATAAAACTTCTCCATCATGTGACTGGAGTCGTGGTTTCCTGTCAGAGAGGTCACAGTTCGTTGTAACAGACGGCAAGTCATCAAGTAACACAGAAGTGATATCTGATGTTTACCAAGGTAGTGTTATAGACCTTTTACTGATCCTTATCTATATAAACTATTTAGGAGACAATTTGAGCAGTTGTCTGAGGTTGTTTGTAGATGATACTGTCGTTCACCGAGTAGTAAAGTCATCAGAAGATGAAAACAAATTGCCAAACCGTTTAGAAAAGATATCTGTATGGTGAAAAAACGGCAGTTGACTCTAAATAACGAAAAGTGTGAGGTCTTCCGCGTGAGTGCTAACAGAAACCCGTTAAAATTCGATTACACGATAAATCAAATCGGAAGACTAAATTCAACTAAATACCTACGAATTACAGTTACGAACATCTTAAATTGGAAGGAACACACAGAAGATGTTGTTTGAAAGGCTAACCAAACAGTACGTTTTATTGGCAAGACACTTAGAAAATGTAACAGATCTACTGATGAGACTGCCCACACTACACTTGTCTGTCCTCTTTTAGAATACTGTTTCGCGGTGTGGGATCCTTACCAGATAGAACTGAAGGAGTAAATCAAGAAAGTTCGAGGAAGGGCTGCACGTTTCGTACTATCGGGAAAAAGGGTAGAGAGTGTAACTAAAATGATACAGGTTTTGGGATGGACATCATTAAAAAAAAAGCGTTTTTCGTTGCGGTGGAATCTCCTCATGAAATTTCAGTCATCAACTTTCTCATCCGAATGCGAAAATATTTTGTAGACGCCGACCTACATAGGAAGAAGCAATCCTCATAATAAAAAGAGGGAAATCAGAGCTCATACCGAAAGATATAGGTGTTCGTTTATTCCGACGCTGCACGAGATTGGAATAATAGAGAATTACTGTGAAAGTGGTTCGATGAACCCTCTGCCAGGCACTTAAATGTAACTTGCAGAGTGTCCATGTAGATGTAGATTTGTCTTAATGTGAACATGTGATCGGTGGTTGAACGTCCGGGAGTAAATCCACACTGGTATGTGCCTGCAAGCTCTCCGAGAAATGGTTTTAGTAGACTTAGTATTAGAGTGGTGAACACTTTATGTCCTATATCCAGCAGCAAAATCTCTCTATAATTATATACTTTCGTGATATCGCCTTTTTAAAAAAAAAATTGGGTATACGATTACCTTTTTCCATTCCCCCGGATATCTTATCCTTGGTCATATTTTCGCCATAATTTGTCTGAGATCTTCTATTACTGCTCCCCTTAACCCCCCCCCCCCCCGCCTCCGACCCGAAACAACTCAGAATTGATGCCACTACTACCTGGAGGAGCCTTATTGTTTTCAAGGGCGTACAGGATGGTTTTTATCTCATCCGATGGTGGCTCAGAAACTTCTTCTTCTGTCCGTTCTAATCTCTCCAGTTCTTCTGTTTCTACCTGATCTTCATGATTTAGTACTGTGTCAAAATATCTTCCAAAGGCATCTGCTTGCTACGCTGAAAGAACCACTGTTTCCTCATCATCCATTAGGATTAAGGTTTGCGGTCTACAAATACCACTAGCAAACTTTGTTCGCCGAAGAATGGGTGGGTTGGTTTCCTCGAACCCTCAATTTGCATCAATAGTTGTGTCCCATATTATCGCCTCTTCTGCCTTATGATTCTATCTGTCAGCCTTCTTTCCACCGCGTTTACTATCTTTGTCTTGTCAATGGGATTCTTCAGCCTTTCTAATCTTTTTGCTGTTCTAGTCTTCATTGCCTCTTTACGTTCATCAGCAAACCACGGCTTTTTCATTGACTTTGGTTGTTGTCCCAGCTCTTCACTTGCACTGTAGTGACTACTATTACTCTTCAACGCCACATGCGATCCTGTAAATAGACGGATCATGACTTTTTCTTATAAGCACCGTCTCACTTATTCACTAGCAAGCATGCCTTTGTCATGACGAGCCAACATTTCGTTTCTCTTTCGCCATTTGGTGGAGAGTTTCAGTCACAGTTTCAGAATCACTTGAAGATGGTCGAAATTCATATTAGCCACGTGAAATGTCCTTATTTGTACACACACACACGCACTCACACACGCACTCACACACGCACTCACACACTCACACACACGCACACACACACACACACACACACACACACACACACACACACTGTACGAAAATTATTTCAGTAATTTCCGATTGTAAACAACTTAATGACGATAAATATTTCAAAACTCTTAGTTTTGTATGTTATATCCTAAGTTCCTTACTTTTAACTCATTGTTTTGCCTTCTGTCCAGTTTAAGCAACGGAAGGTCCAAATAAAACAATCGGCTTCGTAATTTGGACAATTCACACATTTCCAAATTGTATATGATACCCATTTGTGCCATGTGTTCATTCAAAATATATCACCTAATGAAACTGTGCAAAATGTAACTATTTATACAGTACGTTTTTTCAATTAGATACATAATAAAAGCATGGGACAACAAAATAAACAAAAAGTAGTCCGATATATGCAACCTTCTTCTACTGACAATGCCTGCATCCAACATTCTACTCGATCTGTAAGTACGTTATCACCTACACATTGCAACAGTATGTCAGGAATGTTACTGTCCTATTCTGCAAGGCAAGTGAACGCACTATATCAAATCTTCGTGGCTACTCGCTATTTAAAGGACTAGGCGTTTCCCATTTGAAGTGATGCATAAAACATACAGCTCTTGACTTTAAAAAATTACGTTTGTTTGAACAGTAATGATGTCAAAATGAGATAATTTATGCTCTTCACACTTCTCTGGTAAAAAATTACCACCCGACTGATGAGATGAAGCGAGCGTTAGCAACGTAATTAGGCCGTCAGAAACGCAAATGCCCACTATGTTCACTAACGATGCAAAGGGATGGCGTAGAAAAATAAAAGCCCCCCCCCCCCCCCGACTCCTTCTCTTGCACAGTATTTAATTAGGCCTTTGGCGGACGAATTTCTGCCTGAATATGCCGCGTTAAATTCTCTCCAGAAAGCGTGGACCTGAAAGCGTAACAGTTCAAAGTTTTGGCGTTATCTGACGAAATGCGTGTCAAACGAAGTTCGTCAGTCAAGGTGCTTTATAGAACACAAAGTTACTTCTTAAAATTTAGTTCGTTGCGTATTTCGCTGTGTGAACCTTTGTATTCAATGCAAAAAGCGGTGTATGTGAAACGGGTTGTAGCGAACACATTTGTACGGTGACCAACAGCCTATACCGAATAAAGACACGACAGTCAAATGGTGTTATTCCTTGGGTATATCTACGTATTGCACATGTTCAGAGTATTTAGCTTACGACGCTCGCATGTTACACTACAGAACGCTCTGGGTGCCATATCTACTATAACCGTCACATGATAGCACGTATAATATTTATTCATAACATATAGAAATGGGAAAAACAGTTCCAAAGGAAAACAATGAAACTTTACCATTATGAAAATCCGCTTTTCAGGATGAAGCTTTTTGTAAAATATTGCGTCTTTCATCATCTTTTACGTTATTTGATTTCATATTTAGCTTTCGCTACTGTGTGGCTGTTCTTTTATTACCGACTCCTTTGTTACGAAGAAAAGTAGGCATGGTCTTTAAAGTGGTGAACAACGGCTATTTCACGTAATAATAATAAAGTGGTTGTAGTTTAGCTACCGAACGACGATAGTGTGGGAAAAACGCTGTGCAAAAGAAATAAAATTATATTCATCTTTAATGTCGCATTATATGTTAATATCAGACTGCTTCCGTTTCAGTAACGGAATTGAAACGTATTGAAGCTTGTAAATTCTAGCTGATAGCTCCTGTTACTCATATCACTTAGCACATACGACCATTAGTGTTAGTGATCAGTTAGATTTATAACGTCAGTGTTGCTAAGCAGTGGTCACAAAATAGCTATATACGGAAATAATGTTAAAATGGACATTTTACGATGTGTCACTGTTGAGAGGATAAAACTCCTCCCTTGCCTCGTGCTGCATTCAGTGCAACTAAATTTGAGAATTCATGTACAGAGAAAATTGTAAAAGATACCAATACAAAAGCTTGCAAAAGGCGTAGTCCTTCTGGCCAAAAAACAGGTGACCTGTAAAATTGAACTGGAGGATAATCTTTATATGGATGAAGTGGAGGTTTACTATCTTTTGGTTCAAAAAACCGATTTTTTAAAATTGTATTTTTGGATCCGGAAAGGTGTTTAGAATCCTCTCCTGAAACGGTTTTTCCGAATACGGAACGGATATGTTTGTTATTCGCGGTTGAACAAAAAAATGCACCTGCCTGAAATCGACCTTTTTGAAGTTGTTTTTTTTTCGGGAATTTCGACTTTGTAGCCGCGATTAATTATTCTGTGTGCTTGCCCACGGATCAAGTGATCAAGTGATCAAGGAGCTTATGACCTACTACGGCTTGGCAATACGACGGCATTCCATTTCGGTGTAACAGATGAAGAAGGCAATTTGGACAACGTATTTCCACAAGCGTTCGACGGATGACCACCCACTATACCAAAATTGTCCGATTGGGGAAACTAGTTAATGCAAGTGGCTCATTGCTGAGGTTATCGGAAATCTGGACGAATATCGACACGACCAGCCGCTCTCCAAAGAAGTTCAAAAAGTGATTCATCCGATGTACGAGGAGGCCCTTTCGGAGGACAACTTATTGTACCGGTACTTGGAAGGAAACACACAAAATTGAAATGAAAGTTTGAACGCTTGTGTTTGGTAGTTAGCCCCCAAGCATTTGCATTCTGCTGCAAAGATTGTGGAGATTGCGGCTTTCCTGGCAGTGAGTAACTTCAACGAAGGGTATTCAGCAATTCTGAAGACCATGACAACGATGGACTTAACTCTGGGACTCTATTCGACGCAGTTCGCCAAGCATTTGGACAACCACCGGATTCAAACGGCCGAAAACCGCTTGTCACCGGCCGTACGAGCGACTCTGGAGCAAAGCACGATGGCTCAGATCGAGCAGAACGCGCTGTATGACGAATGACTAGTTTATGGACCCGGAATAGCAGAATGGACATAAGTTGCAAAACATTGCGTTTATATGTAGTAAAAACTTCAAACGCGTTTTTCTCGAAATGACTTTTTGTATCTCGCGGTATGGTAACTTCAAATCTACTAAACCGATTGGCAGGATTTTTTTCTTTCCGATGAAGCTAACTTAATTGTCCAGGGGTGTACCACTTTTATTCCGTTCCATCCACTATAAATATTTTTACTTGGCCGACGAAGTCGAAAAATCGACGAAAAGAAACCCTATTTTGTTTCAAATAGCCGCTATTTTGTTTCCTATGGTCCAAATAATGTAAGCTAGGTACAACTCCCAAAGAATCTTATATACTTCGCTAACGTAAACTCATTTCAGACGAACCGGCTGACGTATGACACACCGCGCGTGGAGGCTTACATCGAAATTTTTTTCGTTCCGACGGCACTTCCACCCTTGCTCTTTAACGTTTCCGGTCGAAAAAATTTCAGTTTGTAGAGGAAATACCAATAAACATTTTGACCAAATTTGACATTGCTATCTGTAACACATACCAAGAAAACGATTCTCAAAGAATATGCCTTTTTCGGGCCAAAGATAGTAAACCTCCGCTTAAAGTGTCTGACAACAGGTGTGAAGCAACTAGAAGACATAGCCGGACCTCAATGGTAAGTTCACACACGTAATCACAACCATGGAGTGTGTAAATGATTTGAGTTGCAGTTCTCTGTAACAGGTAGACCGGCTACCAGGTCGGGTTAGTATTTATTGTGTTTAGTGTTGTTACGAGGCCAGGTAGAGTAAAGGACGAGAACAGCGATAGATGTTCAGTGATCATCGTTAACAACAAAGAGATGCAGCGTACTCGTATGAGCAAGCATTATCAGCATCTGACAGCCTTTAAAAGGGACCTTATTGGGGGTCTCCATTAGGATAGTTATATGAATCGTGCAGTATTCAGATTTGTGAGGCATTCGGATGGACTGCAGCGGAATGTGTAGGCAGGAATACTCGTCAAAGTTTCCCGTCAATTGTGGCTGACTACCACAAGGAAGGATCACCGTGTTATGCACCAAGCACATTGCAACTCTTTCATACCTTACTTGCCATCTGAACACGAGCAATGAACTAACCGCAAACTATTGTCACCCGGGACCATAGTCTGGATACTATCAGCAGCTGGACTATGGAATTACCGCCCCATGTGTAGGTTGTCGTTAAGAGCACAGCAGAAAATGCTGCCAAGACAGGAAAGCATTTACAGCTGATAAATGGCGTCGCAAATATTAAGCGACGAAACGCTGTTCCCCACTGTCTCAGATGACTTTAATTGATGAGTGTGACGACGACGTAAGAGCTCCCATTCGTCCAACGTTTTTGAGGCACATCAGTATTACTTCTTGAGTCATGGGAAGGGGGGGGGGGGGGAGGCGTTGGGTATTACTTCAGGTCACACCTGACAGTGATTTGGTGAATCTGACGGCAGAACTTTACGTCACGGACTATCTGTATCCTAATGTGTTACCTCTCGTGTGACAGTATCGTGATGCCGTTTTTCAACAGGATAATGCTCGTCCACACACGACACATACTTCTAGCAACTGTCTATGTTATAGTGAGCTGTTTTAGTGGCCTGGAACATGTGTATGAGCAGCCCAGTTCCAGTTTCCACGAAATTAAGGATGAGTTACATCAGCTGTAGGCCAGCTTGTCTCATAACAAGATACAAAGGCTCTATAATCCCCTCCAAACGAATAAGTGAGTGCGTGCATGCAATCCAGAGGGGGGTGCAACGCCATTATGATAAATGGTCTCTACTGCCATTTCTGTGCAAACTTCACTGGATTTTGTAATCACTAAAATAACATCTCATATTTTTGAACGCGTGAAGTTTCATTTCGTTTCCGCCTCCACTTCTGCATGCTTCACTGTTTTTGTCTAGAAATGCATCAGATAAACGAAATTACGACAAAGGTGATAAACACAAATAGAAAAAGAAAGAAGCTTTTCTTAATATAACTAGACACCATAGAGATGCACAAGATGTGGAAAACTCATTTTAATTCTTAAGATTACACTGGAGAGCAGAAGCAACGAAGATATCGTACGTAAGAGAATCCTACTCGTATCACACATCAATATGGTATTGAGAAATATTGTTCCTGAAAATTAGCTCAAATGGCTCTGAGCACAATGGGACTTAACATCTGAGGTCATGAGTTCCCTAGAACTTAGAACTACTTAAACCTAAGTACATTACACACATCCATGCCCGAGGCAGCATTCGAACCTGCGACGTAGCGATCACGCGGTTCCAGACTGTAGCGCCTAGAACCGCTCGGCCACATCGGCCGGCGTTCCTGAAAGTGCACATCCGTTGCAAAGCACTTGTGGAAGGGAACATAGACTACGGATAATTCCGATTAAGTATCGTGCTGCATTTAAAATGCCGTACTGTCAAAGAACTTTGAGCGAAGTCTAGCCGAATAAAGTTGTGATTCTAAATGTCTTGTGACGAGCAAACTGCAGGGGTCGCCTCTACGACAGACTAACATCGCACAGAGCAGTGTCCGTCGCAGTAGAAGAACTTATAGACCACCAGCCTGTGCACTATTTCAGTTGTAATTATGCTACACTGCGTTATCATCGACAGTTTCCACGTATTGTCGTGTTATTGAACATAGAGTGACGTCGATATACCACTGCCCTAGTAGTAATGCATAAACCTAACAGGAACAATGGTTCTTCGTTGATTTTATATGTACAATTCACTCCAAGTCAGTTACCAAAGTATCTATCATTTGCTCACACTCCCATCATTGGAATGGTTTTGTCATGTTACACTGTGGTAAGGCGACTGTTAATTATTAGCACTTATTTAGCCCAACAGTTGGTGATGTGCCTTACAAATGTCTGTTACAGATACATTATGAAAGACGATGGGTCTGCAATGTACAGGGCATCCGATCTTCTATTGGCTGACGTTATGGTCCAGCCACACAATATGACTCTCATGGATAGTACAGAATAAAAGTTTAGAAGAACGTAATTAACAGATAAAAACATGTACTCTTTATAGGATGTAGAATAACATCCCCTGCCAGTTACAAGTGGAGGAGATTTATTGAAGTCACGACCAGTTGCGGACTCGCATCCATCTTGCGGTTTTTATGCATTCATTTTCATGTTTTCAGTATTTCAGTTCATTGTATTAAAAAAAGCCAACAATATTTGATATTGACCAAATAGCCCCAAGTGAAGGTAATGGAAGTGTTAAAGTGACATATTTAGAAAATTGTAATCGCATATTTTTCACGTTTTTTTACAGAAAAATTAGATTTACACATATTAACTGCACATTTAATACCATAGTAATTATCTGAATTGCTATGTTACACCTTTAACACAGTAACAGCACTTTACACATTAAGAGCTGAGAGCTGTAGATAAGACATAAACTCACAACGTCCAGTGTGTTTACATTCGAATACACAGTTTCTGGTCAAAGAACATAGGTCTAAGATGTATCAAAATGTTTCACACGTGGAAGCAGAGCAGATATTACAAAATACGAAAGTGAAAACTATTCCATGATTGTGGAATCACACTGTCGTTTGTAATATGCAGAATGGTTGCTGGCATGTTATGTTAGGTTAAATATTCATTGTAAAATAATATACATCAAATAAATTGGAAATTTATGTAAAAAGATCTATTGTCATACACTGGATTTTCCTAAGATTTGTACAAATCAAGTATTTAGATGCAATTATTTTTTCTATTGTAAGGCTTTTATAATATAGGATTTTCTGATGACGTAGCACTTTTTGAGGACTGGTTGTGAGACAGCAATGAGCTACCCTTTTGTTTCGAAATACTTCATGATTTTCGGATAGTTTCTAAGGACTATACGTTTATTGAGAACCCATCCCATAAAGGTACTGTCACTGTGACGGAGTTCGCCAGCACCCATTATGGATGAAATGCTTATATATACTCTGTAGATCATTATATGCTAGATAAGAACATGCCACTCTCATCTCTTCCAAACAATAGAAACATGAACACTCATTAAAGTCGCAGTAACATTAATACGCCATCTGATGCTCAGCTATTGAAAATATATACTTCTTAATCTCAGTAAATTGGATTCACGTCAGGGCCTTGGGATCTCATATGAAAGTGAGCAAGCGATGATTCGGTAAGTTTTGTGGTCTTCAATGCGAAGAATAGTGTTGTTTTGGGTGGATCTATTCCACTCGTTGCTCCAGGGAACATCATAACATTCACGAATTCTAAAACAATTACACTTACTCCCAACTGTTCGCTTGGTCCGTTGGGCCCCAATAACCAAAGTTGATGTAATTTAACAAAAATATGAATTATGAAAATTCGAAGGAAACTATGTATTGCTACAAGAATTTATTTTGTTTTGTTTTTTTTGACTTTTCTTGTAAAATAAGAAAGGCAGTTAAATAAAATTTTTACTTTCAGAAATAACTTTAACTTGATATAAATTAATAATGACTGTAAAGTACAATTTAGTTTCAAAGCAGTTAAAATCTTCACTAATTTCTTGGGTCACTCCTCTCCTAAATTGTTTCCTAATTTTAACCTAACAAGTGTGTAACTGGAGATGATGCGATCAATGGACTTAAGCTAGAAGGGAAATTAGGCACTAATGGACTATTTGTAATAGTGGATTACTGTTTTGAATAAATTAATCACATGAACTTTAACTGAATAACTTAATCGTTAATAGAAAAAGTCATAAAAACCAAATAAAACACAACTTTACTCAATGGCTTTTTCTTAATATCCTAGTTCTTCTTAACCCTGGTGAGAACACGTCCCAAACAATCGGACGGGAGGGTAGCCGGCTTATTAGGCATAATCTGAAATCAATGCAGTGTACCGTAACAGAGTAAATACAGCGTGTCAGAAGGTCTTTGTTATGATTAGAAGGGAAAAGGTCCTTTCGAGGAAGTATCACCGTTCTACTTACACAAATGATCTCGAATAAAATTTTTTAGGCAGTTATCTAATGGAACATTGCTAGCAGAAACTGTATCACTGCAAGTCGATATAATATTGAGTGAATATCCCGATGTAGTTGAACTGCATTGTAAACTTAACTACAGTAAAGGGATATTAAAATTCAATGGCATCATAGATATGGACACTGTGGAGTTTAAGGAACAGTACGGTGAGGCAGGTGTCACCGAAGTGCAATGCATGCAGTCGAGTGAATGAAACGCAGGGAAAAAAAAGAATAATTTACATAGGCATTTCATTTACCAGTTTAGCCAGATTATGTTAAAGCAAGTTTCTCTGTGTTTACATTCAGTAGCTAATTTCACGATAATTTTGGGAAAAATTCACCTCATTGAGATAATATCATCAGAACGTGGGAGCAGTTCATATAAATTACTGTTGGCTATCGTTCCAGAGATTTCTCCAATGACTGTAGCAGGTTGATCACTCTTTCACAGCAAAGGTCTACAGATTGTAAGAAAACAATAACCAAAAACTGAGTGGTCGTAGATGAAATTATGGAGCATAAGAACACATGTTCGGGAACGTTACCCATTGATATTACTGAGTGTTAACTTACATCTACCGCCTGGTTTTATTTTGACAACTGACTTTAGTGTGCACTTCGATGGATGACAATACGGTTTTCTTGCCATGGGCCTGACAACATTCAATATGTAAGATTGTATGAAATGCATCCACACAGTAGAGACTGCTAAGCGTAGCTTCATGCTACGTAATATGCAGTCCTATCCTCGATTTGTTATCCTTCTACAGTCACCTAAATTTCGACTGTATCATTTTTGTTACGCTCTACTTAATATTTAATCTCGCTTATCGTTAACACTATTTCTCTTTCTTCATAAATTAGTAAAAAACATGAATGTAATAATAGAACCAAGAATAACTTGTGCAAAACTTTGGAAGTGTCAGGTAGCTACATGGTGTGAAATCTTGCACTGGTGTTCCGTACACAAGAGCTTGGTTCCGATACAGCAGGTCCTCCTGCAATAGTCGCCAGACGAACATGTAGTTCACTTTGGATGCTGCAGCTACGAGTCACATACTGATGCTAGCATCGTCAGCGGCATGATGAATTGTCGCCTCCCGTTGCGTTATCCACGTCCTTCTATGCCTCCGCTGGTCGAGGATATCGGGATTTCAAATGCCCCACGTTCCCTAAAATGGGTCTGCAGCTCGCCGTCTAGTGGCTAGGGTTGCTACCTCCGGACAACGGGATCCAGGGTTCGACTCCCGACCGGTTTGAGTATTTTCTCTGCCTGGGGACAGGGTGTTTGTGTTGTTCTCATCATTTCATCGCCATCATCATCATTCGTGACAGTTTCAGTGACTGTGAAAAGCATTGGACTGGGAACGAGTTGGAGTTTGTACGGCCGTTGATGACCGCGCTGTTGAGAGCCCCACAAAGCAAGCATCATCATCCCTAAAACGGCTTCTAATGTTTTCCTGTCGGGGTACCTTTGTTCTGGAAATCTCTCCGGGTGCAAACGTCTGCTAATCCGTACATCAAATGGGCATCTGCCATCTCTCCATCCATCTCTCCATGTGTGTACACTGCCATTGCACGAGCTAAGTCTGTGATTAACTTCATGTAGTAAACCACGTGATAGCAACTGTCATACTGATCGCTGGAACAGTTGTTACATGGAAACATGCAATCTCGTTCGTCGCATAGCAACAAAACACTGACGGCACACAACAGCCAGACGTCACCAAGAAAGAATGCTCCCCATATTTGTAAGATTCTGTTCTTGTGTCTTTCCCACGATTTATAAATTGCAGAAAATGAGTTGTAACATGGAAAGAAAGCGTTTACACACCCATGTCCATATAACATACACTACGTGATCAATACTATCCGGACACCTTGTAAGTAGGCTGTTTAGGTTTTTTTATTGGTAACACCGCCGCCACGTAGCGCTCTGTATGAAAATCACTGGCTGTGCCGTGTGCAGTCTGTGGCTGGTTTGCATTGTTGTCTGCCATTGTAGTGTTGGGCAGCGGCAGCTGGATGCTAACAGCACGTAGCGTTGCGCAGTTGGAGGTGAGCCGCCAGCAGTGGTGGATGTGGGGAGAGAGATGGCGGAGTTCTGAAATTTGTAAGACTGGATGTCATGAACTGCTATATATATTATGACTATTAAGGTAAATACATTGTTTGTTCTCTATCAAAATCTTTCATTTGCTAACTATGCCTATCAGTAGTTAGTACCTTCAGTAGTTTGAATCTTTTTTTAGTTGGCAGTAGTGGCGCTCGCTGTATTGCAGTAGCTTGAGTAACGAAGATTTTTGTGTGGTAAGTGATTTGTGAAACGTATAGGTTAATGTTAGTGAAGGCCATTCTTTCGTAGGGACTTTTGGAAGTCAGATTGCGTTGCGCTAAAAATATTGTGTGTCAGTTTAAGCACAGTCGTGTATAATTTTTCTAAGGGGACGTTTCAACCTCGCAGAAAATGACTTACGAGTTCGTGGCGACCTCCATCGGTAATGTTGGAATTCAATACGGTGTTAGCCGAGCCTTAGCCTTGATGACAGCTTCCACTCTCGCAAGCATGCGTTCAATCAGGTGCTGCAAGTTCTTGTGGAGAATTGCAGCTCATTGTTCACGAAGTGCTGCACTGAGGAGACGTATCGATGTTGGTTGATGAGGCTTGGCACGAAGTCAGCGTTCTGAAATGTCTCAAAGTGGTTCTGTAATAATCAGGTTAGGACTCTGTGCAGATCAGTCCATTACAGGTATGTTATTGTTGTGTAACCACCCCGCCACAGGACGTGTGCATTATGACCAGTTGCTCGATCGTGTTGAAAAATGCAGTCGCCATCCCCGAATTGCTCTTCTACAGCGGGAGGCTTAAAACATCAATGTAGGCTGTGCCGTCATAGTGCCACGCAAAACAAAAATAGGTGAAAGCCTCCTCTATGAAAAACACGACCAAACCATAACACCACTGTCACCGAATTTACTGTTGGCACTACACAACCTAGCAGATGGCATTCACCGGGAATTCGCCATACGCACAACCTGCCATGGAATTGCCACATCGTGTACCGTGATTCTTCGCTCCACACAACGTTATTGCACTCTTTAATCGTCCAATGTTTACGCTCCTTACAAAAAGCGAGGCGTCGTTTGGCTTTTACCGGCGTGATGTGTGGCATGTGAGCAGCCGCTCGGCTATGTAATCCAAGTTCCCTCACCTCCCGCCTAACTGTCATAGTACTTGCAGTGGATCCTGATATAGTTTGGAATTCCTGTGTGATGGTCTGGATAGATGTCTGCCTATTACACAGGACCCTTTTCAACTGTCGGCGGTCTCTGTCAGTCAATAGACGAGGTCGGCCTGTACGCTTTTGTGTAGTACGTGTCCCTTGACGTTTCCACTTCATTATCACATCGGAAACAATGGGATTATGGATGCTTAGGGGTGTGGAATTCTCGCTTACAGACGTGTGACACAAATGAAATCTCGTACGACACAAGTGACACCCAATCACCTGACCACTCTCGAAGTCCAAGAGTTCCGAGGAGCCCCCCATTCTCCTCTCTCATGTTGTCTAATGATTACTGAGGTCACTGATATGGATTATCTGGCAGTAGGTGGTAGCACAATGCACCTAATATGAAAAACGTTGGTTTTTATGTGTGTCCAGATACTTTTGATCACATAGTGTAATTTCACTGTCTACGTGTGAGGAATGTGTAGTGCAATTTTTGGCGTAAAACGTTATTGCACTCTGCATACGCTGAGTTGCCCTGAAGAACGCAGCAGGAGGTCGGTCGGAACAGCGGAAGTTTAGTTGTTCCAGTAGTTAACAGTGACGCCTCCAAGTACCAAATATTATTCTATACAAATATATCCACTGCCGCAAAAAAAGGAAGGATGAAGCACTCAGCAGAGGACTAGGAAAAGGAATGAAACTTTAGGGTCGAAACAATAAGCGGTCCTTTACTAGTGCTCAAAAAATATAGTCAAATTTGCAAAAGGACTTCACAGTATAAACCAGCTTATCAGTGTGACGTGGGCCCCCCTCTGGCCTGGATGCATGCTCTGATTCGGTTGGGAAGGGATTCAGCCGGCCAGTGTGGCCGAGCGGTTCTGGGTGCTTCAGTCCGGAACCGCGCGACTGCTACGGTCGCAGGTTCGAGTCCTGCCTCGGGCATGGATGTGTGTGATGTCCTTAGGTTAGTTAGGTTTTAGTTGTTCTACGTTCTAGGGGACTGATGACATCAGAAGTTAAGTCCCATAGTGCTCAGAGCCATTTGAAGGGAGTCATAAAGGCAGCGTGTCCACTCGTGATGCAAGCTGGCCTGCAATTGTTTCAACTGGTTATTGGTCTCCTGGATATTGACGCTGGGACAAAGCTCGTGTTCGGTACTACGGCACTGTCGCCTGAGAGGTAACACATGAGGCCACGGGATGTCAGTGCTGCGTTACTGTGCTGTGCGTGTTCACTAAATCAACACCATCTGGGTCCTGAAGCCGTACACGACGGCTTACCACACAATGATACGAAGAGTAACACCGTTGTGTTTCTGTGGAACTTGGCGTGATTCTACCATTGGGCCAAATGGAGACATACGTTACGACCCTCTTAACAACTCTTACAGGTGTTGATAAGACTCTCTCCCACGACTGCACAACATCTGTTCGTCCTTGACAATATCTGACGTTTTTCACACCCTTATACTGGTATAGACTAAAAGCTATTACCTATCACAGAGAATTGAGCTATATTCACTTAACTGGTGTCTCTGTGTACTTAGCTACATTGCCATCCTACCATATCGTCTGAATTTTTCGGTTTGTATGTCAGGCAGGGCATTTGAAACAGACTGTTACAGAAAAACTTAAAATTAATGTAGCAGGGTTTGAGAGTAGTGCCGGCCGGTGTGGCCGTGCGGTTCTAGGCACCTCAGTTAGGAACCGCGTGACTTCTACGGTCGCAGGTTCGAATCCTGCCTCGGGCATGGATGTGTGTGACGTCCTTAGATTAGTTAGGTTTAAGTAGTTCTAAGTTCTAGGGGACTGATGACCTTAGATATTAAGTCTGTTTTTTTTGGCTGAAGAGTCAACACCGTGTTACTAGAGGAGGCCGAAAGGCCCGCGTTTTAGTTCAAGCGGGCTCGCGTGAGTTGGGAAGAACTATACTGACGTAAGGTCTGGAACATGACAAGGAATTAGCATTCAGAAAGCGGACGGCATTAATGATGAACGTCGCTCTTGACGGTACATGAGTCACAATACTGTCTATTCAGAAGACACAGTAACTGAACATGGCGCCTTGCTAAGTCATAGCAAATGATAGCTGAAGGCTATACTAAACTGCCGTCTGGGCAAAAGAGAGCGTATGTAATCAGTGAACCATCGCTAGAAAAGTCGGCTGTACAACTGGGGCGAGTGCTAGGGAGTCTCTCCTGACTATACCTGGCGGCGCTCGGTCTGCTGCCACTGATAGTGGCGACACACGGGTCCGACGTATAGCAACGGACCGCGGCCGATTTAAAGGCTACCACCTAGCAAGTGTGGGGTCTGGTGGTGACACCACAGAGTCCCATAGTGCTCAGAGGAATTTGAACCATTTGACATTATAAGTAGTAGCAGTATGATACCGTAATTGTGGATGGAGTTAAACATTTTCATTGGATTATACACTTATTTTCACAACACGGTGGCCTCTATCTGCAGTTCCTGCAGAATACAATTTATGTAATGTACCGTAATGAAAGTGAATCCAATGCCAAAATTGCTCTCAAGATGTGTGTACACCGGGAGCGATTACAATTATAAGTCGAAATACCTCGCTGTACATTCACCGATTCACTGCACATTCCTCGCAGGGATATTGGAGCTTCATGGTAGTCGTTTTGTGTAGGTTACAGTCACAACTCCCGTCAATTTACATTCGTCATATTCTCAAAGAAATGGCTCTTAGCGCTATGGGACTTAACATCTGAGGTCATTAGTCCCCTAGAACTTAGAACTACTTAAACGTAACTAACCTAAGGACACCACACACATCCATGCCCGAGGCAGGATTCGAACCTGCGACCGTAGCGGCCGCGCGGTTCCAGACTGAAGCACCTACAACCTCTGGGCCACACTGGCCGGCTCATATTCTCATTCAGTACTACTGTTTGTATGGTTGCCCACAATAAGAATAGAAATTACTTTAAATTAAAATATTTGTGAAAAACGCCTCAGAAGTTTGCTTGATTTTGCTCTTTTCCTTCTAGATGATTTAGTTGTTTACTACATGTTTGTTACGACGCTTCGGAACATGCTGTGTTCTGTCTTCTGATGTTCAATTCACAGCGAATTGCTCTACGTTAGGTCTCTTCATCTCTCAACGCTGCATATCGCTCATTGAAATCAGGAACAATATCAAAACTCGGATTTCTTAAAAAGTTTAAGCATTGAAAATGTATGCAAAGTTTTCTCACTGTTTTACCTAAGCTATGTTTGACTACTGTTGTGAAATTATTTGTGAATTCTTTTGTTATTTTGTTCTCTATCTCGCAATGCGCACGGTTGTCATCTCTGTTAGTACGGGAATAAAAGTCACGAATTTAGTCACCAAATACAGCTGCTCAGCGAACACGGTATTAAAATATTTTTCTTCTCAGGCGTGGCATACTACGCATGAAGTTTTGCGTCTGAAAAATTATTTCATCAGCATTCTTTTCACTATTTTTTCTATTGCTACTATCTTAGTGATAAGCTAATGTAACTCACAGAGGAGTGTTGCTGAAGTTGTTACGTTGCTTATTACATGTCATTTATGAAGCTGCATTAAAAAATTTGAAATTTATACGCGAATATAAAAACCACACGTAACTGCGATAGTTGCAACATTTTTCACTGACAATTTTTGCTAGAAACGTTGCGTGCTTTTCACTGTGTCACACGTTTTCTGTCAAGCTGCCAGAGCAAATGAGATCGGTTGCAGAATTTATGGTCACTCGCAGTACCATGGAGTTTGTCGCGACGAGTAAACCATAGATCTCACCCCAAAGTGCTTTTTATTGGTGATCAGAGACTTTGTGAACTGCATAGCAATCAATTGTCCATTCTGGGACGGCCACTGAATAAAACTAATTCTGCTCTCTGGTGATCGACAATTCTTCTGTAAACGCCACTTCCAGAGACTCCTGTCGTTCCAGCTTGAATAAGAAACCGTCCAATAATCTGTTCGCGGACCTCTCAGCGGTCTCTATTTTAACAGAAGACCATGTGTGGTTTTAATATCGTGGAACACATGAAATCCATTACACGACGACGTTTGCTTTGTCTCGAGTAAGTCATTCGTTGTTTGACTACGCGACGGAATCGTTTTATTAACTCAACGAAAATGAATTTTATCCAAGCGAGCTATAACCGATTTTTAATTCTTCCGGGGACAAAGGGAGCAGCTTTTTCTCTTCGGTATCCGACATCAGACTTAGAGGAAAAAAGATTCCTCATTTGGTCGAATTAGCCATTTTTTACTGAATGCATATCGCCACGTGCGAATCATGAGTCCACCATTGTATATCAACTATTCTTTTATGCATTCCACCAACATTGAACCCTCTGAGTGATGGAATCTACTCTTACCCCAAAATTCAGACAGCCGTTACTACTTTTTTCAGATTGGAATCCTGGTTCATGTTCCTGCTGAATGTGTTTAAAAAATTCTCTCTCTGTTTTTATTTTTACTTTTTTTATGAAAAAGAAGACTGGTATTTGTTGCACATTAATTCGTGATCTTTCATTTACTATACTACGAGCTTAACGCTTCGTCACCATAGTCAGAGTAAATCGAAGGAAGCAAAATATTGAATCAGTAGTTCATAAACGCATTCATCCACCATTAAGAGTGTGTACATAATTTATCTCACACGAATGTCACGTCAGAGTGGCGTGAATGTTCAGCAATGACGCATGCCTTCGCTACACCACAACAAGAATAAACAACGGGTATTATGAAACGTATAGCGAAAACGGTGCACAGTTGTCTTTGAATGGGTAACAATAAGAGGACATTAGTTCAGGGATACTTACTTTTTGTGCTGTGGAACTGTGTGACATAATATGTCAGTTGCAGATCCTGTTAATTAGACATGTGATGTACTGCTATTTTTGGTTAATAGGACTACATACAAACTATCCCAAGTGTTCCGCTCAAGCGTCAACTTCAGTGACTCCTTAACATGCACATAAAAGTGAGACAAGTTGTCTCACGGCTTTGAGCAGTTCGCACGTAAGAACAGATTTTTCTTCCATCTACATTTCTTATCAACACCGTAAAATTATTGGCAGTACATGTCAGGGTGGAGGCCAAGGAGCGTCCGCGCTGAGGTGCTTCGATGTGCAGCATTGGAAGTGTGCAAGAGTAAGGGTGCAGCCCATGGTAGCACGACAGTTATCATAACCTGCTTTCATCTTTAGGCAGTTGCCCTACGTCTTAAGAAAACTACTGCTACTGTGTTGCAATACAAGGTCAAATGGCGTGATACGGTCCTAGGCTATACGATCTCTCAAGTTTGTCAAACAGCCCTGTAGTCGGAAGGCCATGGATTCGACAGAAGGCGTCTGTAATTTTCTTAATGGTAGTCTGAAAGGAAAGAAAATAATCAAGTGCACAACTCCCTGTCTAAAAAAAAATCCTGAAGAAAACTGTCATTAAGAAGAAAGTAAGGAATGAAAATGAGTTGAAGAAGTGCGGGTCTGCTTTTCCAAACAGCCAGAAAAAAAAAGGAAAGGGAAAACAGCAATAAGGAAGAATCGCCATAGTCACCGGAAGTATTGCATGGTTCTCACACTTGTGATGGCAATGGTTGCGACAGAAAATTTACTGGCATGTCCAAATCGCTTCCGACATGTAGACAAGATCCTTACTAATTACGTTACATCTGTGGAGAAGTAGGTAAGGGCAAGTGCTAGAGGTGTGTTGAGTGCTCTGCTTGGAATCGTGTTGCATGCATCGGAGAAGACTCTGAAGGTATGATGACGGCTTAGTCAAGAAGTGAACGTTCCATAAATTTTCGAAATTTGTTGATAAAAGCGATTACCCGTTGAAAAGTCTATGTTGGATTCCTTTCATGTTAATTTCTTAAATCCGTTGTCATTTACGGCATAAATTCCTCTCCTAAATTTACTGTGGTGTTTCTGACTATCTGCGAGGAGACTGAGCAGTGGAACGTGTTACTTTTACACATAAACAAGAACGATCTGTCACACTACTACACTTTAAAGCACAGTTTATATCTAATTCATATATGTAATTCATGTCACACAGTCTCATACCTAACCTACATACGCTTTCTTTTATATACAGTATGTGATAAGATACTGTCATGCCCCTTCCCTTCTGTGTGAAAGAATGAATGAGCAAATATATTTCTAGTTGCATGCTGGATGGTAGTAGACAAGCCTGTCTGCTAGAGAACAGTAGGACCAACGTCGGAACAGGTGGCTACGCTTTCTAAAAGCAAAGAGGTTTCTATCCTTAGTATTGTCCTGTCCGTCCCTTGTCATGTTGGTACAGGAGGTTGCCCCCCTGGTCACTTCCGATTTGTATACGGAAGCACCCTTGGTAGGAACGCAGGTCAGTCTGTCCGTGGCGAGCTTCTGAAGTGGTAAGATCTCCGGCTAAGCGCGTGTCTGCTAAGTTGGCAGGACAATGGATTTATTAAGTTCAGCCTAACTGAAAATTTAATCACCTTTATTTCAGATTTAGCTCTAAAATATCTACTGTTATCTTAAATTACAACGCAGTGTATTTCGAGTGTGAACTTCAGAATATTTTCCAGTAGTTGCTTAGTCATTACTTTGTGAGTAAAGTGGAACCACGTGTTGATCAGTAACTCTAACTAAGATCATCAATCTTAAATGCGAATGTGCGTGAGATTATAACGTCTCGCCTTAACAATATTTTTTTTTAATATAGCAACTTTGTGTTCAAGTCACGTGGGGTGTACTTTGTGGGGCCAGTACCACGTGCTTATACAATTGTTGGATCCATCAGGTTAATAGTAACACGATAGTAACCAGTTCGAGGTTTTTCTTTTGTAAATTTATTTTCGATCTAATGTATTGTAATTATCTAAATTATTGTGGAGTTACACTATTTGTGCAAACCAAGTTGACCACGTGAAGCATGTGGTGTAATCATCAAAGTAGCCCTCAGCTATTCTTTTCGGGAAGATTTCACAGAGAGTTAGTATGAATTTAGTATACCAGTGTGTGGTAATTACATGACGGACAGGATTGCGCTACGAACGTAACTTCTTTGGGTGAACATTGAATCGGTTGGTTGTGGTTAATTTCCTCTCGCGTACGTTTCAACATTCTTCGTGTGTTAATTTATGAATGCAGTGTTCTATGCAGTCTCCCAATCTTGGCTCCATATTTGATGTGTTCCGTAAGATTACAAACTCACATTTTCAAAATCCTAAATAAGGCACCAGCTTAGTTACGACTCAAGTTCAATATGCTGAAATTTCAATGATCAATGTTAAAATAAATTTCCAAATATAAACTGATTTATTTCTTTTTATTTAAATTCTCTTTTTTATATTTATCACCGGTTTTCGTATGATTATTAAAAGATTATAATTAATGTTAGTCTGGTTGGGAATTTGGTAAGCTAGACTGGATACCTGGTGAAACCGTTGCGCGGTAATGCAAGGTTAACTTCCCCACATAGCTGTCAGCTTTTAACCCACTGTGATGGTCTTGAACATCAGCACGGCTTACAGCTCAAATTAATGCAACAACATTACAACGTTCAGTGTTACTGTTTAAATGTACATTGTTCAAAAGAGTAAAAGGAGCACATGTATGTTAAATCTATTTCGAAACAGTAGTAACCAATGGTCATGACTTGAGAAGGTAGTGAGTACCGCTGTTCCAGTGTTTTTTAGTGAGTTACACTGATGGCAGTTGTCATTTGTGGACGTTATATTTAATCAAGCACTTGACATGCGACATCTGAATGCAGTGCAAATTACAAGTACGGTCTGTTTGATCAAAAAAGGATGGACATTCGATCGTGTTGCTACAGACGACTGTGTTAATCCATGTAATATCCATAGGTTGTGGACACGCTGCAGGGAGACAGGTCAGTACACAAGGCGGGTTGGACAAGGTCGCCGACGCATTACGAACCTATGTGAGGGCTAATATCTTGCCATTAGTGGACTGCGGCGTCGTAGGGATACCACCAGAACATTGCAAGACGATCTCGGAAGGCTCACTGTAGCCGATGTGCCCGATCAGACTGTAATGGACGGGTTACGTGGAAGAATCATACGACCTAGCCGTCCTGATCCAGCTTGTCACGGCATCTAGCATCTCTCCTCCAGTTCCCGTGTCAACTGGCAACTCCGTCACTGGAGTAACCTGTTATTCACAGACCAGTCATGATACCCTCTACTGCAAGGCGATTGGCGTCTTCGGAGACCCGTTGTGAGCTGTATCTACCACATGTTGTTCAGAAAATCGACAAATTTCCAGATTGTCTGACGTTGTGAGGAGGCTTCAGTGTTGACAGCCTTACGCATTGTTTCGTCGTGATGATCGCCTTACGACCAGACAGTATATCGAACAAATCGAGTTGGACCATGTGGTGGCTGCTGCATACGGTGGTAGCCCTGAATTCCTTCAAATGCCAGGGAACATTAGGCGGGGGTCAGCATTGATGTCTTGCGAAGCCAGACATGGCCGGCGATGAGTTGTAATCTAAACCCCATCGTGTTCGTGGTCGTCCTGCTCCATCACTGACGCTTCAAAATCACCCATGGTCTCTCACCGAATAATGATAATGGATACAACAGGATGATCTCCGTTGATTTCTATGGAGCCTGCCTCGCAGCTTTCAGGCAGTGATAAACGCTCACGGCCAGGATGCATTTTATTTAGTCTCCTGAAGTCCAATGAACAGTTTGCAGTATGACGGGACGAAAGGTTATTTTCACTTCGTTTTCCACACCTGTAGGACATTTCAGTTCTTTTTAGGTAACCGATCAAGATGTAATAATGGTTTTCTTTGTACTTAATTGGTGAACGATAAAAATATTATTTGGTAACGCAATCAGACCCCTATTATTGCTCGATAGAGAATAGTAGATGCCCAATTTCATATTCCCCTACCGAGCGAGATGGCTCAGTGGTTAGCACGCTGGACTCACATTCGGGAGGACAACGGTTGAAACCAGCATCTGACCATCCAGCATTAGATTTTCCCTGATTTACTTGGACTTTGAAGAGCAGTTGAAAGGAATGGACAGTGCCTTGAAAGGATGATACAAGATGAACAGCAATAAAAGCAAAATGAGGATAACGGAATGTAGCCGAATTAAGTCGGGTGATGCTGAGGGAATTAGATTGGGAAATGAGAGCTTTTAAAGTAGTAAAGGAGTTTTGCTATTTGGGGAGCAAAATAACTGATGATGATCAAAGTAGAAAGGACGTAAATTGTAAACTGGCAATGGCAAGGAAACCGTTTCTGAAGAAGAGGAATTTGTTCACATCGAGTATAGTTTTAAGTGTCAGGAAGTCGTTTTTGAAAGTATTTGTATGGAGTGTATCCATGTATGGAAGTGAAACATGCACGATAAATAGTTTGGACAAGAAGAGAATAGAAGCTTTCGAAATGTGGTGCTACAGAAGAATGCTGGAGATTAGATGGGTAGATCACATAACTAATGAGGAGGTATTGAATAGGATTGGGGAGAAGGGGAGTTTGTGTCACAACTTGACTAGAAGAAGGGATCGGTTGGTAGGACATGTTCTGAGGCATCAAGGGACAACCAATTTAGTATTGGAGGGCAGCATGGAGGGTAAAAATCGTAGAGGGAGACCAAGAGATGTATACATTAAGCAGATTCAGAAATATGTAGGTTGCAGTACGTACTGGGAGATGAAGAAGTTTGCACAGGGTAGAGTAGCAAGGGGAGCTGCATCAAACCAGTCTCAGGACTGAAGATCACAACAGCAACAACGATTTACCTGAATCGCTCCAGGCAAATGCCGGGATCTTTCCTTTGAAACAGCGTGGCCGATTTTCTTCCCCATGCTTGACACCATACGACCTCGATGTCGACAGAACATTAAACACTATCTTCCTTTCTTTTCATCGTCACCTAATTCCTCTGAGCTCTGTATTCCATTATTGTAATTTTCTAACAAAAATCGGCAGATAAATTTAATGCATAATATTTTCACTCACGCGTACTTAATATATAAACGTTGCGTCTCAAGCACACAATTTGCTGACCACTGCGGATGATTGCCCCATTGTGAGGAGAATCGTGTGTAGTAGCATCTTCGTGATACTAATGGTCGCATTTCACTGTATACCCTTTAATTTACATTGATGTAGCATGGAAAATGTAGAGAAACTGTGAAATCTTACATACAGTTGGTTTTAGATTATTGACTATCACTCTGTCAAAATAATCCTGATCGCGGGAGCTAGGGCAGCAGTATACTGCTGCTCAGCTATAGGATGTCAAATATGTTCCCAGCCCACAGGCGTCTAGGAATCGGCCAAGCTATATTTTTAATGTGCTCGAGAACGGTGCACAGGTGGTACCTAGGTTGTTGCTGAATTAGAGGTCTAAGAGGAACCCCTTGCATATCAATGCCACGTCCGTGCCTTTGCCCATGATCACGCTTCAAGAAGGCACGAGACAAGAGAGATAAGTAAAGGGTGAATGTACTTTGCTGCTTCGGATCACGTTCGAACTTTGTAGAGTGATTTTGCTTGATCCCTGGTGGTTCCGCTCTGCATAGGTGTCAATCTACACTGCAGAGGGGTCAGATCGCGTATTCAATGGTGTTGCCGCCCCACGATATCGTTGGAAAATGGGTGAATCGTTGGAAAATGGGTAAATCGTACCTGGGCTTTCGGCAGTATCAAAGGTGTTCCACAACGTCGTTGTCTTGCACATCCCACTACAAAATGTCATTGTTGGCTCTAAATGTGTGTAACTGAACTACCCAAGGGAAAGGGTGGATTCGTTGAGGCCCTTTGTCGATTCTGCGTAATGGTGTAATGGTGTGTCTGAAATGTTTTCCTCAATAACCAATAATAAAACAGCTTGATTTCAACAACGAGCTTCGTGGTTCTGACCTTCATCACACAGGCGTCAAGAGGAGGCGCTAGAGATGGTTAAGTGGCGGTGGGCTGACGACCTTTCCATCGTTTAACACGCCCATGGTAGCGTCGGGAAAGATGTGGTTAAATCTGATTCCCATGCGCTATCATTAACCCATTTTCGGTCTCACATTAACTTCTCAGCTTTAGCGTATTTTCTCTTTTCCCGCACGTGTCGACACCCTTCTGTTTGAAGCTTTGCCTAACCGGAAGGTGAAGTCTCAGGACGCGACACTTTTATGCCGTTACAAAGGCAGGCTACAGCGATCTTTGGGCCGAATTTCACAATTCTGAATTGCAGTGAGGGGAAATGACAGGGTTTAAAACAGGTGAACCTTTAATTTTTTGCGTTGTAGTGGCAAAGACACAAAACTGTAACGACAAGATAATTATTACTCGTATATCGAGGGATATCTATTCCTCGCAGATCTCTTTATATGGTATGTTAATGGCTGAACCACAGCCTAAGTGTCATTTTTCAAGGAATGATGGTGCAACAGTGCATGGAAGAGAGTGTGAAGGAGCTGGTCGCTAGTCGAAGGTATTAAACGGACCATAAGGCGTGCGTCGATGGTTCTGCCAATAGGAGCATTACCTGCAAAAGGCAAGGCATTTTTTATTTTTTGAGAATCTACTTGGCATCTATTTGAAATATATCAAGAAGTTTTTCAGCAACATGCAGTCCGACGAAGAGGGACAGATACAGGTATATTTGAACTCCCTACAATTGCTTGTGCAGCTGGAAGCGTGTTGGTGGATATGAATCTTAGTTATAAAACTGCTGAAAAAGAATTTTACGAACTGTGCGGTAATTTCACAACTGTCAACTAAAGCTTTTCAACAAAGAACACGAAATAAGCGATAGTCTTAGGAAAGCGATAGGTATCGGTGTTTTGTTAATTCTCTACCACAAGAAAAATCTGAATTAAATATAACGTACGCGAACCTTCTAAATTGCAACGATACCGCTTGGAATTTGTTAAAAATTTGAAAATACATATATTTTTGTCTTGTATGGACTAAAGGAGACACTGATACACTTCAAGTGTGGCCTCTTATATCTGTGACTGGGCAATTGTGTGTCGTACCCAAAATGCACATCAAGCATGGAAGCTGCTATAAAACTATATCTCTCGACTTTATTGTTTAGTTTCACACGATCAAAGTTTGAATTCAATGCCCTTTGTTTTTACTATAAAGCGTTGAAATGACCCTTGTACGGGAGTATACATAATGGATGTAGTAGTACACATGATTCACAGCATATGGTGGTTTGTATCTGGCCGTGTATAGTGTGCGGACAGCCAAATAATAAGGCGACCGCTCGCGATAAGCATGAAATCCGGGTTTGAGTCTCGGTCCCGCACAAACGTGGAAAAGTTTCATTGTCGTCATTCCTTTATGCAGCTGACGTTTTTCCGCGTTCGCAGCTGTGGACACACTTCATGTACGTAATAGATGTGTTAAATAAATTTCAGTGTCATTTCAGAGGTGAGCGAAAAATATGATAACCTCTAAACTTTGACGATTGTTCGAAAAATATTTATTAGTTCAATTTCCATTGAAATCATAATGTAAAATAACTGACTACATTTAGCTGTCTATATGATGAATTTTCCGCGAATTAAATTGCAGATTGCGTTTCGACATAAAAAATATCAAATGCGCTGTTACCTGGACGTTTAACATACGCACGAGTGTAATTAATATGTACCTAGTAATAAATTTTACAGTACAGGCAATAGAAAGGATATGGTTCTCGTGTAGACACAGGGGCAAGCTACACTACAGCTCGTTGATACTGTGCTGTGGGAAGTAAAAATCTGACCTCCTCCTGTCGATGAATGTGAATGCATCCGAAATTGAAGAAGAGAAAATACTGAACAAAATGTGGGTTCTCCACTAATTCTCTGTAAGATAAATCGAATAGTAGGCTAAATTATTGCATGTGGCTTCCCTGATAATAGTTTTACCGACATTTGCCTTTCTTACAATTTACATCACATTATGTCTTTTGTTGTAAGGTGTTATATGTATAGTCCGTCTAGTACGAGAGCCAATGACCAAAATTTTTTATTCTTAGCAATACGGCGAAAACATGACATCAATACATTCCTTTACCTTAAAAATTACTGATTTCTAAAATTACCGATTTCCCGTAGCGTCTAATTTGACTCTAATTTCAACAATGTTAACAAAATTTTACCGAGCTTTATCATAGCTCTGATTTTTTGAATGCAGCTGAATATAGAGTTAAGATAACAAAAACGCTTTTTTCAAACGCTTGTAGCGTAACGCAGACATGAGGAATCGTTGGAAGAACTAAAAATGAAACCAAGAAACATAAACGTAACAAACTGCAAGAAAATACGTTTTACTAGTAATTTTGGGTCAATGTTTCAGAATAAGATATGAGGACGTTATGAAAATGTCAAAAATATATGCCGATAGATAACAATGCTTTACGTTGGAATGCTGTTGGATATGACAAAATAAGTTGCCCAGGTGCAGAAAAAGTTGTTATTAGACCTTTTTAGCGTAGCACCTTACTAATCAGAAAACTTTTAGATATTCAGAAATGGTTATAAGGTCATACGGAGACGTATGGAAGTCTATACTGCAAGGCAGTCAATAAACTGCGACCTTCAAATTCTGATTTGACTGATAAAGACCTTACTCGAAACCATCGTACCGAAGGACTATTTAAATAAATTACACAAAAAATTGGGATACAGTTCGAAAAATAAAGTTAATTTAAAGAGAAAAAAATGAGAACGAAAAATTTTAACGTCTCTCGTTGCCATATAATCCGATAGCTGTGGAGGTTAGATCTGCTAGATTTTTTGTATGAGCGTAGCACCATACTTGTGAAATATGTTCTATTTTCGATAAATGCTATTCCAACTTAGTTTTCCACGACCCTAGACTGTTGTCAAAATAAATCCTTATTTAGATTTGTTGAGGAATGTTCACTTTTGATTTCATATCTTAGAGTAAAAATTTATAATCTTACAGAATAGGCGTCATTAATCGTTATCGTTATGTAATACACATGAGTTCTTCTAAGAAATTCAGTTCATTCCCAGTATCAGAAGTATATCTGCCAAATCTGTGAAAGCCTTTCGGTAACGTGTAGAATTTCTCAGCATGGACGATCGGCTTTATTTTTTCTTGCCATAGAATGTATGATTGTAATCAAAGGCGGTCATAGCATGAAAAACAAGTAAAGACTTTGCTGGAGCAATCCGGTTGTGCCATACACATACTAAACATTAAGGAAACCATGGAGGTAACTAACGACAACGTCCTTCCACATCTTTAAAGAACGTTTTACAAGTACCGTATTCCGAAGCAATGTAATTAAATATCTATGTTGAATAAAGAGTAGATTGTGGACCTCTTTTGCTAATTTGACAAATATGATAAACAACCTTACTATCTGCCTCGTCTTGTTCTTGACGAGTTAAATTTTCATGACATGTTTGATTAGCAGTACCATGTTCAACTCCTTATTCACGAATATGTCATGATTAGTATGGATGATTTTGTTTGTAATGATATGTGCTATGTCCTATTGAGACGCAATATTAATGAAAAATTCCACCATAGCTTCCTTAAATTTTATACACCTGCTTAAAAAAACCGGAACGCCTTGAACAACTAGAGATAGAACGTTCATATTCACGGGACATATGCATTAGTATGTTCTGCAGAGATGATTAGCATTTCAGTCACATGGGTTCAGCATACGTCCTGTTGCCTAATAAGCACAAGATCAGCCATGGGTCCTGATAACTGGTTCCATTCACTGTAGCACCGACGCATATAAGGAGCGAATGGTGTCCTATAGTATAGCCATCCAAGCTGAGTGCACCTGTTTCCAAATTTCATCCACTGCGTCACCATATCCCATCCATTTTCGATTGGCGACAAGTCTGGTGATCTGGCTGGTCAGGCCTAAAGGCTGACATCTTGTGACACCAATAAGGCACGTGTTCGTGCAGCAATATGTGATAATGCATTGTGTTGATAAAACATGGCATCATGGGTGTTGTGCAACAAGGGTATAGGTACGAGTCTCTGGATGTCATTCACGTAGGTCACACTGGTCACAGTGTCCTGTACACACACCATCTGTGATGAGTGACGGTATCCAGTAAATGAATTATCAGCGTTGGCGGCCGAAGACGTCATCCTCATTCTGCTAACGGCCTTGTCAAAGAGGGCAGAAGAGCGGACAGAGGTTCAGAGTACTCTCTTGTCCTTGGGGTACGAAACTGCACGTAAAGGTAGAAGAATCAACAATGATCAACGGCATGAGGATGCAGAAGGAATGGAAAACACTACATTAAAGACACATAATGTGTATCACAGGACATGTGTCCTGTAATTGAAAAAGTATCATTATGATGTCCAATGGCAAAAGATTCCCGAATAATCCCCCAGTCGGAACCCAGGAGGGAACGGATGAAGAGGAGATCACCATGAGAAAAAGACTAAATAATCAGAGAAAGGATAATGTTCTACGTATCGGGAAGTGGAACGTCGGAAGGTTGAAGGTGATAGGGAAGTTAGAAAATCTGAAGAGGGAAATGCTAAGGCTCAATCTAGATACAGTAGGATCAGTCAAGTAAATGGAAAGAAGACAAGAATTTCTAGTCAAATGAGTGTAGGATAACATCAACAGCAGACAATGGTATACTGGAGTAGGATTCGTTATGAATAAGAAGATAGGGCAGAGAGTGTGGGCCGGCCGCGGTGGCCGAGCGGTTCTAGGCGCTTCAGTCCAGAGCCGCGCGACCGCTAAGGTCGCAGATTCGAATCCTGCCTCGGGCATGGCTGCGTGTAATGTCCTTAAGTTAGTTAGCTTTAAGTAGTTCTAAGTTATAGGGGACAGATGACGTTAGATGTTAAGTCCCACAGTGCTCAGAGCCTTTTGAACCATTTTTAGAGTGCGTGGTACTGCGAACATTTCAGTGAGAGGGCTGTTCTTATCGGAATCCACAGCAAATCATCGCCGACAACTATTGTTCAGGTATTCATGCAGACGTCACAAGCTGAAGACAAAGAAACAGAGGAAATATATGAGGATGCCGAAAGGTTAATACAGTACGTATAGAGAGACGATAAGCTAATAGTCATGGGGGACTGGAATGTAGTTATCTGTGAAGGAGCAGAAGAAAAGGTTACAGGCGAGCTTGGGCTTGGGAAAAGAATGAGTGGGCAGAATAACTGGACACTGTAGTAAATTTCAGCTAGTAATAGTGAATACTCTGTTCAAGAATCACAAGAGGAGGAGGTGACACGGGAATGTTCCAGTTGAATCCACAATCAGATACTGGAATGTAAAGCGTACCAAGGAGCAGAAATAGACTTAGATCACAATTTAGCAGTGATGAAGTGTAGGCTGAAGTTTAAGAGATTGCTCAGGAAGAATCAATACGCAGAGAAGTGGGATGCAGAAGGAATAGGGAATAAAGATATACGCTTGAAGTCTCTAAGGCCATAGACATAGCAATAGGCAGTACAGTTAATGAGGAATGGACACCTCCGAAAAGGGAAGTCACAGAAGCTGGCAGGAAAAACATAGGTACAAAGATGCCATGGGTAACAGATGAAATACTTCAGTTGATCGATATAGAAGGAAGGGCAAAAATGTTCATGAAAAATCCAGGAAAACAGAAATACAGGTCTCTGGGGAATGAAGTAAACAACAAGTGCTGGGACACTAAGAAGAAAAGGCTGAAAGAAAAATGTGAGAAATCGAAAAAGTAATGATCGTCCTAAGAACTAAGTCAGCATATGGAAAAGTCAACATAACCTCCGGTGAAATTAAAAGTAAGGGTGGTAAAATTAAGAGTGCAATGGGAATTCCACTACTAAATGCAGAGGAGAGAGCGGATAGATGGAAAGAATATACTGAATGCCTCTGTGAAGGGGAAGATTTGCCTGTGTGATAGAAGCAGAAACAGGAATCGATTTAGAGGAAAAAGAGAATCCAGTATTTCAATTAGATATTTAAGAGAGCTTTGCAGGACCCAAAAGCAAATAAGGCAGAAGGCGACAGATAACGTTCCATCAGAACTTCTGAAATTATTTTGGCAAAAAAAAGACTATTCACGTGGGTGTATAGAATGTATGATCCTGACGACATACTACCTGACCTCAGAAAAATATTATCCAGGCGATACTGAACACCGAAAGAGCTGACAAGAGCTCGAATTATCGCACAATCAGCTTAACAGCTCAGGCATCCTAGTCGTATCAAGAATAATATATAGAAGAATTGAAAATGGATGTGTTTGATGACGATCAGTTTGGCTTTAGGAAAGATAAAGGCACAAGCGAGACAATTATGAAGGTGCGGTTGATAACTGAAGCAATACTAAAGAAAAATCAAGACACGCTCATAGGCTTTGTCGACAAAGAAAAAGGTTCTACAATATGAAATGGTGCAAAATGTTAGAAATTCTAAGAAAACACGAGTAAGCTGTAGGGAGTGACGTGCAATATACAATATATATAACAGCGAAGAGGGAATAATAAGAAGGGACGACCGAGAATGAAGAACTCGCAATAAGAAGGGTGTAAGATAGGGTTGGAATCTTTCGGCCTTACTGCTAAATTTGCACATCGAATAAGCAACGATGGAAATAAAATAAAGGTTCAGGGGTTGAAGTCAAATTCAAAGTGAAAGGATATCAATGGTACGATTCGCTGATGACATTACTATTATGAGTGAAAGTGAAGAAGAATTACACGATCTGCTGACCGGTATGAATAGTCTAATGAGTACAGAATGTGGCTTGAGAGTAAATCTAAGAAAGACAAAGTTAAAGAGAACTAGCAGGTATCAGAACAGAGAGACACTCAGCATCAGCATTGATGCTTCTGAAGTAGATGAAAGTAAGGATTTCTATTAATAGGCAGCGAAATAACCATTGACGGACGGACCAAAGAGGACATCAAAAACAGACCAGCAATGGAAAATGGGCATTTCTGGCCTTGAGAAGCTTACTAGTATCAAACATATGGTAGTGGAACATGGACTGTGGAATAACCGCAACACAGGAGATTATACGCATTTAAGATGTTGCACTGGGGACGAATGTTGAAAATTATGTGGTCTGATAAGGAAAGGAATGAGGAAGTTCTGCATAGAATAGGAGAGAAAAAGAATATGTGGAAAACACTGACAAGGAGAAGGGACAGGATGATAAGACATTGTTGAGACATCTGGAAATCCAGAATGAGATTTTCACTCTGCAGCGGAGTGTGCGCTGATATTAAACGTCCTGGCAGATTAAAACTGCGTGCTCGACCGAGACTCGAACTCGGGACCTTTGCCTTTTGCGGGCAAGTGCTCTACCATCTGAGCTACCGAAGCACAACTCATACCCGGTACTCACAGCTTTACTTGTGCCACTATCTCGTCTCCTACCTTCCAAACTTTACAGAAGCTCTCCTGCGAACCATGCCGAACTAAAGTTTGGAAGGTAGGAGACGAGATACTGGCAGAAGTAAAGCTGTGAGTACCGGGTGTGGGTCGTGCTTCGGTAGCTCAGATGGAAGAGCACTTGCCCGGGAAAGGCAAAGGCCCCAGTTCGAGTCTTGGTCGGGCACCCAGTTTTAATCTGCCAGGAAGTTTACATCTGGAAATGACTTCCAAGGTACTAGAGGGAGCTGTGGTGGGCAAAAACTGTAGAGGACGACAGAGATTGGAATACATCCTGCAAATAATTGAGAAGGTAGGTTGCAAGTGCTACTCTGAGATGAAGAGGTGGGCATAGGAGAGGGATTCGTAGTGGGCCGCATCAAACCTGTCAGAAGACTGATTACTTAAAATAAAAAAAAATAGTTAAATAGCAGGCAACATCATGAGTCCTTTGTTTTGGTGCTGTATGTCTCGTGTGAACACAGTCACTGAGATGCCGCTCCCTCTGTCTGTGGCGAATCAAAATGCGGCCGTCATTGTCTAACAAACAGAAACTGTATTAGTCAGATAACACTATCTGATGTCATTCTTATCGCTAGTGACTTCGTTCCACGCACCACTGACATTTAGCATGTTTCTGCACATTTGCAAAGATAGACGGGGAAGTGGCCGACGAGCACGAAACCCACGCTGTAATAAATGACGGCGGACTGCTACCCCTGTTCCGCCGTTGCACCAGAGCCGAGGAGGACGTAGATTTGTTTTGCAATGCCGTTCGGATGAGGTGTTGAACATTTGGGGGGGATGGGGGGGAGTGGTCTCGGTGAAGCGACCTGTCCCATCTTGTCTTGTTCTACGGCCTTCCTTGAACCATTCGGCCAATAGACGTTGCACTGACGAAACGTTTAGTCCCACACGAGTTGCAGTTTCCCGGATGGATGCATCACATTCTCTCATGCTAGTAATGCGTCGCCTTTCGAACTCACTGGTTTGACAGTGCGGTTCGCATGTACGTGTACGAAACATCTTGCACGTCTGCTCAAGTCGCACTGGACAAGATGTCTTCGATTTATAGAGCCAACGAGAGCCGCAGTCACATTTTACCGGTAGGTGGTGTTGCGCCGCGATATCGATGTTGACCTTGAACCCTTGGGCCGATATGGTCCAAATGTAATAATTTCTGCAAAACATACTAATGAACATGTCCTGTGATTATGAGCGTACTTTCTCTACGCGATCAAGTTGTTCTTCTTTTTCTGAACATGAGTACATTTTTCAGTACCTTTGGGATATCCCAAGGTGTAGCCTGTTGCGTTGTGGAGATGTGAATGGAGGGACAAGAGCATAACAAGTTAATTGTAGTTCTCTACGTAGGAGCGCAACAAGCGCTGGAAGGTTCTTTTCGTTTTTTAAGTATAGGTGACATCGAAAATATACGAAAACAATCATTTTTGTAATAAAATGACACAATTATGTACGTTTTCAGTATCAAACGCCCGTAATGTTATAATACTATACGACAACCTTTTTGTCGTAGTACAAATTTAACTCCGTGGGGCAGCGTAGTTTTTGGTCATTACTGCCCACCTAGTCGGGTTCAGTGTCATCTACTCGAAAAATTCTGAACGGTTTCGGCCATAAAACGATATGATATCATTTTGGTCTTGGGCTCTCGTACGTTTTCAAGAGGTGACACGTTATCCCACAGCTTCAAATTTGAAGAGCCAAATACTTATGATTACTGCCCACCACCAGACTGAATGTCTCCCTGTAATCTATCGAGCACGAGGTGATGACGTGGGGCATATACGCACAGGGAATCACTCTAGCTGCGTTTCAGGCCGCAAAGAAGGGAATCCATTGGCAAAACTGACTGCGACAAAAGGAAGATCGTTTCGGCTTGGCTTGGAGGGGCGAAGCTAGTCGGTTCTTCCGTGCTACTGTTGTGTGCATATGGGGAAAGTTGCTGAAGGATAGTGAAGCCACAAGTAGGTGACAGGTGATTGTCGTCCACGTCTCATCACGAAACGGGCAGGTCGGAGGCTTGCCGAATCTGTGTCAAATCTGATGACACAGTACAGTGCTGGTACAAGCACTAGAGTTTTCGTAGCACGTTACCGTAGACGACGAGTCCTGGGTGCCCGCATGTTGAATCAACTACATCGCCCGTTACTATTGCAAGGGGCACGGGATCATGGGGACTGCGAACGTGTCGCCATGTAGAACGGATGATGTTTCTTGTTACACCATGTCGATAGCCGTATCTTGATATATATTCATCCAGGTCAACGGCTAAATTGAAATATGAACCGCGTCGCAGATGCAGGCCGATGGGCGCAGTAGTGTGCTGGCGTGCAAAATTCACTTGGGCTTCCATGGGCAGTAAAGCACTTTGGCGGCAACTGAATACGTGAACTTTATTATGGACTACATGCATCGTCCAAGTTTGATGGCCTCCTCGACGGGATGGTATCTTCCATGGTCCACATCACAGGGCATGAATCGGTTTGAAGATCGCATTAGCGGAGTCACGATGATATCTGGGCTACCAAATTCGCCTGATTTGAAACCGATGGAACAGGTTTTGGACGCTATCCGGTGAGCCAGTTCCCGATCACAAACCACCTGCCTGTAATTTACGCCGTCATCTCTCGATGTATGTTAAGGAGTTGTGGAATCTATGCCACCCACCATCGCTCCTGTATTGTCTTCCATAGGCGGTCCAAATGCTATTGAGCAGGATGTCGTTAAGTTTTGGGTCGTGAATTAAACTCATATCAATATCCATCATTAAGACATATCCATGACTCGTCACCCTCACCTCTTCTTTTTACACTTAAGTAATATAGAATCCATTTTACCGTCACGCTCAGTCAGTCTTTCGCGCGTTAATGAAGACTTGAGGCGTGATATGTCAGTGTTGCAATTAATTTTTCTGGTTTTTGTCTCGTAGAGATTCGACGTTTGTGTGTCTATTAAATGCATTATCGCTTATACAAAAATCTTTGTAATGACTTTTCCTTTCCACTTTATCCTCCAGGGCGTAATACGTTTACATGTTATCTTTTTTACAATACAAATTGCACCAGCCACGTTATAGAGAGTGTATAAGAACAGTTTGGAAAAAAGAAGCCATGCAAGATTAGCTCTTTAAGTCCGATTGGTGATGATATCATTAGAGGAGGAGTATAAACTAGGATTGTCTAAGGATTGTGTTCTGTCCTTTCCAAGACAAAAGCAGTAGAATTTATTGAATTAGTCAATAAATTGAAGAAAAATATTAATTTGCATGGTTGGAAGAGGTCTGTTCCTCACTAATAGGAGTCCACTCGTTATGTCACTGGATCACCATTTTTGGGAATGCTTCGGTAGTCCATTGTAAGCCAAATTTCACACCAGGAAACTCAGTTTTCACTGCGTTTAGTGACACGGCAGGAGAGAGTGTGATATACTCAAAGTACTTTGATGTGGGTGAAAAAATTAGAGATGTGTGAATGAAATTGTACTCCAGTTTCGTGCAGGCAGTCTACAGCAACACTAATGTTAAAGACAAGGGAGCTCCTTCGTACACGCGCTGTAGAGGTCAACGTGCTATTTAACAGGTTCTGTTGAACGTTGTTTGACAATAAAGGACTGGATGCAGACGCTTTTACTGCTGTCTGCCAGAAACTTAGCAAGACGTCATTGGATTCTCAGGACACACATCAAAATGGTAACACAATACAAGCCACCCGTACGAGAAGGTCAGGTAGACTCATTGCTCAACGTAAGAAAGTAAGGTGAATGTTCTGTCAGATTTCGTTTCCTTTGTTTGGTCAGCCTTTGTAACGCGTACAAACATGCGAAAAATTTACCTGAGTGGAGTTCTGTAGATAGATAGTAAACGGGTTTTAAACCTAATCATACCGTTCACAGATGAACTACAAATTAAAGCAAAGAACAGCTGTTTCTCTGTCTTGAGTCTAATTCACCTTATAATCATACAAACTGCCAACAGATGTCTGTTTAGTCGAGTTCTGAACGGAAAATAGCATTCCGGTCAACGGAAAACCACGTCAACGATGACATCAGGGCACCTGTTAAATGGGGTAGCGTTTGCCGCATACTCCAACATCCACAATCGCTGTGTACAATTACCGACGTTGTTGTATCGTACAGACAAGACGCCTACCAGACTATCTGACATGAAGATCTATAAGAAGAATGGAAACAGGACAGTAGTAAACCTACGAGGCCCGATGGCTTAATGTGAATCGTTCTCTTGTTTCCCAGACAGCGAGGAAAATACTCAGAATACAGGGAGTTTTGTGATGTCGTTGTGGTGTTGAGTGGCCATCTACCCGGAAGTGCTCGCCACATTTAAAGGAAAATTGCGTTGCCAGGTGAAGGAGCTATGTCACAGTTTTACTCTCGACCTGGCCAAGATTTAAACATGCTTCATCCCAAATATAATGCTATATCGCTCTAGAGTCATTTATCCGGCGTCAAGGGGAGAGTTCATTGAGACAATTCACTTTTTCTACCTTTCATAATTTTCAGCAGTTGTTCAGATTTTCATCGGAACAGTTGACTCTCACAAATTAATATTTGTTAGTGACAAAATTGTTAGAAATTGCAGGATATATTTTATTATTTTAAATGTAAATCGAATTATTTCTTTATGCTGCGTCATTTGTATATTTTTTACATTAAAATGATACATGAAATTAAGGAAACCAAAGCTCGTGAACCAAATACAGTTAAGTGATTATTATGTGTCTTCACTTTTCTGTCGGTGAAGTTTCTTTAGAGTATATTCAGATACAAAATACTCTGCATCACTGATGAACTCATTGCTGTAAATATATGTGGAGATTATCGCATTACGCGTGGCAGTAATTAATTCTGTCCTGTCCTTCACAAAAAGAAGTTTAACAGCGTCTAGTCAGATAATCACGTTGGACACATCTGAATACGACTGCCTTATCCCGGCTACCGACATGGAAATATGCAGCTTAATGAGCAGAACATACCTCATGTTGGAGCCGCATCTCTGGCGTTTTCTCAAGGCTACATTCTCTAATGAAAACGGTAAGGCATTTATAAATAAACTTCTGTCGTTATCCCCGTTCAAAGTAAATTAACAAAATAAGGACGGATCACATACTGTCCAATTATGTAACACTATGCAGTCACGTGCCACTCTTGCTAGGTAAACACGTTACAATGTCACTGTGGTTTATCATTGACCAATAGTGCATGTTTCTCAAACATACATTTCCATAATCTGCGACCGAGGCATCAGTGAAAATCCCTTTTTCCATAAAATTGTCTCACTGCAAAACCCACAGACAGTGTTGAGAACGAAGTAGATCTTGATGTAGAGAAATACGTAAAGGATCATATTTATGTCTACGAAAAATACGCAGAAAGCTTCTTTGGCGAATACCAATCTCCCTTTGTATTTCACAACCTGCAAGGGGTTTTACTGCAGTAGCTACAAGAACTGCTACTTCTGCAGAGTGTGAGGGGGGGGGGGGGGGGGGGGAAGGGGGCGAAATTCCAGTCTCTTGAAATCTTTTGATGGTAATACCGAAGGTGGCAGAATTCGGACAGCTGCTACGCCTGAACGACTTTCCATACCGTTTTGCTGCTGATAATGTTTCCCGGTGACATTCGCCAAAAATTAAGAGTATTACGGTAATTTTTACTTTAGCAAATGGCATTGTACACAGGAACATGCTTAGTATACACGGAAGAGCCAATGAAACTGGTACACCTACCTAATATTGTGTAGGACTCCGCTAGCACGCAGAAGCGCCGCATCACGACGTGGCGGACTCCATGTGGAGTGGACTCGACTAATGAATCCTTGCAGGGCTGTCCATAAATCCTTAAGAGTAAGAAGGGGTGAAGATCTCTCCTAAACAGCACGTTGCAAGGCGTCCCAGATGTGCTCAGTAATGTCATTCTTGAAGTTTTTCCGGCGTACTAAATGTTGATGAGGTTTCGGGATTGCAGCCGGATCATGTTGACTTGTTGCAGCGATATTCCGGCTGGCACTCGTCTAGCCATCTCCAGATGAGTGTCCGTCGCTGGAGACGGGAGTCGGCTTTATAGCAAAACTTGACGCGGAAAAGCATGCGCATTGGCGACCGTCTCAGAAGCGTCCACTATCGAAAGCGCGCAAGATACTATGGCGCGCAGATTCATGCGTTAAGGTAAGACTTGCAGTCTACAATGATGGACACTCACCTGAAGATGGTTGGACGATTGCCAGCCGGACTATCATGGCAAGAAGTCAACACAATCCAGTTGCAATCCCGAACCTCATCGAAACGCTCAATAATGTTCATCTCTGGGCAGTTTGGTGGCCAGTGGAAGTGCTAAAACTCCGAAGAGTATTTCTGGAGCCACTCTGTAGCTATTCCGGACTTGTGGGGTGTCGCACTGACCCGCTGGAGCTGCCCAAGTCCGTCGGAATGCACAATGGACATATATGGATGCAGATGATCAGACAGGATGATTATGTGCGAGTCACCTGTGAGAGTCGTATCTATCAGGGGTCTCATACCACTCCAAATGCACAGGCCCCACACCATTACAGAGCCTCCACCAGCCTGAAGAGTCCCTTGCTGAGATGCAGGGTCCACGGATTCATGAGGTTGTCTCCGTACCCGTACACGTCCATCCTCTCGATACAAGTTGAAACGAGACTAATCCGCCAAGGCAACATGTTTGCAGTCATCAACAGTCCAATGTTGGTGTTGACGGTCGCAGGAGAGGCGTAACGCTGCGTGCCGTGCAGTCATCAAGGGTACACGAGTGGGCCTTCGGCCCCCAAAAGACCATCTCGATAATGTTCAGTTGAATGGTTCGCACGCTGTCACTTGATGGCTCAGCATTGAAATCTGCAGTAATTTGCGGAAGGGTTGCACTTCTACCACGTTGAGCGATTCTCTTCAGTCGTTGTGGGTCCCTTTCTTGCAGGGTCTTTTACCGGCCGCAGCAATCTCAGAGATTTGATGTTTTACCGGATTTCGGATATTCACGGTAACTCGTACAGGAAAATCCCCACTTCATCGCTACCTCGGAGATACCGACTGTAACAGCACTTTCAAACTCACTTAAAGCTGATAGCCTGCCATTGTGGCAGTAGTAACCGACCTCTCATATGCGGCAGACATTCTTGTCTTATATAGGCGTTGCCCAGCGCAGCACCTTATGCTGCCTGGTTACATATCACTGTATCTGAATACGCATGCCTCTATCAGTATCTTCAGCGCTTCAGTGTATTACAGACGATCTGACTAGGGGGGTGTTTTACAAGCATTGCAATATGAAATTGCACCATTCCACATTACAAACCTGATTTGAACTTCCTAAGCCGTGTCTGCTCGTTCTGTATTTTTATATCTTTGCCTACTGGCGCTAACCGTAATTGTGTAGTCACCGGGTGACGTTTCGGTCACCTGTTAGTTGATTCTTTTTTGTTGTTGCTTGAAGCGGGCTGTTGCCCATATGGGCATGCAGTTGGTCTTTGTCAGTGAGAAAGAGAGATGTGCTGTGAACTACTGAAGGAGCTTTTGGGCGTACGACTGTCTAGACTGCCGACAGTTGGTAGAAATGAACACTTGAGCCTAATGTCAACGCAGCTGGCTTACTTTGGATTAAGGAGGATTAGTTTCAGATGTGGATGTTGGAGTGGTGTTCATTTTCTGTGCTGACCTTTGGGAATGAGGTAATCCTTACTTGATTGACGTATGTGCTCCCGTGTTTAAGATGTTTTCACTACGCTGGAATGCCTACGGTTCTGCTTCTCTCAATCTTAAGTATTAAATTTACTATCTTGTGCCTGTGTTTGAAATTATCTGAATGCCACATTTGATATGTTTTAAAATATGTTTTAATTGCAACTTCTCCAATGTCTGCTTACCTTGTCACTGAGGTCTTATTATTCGTGCCTGAATTAATTGTGTCATACCTTCTGGCCACCAAGTGTATTAATGACCATTTAGGTCGAAATTGAGTCTTATTTGTATAGGAAGAGGTTGCTTCCCTGGCTGAGGTAGCGACTATGAAATTGCCTACGGCCGTGGTAAGCAAACGCTAGCGGCCCAGTGAATCTTGGTTCAGTTTGGTGACGAAGTTCCATAACTTAGTTCAGAATTTGCCCCATTCAAAATAAATATGTAAATAAAATAAAAAATAATGATATTTAGTGTTCTAAGTACAATTACTATTGTAGTTGTTTAAGTGTAAGCCGTCAGGATTTGCCTGTTGCCTTTCAAATCACTTAAGTTAATGTGTTTGAGTAGATGTGTGATTTCTAGGTTATTACCTTAACTTGCTGTTATATTTTATTGTAAGACAAACATGTTGATCCTCTTAGTAATTCTGGCCGTATCATTCTTGTTGTAATACGTAAGGATAGGTTTGGGGGTTGGAGCCACAGTCACATTGAGTTTCTTGTCTTGGTTGGAAGATTTTCATACGTAATACGGTTATTATTGGTGAATTATATGTCTTCGTGTATGCTCTCGGCTTTTCGAGCTGTTCGTAGCGTTTGGAGGCACTGCCTCGGGGTGTGACATGTTACCCACTGGTCAACAGGGAGTAGCCTATCAGCGTCGGCTGTTTTGGTGATCGCGGGCGGCGCTCCCTTTCCCCACTAACAGTAACCTCTGAGACGTTGCGGCCTCCTGGCTTTCTACGGCACCCCTCACTAGTTGAGTATTTGTTTCTCAGCAAACGTGTGTTAATTTAACCTGAAGTGCCAGTTATTTTAGACATTCTTACTCACACCTGGACGGCCGCACATGCTTCTTCCATTTTTTCCCCAGTTTGAAGTTTGGCTATATCTTAATAGTTTTAACATGAGTGCAACGCTCAATTTGTTAAATGGTATTTGATTATTTTTCACGGCTGTACCTTGATTATGCTCAAGGGGCTTCTCTGATTGATGAAATATTCGGTACTTGCGTTGAGAAATGCTCCTGTGCTCGCTGACAAAAATATTAGTACTTAACATGCCTTACCTTGTCAGATACCAGTCTTGTGTAATTGCATGTTACTGCACTCCTTGTAAGCTATATTCATTAATGTCCGGAATCCCCTTTGACCAACCAAATGATGGAATCATAAAATTTAGCATCATTGATTGGCTTAATAGAAGAAATTTTGGAGTACCTGGCGGAATGCCTTTTCTTAACTATTTTATCTAATTCTTCGCTTATTGCCCACTCATTATTTGGGCCTTCTTAATTATGTGAATTGCAAGCAGCTATCATCATTTTAATTGTATTACAGTTTTTGGTACCTATGAAATAAGATTGATGGACTCTTGTGAAGTAATAAATGACTTTTGTTAAATGGCCTGCACCTTTCCCATAACCGTCTAGTTGTTTGTTTATTCTGGGGCGTCCACTCACATTTCGTTCACTTGAGATAACGCCTCAACAAATTACGACATATCTCTTGTCTCTAGGACAAAGGTTTGTAACAAAAAAAAGCGTAAACAGCACAAAAATCCCTGTATTCATTATATTTTTACACCGTGAAACTTTTAGAGTTAACAAGAAGTCACCGAGTTAATTCAATGAATTCGTCTCGCTGACATCTGATATTGGCAAAAAATATCATACATCCATTCAAAGAGACCACGTTAATGCCCATTATCGGCTATTAACGCTGTTTTTCTTTTTTATGTGTGAGCCGCTGGTCACTATCCGTCTGTGCGAAAACATTACAATGTCTTTAACTGGTCACAAGTGATTCGAGGGGGACGTTAACTGATTCACTCTGTGGACAAAAAACACTGATACCACTGTGTGTGGACGCTACTCTGATACTAGGTTGACGGAGAAATGGCATCAAAGAGAACAGCACCGCTTCAGCAGAGTTCCTGCCAATTCCTACTGCTTCTGGACGACAACGTTTGTTCTGAAGGACTGGTATTATGTTCCGTGACCAGGACACCGTAGGCTCTACTTGTGCGGTATACCATTACCTAGAGCTAACATCGTCTGACTGACTAGAGGCACAGCTCATATTCTTTATCCAGACAGGGTCACCAGATTAACTTTCATTAGAGTTTGGTGTACGAGAAATGGTGAAAGGGGACGTCTGCAGGTGAAAAGTAAACACGAGAGACGATATTGTCTGTTTCGTTATGAACAACAGACCTCTGAAAAATGACGTTGTTAGAAGAGCTACATTTAATTATACCCTGAGAACTAAAAAGTGCATTAAGGTAAGTGGTGGCGAACTATTTCATGGTTTTTCTATAGAGGTCCTGTCCGTGAACAACACATCTTGTCATTTAGTTAGTGAGTGAAGAATTAGTCACAGAGCAGTTACCTTTGGCATTTCACACTACAAGGAACTGTGATGCTCACCGAGACTTGTTCCACTGCAATATAGAAAACAGTTAACTGTATCGACTCGGATTAGTTGTGATAGTTTCTACTAATCTCAGATGAAGAAATAGTGTTGCAAGTCTCATTTGCTCAATCCGAGACAACCGAACCCCCCACCCCCTCCCCGCAACATAAAGGAATGTTTCGAATGCTTTTTTTTCTAGAATACATGTAACTTATTATAAATGTCATCTCTTTGACTTAGATTTATTCCAATATTCTTTGCACTCTTGAAGAGGCGATTTAATATTACTCTTGCTACAGTTACATGTGCCGAAAACATAGTGACTATATAATAACATCTATAATCAATATCATCGATGCCTAAATTAGTAGTCAACGCTAATATGTTGTTAACAATGTTTCTGGCTTAATATGCAAGCCTGCGTACTACAAGCTTACGGTCTCATTCAGATTTTTGTGTAATGCTTACAGCTATTGGAAAATTAGGTGATAAAAATGGAATTACAGTCTAAAGACTTCCTTAAAACGGGAAATGAAATCTCGTTGCTTTTCTGTGTTAGCTTACAAATTGTTCTCTCATTGTGCCATACAAGGCGAATTTAGATTGTTTTGAAATGAGAGTTCCAAACACGTATACTCTTACGCTAAAAAAATGAACACTGAGTATGTGATATTATAAAATAAATGGTAAATAGAAAAAATGAAGAAGAAAAATTAATGTAGGGAATATATCTGTCAAACAAACGTCCTTTAGGAGTATTTAAAGGTGACTCTATAGCAGCAACCAACATATTTAAAATGGTTTGAAAACAAGCACTCCCTGTAACTTTCTCTCCTTACCTCTACCTTTCTTCTCCATCGTTGTTGTTGTCTTCAGTCCAGAGACTGGTTTGATGCAGCTCTCCATGCTACTCTATCCTGTGCAAGCTTCTTCATCTCCCAGTACCTACTGCAACCTACATCCTTCTGAATCTGCTTAGTGTATTCATCTCTTGGTCTCCCTCTACGATTTTTACCTTCCACGCTGCCCTCCAATGCTAAATTTGTGATCCCTTGATGCCTCAAAACATGTCCTACCAACCGATCTCTTCTTCTAGTCAAGTTGTGCCACAAACTTCTCTTCTCCCCAATCCTATTCAATACCTCCTCATTAGTTACGTGATCTATCCACCGTATCTTCAGTATTCTTCTGTAGCACCACATTTCGAAAGCTTCTATTCTCTTCTTGTCCAAACTAGTTATCGTCCATGTTTCACTTCCATACATGGCTACACTCCAAACAAATACTTTCAGAAACGACTTCCTGATACACAAATCTATATTCGATGTTAACAAATTTCTCTTCTTCAGAAACGCTTTCCTTGCCATTGCCAGCCTACGTTTTATATCCTCTCTACTTCGATCTTCTCCATCAGCAAGATTAAATTTCTGGGAACAGCTCAGCGAGCACAGCAGATCCTTTCTTGCCGGGAGACAATTAGCAGCTGGAAGTCAAGTTAATAGTAGGGTTCACTTTGCTTGTAGTCCCTTACGCTCGAATCTGTGGTTGTCTTAATACATACTGCATGAACTCTTGGGGTCCCATTAATGCAGACGCAAAGCTAGCCCCGGGACAGATTAATTTAGCGCTAGCCTCGCGAGAGCGTCAGCGAATTCATTAATATTCCCACGCGTCCGACGGCCTATGCAAACCTCTCCACCGGTCGGGTCATGCCATTAAATTCAGAATATAACTGACTGAACCATAATTTGCCTAATGTGGTATGGACATGTGCGATTGCTAGTCACGTCATTAGGCTGCGACACAGCCTAATGCTGCCAGTTTAACAGTTCACACGAATATCGTCTCGGCGCTGAGGTGTGGAACAGAGCCCTAACAGTTTCTTGCCTATACAACAGACTTTCCGCAGGCAAGTTAGTTCTTCTTTCCAAACACAACCGAATCCTATGGTATCACTGAAAATGCTTTTTTATTTAGCGAGAAGAAATTTAAAATTTTGACACATGATAATTTCAATATTTTTCGCTGTTTCATCGGAATGGTCAACAACATAATTTCTCTTAATTCGATGGTTCACGTAAAGCGAGTACCAAATAATTGTAACTCAGTGCCAAATAATCATTTTAAAAATGTAGGAAAACTAATTGTTTGCAGGAGAGCTGATTTGGCCTTAGAATTTTCATCAACAAAATACGTTAGTTACATAAGATAAGGAGCGTATACCACATTTTCTGAAATTATTGCAGTACATTTGAAAGCTAGCATGACTGATATGATTGAGAAAGACTTCATTATTATTTCACGGGGGCAACTATCACGGAAAACTCTGTCTTAAGCATGTTGCTAATTAGAGCGTTAAAAATCCATCACGATTATTAGCCCATTGGCATGACAGCCAGATTATCAATCTTTTAGTAATATAAGAAATTTCTGTCTCGATAGCGAAACATTTTAATTGATATACGACAGGTTTCAACATCTTACGCTCTGTCAGGAGATATATAATTTCTAGCTACGGGTAGTATGTCGAAGTGAACAGCACTATCGAAGATAGTAGAGTTTTTAAATCACCAGAAGCACTGCAATCGCTAAGCCTAGTGACTATGGAACTATTTCGATAAAACTCGTCTTCGTCCCACTATAGCCTAAATTAACACATATTTTCAACCACAATAAGCCTTTCACTGAGCTATGGAAACGGGACTCGTCAAGGTTGCCACACAAACCTTCTGATAACCGTCCCATTTGTATCTTATGCTGCCAGAGATATTGTAATATGTAGTCCACGGTTTCCAACACCTTAACTCCAAATAACCACTTAGACAAATACTAATCAGGCTAAGCAAAAATCTGCAATAACAACAGTAGCAGGTCAACGGAAACCAGCCAATGGCAGAAAAGAGGCAATTATTACGGGTCTTTCTGATTTTATTGAAGCCTTTGTTGTCTGCGTTTTTTTACATGTCAGTCTTAGCAGCCTGCATTTGTCTGCATGCCTAGTACAATAGTATCGATTGTCTCTTACGTTTTGCCCACAACGCAGTGTTGCTGTGGAAGCACAAAATACCAGTCGCACCCAGGGTTCGCTGTTAGGTACGATACCTTCTCGTTGTACAACAGCTTAGCCGTGATAATGGGCCTACGAAACACACGGTAAGTCTCATACCCTGCTTACCGAAGCTTCAGTTTCTCACCAAATTTTGCCTTCAGTAGTGTGGGAAGCTGAGGACACCGTGATCTGCTGCCAACGGCGAGAACACTATTTCTCTACATCTGCAAGCAAAGTACATTGCCACTGTTTCCCTCATTATCTCCAGACGATGTATTTTCTGTAGAATCCACAGACCAAGGGTTCTCTACGAAAACTGACTTCTCTCCTCTGTAAAGATCGAAGAAAAACCCTCTAATAGATTTTTTTGTCAAGAAGGGATTCAATCCTCATAAAGCGACGCCAAGTCTTTCTTGAATATTGGTGTGACCTGTGCTACTTTCTACTGTTTAGGAACAGGTCTTTCGTCAAGTGACCGGTTGTATTTGATTGCTAAGGAAGGTGCTATTGTGTCTGCATACTCCGGAAGCAACCTGATTGGCATACCATCTTGACCGGAAGACTTTCCTTTCTAAAGTGATTCGAGTTGTTTCGCAACACTTAAGAGATCTACTTTTATGTCACTCATGCTAACAGCTGTTCTGGTTTCGAATTCTGGAATATTTACTTCGTCTTCGTTCGTGAAGGATTACGGAAAACTGTTTTCAGTAACTCAGCTTTAGTGGCACTATCATCGGTAAAATTTCCATCGCTATTGCGCATTGACGGTATTGACTGTTTTTCGCCACTGGTGTACTTTACATACGACCAGAATCTCTCTGGGTTTTCTACCGTATTTTGGAACAATGTTTCATTGTGGAAACGATTAAAAGCATCTTGCCTTGATCTCTGCACTAAATCTGAGCTTCCGTGAAACTTAGCCAGTCTTAGGGATATTGCGTTCATTTGAATTTGGCATGCTTCTTTCGTTGCTTATGCAACGGTGTTCAAAAATGGTTCAAATGGCTCTGAGCACTATGGGACTTAACATCTGTGGTCATCAGTCCCCTAGAACTTAGAACTACTTATACTTAACTAACCAAAGGACATCACACACATCAATGCCCGAGGCAGGATTCGAACCTGCGACCGTAGCGGTCACGCGGTTCCAGACTGAAGCGCCTAGAACTGCACGGCCACACCTGCCGGCTGCAACAGTGTTTTGGCTCGTTTTGTGTACCTTGGTAGATCAGTCCCGTCCTTCATTAACTTATGTAGTATGAATCTATCTATTGCTGTTGATACTGTATCTGGATTTGAGCCATATCTCGTCTACACTTACATAATTAGCTTGTAAGGAATGGAGACTCTCTCTCAGGAAGACATCAAGCGAATTTTTTTCTGCTGTTTTAAATAGATATATTTTGCGTTTAATTTTAGTGGTTTTGGTTGATATGGTTTTGAGCCTCGCTACAATGTCCTTGAATTCACTAATCCCTATATCCGTCATGACGATGTCTATTAGATCAGAATTACTTGTGGCTAAGAGATGAAGTGTGTTTTCGCAACCATTTACAATTCGTGTAGGCTCATGAACTAATTGTTCAAAGTATTTCTCGGAGAAAGCATTTAGTACAATTTCGGAAGATGTTTTCTGTCTACTGCCAGCCTCTGTGGCCGAGCGGTTCTAGGCCAGTCCAGAATCGCGCTGCTGATACGGTCACACGTTCGAATGCTGCCTCGGGCATGGATGTGTGTGATGTCAGGTTAGTTAGGTTTAAGTAGTTCTAAGTTCTAGGGGACTGTTGACCTCAGATGTTAAGTCCAATAGTGCTTAGAGTTATTTGAACCTTTTTTTTTTTACTGTCTACCACCGTCTTTGAACATGTATTTTCACCACAAATTGAGGGTAGATTGAAGTTTCCACTAATTATAACAGTATTATTTGTAATGAGATTCAAGTATTCTTTGAACCGTTCAGCTATTATATCATCTGAGTCAGGGGGTCGGTGGAAGGAGCCAATTATTATTTTGGTACTGCTTTTGAGAATAGCGTCTACCAGTAGTAATTCGCAGAAAGTATCTATTTCAACTTCACTACAAGATAAACTACTACCAACAAGCACAAAAACTCCACCATCTACGTTATTTAATCCATCCTTTCTGAACACGGTTTACGTCTCGGTAAAAATTTCGAAAGAACTTATCTCCGGCTTTAGCCACCCTACTGTTCCTATAACGATTTCAGCTTAAGTGCTTTCTATCAGAACTTGAAACTCTGGTACTTTTACAACACAGCTACGACAATTTACAACAACAATACTGACTGTTGCTTCGTCGATTCTCGTCGTTTCATTTCCCTGTATCCTTTGAAACTGTGGCCCTCTTTGATCTTTCCCGAGACTGTCTAACCTAAAAAATCGCCCAGTCCAAACTACACAGACCGTGCTATCCGTCTAGCTGCCTCCTGTGTTTAGTGTACACCTGAGCTATTTAGCAGAACCGAAACCCCACCACCCTATGGCGCAAGTCGAGTTATCTGCAACCTACACGGTCGCAGAACCGTCTGACCCTCTGATTCAGACACTCCACTCGGCTGTGTACCAAAGGTCCGCAATCGGTCCTGTCGACGATGCTGCAGATGGTGAGCTCTTCCTTCGAAAATGGCTCTGATCACTATGGGACTTAACATCTGAAGTCATCAGTCCCCTAGAACTTAGAACTAATTAAACCTAACTAACCTAAGGACATCACACACACCCATACCCGAGGTAGGAGTCGAACCTGCGACCGTATCAGTGGCGCGGTACCGGACGGAAGTGCCTAGAACCGCTCGGCCACCGTGGCCGGAGAGCTCTGCCTTCATCTCGCCAGCAAGACGGAACTCAGGTAGCCGCCGGAAACTCCAATCCATATCCGCACACGTCAGTAGTGCCGACATGAGCGACCACCTGTAGTTGGCTGCACACTGTACCCTTAACAGCTCCCCCCCCCTCCCTCCCCGGTATGCACACGGAGTACACATTGGCTTCCTTCCCGTCTCAGCTGCTCAGCTGCCATGTCCCTAAGGGGCTCCATCACCCGCCTAGCATTGGAGCTCCCAATGACAAGCAGTCCCACTCTTTGCGCTTGTCCGGACCTCTCAGGAAGACGGGCCACTGCCGCAAAAGGCGGGGTCACACTTGCTGGCACAGAAGTACTTTCAGCAATGGGTAGTACCTCAAACCCGTTACGGAGGCGTAAGGGTACAGCCTTGGGGCCAGCACCAACTTTCGCCATCCGCCCCGGGATTCGCGGCCACGCCTCAGTTCGCCAATCACCGTCAGGCAAGTGTCGACAGGCAGTGACGTCTGAATCCGAGGGAGCAGGGGCATCAGGCGATGCTACAGGTTCCAGACGACATTGGTGGTCGGCGCGTGCATTGCTCTACCAACAGCATCTGGGTCGTCGAGCATTGGCAGCTGATGAGAGAAGCTTTCGGCAATCAATAACTGCAGGTGACACGACAGGCGTCAGTTCCACACGGAACGAGCGAAGGGAAATGTTGTGGTTGGCAGGAGAGCCAACCGTGTTCCTAAAGGAGGCCGAAATGCACGCGTCTTAGCTCACGCAGGCTGGCGTGAGGTCTGGAACATGACAAGGGAATTAGAATTGAGAAAAACGGTCGTAGCTGGTGGAATACTTAACTTTAATCCATTAATGGAGAACGTCGCTCTTTATGGTACATGATTCACAATATCAATAGTACGGATATTGGCGCCTTGCTAGGTCGTAGCAAATAACGTAGCTAAAGGCTATGCTAATTGTCGTCTCGGCAAATGAGAGCGTAGAAGTCAGTGAAAGTCGGCTGTACAACTGGGGCGAGTGCTAGGAAGTCTCTCTAGACCTGCCGTGTGGCGGCGCTCGGTCTGCAATCATTGATAGTGGCGACAGGCGGGTCCGACGTATACTACCGGACCGCGGCCGATTTAGAGGCTACCACCTAGCAAGTGTGATGTCTGGCGGTGACACCACAGGAAAGTGCGTGTGATCTAACACACGCCACTACCCAATAAGGTCTGGCTGGGCTGCAACTAGTCATCGCCAGTTTTTGTGTCGTTGAACAGTGGCAATGTCATAAGAAACAAATACAAACTCCCAGCTATATATGCTATGGTTTATTGCATAAAGCTAAATATTACATGAAATACAGTATTACAATAGTCCCAGCACCAAGAAGGAATTATGTAGCATAAACGAAAGTTGATAGGCGTTTTTTACATCTGAAGGATGATGATTCAAATTTTCTGCCAGCCACATAAAATTGGCGTTAGTAGGAGGTTGCAAATCGTTTGTTTTAAATACAAGCTGTAACGGTGGTGACAGTTACTTACCTTGGAGATTGGACGTGTTGAGCCATTATCCGCACCTCACTAAATCTTAACGAGGTTGTGTAATAGGGCTGCAGGGGGCTTGATATTCCTTCTACGATATTACAAAAAGGCTTGGCAGGAATGTAGCCACTGTACTTCATTACTGGGAGTGGTTGTCATGGGAATGTGCGGTCGCAAGAAGACAGGGCTTCAAACTGTCATGTGGCAGTACTGAGAGTATCGAGTTCAGTATATGGCTCTTCTTTTTGGGCGATCAGTGTTACTGGTTTGATGCGACCTGCCACTAATAATTCTCCGGTACTACCTCTTCATTTAAGAGTAGCCCTTGCAACCTACGTCCTCAGTTACTTGCTAGATGTATTCCAATCTCTGTTTTCTTCTACAGCTTTTGCACTCTACAGCTCCTTCTGATACCATGGAAGTCCTCCACTGATGTCTTATCAGAGTTCCTATGATCCTCGCCTTTTCCTTAACAGTGTTTTCCACATATTCCTTTCCTCTTCGATTCTGTGCAGAACCTCTTCATTGCTTACCTTATGAGTCCACCTTACCTTCAACATATGTCTGTAGCACTACATCTTACATGCTTCGATTCTCCACTGTGCTGGTTTTCCCGCAGTCAGTGTTTCACTACCATACAAGGCTGTGCTCAAAACGTACATTCTCAGAAATTTCTTCCTCAAATTAAGACCTATGTTTGATACTAGTAGACTTCTCTAGGCCAGGAATCCCCTTTTCACCAGTGCTAGTCTTCTTTTTACGTCCTCCTTACTCCGTCCGACATGGGTTACTTTGCTGCCTAGGTAGTACAATTCCTTAACTTCATCAACTTCGTTACTATCAATCCTGATCGTAACTTTCTAACTGTTCATATTCTGCTACTTTTGATTACTGTCATTTGCTCTCAGTCCATATGTAGTCATTAGGCTGTTCATTCCATTCTTCAGATCATGTAATTCTTCTTTACTTTCACTCAGGATAGCAACGTCATCGGCGAATCGGATCACTGGTATCCTTTCCCCTTGAATTTTAATTACTCACTTGAATCTTTCTTTTACATCCACCATTGGTTCTTTGGTGTACACATTGAAAAGTAGAGGCGAAAGATTGCATCCCTGTCTTACTCCCTTCTTAATCCGAGCACTTCATTCTTGGTCAGCCACTTTTATTATTCCCTCTTGGCTTTTGTACATATTGTATATTACCCGTCTCTCTCCATTTACTTCAGAATTTCGAACATTTTGCACTATTGGACATTGTCGAAAGACTTTTCTCGATCGACCAAATCTAGGAAGGTGTCTTGATTTTTCTCTGGTCTTCCTTCCATTATCAACCGCGACGTCAGAATGGCCTTTCTGTTGCCTTTACCTTTCCTATAGGCAAACTGCTCACCATCTAACACATCCTCATTTTTCTTTTCTGTTCTTCTATATATTATTCTTGTAAGGAACTTAGATGGATAAGCTGTTAAGCTGATTGTGTGATTATTCTCGAACTTGTCAGCTCTTGCAGTCTTCGGAATTGCGTGCCTGATATCTCTCCCAAAGTCAGATGGTATGTCGGCAGACTCGTACACGGCACACCCCATCGTGAATAATCATTTTGTTACACTTCTCGCAATGGTTTCAGAAATTCTGATAAAATGCTATGTATCTCAACTGCCTTATTTGGTCTTCCGAAGCACTCTTATATTCTAATTCTAATATCAGATCTCTGGTCTCTTCTAAATCGATTCCTGTTTCTTCTATTCAATCAAACAAATGTTCCTCCTCATAGAAGCCTTCAATGTGCTCTTTCCACCTATCTGCTCTCTCCTCTGTATCTAACAGTGGAATTTCCTTTGCAATCTTAATGTTACCACCCTTGCCTTTAATTGCACCAAAGGTTGTTTTGACTTTCTTATACGCTGAGTCAGACCTTCTGACAATCATTTCTTTATCTGTTTCTTCATATATCTCATGCAGCCATTTCATCTTAGATTCACTGCACTTCCTGTCTGTTTCATTCCTCAGCGACTTCTATTTCTTTACTCCTCAATGTCGTTGAATACTTTTGTATTTTTTTCATCGATCAATTGAAATCTTTCTTCTTTTACCCACGATATCCTCGCAGTTAAAATCCTTGTACCTGTGTTTTCCTTTGTAACTTTTGCGATTCGCCTTTTTTGATATCCATTCCTCTTCAACTGATTTGTCTGCTGAGCTATTCCTTAATGCTGTATCTATAGGTATCTCGTCATTTCATAATACTTCTTTGCGTATTGTTCTTCCTGTTATATTTCTGTTATTTTCAGGATAGCTAGGAGCCAGACGCCCTGCAGCGTGTTTTGCAGTGACCCCAACCACCGCTGTTTGCGACTTCAGTGGGGTCAAGTGAAAGCTCTTTGGAGGGCAGGGTGCCCGTCTGTTGTGTGATTTGATAAAAACAGATGCTGCCTCGGTGCCAGTGATGGGCGTCTGTTGGTTTAAGAGGAGGCCAGTTGAGGGGTTGAACAACACCTGTAGTTATGGTCTGGGGGTGCTCTTCCATATGACAGCAGGAGCAATCTCCTGGTTATCTCACTCTACTTGAATGCAAAGTTGTATGTCAGTTGGATGATACACCTTGTTGTGCTGTTATTCAAGAGCACCATTCCAGGGATGTTTCCAACAGTATAACGCTCACTCTCGTACAACTGTCGTTATACAACATACTCTACAGAGTGTCGCCATGTTGTCTTGGCCTGCTCGATCACCAAATTTTTGCAACCGATGACATACGGGACATCATTGGACAACAGGTCGAGCGACATTCCTTGAATTGACTGACCAGGTGCAACTGGCATGTAACTCCATCCCACAAACAGACATCCTGCATCAGCGAAACACAATGCACTCACGTTTGGATATTTGCATTCAATATCCTGGAGTTTACAACAGTTATTAATGTGGAAGCATATCATATTTGCAGTGGTTTATCTTGCACTTATATTAACCTGTAATCTTGCGATGTTAATCACCTAAATACGCTGCAATGGAAATGAAGTCCCAGACCGTAGGGGAACGATGCGGGAGAGTTGCACCGCCATACTAGGCAAGGTCCAAATGGAGGTGGTTTGCAGTTGACTTCATCCGAACTTAACGAGGATGAATGATGATCATGATGAAGACGACACGCCGGCCGGAGTGGCCGAGCGGTTCTCGGCGCTTCAGTCTGGAGCCGCGCGACCGCTACGGTCGCAGGTTCGAATCCTGCCTCGGGCATGGATGTGTGTGATGTCCTTAGGTTAGTTAGGTTTAAGTAGTTCTAAGTTCTAGGGGACTGATGACCTCAGCAGTTAAGTCCCATAGTGCTCAGAGCGATTTGAACCATTTGAACCATGAAGACGACACGACAATGCCCGCTCATCTCGAGGCAGGTGAAAATCCCTGACCCCACTGGGAATCTAAGCTGGGACCTCGAGCTCGAGAAGCGAGAACGCTACCTGCGAGACCACGAGCGCACACCTAAATATGTTACCTGGACAGGAGTATTACTTTAAATTAATTATCTTTTGGAGCAGTGATTTTTTTTTGTGTCCGTGTACAACGGCTGGAGACCACCTTGGATGTGGCGAATCCGACGGTTCGCTGAGCACGATGTTGGTCTGTGTGATGGCAGTGTCAGCAGCCATCAACAGCAGCTGGTAGATGTCGCCAGACCAGGGGGTTAATAAATGTCTGAGTGATATGTCTTTTACTCTGACTTCATCTTCTGGTCAGTAGTACACCATGTTGATAACCAAATAATGTAAGTTGTTTGCACCCTGAAAACCAGCTATTGGAGTTTTATACTGAAATTTGCTGCCATTTATACAGGGTGTTCAAAAAAAGTGTCGAATATTCTGCGAGTTGGTAATGCTTTTCGAAATAAGAAAAAAAGACGATTAATCACTGATTCGGAAATGCATACTTTCCGAGAGAAACACTTGTTTATAGTAAGAGCTGCGTGGTATTTGGTTGCGGATATTAGCACAGCCATTGCATTGGTGCTCCGCCAAATGTGTTGGCAGGGTATTGTGATGTCTTACAGTATTCTATCCTCCATTAGGTGGTCAGCAGTTAGTTGTGTGGTTCGAGTCATGTTGTAGGCTGCGTTTGTTTTCTTCGAGTTTGTCAACCCTGATTATGAACCATGGTGTTTTACGTTCTTACAAACGTGGGTTCATGTATCTGTTTACTAGTGTTGAGCTGTTCGTTCGAACAACATGTAAAGTAAGTTTACATTTCTCCTCTTCCACAACGTGTTAGGAATCGAGGTCTACGACTCAACAGGTGATATTCTGCTGTGGTTTAGCAAATGGACAGAGCCTGCGCGCCCTTGCCACCTGCGCTGAAAAATATCAGCCGTCTGATAAGCTGTTCGACAGATTTTTCAAGCGTCTGAGGGACACAGATACCCCTTTCCTCGGAACTCTGCTTCAACAGTATTTATTTAGCATCTTAACTTTGACAGTCCTATAGTAACAACTAGCAAAAAACATAAAGGCTTTTGCAACACTCAAAGGTGATCTCACTCAAAGAGATGCGTGCCTCTGGCACAACAAGAAAGCACAATTAATTTCCTGTCTATATTCTCAATGCTACGTTCAGAACGGCCAGGACCCAGCCAGAACCAAAGGGCAATCTCGGACGAGGCACCAAATCTCTACAACTACTAATGCAGCACACAACAGCGTTAACGCCCTAACAGCATAGAGCACAAGCCCACAAGATAGTCAGACATAGAGCAGCGAATGTGGCTCACAGTTTAATGTCAATTCGAGCCGTATCGGGTATGGAGGGCACAGACAACACCCAACAGCCATCAGCAGCCACACCAGAGCCGCTGTTCGGGAAACCCCGCGCCACGTTGTCCCACAGAGCCGTGCTGCGAAACTCGCCGCCGTGCCACGCAGTGCCCAGTGCTCGGTTCCGCCTGCCTCTCTCGTCGCCGCACGCTCTCTTTGAGCCAACTCCAACTAACCGCAACGAGCCGCAGCGGTTCCCAGCAAACATCTACACTCTCGCATACCTAGTTCTGGGGATTAATTTATTGTTGGGACCGAGAGCTGCCTAAAACACGAAGTGGAAAGCTCTGAGATATTTACGAGTTGTGGAATGTACATCGCAAAGACAGATTAGAAGGCATAGGAGAGAGAGAGTTCATTGCAGATGTCAAAAATATTGTCTTTGTTGAGGTCGAAGTTGAGTTTGACAATGACGTTATCTGGTCGCGTATAACATGTGTTCAAAAATGGTTCAAATGGCTCATCAGTCCCCTAGAACTTAGAACTACTTAAACCTAAATAACCTAAGGACATCACACACATGTATGCCCGAGGCAGGATTCAAACCCGCAACCGAAGCGGTCGTGAGGTTCCAGACTGTAGCGCACAGAACCGATCGGCTACTTCCGCCGGCAATCACAGGTGTAGGTGAAACCAAGATAATTGTTGAATTTTTTTGCCAGTCCCCCGATTCCTCTGTGACAGTTCTAGGTTCATTCAAAAGAGGTCTACGGTCATTAGCGCGTAAAAACCCAGATGATGCAATGCTAGTTACAGGCGTCAGGTCAGCGAGTGCGGGGCAGTTGACTCGTGACCGTTGGCTGTTCTGGATGACCTACCGACTTCGCGGGAAATATCTAGTGCTGCGACTGTATACGGTGCATGTGTTTAGGGTTTTCTTTTTTTGGAATCTGTCATCGCGGTAAGTGTACGAGTGTCTGGTGGCCGATTGATATATATAATATGTAGAGGTGACAATTTTGTATGGTGCAGGATACGAATTGTGTTTACTACATCGATATGGTGTGTTGACGTAGTCTGGTTGGAAATCGGTTTCACGCTGAAAAATTCAAGCTTCCCTCGGCAGTTGCAGAGCAGTCTAATTAAAGAAATGTCTTTGGCGACAATTTCCATATTTCATAATCTGAAGCCCACTTTTGTAGCGAGTAACTGTCAGTGCAATATCACTTCTGTATATTTTTTATTTAGGATCTGTACAAAATAGTTTTGCTGTTGAAAGCCTAGTAATTGGTTCGTCTGCATAAAACGGCGGGTAGTGCTCCCACACTGGCAACAGCAGCTTTTTGGTAGGCCACACAGCGAAAAATTCAAGCTTTCCTCCTCAGTAGCAGAGCAGTGTAATTAAGAAAGTGTCGTTGGCGATAGTTTCCGTGTTTTATGATCTCTAGAACACTTTTGCAATGATTAACTGTCAGTGCAATACGACTAATACATTTTTTCCGATATGTACAAAATGTTTTTGCCTCTGAAAGCCTCGTAATTTGTCTGTGTGCAGAAAATGGTGGATAGGCCTCCCACGCCGACAACAACAGCAGTTTTGCAGACAATTCTGTAAAAACAAACCAGAATGATCCATTCAAAAGAAGTTCCATAGTGTCAGAGAGTCACAAGACATCCTTTTTGTCATGGTATAGGAAATTCTAAAGACTACTTCGAACAAGATAGGTGCAAGGTACCTGCGGAAAGTTGTGTGACGTATGAGAGACATGTAATGTCTTCTTTGGTCGAGTGTTCAGAGACAAGTCGGAGTAGACCATCTTCTTGTTACTGGGTCAGGCTTGATGCTGTCCATCACCAACCAGTATGGCTTTAGAACATCTCTCAACCAGAGGACATCGAGATTTCACGGAAAAATCCAGCCATTTTTCTAGTCAGTAGGGCAGTGTTTCGATTCCTTTTGTGTGTTGTTCTGATGTTACCGTATTTGCTTCGGCACCAGTCTATGATCCGAGAAGTGCGGACAATAATATACCTGACTCCAGCAGCAGCAAATATAAACGAAGCCCCCTCATAGTTTCACAAAAGTGATGAACACCATAGCAGCTGTAAGACTCAGAAATTTTCTCTCTCTGTCAGTGCCTTCAGGCAAGCAGCTAAAACTTCAAATTTTGTTAGCGTCCTGTTTAGAGTTACAGAGATATTTATTTCGACTTCCAAATATCATCGTTGTGGCATGTAAAATGAAATAATGCAGCTGATACTGGTTTCGGCTTCTGTTTCACACCAAAGTGTTTGAAGTGTCTCATTTAGGTTTTAGAAGAGTGCAGCATTCTTTTTAGCGTCCGTGTTCGGGTGTTGAGGTATACATTGCAAAACCGAAACAAGTTACTTTCCAGCGATCTTTTTTGAAAGTATATTTACAGACCTATTCAGTTGGATTTAGTAACTCCTGAAGCAGTCCGTGATCCAAGAAAAGGATATTTCACACAAATGCACGCGCAGTGTCTCAGGGACTGTTGCACAAGTGTGTCGCGAGCTTTTTAGAGTCTGTGTTCAAGTGTAGCGGAATAAAACGTGAAATTACGTCGCAAACTGTTTAAATATTCTTGCGTCATATGAAGAGCTCTCTCTCTCTCTCTCTCTCTCTCTCTCTCTCTCTCTCTCTCTCTCTCTCTCTGTGTGTGTGTATTGATATATTTCGTTCCTGTTACACCTTCAAGTCATTTTGCTTAAGCACAAGGTAAATAGCTCCCAAAGCGGTTCATGTTCATGCCAAAGAGTGTCCATGAACCAGATTATTGGGAGACGGACAGTAAGTACCCGTCAACACCTGCTGGTGGCGTGAGCCCTGCGCATGGCATCTGGGGCAGGGAGTGTGCCTGCACCAAAGTTAATATCTTGCCTCTTGCGCTTTGGTATTCTGAGTGGACTACAATCTAATGATGTACAGTTACAGCACATACATTTGTCAGCATGAGTTGTCAAGTGTTGAAACGTGTCTGTTAGATTCGTTTCTTACTATTTAATTTGTACTTCGTGCTGTCACACTTAATTATTTATAATTTAGTTTTTTAGTTTGTGTTTGGCCACATTCAGTGGCACACAATTACATTAAAGTGTCAACTTTTCCAATAAGCACCTAATCCTATCTGCATTACCTACATTTAATGTCCCTATACTTCTTTTCTCTCGCTATCATCTGCATGAATGATCGAGTGAGTGTGGTTTAAAATTCAGCACTGGTTTAAAATTCAGATGTCCGACTTCTCTTTTAACTGGAATGTGTGTGTGAACTTCTCTCGTGCGTATGTGTTTTATTTCTTCTACATCTCATTGCATTTCAGTAATACATTTGTGTAGGTTTTTTCATGCTATGTAATGATAATTTCATTGTGTGTAATTTCAGTACCATTTTGATTAAGTATTATTCTTAGTTCAGTGCGATATTTAATTGCTATTTGTTTCTATACGATTTATATGTGTGTTCTTCAATTTTACGCAAGTCTTAATGATTTTGCTTTGTTCATGAATATTGATGGCATTTGCTGGTGTTTCGCGTCAACCTAACGTAGCTTGATGTGCAAGGTGATGCAGATAAATTTCTTTGTCGGCATGCGTTGCATAGTATTCTTATTCACATTAATTCTATCATAACGATAGGGACTGTTTCTGGTTCTCAGACAAATCTGTACCTTTTTGGAAAATTATTTTTAATACTCCCCATCCGGCGTTTCTAAAGTTCCTGCTTTCTCTGAAGTATTTGATTTAACAGATCTATTGAAATTGTTGCCATATGCTCATTCATTACATTTAGTTGAAACTTTTTTTATTAATATCAACACATTAGTTATATTTACCCACTCAGTGATCAAAACAGTTCTTATGTTAAATTTTCCAATTTTAATAAAATTTGATGGCAACCCAGAAAAATTTTGTGGCACAACTGGCTAACTTCAATATTTTCTGATTGCAAATCACTCTCCAGATAGCCATTCACTCACTAATGACTCATCCTGCTGCATCTCCACTATTTGATGAAGCGTATTCCTCTTCATCAGATATCGTTGCTTTCCGAGCATCATTCAGGTCGCTATCGGCACAGTCCTCAGATGCATGATTACAGCTAATATACCCATTAAACTCCTCCTTCTCCAGCACAGACATCTCATCCATTGAACACAGTAAACAATTACAACCTTCCTCCTGGTCCAGTGGCTACACACAGACTGAGCGAATTTTGTGACCATTTTTCCCCAATCTTCGATTATATCATGTGAGGGGAGGGGGAAGGGATTACCAACAGTGTTCTCTGGTGGTGACGTCGTGAACTAGGTCAGTTGGACTCTGGACTTCAAGGTGAACACACTGGATGGAGTTACTGTCTATGACAACTCAAATTGTTTAAGTAAAAATGCATAGAAAATAAAGATTTAGTCCATCCTACACAGTAACACCACATATAATCCTTTACCGCTAATTTCCAGTTGGTAGACACGAAAGGGGAGGGGGAGGGAAGGAGGAGAGGTTAGTCGAGGCAGGTTGGGTGAGGTTATTGGAGGTAGCCCAACTGACACATTTTCCAGCAAAAATTTGAACTTCCCACCATGACGTCACGGCGATATTGCCGTATATAAGGCCACCATCTTGAATAAATTTGGCAACAATGCAAAGAGTGGGGTGGTGCCTGCCCCCCCCCCCCCCCCTTGTGCCCTACTACTGTCCTTAGTGAATGTGAAGAAGATTTACAGGACGTGTTGAATGTAATGAACAGTCTAATCAATACAGAATATGAATTGACAGTCAATTGAAGAAACACGAAAGTACTTAGAAGTAGCAGAAAGGAGAACAGCAACATACTTAACATTATAATTAGTGATCATGAAGCAGATGAAGTCAGTCCAACTGGGCTGACTCACCATTTTCTCCCCGACATGCGTTTTAGTATTCTCATTTTCAGGTTTGTTATTCTCCACTACCTGATCGCTTTGTCCCGCGATACTTCGAAAACAATAGGTGACAAGACATCACCCTGTTTCACACTGGTCTTGATTTCAAACTCAACTTTTACTTGGGGTCTTTCAGAATTTCCATTATTAGTTTGTGCGTAGTTCCGTATTGTTCTCTAGTCTTCAGTATCCGTCTATGTATGAAGTCATACGAATACGTCCACGAACGTTACTACCATAGCTTTGTTCATTAAGGCCCTATGATCTGTCAGTTGTTTCAGAATAAATATCTGTTCAATGCATCCTATTCTGAGCCTTGTTAGGTGGTCTTTGTCTAAACATTCTGTCTGTTCTTCTATGTCTCTGGAGGACTATCGTCAGCATCTTGAAGCCGACCTGTAGCAGCGATATTTCTCTATGTGTGGTTGCTTCCCTCTTGCCCCTCTTTTTACGTGTTGGCACTATGACTGTAGTCTTTCATCTTCCTGATAACTTCTTTGTTGGCTGAACCCGGCTGATAAAGTTGGTCATTTCGTCTATTGCCTTGTCGCCTCCACAAATTAATATATCTGCTGCTAGGCCATCTTCTATACCCACATACAGACTCCAACCGCAGCCCCATCTCTGTATGCCCGTCGACATAAAGCCTTACGTTTTACATAGAGCAGCAGTAAATCAGCTTTTGATCAGTCTGTAGTGAGCGACACACAGCTGACGCAACAGATACGGACGATACTGGCACAATGCATCAGGGAGCCATCTTAAGAGACGGGAGTTTTGCCGCCGGCTAAGGACTGGGACAACTGTGCTGTGGTGGGCTCAGCGGGAAGCAAAGAAAGCGCGCCCGCCCGGACGGTCTATTGTGCGGGTAACGACGGCCAGCTGCTGGCGGCTGGGCGCGGGAGGCGGCAGGGGCGCCGCTAACAGGCGTCCGACTTGTTTCGCCGCGGGGCCCTCCTTTGTGTCGGCGCCGACCGGCTCGCCGGCCCTTGAGCCGGCTCTGCGCGGATCATCCTGAGAGAGGAGGGCGGAGGGGCAGAGCCAGCACGGAGATGACGGCTGGCTCGCGCCGCGGACGGGAGTGGAAGGCGTGGGGTGTGGTGGCGCGCGTCGGCACGGCGCAACTGTGCAAGCAGCAGACTGAAGGCTGCCGAGAGGCAAAGGCATGTGTTCTCTACTGCACACTAAAACGTACTTTCATTAACAAAATATACAAGGCGTCAGGGGTACAAGTGCAGACATTTTTGTAGGCGGCTGAGGACGGTGAACTGGCCCACATTGCGTCAGTACTTACGTCATTTGCTGCCTAATAAAGATAGCTATTACATTTTTGTCAGGTTGTTTAGTACCTCTAACCGCATGTGGTAAGAGCAAGCTACACTACTGGCCATTAAAATCGCTACATCAAGAAGAAATTAAGATGATAAACGGATATTCAATAGACAAACATATTATACTAGAACTGATATGTGATTACATTTTTACTCCATTTGGGTGCATACATCCTGAGAAATCAGTACCCACAACAACCCCCTCTGGCCATAATACCGATGTGGCCGAGCGGTTCTAAGCGCTTCGGTCTGGAACCGCGCAACCGCAAAAGTCGCAATTTCGAATCCGGCCTCGGGCACGGATGTGTGTGATGTGCTTAGGTTAGTTAGGTTTAAGTAGTTCTAAGTTCTAGGGGACTAATGACCACAGCAGTTGAGTCCCATAGTGCTCAGAGCCATTTGAACCATTCACGCCGGTGGCGACACCTACAACGTGCTGACATGAGGAAAGTTTCTAACCGATTTCTCATACGCAAACAGCAGTTGACCGGCGTTGCCTGGTGAAACGTAAGGGGTAAGGAGGAGAAATGCGTACCATCACGTTTCCGACTTTGATAAAGGTCGGATTGGAGCCATTCGCGATTGCGGTTTATTGTATCGCGACATTGCGGCCCGCGTTGGTCGAGATCCAATGACTGTTAGCAGAATATGGAATCGGTGGGTTCAGGAGGGTAATAAGGAACGCCGTGCTGGATCCAAACGGCCTCGTATCACTAGCAGTCGAGGACAGGCATCTTATCCGCATGGCTGTAACGGATCGAGAGGCCACGTCTCGATCCCTGAGTCAACAGATGGGGACGTTTGCAAAACAACAACCATCTACACGAAATGTTCGACGACATTTCAGCAGCATGGACTATCAGCTCGGAGAGCATGGCTGCGGTTACCCTTGACGCTGCATCACAGACAGGAGCGCTTGTGATGGTGAACTCAACGACGAACCTGGGTGCACGAGTGGCAAAACGTAATTTTTCTGAATGAATCCAGGTTCTGTTTACAGCATCATGATGATCGCATCCGTATTCGGCGACATCGCGATGAATACACAATGAAAGCTTGTATTCGTCATCGCCATACTGGTGTATCACGTGGCGTGATGGTATGGGGTGCCGTTGGTTACACGTCTCGGTCACCTCTTGTTCGCATTGACGGCACTTTGAACAGTGGACATTACATTTCAGATGTGTTACGACCCGTGCCGCTACTCTTCATTCGATCCCTGCGAAACCCTACATTTCAGTAGGATAATGCACGACCGCATGTTGCAGGTCCTGTACGGGCCTTTCTGGATACAGAAAATGTTCGGCTCCTGCCCTGGCCAGTACATTCTACAGATCTCTCACCAATTGAAAACGTCTGGTCAATGGTGTCCGAGGAACTGGCTCGTCACATTACGCCAGTCACTACTGTGGTATCGTGTTGAAGCTGCATGGGCTACTGTACCTGTTCACACCATCCAAGCTCTATTTGACTCAATGCCCAGTCGCATCAAGGCGGTTAGTGCGGCCCGAGGTGGTTGTTCGGTGTACTGATTTCTCAGGATCTATGCACACAAATTACGTGAAAATATAATGACATGTCAGTTCTAGTATAATATATTTGTCCAATAAATACCCATTTATCAACTGCATTTCTTCTTGGTGTAGCAATTTCAATGGCCAGTAGTGTAGTTGACGCTCAGGTCATCACATATCAAATTTTTGTACAAATGATCTTAAGAAGCGACATATCATGCGACTTCTCTTTGTCTGTTATCGCCTATAAGTTTCAGTGCAATTTTGTTGGAGTCGCCAGTCATTGCTCCACACAAAACACGTTAAAGCATTATGTCTGTACATTGCACATCGAAACACACGTGGCCCCAGCTGTCTGTTCTCTGCTACACAGCGCAAGGGCTACCTACCTAACCCGGGAAACAATGTGATTTTATGCACTGCATCCATTTCGAGGAAATTACGTATGCACAAGTGCGCACGCGTAGTGGTATCGTTAGAAATGTAAGTGCATGCGTAAAGTTGAAGAGGAAAAAAGGCCTCGGGTGGACGAATCTCAACTTATGCCTGGGCGGCTGCTGTATGGACAAGGAACGGGTCACAGCTTCCCACGCTGCGTAACGCGACATCTGGTGTACTGCAACACGTGAGCGTGTACCGTGATGCTAAATGTCGATTCATGACAACAGAACGCAACGGAACGAAATGGCAGGAGCAGTCACCGTCAAATGGCGGTGTGTTCACACTAGACGGAACGTCAAAGCAACGTTTTTGGTTTAACTCCGTATCGAACGAGGATAGTGATATTAGATACCTTCCGTAACTCCGCAACTCATAAAGTCCGCTGTAGTATCGGAATTTAGAAACTAAAAATAAAGTTTATTAATAACAAAATAAAACTACGTAACGGTTGTTCCTTATAAAGTTTTCGTTATAAACTGCTGAGAAGTGAAACAATGGGGAAACTGTCTTCTAGACACATAAAAGTACTGACAGTTATTTGTTAGCGAAAATATATCAACTATCAAATACATCAAACATCAACATACAGCCTCTATAACTAATACATTTTTTGTCTTTCTTTTAAAGTACCAAATAACGCAAAAAACAGCTGTAATTTATTCTTTGATATATGTGACCTGTTCACTGTGAGGAATGGTTATTTAATGAAAACTGATGTACTAGTTTCTATGTTTTTTTGTACACGCTGTAGGCTTTTACTCATTTCAGTTATTGCATCACTAACATCAGATTTATGTTTCAGATATCAGGGCTCTTTCAAGCGTAAAAATGTCTTAAGTTACCACAGTAAACAAATAAAAAAAGAACATTTAATTTAATAAAACCAAGAAGACGTAAAAGCGTGCGTTCCAGTACTATAAAACAAGTGAGCGCAGGGAAAATAGGTTGGCTTCCGATGTCAGCAGACGTCGACACGATTCCTCCCGTTTCCTCTCCGTACCCCTCCCGCCTGCTTCAATGCCAAAGCTATCATTCCAAGAAACGTTTCGTTCTGGCTGTGTGAATTACGCCATTCCAGTTGAATTAGGGAATGTTTGCAAGTTTCGTTCAGTGCCAGTACGCTTCGTCAAGTCTGAACCGATCTTACATCGTATGCCGGGCTGTGATTCCGCTTTATGCTTTTCTATGAATAGATGTTAATCAGACTTGATGCAATAATATCGATCTGAAAAATGAGTTCACTACATAAGTTACAAGTCTATGTCTTTTATCATGTGAAAGACTTGGTTAATAGAAGATGAACTGGAATTTCAGAAATAATGTCTCGGCATTTGACCTACATTAATTACGACTAGACATAACTAGAGTCATATAATCACACAAGAGCCCATTTCCGCTTTATGGATCAGTCAGCGTCTTTGTGTGTGCGGGCTACAGCTACGAGTCACCAGTGCATAACGCTGTGTAAACAGTGGTTCCAATGATTTCGTTACAAAAATTGCAAAAATCCATTTTAATGATATCAGACAGGGTGCGGGTAGTCAAAAGTGGACATCTAAAATAATATGCGGTTTTGATAAAGTGAAACAGATTTTTCTTACAGAAGTATTCCACATGATATATTACGCTGAAGTCACTCAGAAACTAAATAAAACTCTGTATGCTAAATCTGACCAGCGCAACAACATATAAATAGCAAAAGTACTGTTAGAAGAGGACTGAACAGTAAGCAATACCATAGACCTTTACAAGACAGTCAGGTTCTTGAGAAAAGGATACACTACAAAGACTGGAGTGATCAAAGGTAAAGCAACATCAATTATAACAGATGAAACAAAAGCTATTTCCAAAATCTCTTGAATGTGGATGAAATCATCAGCAGCTTTGCGACAGCAGTAGCAGAAGAAGAAGGATAATGATAAAAAGGAAAAATAGTTGTATAGGGAGAATATAGTAACAATATGGGTTAGAATGATCCGTCGAACATGGAAAGGTAGGAGAATTTACAAAAATGGCGAAGAGACGAAAGGCACAAGGTATTGATGTTGTATTTGTAGAGATGCTTAAGGTGGGAAGAGGAACCCTTGCAATAGGGAGTGTACCACCTAATATTTTTAATATGGAGGAAAGAAAGGGTCCCATCAGAATGGAAGCGGGCTGCAATGTTACCTATAGTTAAGAAGCGAAATGACATGCATGAAATATAGAGGAATTACCTAACTATGTACGGCTTATAACATTCTGAGCATGTTGTTGCTGAAGCGGGTAATACCGTACGTCATGGAGGTAACTGGAATCCAAAAAGCAGGGCTTGGAAAGAAGCATCAACCGTACACCAACTATATATAATAAAGGAAGAGTTATGGAAGAGCTGTTAACTTCACAGAGATATTCACTGTCTTCTGTGAACTTCCAAAAGCTTATGTTAATGCGAACACCCACGCAATATAGCAGGAACTAGAAAACTCAAAGGTACCCAGAAAACTAACAGAACTAACCCAAACATTATATGAGAGGCAACATGTAAGGCGAAATTGAATGCAAACATGTTAGAGAAGTTGAGGGTGAAGACTGGAGTGGGACAGGGAAATTGCCTCTCCTCCATCTGTTTTATCTGATTCTAGTAACATCTATGAGAAAGGTAATAAGCCTAGAGACAGGAATTTAGCCGCGTGGAAGAATCAACACCCTGGTCCATGCGGACGAGATAGTTTTAATAGCATATCGTGAGAAATATCTGTCAAAGATGGCAAGACTGTTAATGGAAGTGGCCATGAGAACAGGTTTGATGAGAAATTTGGATGAGGCCAATGATGACATAACTTTAGGTGAGAATTTTATATTTTTGATAGGGTCAGTGCTAGTATTGAGAAATCGGAAGATATGAATGTTTTCCTCTCTTATTGCATGTGGTGAAGAGTTGCTATTTATTCACAAGTGGCGTCTCTCGTCGTCTGCTGGTCAAGAAAGGGTTACGCTGACTGGTATAAGGGACTGGCAGAATAGAGTGGATGCTGCCTGAGGCCGAAATTGTTAAAAGAGCAGGACGACACGCCCATGGTGGGTTCTGAGGGAGCGCCTGGGGTGAGATATTCCGTTTCTTCGCGGACATTCGGTAAACCCACCTTCTGGCGAGCTAAGAGTGAGGAATGGGACGACGTAAGTTTCCAGGCAGTTTTCGCGGGTAAATTCTCGCGTTTTCTGTAAAAGATTACCTATCATTGGCTTGTCCAGGGAAAGCTCTGTGACGTAGAAAAATCGACGCAGAAATTGGCGCCAAATATCTCCATTAGTGTAGTAGAAGTGCTTTGGCAATAAAGTGGAATTTTCCACCGATTATCAAGTTGCTGATTGGCACGTTTAACCACGGCCACTGTGTGGAGGTGGTAATGTACTGCGGTCGGCTTGTGTGGGTTCTCTGTGAGGGAGTGTAGTCTCGCCTTTCGGTTTGAGTAGGTTACAAGGCTGAGCACTCGCTGCTCTTGACAGCCTGCCTTCCGTTGGTTGTCGAATATACTTTTGTTTCATAGTACCTGTTTGACGAATTTGCTGCAGTTTCGCCTTCAACGTAACTTTTCGAGTACAGTTGGAAATTGAGCGCCCTGTGTTGTTCGTCTTGAGCAGTTTTGGCTAAATTTGACTGTATCGGAGTTACTGTGTGACTGCGCTGTACCGTCAGTGATGTGTGGCAAGCTCTTTTCCTCAGAGGTGCATTTGAACTGCTAGGAAGTCTTTAGTCTGGGACAACCAGGCAAGGATAGTTAGTATCGGGCTATACTCGGGACATTATCATCACCACCACGACGGGACGTCGAAGCAACCAGCCATCGCCTCTGATACGCCAGATCATGTTCTGCGGTCCGCAGCACGGGCATATTAGGGAATCTTGCTAAGTGATAATCAGAGCTCAGCAGAGTCCGCCTGTTTCTGCTTTTTCTATCTTGGTTCTGTCTTGGGTTTTTATTGTCTGAGTTCTCAGTACTGTAGCAGCGCAATTAATGTCGTGTTTTCTGAGTGATTTTCTTAAGATCTTAGTTGAAAGTAATTGGCTCAACACACCACTTCTTCATAAATGTCACAAACTAGTTTATGGATAACTTCGCCTTCACAGTAATTATCTATGTATCAAATTGACATATTGTAAATGTTTCATATGTTTTTCATCCTGAAATTAGTCAGAATAAACCCAATTGTTATCTTGAACCGAACTTTCATTCTGCAGTTAGGCAGAGCAACCTTTTCTTCTGTCATGACATTAATTAAACTTTCCTCTGTCAAATTAATTTTTATCAAATTAAATTATAGCAGGTGCCAAACGCTTCTCTACTCAACTTGCAGGGTCGATTACAATCAGTTCGCGTTTCTTTTTTAATCCACGTGCAACAGCAAAAGTCGGAGCGACAATAGGGTAGTCTTAGAGCATCATTTCCATATGCAAATTCTAGCTGAATTTAACACACTGCTAGCCCCGGAAACTCGCAATGTATTACTTGGAAACGTCTAAAATTGTCTCCTCTTTCCGTGAGAGTGGTCTCTAAACTAGTCCTTACTCTTCCACTTGTTTTTTATTACTTTCTAATCCTTTTCATAAAAATATATATGAAGTAATTGTTATTGAGCAGTCTTGCACAAATATTCCTGTTAGCACAATACTGGCTGTTTACTTGTGATACCAATTCTTAAATACTATTTAAAATATTTTTGTAGGGTAAGCGGTTGAGATTTCCGATTGATAATAGATGACACGACTTGATTAGCGTCCATGTTGCGGCGACTCTAGTCTCTGAGTCCCTTAGTCTGTCGCCAACTCCATTACCTGCTTCCTCTTATAGCTCTTAACGACGTATAGAGTCCTAAGCCATGCATTTATAATTTCACTGACACAGTTTTGTGGCAGTACCAATGACTGTGACTTTTATAGCATTTAAATAGTATCTTCTTATGAAGTATTTTATATGATGACAGCGTTCGGTTCGTAAATTTGTTCATCTGTTACTTCATGTGAGTATAGTCTCCTTATAAATCCGTTTAGTATAATAAACATATATTCTTAGTTTTTTTCTGTCTTAATGGTTTTACAATCGTTTTAGCTAGTTGCTTGGATTTCCTGAAGAAGACACCCATAGTTGTGCCAAAACTAACTTCCTTTTGCAATCGGTTGGCTGTGTTACACAAATCAAATTAAAAAAAAAAACTAGTATGAAGTAGAAATTTTACATGTTTTGGTACACTGCAGTTGCAGGTGGATGAGGAATGGCTGATGATGATGTTACAAATATTATACATAACACATTACCAGGGGGGGAGGGGGTGGGGTTACATTGCGCCCAACATTTGGAGATATCGTAATCTAATCTAGTGTGGTAGCACTTTATATTTCACAATTTTGTAAAGAATATTATTGATTTTAATGATTTTTTATATTAGATTCCGTAAGAGTTTTAAATTTTTCACTCCAATTTAGCGACTTAAAATTTAGGTCTGTGTAGTGAATGCTATTTTTCGTAGCAAATGTCATATTCATATTCTCAGGTTAACGTTCAAATGGTTCAAATGGCTGTGAGCACTTAACTTCTGAGATCATCAGTCCCCTAGAACTTAGAACTAATTAAACCTAACTAACCTAAGGACATCACAGACATCCATGCCCGAGTTAGGATTCGAACCCGCGGCGTAGCGGTCGCTCGGTTCCAGACTGTAGCGCCTAGAACCGCACGGCCACGCCAGCCGGCTGCAGGTTTAGGAACCTTCGTAGACATCTATATAATTTTGAAAGGTTTAGGACTTCTGTAAGTGAAAATCAAAGGCAATAAAGGAAACACAATTTTTTTAAAATTCGTTTGTAGTTGCCATAAAATATCCTTCCACTATGTGTAAACATTAGGGAAAATACATTTGTGTTACTCAGGTTGTGCTTAATCATATTTTCAGGTTTTCTGCCCTACTTGTGTAAAAGTATCTATTTAAAAAGTAGGATTTAATAAAAGTTAAACACATCTAAAGATTTTTTTAGGTTGTCTTGATGATGGGCCCAAAGTACCGCCCTCTGTGCTACGAGTCATGGAAGATGCTTTTATCTACATCTGCATTGGTACTCCGAAAATCACATTTAAGTGTCTAGCAGAGGGTTTATCGAACCATCTTCACAATAGTTCTGTATTATCCGAATCTAGTACAGCGTGCAAAAAACGAACACCTATATCTTTCGGCGTAAACGCTAATTTTCCTTATTTTAATATGGTGATCGCTTCTATTTGTGTAGGTCGGCGACAACGAAATATTTTCTCATTTGGAGGAGAAAGTTGGCGATTGAAATGTCGTGAGAAGATTCCACCGCAACGATAAACGCCTTTGTTTTAATGATGTCCACCTCAAATCTCGTATAATTTCAGGACACTCTCTCCCCTTATTCACGTTAGTACAAAATGTGCTGCGCTCCTTTGAACTTTCTCGATGTACCTCGTGTGGCGCAATCTGTTTATAGTATTTCGTGACTTTAATTACTTATAAATGATATTTCAGGTATATATAGTAGGTTGCAGTAGGTACTGGGAGATGAAGAAGCTTGCACAGGATAGAGTAGCATGGAGAGCTGCAACAAACCAGTCTCAGGACTGAAGACCACAACAACGACAACATATAGCAGTTACTATTGTCAGCGTAACAGTTCGTTTTATCTCAAAAATGATTATCCCGACTAATATTTGTCGCCGGCCAGGGTGGCCGAGCTGTTCTAGGCGCTACAATCTGGAACTGCAGGACCGCTACGGTCGCAGGTTCGAATCCTGCCTAGGGCATGGATGTGTGTGATGTCCTTAGGTTAGTTAGTTTTAAGTAGTTCTAGGTTCTAGGGGACTGATGACCTCAGAAGTTAAGTCTCATAGTGCTCAGAGCCATTTGAGCCATTTTTTAAAATATTTCTCACTCTGCTAAAGAAATCTCCACTTGACGTTGTGTAGAAATGTGGTCTGTAAAGCAGTGTGAGTGGCACTAAACTGCATATCATTTATCTGATTTTACACAACTGTTACTTAAGATGGAAACACTTTTCTCTAGCAAAGGGAACATTTAGTCACAAAATACTACCCGGGCACAACACGGACGTATGTCTCCTATTAAAATGTTTCATGTAAATCGTCCTAAATAATTAGGCTCCATATATCAGCAAATAAGAAATTCATATAACGTACCGTGCTGTGAGCACTATTTTTAAAGATTCAATGTGAGTTGAATTCTGTCTTTTTAAGTAGATTCGGGACCACCGGTGCCCATTTATTTCCATTCATTTATTTCCAACAACATTTATGTTTGTGAAAATTCTCGACTCAAAACTGCCACGGAGGTATTTTTGCTAAGATGGCGGCAGACAGACGATAGTCAATTTGCCAATTTTATTCTCGATTTCTGTTATCAAGGCAATGCATTTAGATAAAACTTTTTAAGCCTTTTATCTCTATTCTTTAGCATTTAAAATCATTTTCAATGATTAATACTGACATACTTTTTATACCAGATACTAGTAACCTCCGCTGTAAGTTACTAGCGCTAATGGCTGCGCTCCTAATTGCAAGGCTGAAAATTAACGCTTAAAACATTAATTAGATTGGATTACAACTGAAATAAATACAAATCGACGTCTAGACAATAGCGACTCTGTTTTTCAAATAATAATTAACAATATATAGGGTGTTACAAAGGGTACGGCCAAACATTCAGGAAACGTTCCTCACACACAAATAAAGAAAAGATGTTATGTTGACATGTGTCCGGAAACGCTTAATTTCCATGTTAGAGTTCATTTTAGTTTCGTCAGTATGTACTGTACTTCCTCGATTCACCGCCAGTTGGCCCAATTGAAGGAAGATAATGTTGACTTCGGTGCTTGTGTTGACATGCGACTCATTGCTCTACAGTACTACCATCAAGTACATCAGTACGTAGCATCAACAGGTTAGTGTTCATCACGAACGTGGTTTTGCAGTCAGTGCAATGTTTACAAATGCGGAGTTGGCAGATGCCCATTTGATGTATGGGTTAGCACGGGGCAATAGCCGTGGCGCTGTACGTTTGTATCAAGACAGATTTCCAGAACGAAGGTGTCCCGACAGGAAGACGTTCGAAGCAATTGATTGGCGTCTTCGGGAGCACGGAACATTCCAGTCTATGACTCACGACTGGGGAAGACCTAGAACGACGAGGACACCTGCATTGGACCAAGCAATTAACAATAACCCTAATGTAAGCGTCAGAAAAGTTACTGCTGTACAAGGTTACGTTGACCACGTCACTGTATGGAGAGTGCTACGGGAGAACCAGTTGTTTCCGTAAAATGTACAGCGTGTGGAGGCGCTATCAGCAGCTGATTCGCCTCCACAGGTACACTTCTGCGAATGGTTCATCCAACAATGTGTCAATCCTCACTTCAGTGCAAGTGCATTAACAATAACCCTAATGTAAGCGTCAGAAAAGTTACTGCTGTACAAGGTTACGTTGACCACGTCACTGTATGGAGAGTGCTACGGGAGAACCAGTTGTTTCCGTAAAATGTACAGCGTGTGGAGGCGCTATCAGCAGCTGATTCGCCTCCACAGGTACACTTCTGCGAATGGTTCATCCAACAATGTGTCAATCCTCACTTCAGTGCAAGTGTTCTCTTTACGGGTGAGGCTTCATTCCAACGTGATGAAATTGTAAATTTTCACAAGCAACATGTGTGGGCAGACGAGAATCCACACGCAATTGTGCAACCACGTCATCAACACAGATTTTCTGTGAACGTTTGGGCAGACATTGTTGGTGATGTCTTGATTGGGCCCCATGTTCTTCCACCTACGCTCAATGGGGCACGTTATCATGATTTCACACGGGATACTCTACCTGTGCTGCTAGAACATGTGCCTTTACAAGTACGACACAACATGTAGTTCATGCACGATGGAGCTCCTGCGCATTTCAGTCGAAGTGTTCGTACGTTTCTCAACAACAGATTCGGTGACCGATGGATTGGTAGAGGCGAACCAATTCCATGGCCTCCACGCTCTCCTGACCTCAACCCTCTTGACTTTCATTTATGGGACATTTGAAAGCTGTTGTCTACGCAACCCCGGTACCAAATGTAGAGACTCTACGTGCTCGTATTGTGGACGGCTGTGATACATTACGCCACTCTCCAGAGCTGCATCAGCGCATGAGGGATTCCATGCGACGGAGGGTGGATGCATGTATCCTCGCTAACGGAGGACACTTTGAACATTTCCTGTAACAAAGTGTTTGAAATCACGCTGGTACGTTCTGTTGCTGTGTGTTTCCATTCTATGATTAATGTGATTTGAAGAGAAGTAATAAAATGAGCTCTAACATGGAAAGTAAGCGTTTCCGGACACATGTCCACATAACATATTTTCTTTAGTTGTGTGGGAGTAATGTTTCCTGAAAGTTTGGCCGTACCTTTTTATAACACCCTGTATAGTTACAGGATTTCTCTTTACAGACCTCACACGTCTCACATCCGAACAGTTCAGTGGTTAGTACAGGAAGAACAACTGAACCACAATTATCACAGGTAACAAAAAAATTATAATGGTCGTTATCTATGAATGTAGTTCTCTGATAACAGTTTTAATTCACACAGAAATTAAATTATTACAGAAATAATGAAATAATTACCCCATTTTTACGCGCTACAGTCTTTTTATGTGTAGTATCGATAATATTGGTTGAAGTTTCTACACTTAGTACGTTTTAACATCTCGTGACTAGAACATAGTGTCGTGGATATTACATTCGTCAATCCTATCTGGTAAGTATTCTACACCGCGCTGCAGTGTTCTAAAAAGAGGACGGAAAAGCGAAGTGTGGGCAGCCTCTTTAGTAGATCTGTTACATTTTCAAAGTGTCCAGCCAATAAAACGCAGTACTGCCAGGGTTAAATATTTCAGATTGAATACTAAATCACTATCGATTCCTTTTTGTCTTTAGTCTTTAGATATTTCCACATTACAACACTGAGGATTATCAAGCGTTACCTCCAAGATTGTTACCACTGCTCTAAGCCATCCGTCCACTGAAATGCAGCTTCTAAAAATCCCGTATGACGTACATTATCCGCTAGCGTTGTCGAGTCGTGGTGCTGCCAGCGCTCTGGTATTTGGAGGCGACGTTATTTGCGACGCGGGGCAGCGCAGGGCAGCGGCTGCAGCAGCACTCACCTGGTCGCCGCTGACAGCAGACACGGCAGCCACGTTGACAGCCGTATTTATACGCAGGCCGCTGTCATCGGAAATTAATTGTCGTCTGCGAGGTACGTGGCTGGCTGACCCGCGCCATAGAGGCCCCTTCTACACACACACACACACACACACACACACACACACACATATACCTCACGTGCACGCACACGCGGGCGCAGAGAAACAGCCATTAACATACACGCATGCTCTCTCTCGGTCGGCCGGCGACCCTGCCATCCATCTGCCGGCGCGTGCGTTTGCGCCCGCTCACACATGCGCGCCGTGTCGCGGCCGTTTGGGCCGCCGGTTTCAGGTCAATTGCGTGCCTGATTTAACTGATTGCTATTACCTTTGTCATGTACTTTGTTTGCAAGTGTGTTACGACAATTGACCATTTGTACTAACGTTCGTTCGCCCTCTGCGTAACACGCAAATTCTGTCCGGAATTCGTGGAAAGCGAAGCGGCGACGCGCAATGATTTTAAATATGCTTGTGAAGTGGTTTGGTAAGTTAAGTACTGGCATTACATACGGGATTTGGTATCTCCATATTTTTTCAAACTAAATCATAAGCATAAAAATCTAACAATATTTATCTAGAGGGTGGTCCATTGAGCCGGCTGGGGTGGCCGAGCGGCTCTAGGCGCTACAGTCGGGAACCATGCTACCGCTACGGTCGCAGGTTCGAATCCTACTTCGGGCATGGATGTGTGTGAAGTCCTTAGGTTAGTTAGGTTTAAGTAGTTCTAAATTCTAGGGGAATGATGACCTCGGAAGTTAAGTCCCATAGTGCTCAGAGCAATTTCAACCATTTGAATTGGGTCCATTGATCCAAGTACCTCACGAAATAACTTCAAACGAAAAAACTATAAAGAACGAAACTCGTCTAGCTTGAAGGGGGAAACCAGATGGCGCTACAGTTTGCCCGCTAGATGGCGCTATGTTTGGCCCTCTAGATGGCACTGCCGTAGGTCAAACGGATATCAACTGCGTTTTTTTTGAATAGCAACCCCCATTTTTTATTACATATTCGTGTAGTACGTTAAGAAATATGAATGTTTAAGTTGTACAATTTTTTTCGCTTTGTGATAGATGGCGCTGTAATAGTCACAAACGTATGAGTACGTGGTATCACGTAACATTCCGCCAGTACGGACGGTATTTGCTTCGTGATACATTAACCGTGTTAAAATGGACCGTTTACCAATTGCGGAAAGATCGATATCGTGTTGATGCATGGCTGTTGTGATCAAAATGCCCAACAGGCGTGTGATATGTACGTTGCTCGCTATCCTGGGCGACATCATCCAAGTGTCCGGACCCTTCGCCGGATAGTTACGTTCAGCCACATGTAAAACGTCAACTACAACCTGCAACAAACGATAAGGGCAAAGTAGGTGTTTTAGCCGCTGTCGCGGCTGAGCAGCACGTCAGTAGCAGACAAATGGCACGAGAATCGGGAATCTCAAAAACGTCGGTGTTCAGTATGCCATATCAACATCGATTGCACCCGTACCACATTTCTATGCACCAGGAATTGCAAGGCGACGACTTTGAACGTCGTGTACAGTCTGCCACTGGGCACAAGAAAAATTACGGGACGATGACAGATTTTTTTGCACGCCTTCTATCTAGCGACGAAGCTTCATTCACCAACAGCGGTAACGTAAACCAGCATATTATGAACTATTGGGCAATGGAAAATCCATTATGGCTGCGACAAGTAGAACATCAGCGACCTTAGTGGGTTATGGTATGGTGCGGCATTAAGAGAGAAAAGATAATTGGCCCCTATTTTATCGATGGCAATCTAAATGGTACAATGTATGCTGATTTCCTACGTAATGTTCTACCGATGTTACTACAAGATGTTTCACTGCATGACAGAATGGCGATTTACTTCCAACATGATGGGTATCCGGCACATAGCTCACGTGCGGTTGAAGCGGTATTGGATAGCGTATTTCATGACAGGTGGACTGGTCGTCGAAGCACCATACCATGGCCCGCACGTTCACCGGATCTGACGTCCCCGGATTTCCTTCTGTGGGGAAAGTTGAAGGATATTTGCCATCGTGATCCGCCGACAACGCCTGACAACATGCGTCAGCGGAACATTACGGAAGGCGAACTACTCGGTGTGGTCGTTACACGTATTGCCAACTGCATTGAGATTGACGGACATCATTTTGAGCATTTATTGCATTAATATGGTATTTACAGGTACCCACGCTGTAACAGCATACGTTCTCAGAAATGATAATTTCACAAAGGTACATGTATCACATTGGAACAATCGAACTAAAATGTTCAAACGTACCTACGTTCTGTGTTTTAATTTAAAAAACCTACCTGTTGCCAACTGTCCGTCTAAAATTGTGAGCCATATGCTTGTGACTATTACAGCTCCATCGATCACAAAGCGAAAAAAGTGGTCCAACTAAAACATTCATATTTCTTTACGTATTACACGGATATGTAATAAAAATGGGGGTTACTATTTGAAAAACACAGTTGATATCCGTTTGACCTATGGCAGCGCCGTCTAGCGGGCCAACCATAGCCGTTCAAGTTAGTCAAGTTCGTTTTTTGTAGTTTTTTCGTTTGACGCTTATTTCGTGAGATATTTGGCCCGATCACGATCAATGGATCACCCTGTATACATACAATAGTGTGCATATTAATTTTGCTAAGCCTATAATTTACAAGGAATTAACGTTGGCTAGGGCGGTATTAGACTATCATATTTCTTTGACAAAGAAATATGATCAAATATTCGCCAAATTGCTTTGTCAAAGATCTTTGATGTGTCACTAAAAAAGGGTATTACTCTGCCTTAATATTGTTCGTTAAATTGCAAGATGGTGAAGAACAACTTGTTATTATTCGCTCCAGTTGCTAGTACCACAACTGCACTGTGCGTGTATTTGGAAAAGCGGCCGAAAAGAAAGGAAAAATTCTTGGATTAAGCCATACGCCTTACGTCGAGATACTAAAAGCATTCAGCAAAATTTATTACGAGAGCTGCAAATGGAGAAAGTCTTACTGTATAAATTCTTACGAATGGATGGGACTGTACTTCAGTATTTGCTCAGTAAAGTAGTTTCTAATGTTACAAAACAGATTTTTCTCTTGTGTGTGTGAATTAGTAAGGGACAAAACTGTTGAGGAGATCGATCCCTAGATTTAGACACTCCTTAAACTAACTTCTCCTAGGAACAACACACACACCCATGCTCAAGGGAGGACTCGAACCTCCGGCGGGAGGGCCCGAATACTCTCTTGAGAAGTGCTATATGTGCAGATGACAGGCAAACGGTGACACTGCGATTTCTTGATACAGGAGAGAGCACTCGAATATGACATTGTACATTAACCAGAATAATTTCACAAACGTTTGAAGCGATTTATAAAGCACTGAAGGGGGAATGTTTGGTACAGTATATGGTCAATAAGAACTATTTTTATTTTTGAATAATTTGATTAATTTAGTTAGTGTTCCACCAATTACAAAATTAATAGAAAATACGAAACAGATGAAGCACTTTTTTTGTGGACATGAAGTCCGCTACAGCATGTTCCACCTGCCCATCAAAAAACAATTAATAGCATGCATAGTGCCCCTTATTCAGCCCAACCTAGTTGACGAAAGATGATTAAAAAAGAGAAAAAAGAATTGAAGGAACAAACCAACTTTGAAGCCACGTTTAGAAACACACTACAGAGACGTCACATACTTGTAGCAGTTACATTTCACATTGCAGCGAACAAAAGGCGAACGACGTTTATGATCAACTCCATACGGCCAGGCCCTAGATCAGACCATATTAATTTGACGATAGATAAGATTTGACAAAGTTCCCTAGTACACCATCAGATTTCTTTGACATACGAGGGTATTTAACATATCAACTCAGACAAAGAAATATGATAGTGTAATGTCGGCCTGAGTTTAAATATGTTTTATCTGCCCAATTGTTGGACTCTTGGCGAACTACTAATTCCTTGACTATGTACAAGAGTTATAGGAAACCTCCAGTTCAGTTCAGTGTGTATGTATAGCAACAGCTTGTATTATTTCTGTGTTTTCGACAGGAAACCTTTTTGTTAGTGTTTTACTGTTCATTTCATCTAAGTACCGGGCAAAAATAGTAGTTCTTCATGAACACTCGTCTATTACTGTAAGAGACTTTGTTGTTGGTGTCTGAAAATATAGTGCTTGAAAACATTAGGGCATTTAGTAATATTTTCTTGAAGTCTCCAAACAGAAACGAAAGATGTTTACGGTAGCAAAAAATCACCCCTAAAACAGACAAAAATCTAGTTTAGAAACAGCAGAATTCATCCTCAAGACAAGTAAGGACCTTTAGAGAGATTTATTGGCAACTTATGTTGAAATTGACTGTTCAACGATACGGCGTAGGCTTCTTGATTGTGGACAGAAGGGCAGGAAAATCAATAACAAGAGCAGTAGTTAACACTTGCCAAGTAGAATAAACGGTTGGCGTGGGACGAAATATATAAATCTTGGACCCACAGTGACAAAAAATGTGTAATTTTCAGTGCTCACTCACATTCCATTGTTGAAGGATGCAGAGCAAGGATTACCAGACGAAGCAATCAAGAGTTAGTGAGAGCTGAGCATCTTTGAACAGGATGTAAAATACACTTTTTTTTTTTTGGAAGTTCTTCACTGCAAATGACCCTAGGGCACTACCAGTCGATATTATGATGAATTCAATTAAATGAGCGAAACTCATTAGACACATGAACGTGTCAAACCTTTACAGGTGGTAGAGGAACATTTCAACATGATCTGGCTCTGTGTCACACTTCTAAAGCAGTGAAGACTTTCATGGGAGAAAACAACATTAATGTTATTTAGTGACTTGGTAATTCATAACACTTAAATCCCATCGAGAATTTGTGGAGTGTTCTCAGAAGACGTCTTGGTAGACAAGACTGTTCAACAAAAGAACGCATGTTAGTAAATGTTGTAATAGTGTGGTTTCATGACGATGAACTACGGGGTATTTGCCCTGATCTGGTTGAATCTATGCCAGAGTGTGTACAGAGCCCCAATACAACAAAAGGAGGACACACTGATATTCAGTGAGCTATCCATTAAGTAATACATGTATCATTCGTTATTAATATTCAGTAAGCTACTAGTTGTATTATACAAATAATAACAAATCTTCAGTGATAAAGTTTAATAATCTTGTCCCAATTAATTTAGTGTATTTTCTTGGATTCTTGATTTGTCCTTCCCTGATATCTTTGTAAAAATTTAAATGAAAGTTCGTGGTTTAATATCTCCTCGACGATGTCGTTAGGGATAGAGCTCAAGCTTCGATTTGACATGAATGGAAAGGCCATCAACAATGTCCTTTCCGGGGAACCATTCAGGCATTCGACTTAGTCACCAAACTTTTTAGAAAAAGCATTTTCGCATAAATATCCGTCAATTAGAAATTGAGTTCTTAAATGTAAAAGGTACGTCGATGCCACAATCACTTTCTTTCAAGGGAATTAGCAAGATACGAGTAAAATCCCTATTTCTTAAAGAATCTCACTCCCGCATATAAATCAGCATCACAATGTCTCAAAGTGTTGAATATTTGCTTGATGCATGTAGATTTAAAAAAATGGAAAAAGTTTCAAATTATGCTTACAGTTTGTTAGAAGTAGCTAAGTACTCTTATTATGAAACACTGGCAGTGGGGTGGCGATTATCTTACGTGACGTACTCGCTGAAGCAGCTGCCTGTCTCCCAGATGCCAGAGGTATGGTTCCCCAGTTTGGTGGCGTCAGGATCATCAACATCTATGCGCCATCTGTTTCGGGCCGCCGACACCAGAGTCCCACTTTCTTCTACGACGAGATTACGCCTCAGTTCCTGGGTCAACAGGTTCCGTTAATCATGGGAGGCGACTTCAACTCCACGCAGGCGTCCAAAGCCCATCTGATATGCGCGGCACTAGTGGCAGTTGTCCATCATCACATCCCTGGGGACTCTTGGGAGCATGTTCTTAGTGATCGTCTGAGCTTTGCGCACCTCACTAGCCATTCTTGCAGTTGCTTCTAAGGTGCTTATTCCCTTGCATATTGTCAGTGGTGCGCAGATAGCTGAAGTCTCACCTGTTGCGTTCTCTGACGATGGCGTATGTATCCATGGCGTCTATCTTTGGCGTCAAAGGGTGCGACAGGCCGGGACAATGGATACTAAACACGTTCCACCTTACTTCACCCGACAGCCGGCAGCTTGTCGTTGACGTCACGATGCATATCAATCTGCGCGGCCATGGTGAGTCCTTTGTGCAAAGCCTACGTACCTCAGGCCTTGATTGGTTACGGAAGGGAGTCCACGGAGCCGTGACAGCGAACCCAGGATTTCTACTTCACCATACTCTGGGAGTGTACTGTGATGCAATTTTCGCCAGAGCGTCAGGCGATGGTAAATCCTCCCTTGGCGATGGTGAATCCAGCCAACGCACAGCTGGCGGCCCTCTCACGGCGTTACCTTGAAGGAGTTACGGTCAGGGCAAGCACAAAAGGCGGGTGAGCCAAGGAACGTCCGTCGGTGTACCACGTCATTGTGGAACGGCCTTGATGCTGATGATGGGCGGCGTTTAGGTAGTACTCTGCACTACGTCACCACCCAGTCACCAGGAGACGGCGGTCACACGACTCTCCATTGGCCCGGTTCCTGCGGATGCAATGATGTATCTGCTTGTCGACATTACGGAAGACGAAGTCCACGACGCTATCCAGACGGCTTCTGTGAACAAGTCGTTGGGCACTGACGGCCTCCACTAGAGTTTTATCGGACATTTCGTCCCCTACTATCGCGGGTGTGGACGGACATTTGTCAGTACGTTACGTCGCCTGTAGTGCAGATCCCACATTCTTTCCTAGACCGTCTCCTCATTCCCACCCACATGCCTCGGGATACATCACGGATATGCGATTAGCGCCCCTTAACTTTTCTCAACAGTGATACGGGACCTTCATTCGGCTGTTGGCTACACTGCTTAAACTGGTCAGTGCATGGTTTCCCGTCATCAAATCTCTTTGGAATGTGCGAATAATATGTGCATTGCTTTCGGTCACTATCGGGACTTACTTGCTCTTGCTGACGCTCGTCGTGTGCCTGCACTTTCGACTACTCTTGACTTCAGCCATGACTACTTGAATGGGGTGCTCCGGAATATGGTATACCCTGGTACTGTCGTCGACGTCGTAATGCATCTCCTTCGTGGAGAAGCGTCCCCTGTATTGTATAACGGCCGTCTCAGTCCTCACATCTTGACGTGTCGTTCAATGCGCCAGGGCTGTTCGCTCTGTGCACTGCTGTATGCCTTCCCCTGGAAATGTTGTACTGCGGTCTCCGTCAACCCCTGCCTTGGATGTCTCTCGGTGGCCATGTATTCAGCTACACTGCTTATATGTGTGATCTCGTCCTGTTTTTTCGTAGCGGTGTTAAAGTTATGGAGTCGTGGGCATGAGTTGCCATCTAACAGCTTTACATTCTGGGTTTCCTGTGGACAGTGAGGCTCGATTCCGTATTCCTCCTACCATCTGATGCTTAGCATTTGATTTCGCAAGTGATCTGCAGCACAGTATTGTCCCCAACTGCCGGTGCCTACTCTCCCAATGACGAGCTCGGCTTCTAGATTATCGTTTAGGAGCACTCGGTCTTCTACAACGAACAGAATGAGTTAATATACGTGACGTCACTTATCCCCCACGTGGAACACACACTCCCCATTCCATCCGCACCATGCTAGCGGCATTCGGGTCATATATATGCCACAGCCCTGCCGCGGTGCTGGGGCGGTTTGGGCCATTATTCACGTCCCCAACAGAGCGATAGTCCTTTATGTCAGCTCTGAAATGGTGACGTGGGACCGTCGTCCAATGCTCCTTATAGTCTGTCTGTAAACTGAAGAGCGAGCAGCGCTTTTGGTGGGGGAAGTGGCCTTTCCCGAAAGAACCCTGGCACTGGCCTACAAGGCAACCCAAAATGAGTTGCCCGTTACCTATCTAGCGGTGTAGTTCGGCGTGCAGTGATATACGTCGTTTCTGTTCGTGGGATCTTAGTTGCCAATCTCAGTCAGTTGACTTTGAGTACTCACTGATATACTTCAGTATCCGGAAGTGATGGATAATCGCCCTGCATTGTAAGAAAATGTGCAGAATACGAAGGAGACATTTGTGCAGAACGAGCGTTCGATCGTCTCTAACGTTATTACAGTTTGTGTTAAGGAGGCTACATAAAAAGAGCTGTTGGCTAATATTACCAGTCCCAATCAAAGGGCTGCAGTTTATGCAAACTTCAGCCTCGCCAAAATAGGACGCATAAGGAAGGAGCGCGAAAACAAGGCGCATGGTTTACTGGAATCGCCGCGAAGAAAAACTCATAATTTAGGTAGGAAACCCATCGTTAGACAGTTTCACAAAATCGGTCATTCGACAAACTATAGAGAACTATTACATAAACCAAAAAATAATGCCCACGTTACGGAAATTACTCACTGGCGTGAAACAAAAAGTACATTTTCGTTGAAGAAAGATGTTTTACACAAGACATTAAGTGAAATGGGATTTACCTGGAAATACTTTTCACACATGTTTACGAAGGCAATGACAAAAAAAGCAGTGCGAATCGAACTAATACAACACACGTAATTATAAATTTCTGATTAATTTGTAAACACTCTTCGTGTTGCAAGTATTGTTAAGTTTTAATGCAGCCCTTCAAAGAAAACTTCTATCTTTTGGTAGAAACACATAGTAAGAACAAGCCTTAAATTTTACAGACTTATTGCACTATATCTGGTTCGTCTTACGAATAGAGGAACATACAGGGTGTTTCAAAAATGACCGGTATATTTGAAACGGCAATACAAACTAACCGAGCAGCGATAGAAATACACCGTTTGCTGCAATATGCTTGGGACAACAGTACATTTTCAGGCAGACAAACTTTCGAAATTACAGTAGTTACAATAGTCAACAACAGATGGCGCTGCGGTCTGGGAAACTCTGTTGTTGTTGTTGTGGTCTTCAGTCCTGAAACTGGTTTGATGCAGCTCTCCATGCTACTCTATCCTGTGCAAGCTTCTTCACCTCCCAGTACCTACTGCAACCTACACCCTTCTGAATCTGCTTGTGTAGTCATCTCTTGGTCTCCCTCTAAGATTTTTACGCTCCACGCTGCCCTCCAATACTAAATTGGTGATCCCTTGATGCCTCAGAACATGTCCTACCAACCGATCCCTTCTTCTGGTCAAGTTGTGCCACAAATTTCTCTTCTCCCCAATCCGATTCAGTACTTCCTCATTAGTTATGTGATCTACCCATCTAATCTTCAGCATTCTTCTGTAGCACCACATTTCGAAAGCTTCTATTCTCTTCTTGTCTAAACTATTTATTGTCCATGTTTCACTTCCATACATGGCTACACTCCATACAAATATTTTCAGAAACGTCTTCCTGATACTTAAATCTATTCTCGACGTTAACAAACTTCTCTTCTTCAGAAACGTTTTCCTTGCCATTGCCAGTCTACATTTTATATCCTCTCTACTTCGATCATCATCAGTTATTTTGCTCCCCAAACAGCAAAACTCCTTTACCACTTTAAGTGTCTCATTTCCTAATCTAATTCCCTCAGCATCACCCGACTTAATTCGACTACATTCCATTATCCCCGTTTTCCATTTGTTGATGGTCATCTTATATCCTCCTTTCAAGACACTGTCCATTCCCTTCAACTGCTCTTCCAAGTCCTTTGCTGTCTCTGACAGTAGTACAATGTCATCGGCGAACATCAAAGTTTTTATTTCTTCTCCATGGACTTTAATACCTACTCCGAATTTTTCTTTTGTTTCCTTCACTGCTTGCTCAATATACAGATTGAATAACATCGGGGATAGACTACAGCCCTGTCTCACTCCATTCCCAACCACTGCTTCCCTTTCATGTCCCTCGACTCGTATAACTGCCATCTGGTTTCTGTACAAATTGTAAATAGGCTTTCGCTCCCTGTATTTTATCCCTGCCACCTTCAGAATTTGAAAGAGAGTATTCCAGTCAACATTGTCAAAAGCTTCCTCTAAGTCTACAAATGCTAGAAACGTAGGTTTGCCCTTCCTTAATCTAGCTTCTAAGATAAGCTGTAGGGTCAGTATTGCCTCACATGTTCCAACATTTCTACGGAATCCAAACTGATCTTCCCCGAGGTCGGCTTCTACTAGTTTTTCCATTCGTCTGTAAAGAACTCGCGTTAGTACTTTGCAGCTGTGACTTATTAAACTGATAGTTCGGTAATTTTCACATCTGTCAACACCTGCTTTCTTTGGGAAACTTTATAGTACGATATTTTCCACATATCCACCATGCGTAGCAATAATATGGCGTAGTCTCTGAATGAAATTACCCGAAACCTTTGACAAGGTGTGTGTCCGAATGGCTTCACATGCAGATGAGATGTACTGCTTCAGATGTTCAATTGTTTCTGGATTCTGGCGGTACACCTGGTCTTCCAAGTGTCCCCACAGAAAGAAGTCAAAGGGGTTCATGTCTGGCGAATTGGGAGGCCAATCCACGCCGCCTCCTGTATGTTTCAGATAGCCCAAAGCAATCACACGATCATCGAAATATTCATTCAGGAAATTAAAAACGTTGGCCGTGCGATGTGGCCGGGCACCATCTTGCATAAACCACGAGGTGTTCGCAGTATTGTCTAAGGCAGTTTGTACCGCCACAAATTCACTATGAATGTCCAGATAGCGTGATGCAGTAATCGTTTCGGATCTGAAAAATGGGCCAATGATTCCTTTGGAAAAAATGGCGGCCCAGACTAGTACTTTTTGAGGATGTAGGGACGATGGGACTGCAACGTGGGGCTTTTCGGTTCCCCATATGCGCCAGTGCTGTTTATTGACGAAGCCGTCCAGGTAAAAATAAGCTTCGTCAGTAAAACACATGCATATCGCCGTCATCAATCCTGTGAACTATATCGTTAGCGAATGTCTCTCGTGCAGCAATGGTAGCGGCGCTGAGGGGTTGCCGCGTTTGAATTTTGTATGGGTAGAGGTGTAAACTCTGGCACATGAGACGATACGTGGACGTTGGCGTCATGTATACCGCAGCTGCAACACGGCGAACGGAAACCCGAGGCCGCTGTTGGATCACATGCTGCACTAGCTGCGCGTTGCCATCTGTGGTTGCTGTACGCGGTAGCCCTACCTTTCCAGCACGTTCATCCGTCACGTTCCCAGTCCATTGAAATTTTTCAAACAGATCCTTTATTGTATCGCTTTTCGGTCCTTTGGTTACATTAAACCTCTGTTGAAAACTTCGTCTTGTTGCAACAACACTGTGTTCTAGGCGGTGGAATTCCAACACCCGAAAAATCCTCTGTTCTAAGGAATAAACCATGATGTCCACAGCACACTTGCACTTTGTGAACAGCGCACGCTTACAGCAGAGTGACGACGTACAGAATGACGCACCCACAGACTGCGTTGTCTTCTATATCTTTCACATCACTTGCAGCGCCATTTGTTGTTGAAAATTGTAACTACTGTAATTTCGAAAGTTTGTCCGCCTGAAAATGTACTGTTGTCCCAAGCATATTGCAACAAACGGCGTATTTCTATCGCTGCTCGTTTAGTTTTTATTGCCGTTTCAAATATACCTGTCATTTTTGAAAAGCCGTGTCCATTCATATATAGGCATTCGGTTCTATGTTTGTAGTAGAATCCTGACTTCCGTTCTTATGTTAATATTACCCTATAATGTTTTGTTTCGAATAAGCTATCGTCTTTTGTTTTCCTTATACTCTTAACGCATTTGTCTAAAAATAAACGCAGCCGGGACGTATCTGTACACGGCGTAGCCACAGATTTAAAGCGCGCGCCGTAGCAGGGCCGGTACTACGTTGTGAAACAGCCTGTAGAAGCGCCCTGTGACGTAGCAGGGTAGGCAGAGTGGGGACTCGCTCACTCGCTCTTCAGTTTACCGGCAGACTATAGCAGCCCTATGTTGGAGGCCTTTGCACCACACTTTCTCTCAGCCCTTATTCAGCGACGTCCCACAGCCCTTCTTTTTTTTCCACCACTTTTTCTTCGGAATGAGCTATGTCAGCACTGCAGCGCGGTTCTTGTCAGTGAAGGCGAGCTATTCCGTTCTTCAGCAGAACAGGTCACCAAATGTGGTTGATGGGAAGGATCCCCAAGTTGATTGGCGTGCCGTCTAGCAAACGGTATGCTGCTTTCCTTGTCTTGCCACTCATGTTCAGCCTGCGTAGTACCTGACGATCAATGGGAAGCATGTATGCCGGTCACGTGTACATCTGATTCGCCATGCGGAAACCCTATTGTGTGTCACCTGTGGTGTTCTGGACATGGATAAGTATCACTCGGAATGCTCGACAGATGATGGCCTTAATTACCTGTACGATTCCTCATCAGATACCTCCTGGCCTGCTCCTTTCTCCGGACTCGTAATACTTCCCACAAACGAACTGCATTAAGTGGATTTGTGGACATTCATTTCACGGCGAGAAAAATCACCTTAATTTCCGACACTTCCTTAATGATTTACATTGTGCAGTTGGCTGCAATCCCACGTACAGACAACTTTTCTCCAATTTTCTTTGTAGTGTCTTTCGTAACCCTTGCAGCATTGTGGCTTAGCTGCGATAAGCAGCTAATCCACACCTTTTGCACTCTTGGTAGCCGTTCGTCTCTGGTCGTGGGAATGTTCTTCTCTGAAATTGGTATCAACTTCCGATACCAAACATATTAGGGGTGGCAGTTATCGACGGCGGTCCGTACTAATTTCGCTGGACTCTCGAGTCGAAACTAGCGCCGATAGCGCCGCTCCGCGGCTTGCAACAAGTCTCCAGCGTGCGTTCGGCCGCTCTTGCTCTTGACGTCAAGTAGGAAAGTAGTAAGCCCGCGCAACCCCTCCGGTCGCAGGTTCGATTCCTGCATCGGCCATGGATGTGTGTGATGTCCTTAGATTAGCTAAGTTTAAGTAGTTCTAAGTTCTAGTGGACTGATGACCTCAGAAGTCAAGTCCCATAGTGCTCAGAGCCATTTGAACCATTTGTAGTACAGCTCCAGCTGATAGGGAGCAACCTCTGACAAAGCGCTTAGTTAAAGTATGGCCTATATGAGGCCTCCATAGCTGTGTGTTTGCAATTACATTCCTCCTGTACCACCAGTTAGGTACAATATATAATTTTTTACCAACGACTTCTAATTATTTTAGTCACTATACAGCCAGACCATGCAGGCGGCTCCTTGTCGACTTCACTGACAAACCTGCTGTATATGCCGTGAAGACATTTGTGTGTTTCTATTAAGCAGTGGCCACCAGTCATTCACGTTGGCGACGATTCGTTCGTCGTCATCTTAACACGAAAAACTATGCGTCCGTAGTCCCACCGAGTGTGACGAATTGCTGCTCCCTCCTCTTCGTGACCTCGGTTTCCTGCTACGATCGATGGTATAAAAATACAAAAACTTAAAACATACTAAATAAATAAATAAATTAAAAAATACATAAAGTAAAATAAATCTAGTCTCATAATTTGCTTTGTACCTCTACGGCGCCTACCCTATGCTTTCCTTGATTCTTGGGGAAGCGAACGGAACATCGTAACCAGGAGTCGGATTGCGAGCCCCGCCCACTTTGTCTCACTTATCCCTTTGGGCACCAGAGAAAAAAAAAAGTAGTTGGCTGGGACATCCAACTAACATCCATCATATAGGTATGGTTCGAAAGCTTCTCAGCTATAATTTTTATTTTCTTGCACGCCCTTCCCCTAGCTCTCGTTGTTGCTAAGTGGGGCATCATTTGTCACATGACATAGTTAATTACGTGACTGTGAGATCCATTAAACTGCTTGCCTGTGTCTTTGAAGCACTCAATACACAACGATAACTAGTCCTGTTGATTTCATGTATGGCGACTTCCCAATGGAGTACACAAACAATGAGAACGTCGATATGCTTTTGGTGCTGGGTGTATCCGAAAACCAAGCTGCCACCGCTGCTCGTGCGTATGCTGCACGGTACCCTTAAAGACACCATCCCGATAAGAATGTTTTTCGTCGCCTGATCTACACATTTTGGAAACCGGTAAACTTCGTTCACAAGTGAAACTTTCTGGCACATTAAAGCTGTATCAGGGTCCGAGACCCGAATCTGGACCTTTGCCTTTCGCGGACAAACGCTCTACCCACGACTCGTCCCCACAGCTTCAGTTCCTACACTACCATGTCTCCTACTTTCCTAACTCAACGGAAGCTCTCCTGCGAACCTTGCAGAACTATCACGCCTGGAAGAAAGGATATTGCAGAGATATGGCTTAGCCACAGCCTGAGTGATATTTAGAGAATTAGATTTTCACTCTGCAGCAGAGTGTGCACTGATATGATAGTTCCTGGCGTATTAAAGGTCCCGAGTTCGAGTTTTGGTCCGGCACACAGTTTAAATTTGCCATCATATCATATAAGCGCACACTCCACTGCGAAGCGAAAATTTCATTCTGGAAGCTTCACCTAGGCTGTGGGTAAGCCGTAACTCCGTAATATCCTTTCCTTCAGAAGTGCTAGTTCTGCTAGGTTCGCAGGAGAGCTTCTGTGAAGGAGAGCTTCTGTGAAGCTTGGTAGGAGACGAGGTACTGTTGAAACTGAAGGTATGGGGAGAGGTTGTGAGTCGCGCTTGGGTAGCTCGGTTGGTAGAGTACTTGCACGTGCGAGGCAAACGTCCCGAGTTCGAATCGCGGTCCGGCATACAATATTAATCTGCCAGGAAGTTTCATATCAGCGTACACTCCGCTGGAAAGTGAAAATTTCGTCCGCAAGTAAGTGACAAGACCTACTCCAAAAACAGAAGACTAGATTCTTGGCACCTATCACCAGGCATCTGGGCAAAGTACCCGTAGTTTTGCAAGGCAGTTTCAAGTATCTGAAAGACTGGTTGTTGAAGTGTTGTACAATGAAGGAAGGTATCCTCATCATTAGTCATTAACTCAACACTAGCGGTCAGAGAACCGCATTCGACCAGTACAGTTATGTGAATGTTTTTTGCATCATTTGGAAGATAATGAACCTTTCATAAATAATGTGAGATAGATTGACAAATTAGCTTTACTCCAAAACAGCCACTATTGGTCGGAACACAGCCCCTGTGTCACTTGTGAACGAGGCTTTTAGACACGCTTTGGCATAAATGTGTGAGCTGGAATCTTGGGAAGAGGGCTTGTGTGCCCGTAACTACTGCAGGACAAGTTGAAAGCGCCCTGTTGCATGTTTCCTTGTAATTCTTTGACTGACGCGTTAGGAAGCATTCCATTTTGTGTTTGGCGACTGCTATGTCTTCAGTTTTGTGGTCCACCGTCACGCTGTGGAATGAATGTGTTGAATTACTTAAATGAAGCGTCCAGGGATATTGATTGGTCGCGGAGGTCTCATGCTCTGGCTTACACCCTCTCTGGACCTTAACCCATCAGATATTTATTTGTGGGGACACTGAAATGAACAATTTTACGGTACTCCATTCATGGATGTGCATGACCCAATAGCTCGAGTTCATGCCTCTTTGGCGATAGTGGTTGCAGGTGTGTTCGTAAGAGCCCAGTGAAGTATGATACAGCGAGTGGCAAAGTATTTGGAAATGCAAGGTCATCGTTTTGAACTTCTTCTGTAAAGCGAATATTGCTCTTATGTGCTTGTACCGGGTCTGTGAAGATAAGCCTGGACGTCAAACGTACAGAATGGAACTATCATGTTCAGTCCAGTGTAGAGTATCTGTTGTGTCTTTTGTACCTCATTGGATATAGACGACGTCACTCTATTGGCTTTATTTGTGTCATGGACGAAACAAAGTAGTCGGTTATGTCTGTAAGAAGTTCAAGTTATGTCGTAATGTTCAGAGACAGGTAACAGCAAAAAAAATAAATACAAATTATGGAAATGTAAACTGGATGAAACTGCGTTCTATAACTGAAACAAAAGCGTGGCGTGAACGCGACTCGAACATCTATGAATCTACATATCATTTCTGTGCGGTACTGTAATGTCCACTGAGCTAATTCAGCGCTCCAGCAAAGATCAAAATTCATGTTGTCCATCATTACCTACGCTTCACAGTGTAGTCAGCGCCTCGTTTTGTCAAGCCTCATTTCTATTAAGGTTACTGGTTGGACTAGGTTTGTCGAGATATACTTTTCTGTTGAACAGAGATGAGGATTCTCATACCGACTGCTAAGAGCGCCATTTTTCTTCCATTTTCTATTCGTCATACATAGTGAGGGGAGGATGTCGCTCTAGGAAAGGTGCCGCACTTGACATTCGGGGTGCGATTCCTCATCCCAATTAAAGAAGAAAGCTTATCTCCCAAACCTAGTCCCATCAATCGGCTTAATAGAAATGCAGTTTGAAAAATATATGTGTAGGTGTGTGTGTGTGTGTGTGTGTGTGTGTGTGTGTGTGTGTGAGTGTGTGTGTTGGGCAGACAGGTAAAATCTGTAAAACGCGTATAAAGAACTCATCTAAGCACAAACTGAGGCCGCTTTGGCAACACATACGTCAATATACAATCTCGGACTTGGTTTTACAGACTCTCGGACTTGGTTTTACAGACACCCTCCAAAAGGCTGACAAGAGGTGGTTTTCGGATGTGCTGGAGGAGCTTGAAATACAGTGAGCTTAAATAAAACATCCAGACAAGATTCTGAATATCCAAAACGAGTTTTCACATATGTGGCACTAAACCTAAAAAGCCTGATGTCTCCCTGCTTTTGTAAACATGAATGAATTTACTTCTTGTGCGGTATGCGTGGTCGGCTGGCTGCAGCATGCTGACTATAAAGAAACACCATTTGGCAGCCGGCTGTACCTTTCTGGCTATCGTAATTTGATAGTTTTCAGTATGCTACGTTTTAAACTTCTTTTAAAATAATTAACATATATTAATTGTAATTTTGTAAGTGTGCGTAATTTTAATATTTATGTTTCTTAGGATCTCCTTTAAAAAGTAAACTCACTATTAATTTGACTTTTGTTGTATGACGCTGAAGCATGTTAGTGATGTTATTATATACGCATAACTTTCTTTGTAATTTACTTTCCTTATAATTTGTGATTATGACTGATGATCCATGCTTTGCGGTATTTGGGTATGGTTCTCGAGATGTTATTCTGCTATTGTTTTTAGTACTGTCACTAAATGTATTTTCATGCCAGTTTACGGCTGTATTTACCTTTCAGTAATTAATGAATCTCAGAATTACATAAATAAAGATCGAAGCTGGTCATCTAACAAATGAAAAACTGACCTAAACAATGTTTGTCTTTCTATATAACGTACATTACGATCACAGGATCAGAATCACAAAATTCTTACGGGAATTTGAACTCAATTCCTTCGTATTGTACCCCTCTTGTGTCAATCAATGAGGAACATCATTCAGTAATTTAAAAAAAAAGCTAAATCTTCATTGCGTTTCCAAGTGCATAAATGTGAATCATAGGCGTTGTAGCCCACGGAGTGAGTTCTCTAGGACGAAAAAAGAAAACAAAGAATGAAAGTTTGCTTAATTCTACAACGCTAGCTGATTACTTCTATGCAGACCGATCTCACACATTAGATGCTTTTCAGTATCGATGAATATCTTCACTTACTTGTTAACTGTAGAGAGATGAACTACAGCTGAATAGCATCCATTCAAAATCGTTACAGTTGTGACACACTCATTTCTAAACATAGAGTGACGTATAGCGAGAGCATTAGAGGATATACCTCTTGTTCTTGGTGTAGTATTAACATGTATTCAGTATTTGCTGGCGACCTGCCCCATGTTGTTCGGGTAGCAATAATTATCTACGACCAGATAACTTCGTTATTAATGTAGTGAAATAGACAGACTTTTCTCATGAATCATTCTCTGTGTTAGTGGAAACAGTATTAAAATCCCTACAGTATTTTCTGAGTTCAAGCTTCACATACAGGCACAGAAACGCGGGGTGAGACTTTAAAACATAAACCTTTTCCCTCTTGAATTAGTGTGTGAAAACCATATCAAACACCCTACAACACTTCCTGAAGTCAGCCATCGTATGCAGATGCAAAAACATCACAGTAGACATTTATTTACAACATGAGCTGATTCTGGTCATGCCTCGATGGTCTCTGGATTTGCGGTGGCTCTCACTTTCACAGGGGTATATTAAAATTACATGGTTGCCTCACTGCTTTTCATATCAGATACCATCTCCTCTCTAGCTGAATAGCTCGTAACTTCCATCACTACCACAAGATTGTGTCCAGAGATCAATTAAAAATGTAACTGGCAAAAATACGTGTATTAAAACACACATAATTACTTAACACTAAAAATTTGTATATTAAAATCTACCTTGTGTTTGTGTTATTAGTGAAAAGCATATCAAAATCCCCACAATAGTTCTTGACATTCGCTCGAAATTAATTTGCAATATCTAAAGAGCACGGAAACCTTTCATCATCGCAGCATATCTATGTCAGTGTGTATTCTAAATGATTACATTTTCCTGGCTGTTATAAGACTGTCACAATTTTGTAGCTTACTTTTCGGCAGTGAGGTACATTTTGCAAAGTACTGATTCACTTTTCTGATTTTACGATATGATACGCAGATAATATCATGGTCTTCTGACAAATCATTTGTCTATCTGAGTATTTTGCATAACAGGAAAATTCAGATTCCGATCCTGTCTCTCAAGCTCCCTTTTCGTACGAGTATTAGAACTTGAGGTATATCTCGTGAAACATACAGATAGTTATCGTTTCGAAGTCGTGACTGGTTCACGTCCAAAGGATACTGATAAGTATAAAACACAGTTGCAGGTAATTAACAACCGTTTATCACACCATGTTCTCAGTTCCTTCTCGTCGTGATTTGTATCTCATACCTTCGAACCGGCTGTGGTCGCCGAGTGGTTCTAGGCGCTTCAGTCCGGCACCGCGTGACTGCTACGGTCGGGCATGGATGTGGGTGATGTCCTTCGGTTAGTTAGGTTTGAGTAGTTCGAAGATCTAGGGGACTGATGACCTCAGATGTTAAGTCCCATATATATCAGAGCCATTTGAACCACACCTTCGATGTCAAAGCGAACTTTCTTGTTTCCGAAATAGCTTCAAAAACTTATAAAGAAGCGTAACAATTTGTCATTACATGTGTTGAGATGACACTGTAGGATGTCCGTTTCGGATACTAAGGCATTCTTCGTCGTGGTGACTGCTTGTTGAAAGTCACGGACGTTGCGCATGTGTCATGGAGATACGTCCTAGATGTACGTAACACGAATGGTGGATGAAGAATGTTCCTGACATCAACACAAATAATCCTGTGGGCTCATTCCGTTAACACGATGTGCATAAGATACACTTATGTCATTTATCCCTGAAACAATACCTTTAGAAAGGATTCCTAGATGGAGGTAACAGTACGTAGAATATTTTCTTTATTCCGGTGGGTATCAATATCGTGTCAATGAACAGATTATAAAGAAACTCACCAGCAACTCATTCATCAAATCGTGTAACTATGCCATTATGTACTCCCAATACATAATGTGTTAAGTGTATAAGTGTAGATATTGCGATATTTGATAGCTTACTATATACCAATTCATTGTATTAGTTACTTTTGTTTTTGCGTCTAACAGTTTCCCCATAGACACGTAACATCATTTACTACCTGATGTTTTCGGCATGGGTTTAAATGCACCACTCAGTAGACAATGCCTGTCAGTACAGAGTAACCGTTTCATGTCCTCGTATCCACACTTCGAATGGTTCAAATGGCTCTAAGCACTATGGGACTTAAACATCTGAGCTCATCAGTCCCATAGAACGTAGAACTCCTTAAATCTGACTAACCTAAGGACATCACACACAACCATGCCCGAGGCAGGAACCGAGCGTACCAGCAGCACGATTCTGGACTGAAGCTACATCTACATCTACATCTACATCTACATCCATACTCCGCAAGCCACCTGACGGTGTGTGGCGGAGGGTACCCTGAGTACCTCTAGCGGTTCCCCCTTCTATTCCAGTCTCGTATTGTTCGTGGAAAGAAGGATTGTCGGTATGCTTCTGTGTGGGCTCTAATCTCTCTGATTTTAGCCTCATGGTCTCTTCGCGAGATATACGTAGGAGGAAGCAATATACTGCTGGACTCTGTGGTGAAGGTATGTTCTCGAAACTTTAAGAAAAGCCCGTACCGAGCTACTGAGCGTCTCTCCTGCAGAGTCTTCCACTGGAGTATATATTTCATCTCCGTAACGGTTTCGCGGTTACTAAATGATACTGTAACGAAGCGCGCTGCTCTCCGTTGGATCTTCTCTATCTCTTCTATCAACCCTATCTTGTACGGATCCCATACTGTTGAGCAGGATTGCCTGCATCTCATGGTCGTGCGGTAGCGTTCTCGCTTCCCACGCCCGGGTTCCCGGGTTCGATTCCCGGCGGGGTCTGGGATTTTCTCTGCCTCGTGATGGCTGGGTGTTGTGTGATGTCCTCAGGTTAGTTGGGTTTAAGTAGTTCTAAGTTCTAGGGGAGTTATGACCTAAGATGCTATGTCCCATAGTGCACAGAGCCATTTGAACCATTTTTTGAGCAGTATCCAAGCAGTGGGCGAAAAAGCGTACTGTAACCTACTTCCTTCCTTTGTTTTCGGATTGCATTTCCTTAGGATTCTTCCAATGAATCTCAGTCTGGCATCTGCTTTACCGACGATCAACTTTATATGATACACTCCTGGAAATTGAAATAAGAACACCGTGAATTCATTGTCCCAGGAAGGGGAAACTTTATTGACACATTCCTGGGGTCAGATACATCACATGATCACACTTACAGTACCACAGGCACATAGACACAGGCAACAGAGCATGCACAATGTCGGCACTAATACAGTGTATACCACCTTTCGCAGCAATGCAGGCTGCTATTCTCCCATGGAGACGATAATAGAGATGCTGGATGTAGTCCTGTGGAACGGCTTGCCATGCCATTTCCACCTGGCGCCTCAGTTGGACCAGCGTTCGTGATGGACCTGCAGACCGCGTGAGACGACGCTTCATCCAGTCCCAAACATGCTCAATGGGGGACAGATCCGGAGATCTTGCTGGCCAGGGTAGTTGACTTACACCTTCTAGAGCACGTTGGGTGGCACGGGATACATGCGGCCGTGCATTGTCCTGTTGGAACAGCAAGTTCCCTTGCCGGTCTAGGAATGGTAGAACGATGGGTTCGATGACGGTTTGGATGTACCGTGCACTATTCAGTGTTCCCTCGACGATCACCAGAGGTGTACGGCCAGTGTAGGAGATCGCTCCCCACACCATGATGCCGGGTGTTGGCCCTGTGTGCCTCGGTCGTATGCAGTCCTTATTGTGGCGCTCACCTGCACGGCGCCGAACACGCATACGACTATCATTGGAACCAAGGCAGAAGCGACTCTCATCGCTGAAGACGACACGTCTCCATTCGTCCCTCCGTTCACGCCTGTCGCGACACCACTGGAGGCGGGCTGCACGATGTTGGGGCGTGAGCGGAAGACGGCCTAACGGTGTGCGGGACCGTAGCCCAGCTCCATGGAGACGGTTGCGAATGGTCCTCGCCGATACCCCAGGAGCAACAGTGTCCCTAATTTGCTGGGAAGTGGCGGTGCGGTCCCCTACGGCACTGCGTAGGATCCTACGGTCTTGGCATGCATCCGTGCTTCGCTGCGGTCCGGTCCCAGGTCGACGGGCACGTGCACCTTCCGCCGACCACTGGCGACAACATCGATGTACTGTGGAGACCTCACGCCCCACGTGTTGAGCAATTCGGCGGTACGTCCACCCGGCCTCCCGCATGCCTACTATACGCTCTCGCTCAAAGTCCGTCAACTGCACATACGGTTCGCGTCCACGCTGTCGCGGCAAGCTACCAGTGTCAAAGACTGCGATGGAGCTCCGTATGCCACGGCAAACTGGCTGACACTGACGGCGGCGGTGCACAAATGCTGCGCAGCTAGCGCCATTCGACGGCCAACTCCGCGGTTCCTGGTTTGTCCGCTGTGCTGTGCGTGTGATCATTACTTGTACAGCCCTCTCGCAGTGTCCGGAGCAAGTATGGTGGGTCTAACACACCGGTGTCAATGTGTTCTTTTTTCCATTTCCAGGAGTGTAATTCCATTTTAAATCACTCCTAATGCGTACTCCCAGATTATTTTACGAAATTAACTGCTTCCAGTTTCTGACCTGCTATTTTGTAGCTAAATGATAAGGGATCTATCTCTCTATGTATTCGAAGCACATTACACTTGTCTACATTGAGATTCAATTGCCATTCCCTGCACCATGCGTCAATTCGCTGCAGATCCTCCTGCATTTCAGAACAATTTTTCATTGTTGCAACCTCTCGATACACCACAGCATCATCTGAAAAAAGCCTCAGTGAACTTCCGATGTCATCCACCAGGTCATTTATGTATATTGTGAATAGCAACGGTCCTATGACACTCCCCTGCGGCGCACCTGAAATCACTCTTACTTCGGAAGACTTCTCTCCATTGAATCACATGCTGCGTTCTGTTATCTAGGACCTCCTCAATATAATCACACAATTGGTCTGATAGTCCGTATGCTCTTACTTTGTTCATTAAACGTCTGTGGGGAACTGTGTCAAACGCCTTCCGCAAGTCAAACTTCACCACGCTCGGCCACAACGGCCGCTTGTCCACACTTCACTACCTATAGTGAAATTAGTAGTAATGACTTGCTCTTGGCGCATGTAGTTGGAGATAGTAAACAACCTAACAACACGCTACCTCTAACTTCAATACTTAGTAGTCTGCAAATGAAGTAAATACTGATGTAATGTTGTTCAGTATACTGCCGTCAGTAACTAATAATACAAGTTGCATTTATACCCTTAATCCCCTGTTTAATTATGAAGTGCCAAATTTAAATTGCATCAAATCAAGGCCTGAAACACCCTTTCCCTTTTTTTAACAATTGAGTTCTGTAGCAGTGTAACCAGAAGAGATTCCTTCACATCAATGGCACTGCATTACAAGAAGCATATCGACTGAATCAAAATATTTGCATGTTTCTGACCACTTGCTACGGAAGGGGCTATAAAGGCAGAACTGCCGTCTGTCATTTCATTTCCAACAGATTGGAAATTGATTTCAGAACCATGAATTTTATTCTGCTTATAAATGAACTTACATTTTTGTGCTACAGCTACTGTCTCCTCAAGTGAGGAATTAGCACAAAATGAAATGCAAATAAATCCAGAACTTAAATGTTACCTTAGTAAACATCTCTTTCTACTGTATTTGCAATATGTATTTAGGTACTGTTCCTGCCTTACGTTTAATCTTTTTTTTTTTAAAAAAGGCTGTTATGTTTTGGATGAAACGCGTATCTCTTCAAGTGTTTTCATTTCAGGTAGGTAAGCTTACATTGTACTGGCAGGGCAATGATTCAGTCAATAACAATATGCGGGAGCCAATTTAACTTAACTGTTGTGCTACTGTTCCAAATTAATTGTCCGCATCGTTTAATTCTCGCTGTTAGCTCTCCAAACGTTACTTAAGTTCGCTCGCGTATTACACGTTCAATTAAGGGAGATATTACGAGCTTGAAATTAATTAAACTAATTAAAGCATTTCATTTGCACACAATGCGAAAACAATAACCCACGCGACCTACAACAGCGCCAACCACCCTGTGCGCTTGCATTTTCCACCCAGTCCGTTTTGTTAGGTACAAATGTTTCACGTGACAGACTCTCTGCCACTGTTCTGGTTTGATCTGCCCAATTTAAGCTTCTTTGTCGTTTTTTTCACCCTCCTGGTAATCCGCTTAACGGCTGGTTGACGAGGCGTCTCTCCCCGTTAGCGAAATACAGATTACAGACCTGTGAGTTTTTCTATAGTTGAATGCTGTGGCCGCTGGTAACCACGCTATGTTTCAGTGCGCTGTGCCCCCACAAACATTTCCTTAATACTGATTGACAAATGTGATATTAGTCCGGAACTGCACCTTGAATGTCTCATTACGTAAAAATACACGGCTTCCGAAATAACATGGAGCAAATACCGGATAAAACTTCCCATCGAGGTCATAGAAACGGGACATAGGAACAGACTGGGTCAGTGATTGCCAGTCTTTCCGCCAACGTTATAAGTAGAAAGTACACTGGAGCGCCAAAGAAATTGGTACAGGCGTGCCTATTCGTATCCAGAGATTTGTAAACAGGTAGAATGTTGACCTGCGGTCGGCAACGCCTGTATATGACCACAAGTGTTTGGTGCAGTTGTTACATCGGTTACTGTTGCTATAATGGCAGATTACCAAGATTTAAGTGAGTTTGAACGTGGTTTTATAATCGACGGACGAGCGATGGGACAAGGCATCTCCCAGGTAGCGATGAAGTGGGGAGTTTCCCGTACGACTATTTCACGAATGTACCGAGAATATCAGGAACCAGGCAAAACATCAGATCTTCGACATCGCTGCGGCCGGAAAAAGATCCTGCAAGAACGGGACCGATGACAACTGAAGAGAACCGGTCAACGTGACAGAAGTGCAACCGTTCCTAAAAATGCTGTAGTTTCAAAGCTAGGCCACCAACAAGTGTCAGCGTACGAGTCATTCAGCAAATCACCATGCAAATGGGCTTTCGGACCCGAGGATCCACTCGTGTACTCTTGATGATTGCATGATACGAAGCTTTACTCCTCGCCTGGGTCCGTCAATACCGACATTGGACTGTTGATGACTAGAAACATGTTGCCTGGTTGGACGAGTCTCGTTTCAAGTTGTATCGAGCGGAAGGACTTGTACGGGTATGTAGACCACGTCATGAATATATGAATCCTGCATGTCAGCAGGGGACTGTTGAAGCTCGTGGAGGCCCTGTAATGGAGTGGGTCGTGTACAGTTGGAATGATATGGGACCCCTTGATACGTCTAAATACGACTCTCTCTGGTGACACCCGCGTAAACATCCTGTCTCATGATCCGTTACCATTCACGTCCATTGTCCGTTCCGACGGACTTGGGCAATTTCAGCGGACAATGCGGTCCCTGACACGTCCAGAATTGCTTCAGAGTGGCCTTCAAACTCCCCAGACATGAAAATTATTGAGCATAACTGTGATGTCTTTCTACGTGTTGTTCAGAAGCGATCTTCAACCCCTCGTACTCTTACGGATTTGTGGACAACACTGAAGCATGCATGGTGTCAATTCCCTCCATCACTACTTCATACATTAATCGAGTCCAAGCCACGTCGTCTTGCAGAACTTCTGCGTGCTCGCTTGGGCCCTACACGATATTAGGCAGGTGTACCAGTTTCTTTTGTTCATCAGTGTGAATGTCTCAACCAAAATCCGGACACAGCGTAGGACATAGCAAAACTGTGTTTTAAAGATTGCGCCGCTTTTAAAGCAACGAAAGCTAAACAACATTCAGAAAGAAACAAGTAACACCAGCTGCCTCAAAATACCTTTTGCTCTCCAATGTTGTGGATCTCTCAATCGCCACATGCTTTCTATATAAAAGTGTCGTTCTGCCAATGTTACTGAAAATAACTGGCGAAACTATTTCTCTATAATTAGAACTAGATGAATTTTCAGCAAAGTGCACTAATTGCATTCACGTTGAAGTTAACTTTTTTTTTAGTTTTGTTCATGCAGTGATTATCTGACAGTGATACAATGTTTGTGACTATAACACAACGAAAACAGATAGCTCAAATGTGCATATACATAGACTGTATGAGCATTCACTACAAGAATAGTACAGGTGGTCGGCTGTGTCCTTGCTGACAGAGCCAACATATTATTTGCGAGATATGATTTAGGGAAAACACGGATAATTTAAATCAGGATGGTAGGACAGAGCACACAGCATCATCCTGAATGTGAAGTCGATGTCTTAACAGCTGCGCTGCCTATAAAAGACTATCCACGCCATAAACACCTGCATATCATATTGTTGCTCGGCCGCAAGTGGGAAGGCTTTTTCATAACCGACAACGAGCCACGTAGCCCTGTTGGATCGTGTTAAGGATTGCTTTTTAGGAATGGGTGGGGATGGCTCTAAAGTTTTAGACCAAGGGCAGATCTCCACCTTGCCTCTTACAGATGACCAGAATTAACTTATACTTGATGTACTATAGGTGGGAGTACACAGCAGTTTTTACGTTTCTGTCATTTTTTAATATTTTAGAGCGGAATCACTGTTTTAAAGTTGTATACTCTGATGGCTCCAAATGGCGGGACTACCTTGGCTGTTCAGAAGCGTTCCCCGAATTTGTTTTTTGCACTCACCTTTCCCGTGTATATATTGTATTTACCGCAGCCCTCCACATGATCCTGAAGGCCCTGTGTAGACTCCGAAAATAAATATTGTTTTTAGTTAACTGCATGTGGATGGTCCAGACTTAATACAACATACACATAATTAATTGTACAATATAATAATGTAGTTAACAGTAGATATATTATATATAACTAATATAACAACATAAAATTGTATAATAATTAATGCGTCATTAATTTAATATTATTATCTTCAATACAGCCATACCACAACTTTAAAACTGATAAAAATCATTAGCATAATTTTATTGGATTTGGCAACAGCCATAGCACATTGTAAGTTCATAAACTTCCTGACTTTAACTTTCACTTTTACTCGAGTATCCACTTTCCCATCTGAAAATTATTAGTAGATTTAGTAAGGTTCAGGCCACGGCAAGAATACTGGAACTTGATAGCAATTACTCCATGAATCATTGCCTTCTACTTTTTCCAGCGTCAGGAATTATTCTTTGTTTCAGATTTCATTTAAAGGGCCTCGCATTCAGTATTTACTACGCAATAATATTGAATCAATATACTGCACGAAAATGCAAGGCCAAGAACGGCAAAATAATATTGGACAATATTTATGCCTGGTACGTCATAGACAGAACACTGCCTTCGTTGTGAATATGTTGGCGCTTGATGATGCAGAATTCACATATATTGATCTTGCAATCGCTACATGTTACAAAAAGGAAAGCAAGAGCGTAAATTGGCTTAGAAGGAATCCTACAACGGTTGTACTAACATGATGAGAGGAACTGAAGCTGAGCCAGTATGACGGAGAAACCTTTCAACGAGCTGGTGAACTTTATTACGTTTTATGTACACAGAAAATTACTGTGCTTGTTAGATTTAACTTTCCACTAGGCTGGAAATAAGATATATGTTATTGTAGACGATCGGTAGGTAGGTCTATTAAGGGTTAATTCTAGCGTCTGAAACGAACAGAAAAGCAGTTGCAGTGTTATTTCCCTGCACTGAAACACTTTTTTCGAAAGCTTCTATAGCTAACATATGAATAAGTGTTACATATGTAATCAAACTATTCCCCTGAATGCACTTCAACATATGATTTCTTTCCTCATGTATTATCATGGTGTCGCTGTATCAGTTGTGCATGTCCACAAATCACAGAGTTTCTACAGGAAGTATATTGTATTACACTATAAACCCCACACGATGCAACATACTGAGCGAGCGTAAATATTTTTTAATCTCTGCTGTCTCTTCAGTATAGTGCTAAAATCTGTCAATACCGCTCTAGAAAGTCAATACATTCTGTAAAACTGAAGGATCCTATTCGGTAGTGTGGCGCTTGAGACACCGACTAGCCATCCAGAGATAGTGTCTTCCGCGATTTCCCTAAAATTACTTAAGGCAAATGGAATTACACTTCCTTTCAAAGGGCTGAGCTGACTTCCGTCCGTATCATTCCACCAGGTAACTTATGATCCATGTCCAATAACCTTGTCGTTGGGACATTAAACTCTCTTAAAGTGGAAGAAAGTAATAAACTGAACTGAACGTGGACTGGACATGTAGTTAGTTGGGTGGATGGTATATGGACCAACGAAGTTATTTGCTGCATTCCAAAAGGCAAGAATAAACTAACACGACAAAGCAAAGCAAAGTAAATGCAACCATTAGAAAATAAATTATTATACAGATTTATCACTGAGGTCTCTAAAGCATGAAAAAGTCTAGAACAGACATTTATCCAGCGATTGATGTCAAATGGCTTATGAAACGGCTTAAGGCAATCACGAAGAAGTCCCGGACTGAGGTCTAGCAAATTAGTGAGTAGTTTTTAAAAATAATTTAGATTCATGAATAAACCATACTCTAACTCTTATTTTCGTATCAGACAATTTATTGTTCTGTACGATGGTTTGACGAGTAGGACCCTGGTATACTAGCTATCAACGGTAATATTTCTTCTGGAGTATCTAACGTGACGGCTATTAGACTACCTGAATGGGCTTTCTGGCTGCTTGTATGCATACACTTAAAATTTATGCAAGTTGAATGTTCTCGGATCTACTAAGGGAAACACTTTTATTCCATATTTCTAAGGTTTTTTATGCAAATATTGCCGAAACGAGCAACGACCCTAAAATAAAGCGAGCTGCTCGTCATTCGTCAAATATTCTGATGGTGTGTAGGCTTTCCTGAAGATTTACCCAGGTAGTACAAGAAATTCACGAGTAGCAGACTACGTATCGGACATATTTCTCTGATATCGGTTACTGATGTTATCATATCGAATGGAGCGAACTAGTAACAAAAATCTCTGATAAGACAAGGTCAGAAAACAATTTCAATCTCGTCCTGCCTTCACAGATCTGTGAAATTGATATGAGCGCTCTGTTGGTTCCAGCAAACAGTAATACACTCCTGGAAATGGAAATAAGAACACCGTGAATTCATTGTCCCAGGAAGGGGAAACTTTATTACACATTCCTGGGGTCAGATACATCACATGATCACACTGACAGAACCACAGGCACATAGACACAGGCTACAGAGCATGCACAATGTCGGCACTAGTACAGTGTATATCCACCTTTCGCAGCAATGCAGGCTGCTATTCTCCCATGGAGACGATCGTAGAGATGCTGGATGTAGTCCTGTGGAACGGCTTGCCATTCCATTTCCACCTGGCGCCTCAGTTGGACCAGCGTTCGTGATGGACCTGCAGACCGCGTGAGACGACGCTTCATCCAGTCCCAAACATGCTCAATGGGGGACAGATCCAGAGATCTTGCTGGCCAGGGTAGTTGACTTACACCTTCTAGAGCACGTTGGGTGGCACGGGATACATGCGGACGTCCATTGTGCTGTTGGAACAGCAAGTTCCCTTGCCGGTCTAGGAATGGTAGAACGATGGGTTCGATGACGGTTTGGATGTACCGTGCACTATTCAGTGTCCCCTCGACGATCACCAGAGGTGTACAGCCAGTGTAGGAGATCGCTCCCCACATCACGATGCCGGGTGTTGGCCCTGTGTGCCTCGGTCGTATGCAGTCCTGATTGTGGCGCTCACCTGCACGGTGCCAAACACGCATACGACCATCATTGGCACCAAGGCAGAAGCGACTCTCATCGCTGAAGACGACACGTCTCCATTCGTCCATCCATTCACGCCTGTCATGACACCACTGGAGGCGGGCTGCACGATGTTGGGGAGTGAGCGGAAGACGGCCTAACGGTGTGCGGGACCGTAGCCCAGCTTCATGGAGACGGTTGCGAATGGTCCTCGCCGATACCCCAGGAGCAACAGTGTCCCTAATTTGCTGGGAAGTGGCGGTGCGGTCCCCTACGGCACTGCATAGGATCCCACGGTCTTGGCGTGCATCCGTGCGTCGCTGCGGTCCGGTCCCAGGTCGACGGGCACGTGCACCTTCCGCCGACCACTGGCGACAACATCGATGTACTGTGGAGACCTCACGCCCCACGTGTTGAGCAATTCGGCGGTACGTCCACCCGGCCTCCCGCATGCCCACTATACGCCCTCGCTCAAAGTCCGTCAACTGCACATACGGTTCACGTCCACGCTGTCGCGGCATGCTACCAGTGTTAAAAACTGCGATGGAGCTCCGTATGCCACGGCAAACTGGCTGACACTGACGGCGGCAGTGCACAAATGCTGAGCAGCTAGCGCCATTCGACGGCCAACACCGTGGTTCCTGGTGTGTTCGCTGTGCCGTGCGTGTGATCATTGCTTGTACAGCCCTCTCGCAGTGTCCGGAGCAAGTATGGTGGGTCTGACGCACCGGTGTCAATGTATTCTTTTTTCCATTTCCAGGAGTGTATGTTGAAAGGTCTCTGTTGGATTCCTTACATGTTAATTTCTTAAATCCGTTGCCATTTACGGCATAAATTCCTCTTCTAAATTTACTGTGGTGTGTCTGACTATCTGGGAGGGGACTGAGCAGTGAAACGTGTTACTTTTACACATAAACGAGACAGTCCTGTCCGCTAGAGAACAGTAGGACCAACGTCGAAACAGGTAGCTACGCTTTCTAGAAGCAGAGAGGTTTTCCTTTCTTAGTATGTTCCTGTCCGTCCCTTGTCATGTTGGTATAGGGAGCTGCCTCTATGGTCACTTCCGTTTGTATTTGGGAGGCACGCTCGGTAGGAGCGCAGGTCAGTCTGTCCGCGGCGAGCGTCTGAAATGGTAAGATCTCCCGCTAAGCGTGTGTCTGCTAAGTCCGTAGGACAATGGATTTCTTAAGTTCAGCCAAACTGAAAATTTAATCACCTTTATTTCAGGTTTGGCTCTAAAATATCTAATGTTATCTTAAATTGCAACGCAGCGTATTTCGAGTGAGAAGTTCGGAATATCTTCCAGTAGTTGCTTTGCCACTACTTTGTGAGTAAAGTGGAACCATGTGTTGATCAGTAACTCTAAGATCGTCAATCTTATATGCGAATGTGCGTGAGATTATAACGTCTCGTCTTGACAATAGTTTTCAATATAGCAACTTTTATTTATGTTCAACCCACGTGGGATGTACTTTGTGCGACCACTACCACGTGCTTATACAATTTTTTGACCCACCAGGCTAACAGTTAAGACGATAGTAGCCAGTTCGAGGTTTTTCTTTTGTAAATTGCTTTTCGATCTAAATTATTTTAATTATGAAAATTATTGTGGAGTACACTCTTTGTGTAAACCAAGTTGACCACGTGAAGCATGTGGTGTAATCATCAAAGTAGTCCTCAGCTATTCTTTTAGGGGGGAGATTTCACAGAGAGTTAGTATGAATTTAGTATACCAGTGTGTGGTAATTACATGACGGACAGGATTTTGGGCTACGAACGTAACTTCTTTGGGTGAATATTGGATCGGTTGGTTGTGGTTATTTTCCTCTTGCATATGTTTCAATGTTCTTCGTGTGTTATTTTATGAATGCAGTGTTGTATGCAGTCTCCCAATCTTGGCTCCATATTTGATGTGTTCTGTAAGATTACAAACTCACATTTTCACAATCCTAAATAAGGCACCAGTTCAGTTATGAATCAAGTTTAATATGCTGAAATTTCAAAGATCAATGTTAAAATAAATTACCAAATATAAACTGATTTATTTCTTTTCATTTAAATTCTCTCTCTCTCTCTCTCTCTCTCTCTCTCTCTCTCTCTCTCTCTCTCTCACACACACACACACACACACACACACACACACACACACACATATATATATATATATATATATATATATATATATATATATATATATATATATATATGTGTGTGTGTGTATGTGTGTGTGTGTGTCGCATGACGATTAAAAGATAAAAGATTGTAATTAATGTTTAGTCTGTTTGGAATTTGGTAAGCTAGACTGGAAATCTGGTGAAACAGATGCGCAGTAATGCAAGGTTAACTTCCCCAGACAGCTCACAGCTTTTAACCCGCTTTTATTGTCTATCAGCACCGCTTTTATATCAAATAAATGCAACAACATTACAATGTCATGAAACGCCTTCGTTCAACTCTAAAACTTCAGAATGACAACTCCTCTGAAAATTTGCAGCGATTTTTATAATGTACTTATTAGTGTACATAGCTTATCTGTCAATTAAAATCTCGTTGAAATAAAAGAATAAGCCTTTCTGCAGTGTATTTGCTTCCTTTACTGTGCCTTGAGCTCCAGGTAAATGTGTGGTAATAACAGTGTGGTTTTTAGCACGGTCCCGTTAACTAAATGGCTGTTTGTTACATTTGGTTTTACCATCCTTACCTAGAAAAAAAGATTTATTTTTCCCAGTATCAGTTGCTTCACAAGAAGCAGCAGAAACATCTGAATAAATATCGTGTTCACTTTTTTCAATACTGTCAACTTCAACATCAGAGAATCCACCCTCAGATTCATCATCATCTTTGTGAAATAATTTCACCTTAATTTATTCATTATTTAATACTTTAGACATTCTTTTCAGAAAAGAAGAACAGCTTTGTCACTATCCTATCGGGTAAGTTAAGAAAATATAATACAGTAAGTTCGTAATTAAACTATTTACTTAAGCAGAAAATGAGGAATACGTTTATACGCACTCTGTATTTTACAGTCGAACACTCACTCTCGCATCGGGGCACAGGTGCAAAAACAGCGGAACGGAAACATTTGCTTCTGGTCAAACGAACTACAATGCCAGAACGCCAACAGTCGAGTCGGCCAAACACTCAATAATTGCAGCTTAACACCAAACAATGTAGCCAACTATGACTCAGAACACACTATATGAAACAGCTCAACAATAAAGAAAAATACACGCTCCTGTTAAGTTTCAGAAATTAAACAAAAATAAAATCTTCCAGGTAATTTTGACCCGATGCATCTACTTAGGGTTAATAAAGCGATTTCCTGTAACGCATCATATTGAGCTTCTGCGAGGATGAAGGAAACTGTATATTGTAATAAAGGTGTGAAAGTTTCAGCACTATCTTAGCCGTGGCACATCACGCTAGAGTGTTAAAAACTGTTTTCTATGAAACTACCAAAATTAAATATAATGAAAACTGCAAATATATTTATAAACATTATGTGAATTCGAAGCTACCACAGTCTAGTCTAATTGTGATTGAAACTGTATGTGGAAATAAAAAATATGAATGCAGAGGTTGTGCCCGGAAAAGGTTACGTACTGGAGGCAGGAAGTTCAAATTTCAGTATCAATTTGTCATTAGGAAGCCTGTCTTCCAGGGCTTTCACAGATAAACAGTGTTACGTTTTTCAATACCCTAAACTACGTAAACAAACTTCACAGAAGGTACTCTGTGTTTTATAATAAAAAATTAACTTCAGTAGTTTACTGTCCAAATCCTAAGAATAACAACTGAAACAAAAGCCTCTGAATGATGAGCGCTGGCTTTTGTATGGAAACCGAGGCACTTGCAACCAACTTATTACTGTTGAGTAATGCTTATATTTATGTTATTTGCGTCGTCAGAAAATTAGGAGCGGTTACTCTGTTACTCCTATAAATAAAATTTTTTGCCTTGCGTTGTAACACTTTGCGCTATTTCTTCGGACACCTGCGTTTTAGACACAATGCAATGACGTGTCACAGTCTGTATAACTTCCACGAAAGTTCACTGACTTTGCAGTACAACATAGTACTGCATCCAATATGTAGCCAAACTTAGTACTATTTAATCGGACTCAGTGCTATTAACCGTGACTCTATGATACAAGAGTGTACAATAATGTGTTCTCTGGTGCATGCTACTTAACCTAGCTGTACATCTACATGGATACTCTGCAAATCACATTTAAGTGCCTGGCAGAGGATTCCTCGAACTACCTTCGCAATTCTCTATTGTTCCAATCTCGTTTAGCACACGGACAAAAAGAAGACCTATATCTTTCCGTGCGAGCTCTTATTTCCCTTATTTTATTATGGTGATCGTTTATCCCTATGTTGGTCGGTGCCATCAAAATAGTTTTGCATTCGGAGGAGAAGGTTGGTGATTGAAATTTCGTGAGAAGACTTCCACGACACCGAAAAACACCTTTGTGTTAATGATATCCACCCGAAATCATGTATCATTTCAGTGACACACTCTCCCCTATCTCACGAGAATACAAATCGTGTTGCCCTTCTTTGAACGTTATCGATGTATTCCGTCTGTCCTATCTGGTAAGAATCCCACACTGTGCAGCAGTATTCTCGAAGAGGACAGACAAGCCTAGTACAGACAGTATATTTAGAAGGTCTGTTACATTTTCTAAGTGTTCTGTCAATAAAACGCAGTCTTAAATTTGCCTTCTCCACAACATTTTCTGTGTACCTTCCAATTTATGTTGTTCGTAATTGAAATTCCTAGTAATTAGTTGAATTTACGCCCTTTAGATGTGACTGATTTATTGTGTAACCGAAGTTAAACCGATTCCTTTTACCACTCATGTGAATAACCTAGCACGTTTCGCTATTTAGGGTCAATTGCCAATTTTCGCACCATACAGATATCTTTTCTAAATCGATTACCAATTTGTTTTGATCTTCCGATGTCGTAACTAATCGATAAATAATAGTGTCATCTTCAGACAACCTAAGACGATTGCTCAGATTGTGTCCTAAATCGTTTATGTAGGTGAGTAACAGCAAAGGGCCTATAACACTACATTGGGGAAAACCAGACATCACGGCTATTTTACTCGATGACTTCCCGTCAATCACAACGAAGTGTTACCTGTCTGACCGGAAATAACGAATCCAGCAACGTAACTGAGACGATACTCCATAAGCACGCAATTTCACTACAAGCTGCTTGTGTGGTAGAGAATCAAAAGTCTTTCGGTAATCCAGAAATATTAAATCAGTCCATTGTCAATAGCACTCAACATTTCGTGCAAGTAAGGAGCTAGTTGTGTTTTACAAGAATGATATTTTCAAAACCTGTGTTGAGCATGAGTCAATAGCCAGTTTTCTTCTTGGTAATTCAAAGTGTTTGAACACACTATATGTTCCAAAATACTGCTGCATATCGACGTTAATGATACTGGCGTGTAATTTAGTGGATTACTCCTTCTACCGTCCTTGAAATTTGGTGTCACGTCTACAACTCTCCAGTCTTCGGGTACGAATCTTTCGTCATGTGAACGGTTGTATTTGCTTGTTAAGTATGGAGCTACTGTATCAACATAGACTGAAAGGAACCTAAATGATATACAGTGTGGACTGGAAGACTTGCTTTTGTTAATTAAGCTGCACTACTCCGAGGATATCCCCTTCTACGTGACTCATTGTAATATCAACGCCAATATTTTGTGTCAACTGTGTACGTGACAGTGCTCGAGATTTATGAAGCTATGAATAGTTTTCCAGAAATGACTTTTAAGCCTATCTGTGAAAACTTATAGAGAAGAGACATTGTTATATTGTAAAATGTAAATAATTTCCTACAACAATTTGTTTTTTTAGTTTTACAGACAGTTTTCTACAAAGAATAATCATATAACAAAATATAGTACCACTAAAAGGATGTATTGACATTGTACGGTCTGTGAAATTTTTTTTTCCTTCTACGGTTCTCTAGGATATGTGAAGTGGTTGAGGTCAAAGATTAAGCTGAAGTCTATTCCTTTAAATATTGTAAACAATGATGGTATTAGGTGAGCTACAAGTAATCTAAAACATAAAGCACAGTTTACTAAATTGATTTATAGTATATGGACTTTTCTTTGTAACTAGATAACCTACTATGAATGTTTTAAGTTTTGTGTCCGCAGCAAACAGCCTTCAACGCCTGATACTGCGATACTGGATTATTGGGAACTGGTGAATAATATTGATATTGTGAACAGTCAGAACCGTGTAATACTCTGACATTTAATCGAGCATAAAGGCAAAGATTGATGTTATAGATTTTCTACGGAAAATTTCGCTGGTAAGAATACCAAGTCGAGACTGTGTTTTATCTGCCGCCTTTACGTGGGCGTATGAAGCTGCAATTTCAACTGCATAAATTATCAGACATTAATTCTTTCGATCTATGTTACAATATTTGAACTCCGAGGACAAGAACCCACAGGAACTTATAATTTTTTCTATTCTAACAGTGAAAATAACACTGACTAGAACAATCTCAGGCCTTCCGGAGTGGCCGTGCGGTTCTAGGCGTTGCAGTATGGAGCCGAGAGGCCGCTACGGTATCAGGTTCGAATCCTGCCTCGGGCATGGATGTGTGTGATGTCCTTAGGTTAATTTGGTTTAATTAGTTCTAAGTTCTAGGCGACTGATGACCTCAGAAGCTAAGTAGCACAGTGCTCAGAGCCATTTGAACAACCTCAGACTTCACCTAAATGAAATAACTTTTATGGTTGGTGAGTAACATTAACTTTTCTCAGAGTAATTTATCAGTGACTTAAAAAAAGTATTTACGTCACCACTGTTTTTATGGGGAGAGGTTGTGGTGTGGTATATTAATTAGTTGGTGCATACATTTTAATGTCACTTACTAAATTAATGAAACAGCATTTCAATATCTTTTTGAAGTGATAGGGTATGTGAAATAATTCATTATAGTCTGGCTGAGCAGCACATAAGAATTATCAGAGATTATTTATTTCTTTTAAACAATACTGTTATTCTGGGTGCTACATTTTAATACGTTCTACAATAACACGTACACACTACCTCAACAACCTTAGACCGAACAAACCCATCGCATCCAGTTGGCAGTTGTCATTGATTCGGATTGTGGAATATTTACTTCCTCGTCTTTGATGAAGGAATTTTGGAAGGCTGTGTTTTGTAACTCTGTTTTGCCAGCACTGTCTTCAATAGTATCTCCATTGCTATCGCGCAGAAAAAGCGTTGATTGTGTCTTGCCGCTAACATACTTCACGTAGGAACAGTATCTCCTTGGATTTTCTTCAAAGTTTCGTGACGAAGTTTCGCTGTGGAAACTATTATATGCATCTCGCATTGAGACTCCTGCTAAATTTCTAGCTTCTGTAAAAGATCATCAATCTTTGAGATTTAGCGCCCATTTGAATTTGGCATTTTTTTCTGTTTTTCCTGCAACAGTGTTCGGACCCGTTTTGTGTACCAAGGAGGATCAGGTCGGTCGTTTGTTAATTTATTTGGTATAAATCTCTCATTTCTGCCGATACTAATTCTTTAAATTCAAGCCACATCTAGTCTACACTTACAGTGTTTATTTGTAAGGAGTGGGGATTGTATCTAACAAAGGCGTCGAGTGAATTTTATCAGCTTTTTTGAATGAGGATATTTTTCGATTATTTTTGGAGGATTTGTGGGTTACAATATTCAGTCTCGTTGCGACAACCCTGTCTGCATTGTCCCTGCATCCGTTTTGATGTCCGTTATTAGCTTAGGATTATTTGTTGCTAAGAGGTCAAGTGTGTTTTCACAGCCGTTTACTATTCGCGTGGGATCATGAGCCAACTGCTCAAAATAATTTTCAGACAATGAGTTTAGCACAATTTCGGATGATGTTTTATCCGTACCTTCCGAATTAAACATATATTTTCGCCAACATATAGAGGGTAAATAAAAGTCACCACCAACTATAATTGTATGAGTGGGGTACGTGTCTGAAATGAAACTCAGGTTTTCTTTGAGCCTTTCGGGAATTGTAACATCTGAATTGGGAGGTCGGTAAAAACGACCCAATTACTATTTTATTCCGGCCAATAGTGACCACTGCCCATAATAACTCACAGAAAACTCTCTACTTCGGTTTTGGGACAAGGTAAACGATTTCTAGCAGCAACAAACAAGCCACCGCGCAATGTGTTTATCCTATAATTTCGGAACACCGATAAGCCCTTCGCAAAAATTTCGGCTGATCTTATCTCCTGCTTTAGGCAGCTTTCAGTGCCTATAACGATTTGAGCAGCAGTGCTCTCTTTTAGCGCTTGGAGCCCCGGGACTTTCCCAACACAGCCATAACAATTTACAACTGTTACAACGATGGTTTCTGTATCTACGTTCCCCCTGTGTTGGGACTGCACCCTTTGCGACTGAAGCTCTTTTTTTGTTTTTCAGAGACCCTCTAACCCAGCCTCATCCAAACTGTGTCCCTGGGGCGCCAGCGCCCGCGATCGCCCGCGGCCAGCTCCCCGCGCGAATTCGTATGCTGCTGCAGCGGCCGAGCCGTGTGGCTTAGCTGGCCGTGCGGTCCACCCGCCGCTCCTCGCTATGCCCCTGTACGCGCGCTTCGCAACAGACGTAAGGCTACAGAGGATCGAGAATTGTCAGCAACAAGGAACATTTCTTTTCGGTTAACTTTTATATTTGGGTTGCATTAAATAGCGTCGCAGAGACATGAGAAGAAGTTTCAGGTGCTTTATTTTTTGCTACTTTCTGCCACAGACGCTCTCTCGGGCAGCAAAGTGTCATTAAGAGTCATTCTTTGTTTTTGTATATTTGTGATTTTATCGGTGGGAAAACATACGTTGTAGTTTGATCTATGTTTTCAATTAATAAAAACGTAAATATTCAAATAGATAAAAATTTATTTTGGGACCACATTTCACTGTCCTTGCCAGCGTCTAAGGCCGCTTTTCAGAGGAACTGGGGCAAAAAGTATCTAAAACCAATCTTTTTTTGTTAGTTTTTATTTGAGTTCCAATGAACGAAACAATTATTTGTTAAAATGATAAGTGTTTTAAAAAACAAGATTGTACAAAATTAATTGTATGTTCTTTCTCGCCATGGTAGGAGCAGGAAACAGGTGGGCAAAGCATGCGCACAAGCTACAAATGCTCGCTGAGAATTGCGAAAGTAGGGAAATCCTTTGCGGTTGGGAATCTCATAAAGGATTGCCTGGTCGACTGGGCGGTTTGTATTTGTCCAGCAGACCTCAAGGTAAAATTTGAAAAAAATATCTCTTTCGCCTCAAACTGTTGCTCGTCGAGTTGAAAATATCGCCTCAGATATGGAGGAGCAATTAATGGAGAGAACGGCAAACTTCATTTAATTTTCTTTCGCTCGTGACGAGTCCGCGGACGTTACGGACATATCTCAGCTCGTCATATTCATTCGAGGTGTCAGCGACAATCTGCGTGTCACAGAAGAATTTCTCGACCTTATACCACTAAAATACACAACCACGGGTTTGGATATATTTCTAGCCGTGGAAAACGTGTTAGAGTCAATGGGTTTAAAGTGGGAACTCCTGACCATGTAACAACGGATGCAGGACTTGCGCTACGAGGGATACGCACTGGATTTCTGAGTTTCGTCAGGATAAAAATTGGCTGAAGTTGGCGACAGTCCATTGTCTGATACACCACCAGGCACTTTGTGCGAAGATTGTGAACATAAAAAATGTTATGGGCACAGTTCTTCAAACAGGTAATTATCTTCGATCGCATGGACTGACGCATCGCCAATTTAAGGAATTTCTGGCTGATAAAGAAGCAGAATATCCGGACATCCCCTACCACGCCGAAATAAGATGGCTGAGCCGAGTAAAGGTGCTTCATCGGTGTTTCTCCTTGAGAGGCGAAATAAATACCTTTTTGGAAATGAAAGGACGTCCAGAAGAACTACTTTGTGATCCTAAGTGGGTGGCGAATTTGGCTTTTTTTAGTGACCTTACTTCTCATTTAAATACTTTGAATATTTCACTCCAAGGCGAGAATCACTCTGTTCTCGATTTAGTGCAGTCGATTCAGGCATTAAAAGAAAACCTTATTTCGTGGGAAAACAGTTGTGGGAGAAGAGTTGTGGACACTTTCCTGCACTAGACAGCGTTAGAGAAGATGCGGATTTCCAGATAATGTTCAAATCATTTGCGAATTGCAAGAACAGCTTGAAAACATATTTTTGGAGATAAGTGAGGTTCATCCTGCTTTAGATATATTTGTTCGCCCGTTTTCTCTTCGGGCAGAGGACGTCTCAGAAGCGCCTCAACTAGAGCTGATTGATCTGCAGTGCGATATCCGCCTGAAGGATAGCTTTCTTATGTGTAAAACTTTGGATAACTTATCCAGCTGTCTTCTACGAGAGAAAAATCCTCTTTTGCGCAAGCAAGCGGCTGAAGTTCTTTCGATGTGTGATTCCACGTATATTTGAGAGCCCTTTTTCTCTCTTTTAAAGCTTGCTAAAATTACGAACCGTTCATTACTTGGCGATAAAAATTTGACTAATTCTTCTTTGAGGTTAGTAGTCTCACGGAATATTGTACCAAACCTAGACAAAATCGTTCCCTCGAAAAAGAAAAACGTGTAAAATGTTAATTGTCTTCTTTAACAATAATATCTGTAAGAATTTAAGAGCCTTATAACCTTAATTCTATTTTTAATAAGTTTTCAAACTTGGTCAGTTAAAATTATTATGTACAAAACAGCAAACTAAACTCTGGAAAGGGATACAAAAAGCTGTAGCACAAAGAACAACAAAAAATATTTACTTGTAACTACTAACAGTAAGAATGAGCCTCTATATCCCTTACATAAAATTATGGCTAAAATTGAATATTTATTACTGTAGTTCATTTAAGAAACTGATATATTTTTCAGAAGACGCCTATTGTACAGATGACGAGTGTTCATGTGTAGTACTAATAGAATCTACCTGTGGGTCAGAAAACTACTATCTTGTTCTTCGATTGGATAGTGTTTTCTAAAGCTTTGCGTAGTAATTCTGCCACACGAACACTAGTTGTTACCTAAACAGTAAATGGTTCTCTCGTTTTACCGCTCATGGACCTCTTTTATAGAGGTGCGCTTCCTCTGTTTTGCCGACACTAGCGACACACGGTCGCGGACGGGGCGCTGAACTACACTGCCTTGGGGCCGCGGGGCTCCAACCTAAAAAGTCGCCCAGTCTACGCCATACAGCCTCTGCCGCCCGTGTATCCGCCTCCTGCGTGTAGTGGACTCCTGACCTATTCAGTGGAACCCGAAGCCCAACCACCCTATGGCGCAAGTTGAGCAATGTGCACCCTACACTGTCACAGAACCATGTGAGCCTCTAATTCAGACCCTACAGAGGTCCGCAACAGGTCCTGTCGACTACGCTGCAAAACGGTCATCTCTGCTTTCATCTCGCAAGCAAGAGTGGCAGCTTTTACCACTTCTTCTTGCCACTCGAAACCAGAGAGAATCTCTTCTGATCCTAAGTGACACATCTTTAGTACCGACGTGAGCCACCAACTGCAGTTGGCTCCAAACTGTGCTCTCCATGGCATCCTCAAAGAAACCGTTCTGCATCTGGAGTGACTCCATCCACTATGCACACAGAGTACGCTTTGGCTTTCTTCCCCTACCTGACAGCCAGGTCCCTAAGGGGCCCCATAACGCAACCAACAATCGGCAAATCCCACCCTCTGTGACTGCCAGGATCTTGAAGGCTGAGAGGTATCCTCTGAAACGGGACAGGTGACGGCATCTCGCTGAGAGATATTGTCAGCCACAGACAGCACCTGGAATCTGTTTGTTAGACTTTCGCCGCATGCCACTCCCCAAAGCCACCTCCCACTCGACCTCAGGCAAGGGGTCAACCTCAGTGCGGGCAGTAACTGGGCTTGTTACCGGTTGAACCGATTAGAGGACTCAGACATGCTGGACGTCCATTGGATCCCCACGGCAGGTCCAAAACATCGGTGCCCATCCATTGCAACTTCAAGCTGTGTAACCGAAGCCATTAGCACACAAGAATCACAGTCCCTGTCCATACCAACGACTGTGGAAAACTGCAGTGGCCAGATAAACGGACTATCATCACGTGCTATGGGACTCTACTGTAGATCCTGATGCAAACGCAGGCACTGAGTTTAATAAATTAGACTACTGTGAAGAGACTAACAAACCCAACTACCGAAGACACAGAGGAGGTTAAATAATTCGTCGATGATTAAGAACTTGTAATATGTCAGAAAATCTGTTTACTTTCCGGCGCAAACGAAAACGCAAGAACTGTTTCTATTAGATATTAAATTAAAAATCAGAAACTCATAAATTAAACTGTTAAAGTACATAGATGAAATTATACAATTCACTTCTGGTTAGGAACTCATAACAGTAACAAAAACGGTCAGTTCCCTGTTGCTGCTTCTGTGTCGGCCGGCTGCTCCTGCCATGAGCAACTGTTATTTCGCTCTAATTCCACTAGCTATGTATCGTGCAAGGTACAGTATCATAGTTTAAACTGCATTTGTGAAGAGATGTTTAGTGATCAATAAGAAAATATTTTAATTCTATATTTCATTCCAGTAAGTAGTTTTAAAATATTTCTATTCTGCACTTCACTCCAGTGAGTAGTTTTTTTTATATCTTCAATATTACCCAAATTATTTGATATTGAAACCGTGTCAAAACTTATTTAAAATAACAAGAAAATGAGATTGCTTTGTCTGAAGAGGGACTCATTTCACATATCCCGCTCTGGTCCCAATGTTGGCTCTCAGCAACACTGGATATCAACGCGACTTTCTGCATTGAATCTGGGCTTTTCATTGACTGGCGTACCCTCTGTGCAGCCACTTGCAGATAGGACTGTGACATATCTAATTAACTGTCAGAACTTTTGAAACTGATGTGAAGTTATCAACAAACTTATTTATCGAGTTGTTGAAAGCACAACAGTGCCTCTTGAACACTGGGTATTCAGCCATCTGGGGCACCAGTGGAATCCGGAAGAACATGCCAGCAGATGGGTCGAAATGTCGAGAACTATAGAAGTTTGAGGAGGAGCATGACGGGGCCCGACCACGCAGAATATTTTACCATTGCTGACGATCACCACGAACGTCTGGAAATACACAACTCACATACTGTTACCCGCCTTACTACCGCAGCTGCACCCCCTAATACGTCATAGGGCTTGCATTGGCCAGATGTGCTCTTGTTACATTCTGCGTGAAATAACTGTAGGTGTGACAGTTATTTGCTAGCTCATTGGAAAGAGAGTGTAGAATATTATTCATATAAAAATCATAAGTTAAGGTTTGGTAGAGAAAGACCGATTCAATAATTCGTGTTGGACTAATTGGATCTGATATGATAGACGGAATTAAATTTCATGGTGGGTCGTTACACTGATTTTCTGAAATCGTGCGATGTAACCAGCGCCAGGTTCCTTACTCTTTCTTTTCATAGGATACTGTTAAGATAGATTTGGTCGTTGATGGGATTAGATTCAGCGAGATCGTAGTTTTTAGTTGTCTTTAATTGTTCTTTAGGGCTTGTGAATTTTTTTATTAGGAAGGTTTCGTTGCAATTGTAAGTGTCACGCACGACCTGCTACTGCCTGTAAATGGTAGTTTCATACACACTTAAACAAATAAATCACTTAATTTCTTCTGAGTGATAAACTTACAGAAAGAGTTCGTTTCAGTAGGCTCTGTTTTAAAATTGTAATTTATAAAGCTCAGAGAGAAATGATACACATTTTTAAGCCACAACCTGTTGGAACGACGTGTTTATTCAACGAAATCAGTACATAAACGTCCATCCTTGCCTTCTCCAGTTGCCAGTGGTAATCAAGATGAAATACTGTTGGTAAGTCATCGTATGACCTCGCATGTTCTTAAATTTACTTGCATGGTTCACCGTGAGATATATGGACGAGAAAGCAATATGTCTGTTGCCGTCGTGCACAACGTGATTATTGTAGCACTGCCACTGGAATAGTGTGAACATGTATTTGAGTTCATCCATTACTGCATATATGGAATTAGACACGCTAGTAACGAAGGTGCAGGGATGGAAATAAAAAACGTTAAAGAGTGGGTTAAAATTCAGGGGTAAAGAATATCAATAAAACGATTCACTGTTAAAATTTCTATACCCATCGAAGGTGAAGAAGATTTACAGGACGTGCTGAATAGAATGAACAGCATATAGAGTAAGAACAAAGCAAACAAAGACAAAAGTAATGAGGAGTCGTAGAAATGACATTAGCAATAAAGTCAACATCAAAGACCGGAAAATAAGTGATGCTTAAGATTTCTGTTATCTTAGAAGCAAAATAACACATGGCGGACCGTGTGTTATGCCTAGGAGGCCATAAAAAGGGAATCAGGACAGGTAAAGGAGGCATTCAGGGCCAAGGCGGGTCTTTTGGTATCATACATAGACCTTAATCTGAAGAATAAATTTTATCAGCACGTACGTTTGGAGCACAGTATTGTATGATAGTGAATCATGGACTGTGGGAAAACTGGAAAAGAATGTAATCGAGGTTGGGTAATGGTACTGTAGAAGTATGTTGAAAATGTGGTGGACTGGTAAAGAATGAGAATGTTCTCCGTAGACTAAAGGAAAAAAATGAAACATATGGAAAACACTGACTGGAGGACGGGACAGGATGATAAGACATGTGATGAAAAAAGCGATAACTTCTAGGTAAATAGAGGGATCTTAGAGGTACAAACTGGAAGAGAATGAGGAGTACGCAGGTTGGGAGTGCTACTCTGAGGTGACGAATTCGTCGCAGGTCACATAAAAAATGAAAAAAATAAGGAAGATTATTTATTTCTATATTTAAAATGATTGCGACCTAAAAATTGTAATTCCAGCGCTAAGGAAAACAACGACGAATTTATCAAAATTAAAGGAAACGCCCCATTGCAAGTGATAGAATGCACAGCGTTCGTTTATGTCGTAGTGAAATGGGTCACGCATTTGCAGAAAAAGAATACGGAACAAAATTTTCTTACGTGCATGGATTTTAATATAGCATTGTGGACACTCAAGGTCCGTTATACAACGAGAGGGTACTTAGACGAATTGCGGAGAAACTGATGGCGTTCTTTTCTATTATTCGGAAGCTTAATTAAACAATACGCCGATGCCTGAAGATTCCTCATTGTTCTTCTGTAAGAAAGTAATTATACTTAGAATGCTTTTTCGAAACTGAGAACGCGAAAATACAGATAAAATGGTACTCGTATACAGAAAAGATGAGAATTTAATTCTGGACATCCTTTGCCGAGCAGGATTAAAGTTTTGAGAATTACGTGGACCCAAATTACGAACAAAGAAAAGGGAGATCTCCAGACAAAGAGCCCTCACTTAACCGTGGTGGAGCAATGAAGTACTTACTCCGAATTCTGCGAAAAACTAAAGAAGCCCTACCGGCGCAGGAAACGTGTTATCTTCCTCGTGAAGCAGCTACGACAAAGAGAGTAACCGAATAAAATGTTCATATAACATAGATGCACACAGCCACACATCTCTTTCACATAATACATATTGCTTTGCTTAGCTGTATTTCAACTTCCAAATATAAGGGTTAGCGAGCTTACCTTCCTAGCACTTAGTACATGCTCTCAGTAATATTTCTTTCTATTTCCCTTTTACGTAGTAAAATAATAATAATAATTTCGTGTCTTTCATATATACACCCATACACTTATCTGCGAACCTCCGGTAAACGTTCACGGCAGAGGGAACTATGCATGAGACCACATATAGGATTTATCCTTGTTATAGTCCGAACCAAGATCACGGCAAGAGTAGCTGCTTCAGCGCTTCTTCTACGGCCGTAATTTCAGCAACCTCATATTCACTGTACCTACGGGAGCGATACGTAGGACAATGATAAATGTATTTGAACTCTTTACTTAATACTAATTTTGACGTTTTGTAAGTAGGTTTTCGTCGGATAGTTGGCATCTACTTTGTAAAGTCCATCAGTTCGAGCTTTCATTGTTTCCGATGCGCCAGCTCGCGAGTTCCACAAAGCTCTAACAGTTCATGTCATCCTTCTTTTTATAGCCTAAATCTATTGGCACAGCCGGAAATACTTCGCAGTTGTTAAATATGTTGGGAAATATGCTATAACCATCAAGGATCCCACATGCTTTGCTGAAAAAGTGAATGGAAGAACATTACTTTAAAGGAAAAATTCAGTCTGACTAAAGCCTGGCACCAACACTGGATCACAAATCAGAGTAAGGAAATTTGATGTATTACCCATAGGCTTTCGGGTTTTGAGTTACGACGTAAAAACTAGTCAGTTCTGAACAGAATATGGACCCAGCATGGTAGATTTGCCTATTTCCTGCATAAATGTGGCAAGAAATCAACACCCTTTAATGAATGTGGTGAAATCCAAACCATAAGACACGTCATAGATGAATGCCCTCAGCAGCTTATGAAGGGAAACCTGAAGATTTCCTAATGGCGACTCCAGAAGCAATTGCCTATATAAATATGTGGGATATTTGCTTATAATCATAATTATTTCAATTTTAACTAATTGTCATTTGTGTCTTACTGCAATACGCTAAATAAATCAACCCACAATAAATACAGTGTAGACGTAGAACTACGTTTTACGGTTCACACTTTCGGTTGTAAGCTGACTGGATCTTACACGTTCTGCCTGATAATACAACACAAAAGCAGAGTGTCTGCTACTGTATCGACATAATGCCCATCGGCATACGACCAGTGCAGATAAGTATCCTAGGGTAAAATGTAAGGCTCGCAAGATGTTACCATGTACCAGTTCTGGTAGTATATTATAATGCTGAACTTAGATATAATATCTATTGCCTTATTGACGTTGTGTGTTCCGGAGTATGGCCGTTGAGGACATGTGTTTTAGAAATACATTTGCAGGTTCGTAATACCATTCATCTACCTCTTCTATTCATGAATTGTAATTTAATAGTTATCAAAGGTTCCTAACCCTTCAAATGGTTCCCAAGTCATGCAGGATGGCGTGAGTTACTGCTTACGGTTATTATCTCACACTCTGTGAGAGTGCTCAGTACTCTATGATATGTCTAACATATTGAAAGATCTGGGATTATTGGTGGGCAATGTACTTACAGCACAGTGGTGTAATGTGGTAATGACTTAGACTCAGTTCCGTAAATTATCATATTTTGTACGTGTTGTACACAAACTTTACAGTATTGGCATTACAGTATAGTTTATATACTGTTCTTAATGATATTGCAACACTTTTGTTTTGGAAAAGGCAATATTGACGCGTATATGGTCGTAAGCCTTTACAGATCTGAAGATGGCCGTTGAAATGGCTGAAACTAGTTATCTATGAAATAAAACTTTCGTTCAAGACATTAGTGTTTTAAAAGGATAGTAGACTCTTAACCTGGGTTATGCCTGAAATTGTCAGGGCGCTAACTTGGACTACTCGTTGCGACTTTTCCCACTTTTTAGGTATAGAACCGGAAATCATTATGAATCACATAGAATGTGAATGAAAAGACCCCTTTATTTCCGTTTAGGTTTTCTTTTTTTTTAATTTTATGTGCACAGTACAATTACAAAACTTTAGAATACGTATTTTCTGATCTTTGTACTGTGTGGTAAGAGTATTTGTCTGATTCTTTAAATGTACTGCCAATGTAGTGATCACCTACGGTGAGAAAATAAGAGAAGCCGCACATTTTCACAGCACAGCATTTCCTTTTGTGCAATCGGTTATAACAGAAAACCTGGACATCGTTGTTTAGAAAAAAAAAGTTACGTGTGTCCGTCCGAATGTTTATTATAGTATCATGCAAAACTTTGAAGTAAATTAGATAAGAAATTTTTAAGATTTTAGGAGACTATGGTTCCCCTTTTTGTATTATAGTATAGATATCTTCCGTAGTTCTGTTTGGGACGAGTCCCTCACACTTGAGCTATGTTCCAACAGGGTACGCACAAGTGTGGATAATACTTTGATATGTTTCCTAAAATGCAGAGTTCTACATTTCTGAACAATTTAATTGACTGCCCAATCACTGCACTGTTTTGTAATCGTATCCAGATATGACTGGCTATTTGTGCTGCCTCTTCCATGTAGTATTTCATTGTATGTAATTACAACATTTTAACAATGTTACAGATTGCTATATTTTGTCCCAGATCATTTCTGTAGAATACAATCAAGGTCGGTCACGATAACCTTCTCCAAGGCACGCCTAAAGTTACTCTCCATCCAAGCTGACATGCTGAGTCCTCCCTACCAAGATAGCCTCAGCCAGTCACAATTTTTTTTTTAGACGCCCTTTAACGCAAATTTGTTAGTAATCGTTGGCGTGGTACCGAATCAACTGCTCCTTGGAGGTCGAGAAATACTGCATCCACCTTGATCTTGGTTTTCAGGAAGCCATGTGAAAATAGTGCAAGAGGCGTTTTGCGTGCATGATGTATCCTTAGTCCCTACTGCCTGACATCCAGGAGGTCACTATATTCGATACATCACTTTTAATTTTCTTATAATTACTGAGTACAGTATTTAGTTCAAAGGGGACACAGTATTTTATGCTTGACAGTGAAACGAAGCAATCTCTAAATTCTGTATATGCACTAATTTGAATTGCGTCACGTCCCTGGAGGGGTGTTTCTTAGTGACACTAACACCAACGTCTGTATCACCCATTTATGCAGTGGCACAAGTAGCCTGGAGCAGTGCCTCCGTATCTTCTTTAGTAAAGAACTTCTGAAAGTGGAGTTCAGTTTTTCTGTTTTACTCGCGGTTCTAGGCGCGCAGTCCGGAACCGTGCGACTGCTGCGGTCGCAGGTTCGAATCCTGCCTCGGGCATGGGTGTGTGTGATGTCCTTAGGTTAGTTAGGTTTAAGTAGTTCTAAGTTCTAGGGGACTGATGACCACAGCAGTTGAGTCCCATAGTCCTCAGAGCCATTTAAACCATTTAATTTTTCTGTTTTAGCTTTTCCCTCAATTGATGCCACTGACGTATTTTACAAATGGCTCTGAACACGATGGAACTTAACATATGAGGTCCCCTAGAACTTAGAACTACTTAAACCTAACTAACCTAAGGATATAACGCACATCCATGCCCGAGGCAGTATTCGAACGTGCTACCGTAGCAGTCACGCGATTCCGGACTGAAGCGCCTAGAACCGCTCAGCCACCGCGGTCGGTACAAATTTAACATACAACCAGAATATCTTTGAGGTTTGTGAAAGGTTTTTCAATAAGAATGTACTAATGCAGTCGCTGAAGGCTTCATGCATTGCCCTCTTGACAGTCAAAACTGTTTCGTTCAGCGTATCCCTTTCTGCAGCCCAGTGGTATATTTTACATTTATTATGCATTGGTCAATCTTTTTTTTAAGTTATTTACCAGTTACCGTATAGCGTTATTAATACTGTAGTGCTAGGTAAATATATATGCTGTGCATGGTTAACTACTCTTTTAAGATCGAGCCACATATCTTCTAGGAGTTGCTGTCCGGAAATGAGTGTTTGAGATATGAAGCGAGCAATTGTAGCTACCTACTTATTTTTGCTGTCCGTCGCACTTTAGTAACCATCGTTGCTATATCTGTCCCATGATCACTTATATAACTACCAACATAGACATCCTCAAGGAGTCCTTCAATTTGTCGATTTGTTGACAATAGATTCGGTATGCACTATCTCATCGAACACATCAGGTCAGCTTTTAATGGGCATTAGTATGGGATGCTTCCACTATTCACCTGTATGGTAGCTTCAACTCTGCATGGTACACTGGCGGCGAGGTGCCTGTATGTCTGTGGAGGAATGGCAGCCCGTTCCTTACCAAAGGCAGAAACCCGTGTGGATAGATATGTCGGACATTGGGGGTTTGGAGCAAAGTCAATTTTCAAACTCATCCCAAAAGTTTTCCATTGAGTTGAAGTCTGGACGCTGGGCAGGGAGTCAACAAATTGAAGGACTTCTTTGTCTGTGTTGGTAGTTATGTGAGTGATCATCGCCCAGATATAGCAATGACGGTTACTAAAGTACAACGGAGAGCTAAAATAAGTAAACAGATAAAATTGCTTATTTCATATCATAACGAGGAACATTTATCACCGGGCAGCAACATGTAGAAGATCTGTGGCTCAATCTTAAAAAACCTCGCCTCATGGTTCCTGATTTATCAAAGGGTTCATTCTCATGCTGAAACAATCAGTCTCTCTGAAATATCCATGTTTTTTACGAAGCGCACGATACTACACTCCTGGAAATGGAAAAAAGAACACATTGACACCGGTGTGTCAGACCCACCATACTTGCTTCGGACACTGCGAGAGGGCTGTACAAGCAATGATCACACGCACGGCACAGCGAACACACCAGGAACCACGGTGTTGGCCGTCGAATGGCGCTAGCTGCTCAGCATTTGTGCACTGCCGCCGTCAGTGTCAGCCAGTTTGCCGTGGCATACGGAGCTCCATCGCAGTCTTTAACACTGGTAGCATGCCGCGACAGCGTGGACGTGAACCGTATGTGCAGTTGACGAACTTTGAGCGAGGGCGTATAGTGGGCATGCGGGAGGCCGGGTGGACGTACCGCCGAATTGCTCAACACGTGGGGCGTGAGGTCTCCACAGTACATCGATGTTGTCGCCAGTGGTCGGCGGAAGGTGCACGTGCCCGTCGACCTGGGACCGGACCGCAGCGACGCACGGATGCATGCCAAGACCGTAGGATCCTATGCAGTGCCGTAGGGGACCGCACCGCCACTTCCCAGCAAATTAGGGACACTGTTGCTCCTGGGGTATCGGCGAGGACCATTCGCAACCGTCTCCATGAAGCTGGGCTACGGTCCCGCACACCGTTAGGCCGTCTTCCGCTCACGCCCCAACATCGTGCAGCCCGCCTCCAGTGGTGTCGCGACAGGCGTGAATGGAGGGACGAATGGAGAAGTGTCGTCTTCAGCGATAAGAGTCGCTACTGCCTTGGTGCCAATGATGGTCGTATGCGTGTTTGGCGCCGTGCAGGTGAGCGCCACAATCAGGAGTGCATACGACCGAGGCACACAGGGCCAACACCCGGCATCATGGTGTGGGGAGCGATCTCCTACACTGGCCGTACACCTCTGGTGATCGTCGAGGGGACACTGAATAGTGCACGGTACATCCAAACCGTCATCGAACCCATCGTTCTACCATTCCTAGACCGGCAAGGGAACTTGCTGTTCCAACAGCACAATGGACGTCCGCATGTATCCCGTGCCACCCAACGTGCTCTAGAAGGTGTAAGTCAACTACCCTGGCCAGCAAGATCTCCGGATCTGTCCCCCATTGAGCATGTTTGGGACTGGATGAAGCGTCGTCTCACGCGGTCTGCACGTCCAGCACGAACGCTGGTCCAACTGAGGCGCCAGGTGGAAATGGCATGGCAAGCCGTTCCACAGGACTACATCCAGCATCTCTACGATCGTCTACATGGGAGAATAGCAGCCTGCATTGCTGCGAAATGTGGATATACACTGTACTAGTGCCGACATTGTGCATGCTCTGTTGCCTGTGTCTATGTGCCTGTGGTTCTTTCAGTGTGATCATGTGATGTATCTGACCCCAGGAATGTGTCAATAAAGTTTCCCCTTCCTGGGACAATGAATTCACGGTGTTCTTATACCAATTTCCAGGAGTGTATATGTATATGTGTATGTAAATAGGGAGTAGTACTTGTCTGCTTTATCTGACCCTCTAAATTGCATCTCAGAAAACTCGGCCTATGTAGCACTGAAGATGATTACATGAAATAGTGACTAGGGTGCTTTGCGATATCACGTTTTCTCTGCTAATATGTACAAGGCTCAGCACAATAACCCTGTTTGGAGGGGTACGTTACTTCACAACATAACACTGTAGTACACAATTAATGGCGGAATACCATGGACCGTTAATAATTTTGAGGAGCTATGTTTCCAGAACAGAAAGGCAAGCATTCAGAAAGCTTTATATCCTGCTACTGGGTTCTCTATAGGATTAAACAAGATGTTCCCTCAAATGCATCTGCAATCACTTTTAAGTTTAACTGTGGTGTGGTGTTACATATCTAGTATCTGTGAATAAAAGGATGGGGGAGTAAACTACTCTTAGTCACAGGATCACTATTATTATCGCTATTAACAGTATACAGCACCTATCCTTCCAGCGAAGCTGGCTGCGGAAATGGGCTAGAAGGTATGTAGTGCAGTGCATCATCCTTGAGAGGTCACCAGCAGTGAGGAGGAGCTCCTTGACCTGACGCATCAGGAAAGAAGGAGCATATGGACTCTGACCCAGTTGATGAAGTCTGTTAGTCATTTACAGCCCACAGCACCAGAGCCATGGCGCTATTGTGGTGGCACCAGCAATGTCTGTGGGGTCTGCCTGTGCAACAATGAGTTCCGTCCTGATGGGTGAACAGTGCCTGAAAGGGCCATGCTGTGATGTCACCTTTGCCTGTCTCGGCGGCCTTGCCACTGCATACTGCTGTTATTTTTTGGGCTAAAATCTAAATTTGTAAGGTGAAATGTAAAATTGATTTATAGTTCTTTTAATGAATCTGTGAAACTTATATAACAATCTAGGATTAAATGGTGGTGGTGGTGGTGGTGGTTCCTGCACCGATGTTGATAGAGAAGCTCCACCACACACATTCAGCTCAGTAATAGTAGAGAAAGAATAACGAAAAATTAAGTACTTCATTCCACACATTGACTAAACTTACCTGCTGCATAGAATGAACATTGATTAAATCTACTACAAAAATGAAGAACAGTCGGAATGGGTATATAAGCTACTTATGTTGCGCTGCTTCTGAAGAGCTGCGTGGGCTAGCGAGGTGTGTGCAACGCTGCAACTACGCGCTACGCTTACTCGGCCGTTGTGAGCCTGTGAAGAAGTTTCTGTGCTATGGGCGCCGCGGGAAGCAATTTGTCGTGTGTTGTTCTCACAACGCCTGCAGATTGTCGTGTTCTGCGCCCCACAGACTGGGAAGGAATTACGCGCCGAGGAAACCTGGTGCTACGAAGGGTACTTCGGTTGTGCAATTCACTGAGTCTGCCGACCAAGTAGGGAAGTCCCAAGAGGACGAGTCGCAGCCTGTCCTCCTTTGTACGTCAAGTGCAAAGGTCGGTGGACAGCGCAGTTCGACATAATGAGGTGGTCTACGAGTCTGTCGATACAGACTCGCTTATCTGCGTTCTGGCCGCAAACGTGGCTGACCACAGGGCGAGTGAGGTCGCACTGGCTGGACACATTGTCGGCGCACCGCCAGCGTGTGAGAAGGCGCCTTCCGTTGGAAGGAAGAAGACGACCAAGGCAATCCTAAGGGGTTACCTTGGTGCTGTGAGGAGGCACCGGTTCGAGAGGGGCTGCTGCGAGCCTGGTTTGGTAATGCAACAGCAAGGTTGCACAACCGGACCAACAGGAAGAGGGCACCGCTCTATGTCGTGACCGTGCAAACGGCCGACGGCGGGAACGACGTCTTCGGCTTGCGCAAGTTGCTGGGCTTCCTGGTTACGACGGAAGCTCTCCCAACTGCCATGGACCCCCCAGCCCCAGTGCTTCAGGTGCCGCGGCGAGGGCCATGTCGCGAAGTACTTCCGCAACGCGGTGCGGTGCGCCAAGTGCTATGGCGAGCACGATAGCGTCGCCTGCGACCGCGTCAGTAACGTTCTGCCGACTTGCATCCGGTGTAGCGGCTCGAACGTCGCCAGCTGGCGCCGCTGTGCGGCTTTCTGAAGCCGCAGCCGTGCCGAAGGCGGCGAGGCTGCCGCGGCCTCACCAATGCAGCGGAAGAAGATAAGACGACGTCGGCCACGACGTAGGGCGCAGGTCAGCCCGGCCCAGCTTAGGGACAGCGCAGAAGCAGCTCCACCTGCTAGGAGTGGGTCTACATGCAGCTCGCGCTCACGGGAGAAACTGTTGCCTCGAACTAGGCACCGCCGTGAAGGAGGCCACTGCAGCCCTCAAAGCCGTCATGGCGCCAGAGAGGGCTGCCGTCGCAGCCGCCGTGGCTGCAGGGAAGGAAGAGTTCTTGAGTCCGTGCAGTCTTCGCCCAAGGCCTCCGTGCAGCAGAAGGGGTTCGAACCCCTGCGAACATGCCTGCGACCTCGCAGAAGAACGTTCTCGTGTCTGCCCCAGCGGCCGCCCCAGCGGCACCTTAGTAGTATCGGTGGCGACGCCAACCGCCGTGGGGGCGGCCCCCGCAAGGAACCGAGAAGCCAAAAAGGCAGCAATCATTGCGCAAGCGCGAGTGAACGGCGTGCATTTCTCCGACGCTGATGCGGCGCAGCTCGCCGAGCAAACAGAGTTGCTCGAGGCTCAGATGCGGCAGATCTGAACCATGCAGTAGCGGAGAACGCTGTTCAGAACTAGCCTGATGAAGCTGTGCCAAGTCACGGACGACACGGCGCAGTAGAGGGCGTAATGGCAATTCCTTTGTTACAGGGAGGAAGCCACTGCAGCAGGCCAAGGAGAACACACACGAGCCCAGCTGCAGCACCCGGACTGACCCGGCTATAACGAACACTCAGAGACCTCACCTTGCATGCACTGTCGCAGCTAGCATTTCGCTACTGCCCTTGCTACCCGTCGTATTGTGGCAAAGTTTTTTTTTCCCTTGGCGCTTGCCTTGGCACATTTTTCCTGTGCCCTTACAACCGCTACCCTTTGATAGCTTTCGTCCACTTCTATCTCCTGATGGACCATGTGAATGAGTAATCTTACACAGACGCATGGATAACATCGCAGCCTGCATCCTGTGACGCATACAGATTGCCGCACTATGAGATTATGTACATTCATGACAGCTGTGGTGGATAATCTGTCAACACTCGGGACTGCTCCACAATATTTGACGTTTGTGTAATGCTATCCTCACACTTGCTGGCCTCCAGCGCCTCGAAACACCTACAACAGCATACTGGTTTTAAAAAATTTTCAGCTGAGGCATACAGCACTATGAAGAAAACTTTTAATGAAAAGAAGTATACGCTTACATGACAACTGAAGCTGCTACAACAACAATAAGAACTGTTGCATGCTACTAACACATTCAATACTACGAAATCTGAACATACTGGTAAAACACATGGCATGAAATTTTTCATGTATTTACCTGGCAGTTCCCCCAGATCGTGAGAGTAGTGAGGGCCCTGGTCACTCCCACCAACGTTGCTGATGTCTTCTGTTGAGCGTTTCATTGTCCTTTTCTTCCACTGACTTCAGGTGAGACTGAGGATAAACGAACATGACTGTAGGCTAATGCTGAATGAGGATGACTGTGGAGGGGATTTATATTTGCTCACGATTCACTCATTAACTTGGTTGGAACCAATAGGAATGCGATATCCTGAGAAAAACCAGGCATGTAGGCGCAGACATATTTTGGGGATGAGGAAGAGCGTCCTTCGGCCTTTCTGGGAACACATCTCTGTGAGTCCTTTCAGGAACTCTTTCACTGTTTGTCAGCACATTTGAATGTGCAGGTGTTCCATGAATCCCTTAACTCTGTGTCTGTGTCTCAGGTACCTTATAATAGGGGATTTTGAGCACCAGGGACTTGCTGCAGGCTTGGACACGTTTGGGGTAGTGTAGTCTGCAGACAGGCACTTCTGCTATTTTTGATGGGTCAGCCTTTCTGGCATATCTCGAAATCACATCTCAGAACGTTTAGATTTGCAGATGGAACGAAAGGAAGCATATTGTTCAAAAACCTGATACCTCCCCAATGAAATTTGAGTACCCAGGTGTTCCGAGAAGGACATGAGGGCTTTGGAAAAGCTGAGGACTATTTGAACCACCCACTACAGGTATCTACTAGCCGGAGGCTGCCCGTTTCATTCTGGGAAATGAACATGGTGGCATTTGTGAGATGACTGGAAGCTCTTTATCATAAAGTTTCAGATGTATTATTTCTCCTCAGTCCAGACAATCAGTGTGCAGGCGTTCCACAGATGTACCAGAGCTTCCAGTGGTCAACAAAGCAAGCTGCCAATAGTGCTAGTCCCGAGGGGCAAGATACTGACAAAGCCACCACTAGGCTCAAAAGTGCCTGCCACAAAGGCAGGTGTTCAGCATGGCCTGGACGCAGAAAGACAGCCGAGAGAACAAAGACGACCTGCCGCCATTGGCTGCCTGCCTGCATGAGGCTCTCATGGTTAGTGAGGAGCCTGGTAGATGATGGAAATAAGCGGTTTGATCACCAGCCATCCCATGTGCAAATGGCGAGTGCAGGATTCAGTGTGCAGGCGACAGTCAGTGGCCAGGTGTCGCAGTGAGTGGTTGTAGGGAAGCTTTGTGCTCCTGGAGCCCAGTGGTTTGCACACCCTTAGAACGTGCAAGTGCGAGATCGTTAGCCTCCATTTGTGATATGTAGAGCGAGATTTTTCAATAGCTATGTTGAGTTTTGTATTGGCTCTTTATGCCACCTATGGGTGAAGTTAAGTAGTGTCCGGTAGAGGTTTTTAGCTTGGCTGGAGTACTCCATTTCACGAGCTTCGCAGTGTGTATTGGATCTTTATCTGATATGTAGGCAATAGGTTGGGGTATCTTTTCACGATCTTATGGTGTGTACTGGATGTTTATTCCATTCGTCGGTGAAGTTTAGGGGTGTCTAGGCGAGGTTTTTAGCTGTGTTGAGATAGCGTTTCACGATTTTTACAGTGTGTAAGTAGGCTGTATAGGTTTTTTTTTATTGGTAACGCCGCCGCCACGTAGCGCTCTGTATGAAAATCACTGGCTGTGCCGTGTGCAGTCTGTGGCTGGTTTGCATTGTTTTAATACTCGCCATTGTAGTGTTGGGCAGTGGCAGCTGGATGCTAACAGCGCGTGTAGCGTTGCGCAGTTGGAGGTGAGCCACCATCTGCATTGTTGTCTTTACTGTAATATTTTTTCTGCTTGAGCTTAGTCATGTTGAGATATAAATTATTGCATGTGCTGCTGCTGTTTACCAGGCATAATGTTACTGAATTTGACTTTGTATTACTCTGTTAAGCCAGTTTTACTACGGATTTATTTTTTCTTGTTTGTTGCGCATTGCCTTATATTAGTTGTAATATTGCTGCCTTTTTTTGCCAATTTCCATTTTTTTTATCATTGCTGTTTGTGTTAATTGTTTTGTGCTGCTGCATTGCCTCGTCCCTTAGTTTAGCATCTGAGCTCAGTAGATTTAAGTTAGCTTAAGAGGGGGTAGCCTATATAAAAGAATGAGTTGCGATGAATTGGAAGAAATGCACTGAGAGATTATACGAAAAATGTACAGAAAGCAGGTATAGGTAGGATTCTCTTGGAAATAAATGATGAGGTAAGATACTGGAAAATAAATGATGAGGTAAGAAATATGTGAACATATAAATACAGAAAGCATGCTTGGATAGGATTTTTTTGGTGGAAACAAATGTTGAAATAAGACGAAAGATCTATGGAATGAAGTTTTGGGTTGGATTGCAGTACCAAATGTTACACTGAAAACAAACCCTGCCCTTTTCTCTTGTGTTATCCCACTATGTGTTTGTGTACCGTTGTGTATTTATTTTCTTCCTGTCTCTGTGTATTGTTTCATAGAATTTTTTCTCTTCTAATACTAAGCTACATTCACTATGATGAGGAATACTGGTATCCTCAAATATAATTTGCATTAATAATATGTTATTTACTTTGTAAAGATGTTAGACATTATTAATTCTGCTCTGTTTTAATGCTCATGTGTGAAGTTGATTTTCAAAAGTTATTCTGATCTTTTATGTATGTACTTACATCATAATTTTTGTAACACTGATGTATTTGTTATTTCGATTCTTTTGTAAAGCCCCTATTACTACAAACGTTATCTGTATTGTTATGTTCTTTAATGATTTATTTTGTACCTTTGTTATTGTATTCTTATGTTATAAAATTGTAATTGACACCAGTTGATCAAATGAAGTAATTTGTAAGTTACATTTCACTGCACTCGTTTCTGTTGGCCATAGTATATGCACAATATGTGACAAGTAGGGACTGATAGTGTTTGCAAGTGTGTTGATAATTCAGCAAGGGACTGGTTAACAGCATTGCTGGTTCTAAGGACAATTCCAAAAACTTTGTGAGTGGACAAGTGATGGGTTATGGACTTGCTATATTATCTGCAAGACTCTTCAATGGTGACTGTGCGCCTGCACAGTCAAACAGATGGATTGTGCGCCTGCACAGTCAAACAGATGGCTACTGGCTATCTCTACAAGGACTGCAGTGGGTCTGCACCTCTAGTGGCCCACCAATACCATAATCTCTACCAGGACTACAGTGGGTCTGCTCTGTGATGGCCTACCTACCGATAGTCTTCTACGACGACTGACTCCGCTGTGGCCCATTACCTGTCTGCATGTCAAAAGTCAGCACTGTCTTTCGTTGGAAGGAAAACACTACATCTTAAAGACTGCTTAGAAATCCACTACTTCCAAGTGCAATTTCTTTTATTGCTCAGACTTTGAAAAAAACACTGCAATTTTACTGTGATGAACGATCAGGACTGTCTTTATGCACTGTGAGAAAATTTTAGCTTCTGACCAACATTGTATCAATAAGTGTGTGCATTTGATATCTTTGTTATAGTAATTATGAAAAATTTTATCAAATCATTATTGGCCACTGCCCAAAACAATTTGCAAAAATTTTTTGTGGGGAGCATGGGGCTATGTAAGTAGGCTGTTTAGTTTTTTTTATTGGTAACGCCGCCGCCACGTAACGCTCTGTATGAAAATCACTGGCTGTGCCGTGTGCAGTCTGTGGCTGGTTTGCATTGTTGTAATACTCGCCATTGTAGTGGTGGGCAGCGGCAGCTCGATGCTAACAGCGCGCGTAGCGTTGCGCAGTTGGAGGTGAGCCGCCAGCAGTGGTGGACATGGGGAGAGAGATGGCGGAGTTTTGAAATTTGTAAGAATTGGTGTCATCAACTGATATATATATTATGACTATAAAGCGAAATACATTGTTTGTTCTCTATTAAAATCTTTCATTTGCTAACTGTGCCTATCAGTAGTTAGTGACTTCCGTAGTTTGAATCTTTTAGTTAGCTGTCAGTAGTGGCGCTCGCTGTATTGCAGTAGTTCGAGTAACGAAGATTTTGTGAGGTAAGTGATTTGTGAAACATATAGATTAATGTTAGTCAGGGCCATTCTCTTGTAGGGATTGTTGAAAGTCAGATTGCGTTGCGCTAAAAACTATTGTGTGTCAGTCGTGTATAATTTTTCTAAGGGGACGTTTCAAGTGTGTGCAGGATCTTTAGCTGTGCATAAAAGAATTTATGATTTAACTGATGTAGATTAATCATTTGTAGCAACGTAATTAGGGTATGTAGTTGCTGTTTGACTCAACAGGATAACACTTGCATCATAGTAAACTATTCCTGTCGGTTGCAGACGGTACTGTGACTCACGAAAATTCTGCCAACTGGATAACAAATGCACAACCCAAAAAATAATAATGAAATAAAGAGGTCTTCCCGTAGCAGCAGCTCAGAACAGTCTGAACATTACCGTCTGTTTGCCAAATAGCACAGGGGAGAAGGGGTGGGAGCGGAGTGGAGCGGTGTGGAAGAGGAGAGTGGAGGGAAATGGGAGAGGGGGGGGGGGAACCCATGACATCACCCAGAGACATCACCAGTGCGATGTTTCTGCATCTACTAATGTCAGCCTGAATAAATTTGTCGCAATGCTGACTCCACCCATGTTGACTTTGCCTCCTACTACTGTGGTTTGGGCTGCACGTGCATGGACTGGACTGAGTCCTTTTGTCCAACTAAACTAATCGTGGGCTGGTAATGGCTATGTTCAGCTACCTGGAGACTGTGTGCCGCCATTCATGGACTTGTTCCCAAACAGTGATATCATATGACCAGGCCACAGTTGTTCCCATCTCGCTTGAAGAACGTTCTGGACAGTTTAAGCAAAAGATTTGGCCACCCAGATCACTTAAAATACGAGTATATCCCAGCGAATAGTTAATGGGATGCAACCGGAACATCAGCTCCTGTACAACATCGTGCACCATCAACACTTTCGCAATGATAGACGGCTATTACAGGAAGCATGGGTCAATATTTCTGCAGGGGACTTCCAGCGACTGGTTGAGTTCATGTTACATCTTTTTTTCTGCAATTTTCCATACGACAGGAGTTCCGACATGATGTTAGGAGGTATCCCTCGACATTTATCACCTTTGTGACCGACAGGTAATGGGAAACTGTCCACCCGTCGCCTTAGGTTACTCATATATACTTGAAGTTCCGACAAATTTCTTTGCGAATTGTCGTCGAAGTCACGTATCTATTCTGTATTTGATTTATGTACACTTTGAGTGAGCATACATTACATTAATCACTGGTCATTGGGGCTTAATTAAAGGTGGGACTCACGACTGAAGACGACTCCACATCAGTCAATGAGATTCCAAGCCGAAGATGAGTCTGGAGAGGCGCTGGACAGCGGTGGGATATCAACCTGACTGTCGTCCGCCATGTGGCCGGACAATCAGGAGCGATGGTCTGTAGTGCCATTTCGTTTTATAGTAGCACCCTTACAGCAAAGCGATACGTATATGATGTTGGAAATCCCGTTTTGTAGCCCTTAATGGCAAGCTATCTACGGCTTACGTTTCTGGAAGATAATGCCCGCCCACAAATGACGAGAGTTTCTACTGCTTGCCTCCATGCTTGCTAAATTCTTCCTTGGCCAGCAAGTGCTCCGGACCTCTCCACAGTTGAGACCGCTTGGATCGTTATGGGTGGAATCGTCCAACTACCTCCGGTTTTGACGATCTGATCCATAAATTGGACAGAATTTGGCAGGATATTCCTCTGGAGGATATCCAAAAACCCTGACAATCAATGCCAAGCCTTAATAACTACCTGCGCCAACGCATTATTGATTTGCTCAATTTTTGAAAGTCTTTCACTTGAATGAATCATCCAAGTTTCCTGAAGCTTTAATCATTTGTTTATGTGTACACGTAAATGAAATATATCGATTTCGGTCCCATCCGGATAATTCCTTCATGTGTATGTCATCCTATTATTTGTGTTAGAGTGTATTTATTTTTGACATAAAACTTAGACATTAAACTATCATTTCAAATTCTGTATCATCAGTTTTTATGTACTGCTTAATAACGAGCCAACTTAGCGATGGAAGTTGTAATCGCTTTTTATTGTGAGATAAAACGAGAATTTCTCAGGTACGATCTTCATCATAATTTCTGGAAACAACCAATACTACATAATTACAAGAAGCAATCCGAATCTACATGTCACCATCTTTTGATTGATTCTTTGGTTAAGCATGTACTGCTTTACTTTTAGGTTTTTCAATTACGACATGCGGTAACTCAGAATAAATTGTCCTGTCTTTTTTTCTTTTAATTTCGTTCAGTGTCTTCAACGAGTGCTCCTAACATGACGGGGCTGGCACTCCTTTTTTTCTCTTGACAGGGGACTTTCATACACCTTGGCAGACTGGAGCATACGACCAGCGTACAGAGAACTGCTGTGGCACTCACTTCAGGTGAACCTGGCCACGTCCTTTCCCCCTACGTTAGTCGTTCCGTTTGTCCTCTAAGCGGCTGGTAAAAATCAAGTGACGGATGTTGCCGTCTGCAAGTTAACAAGCTGCAGCCACGTCATCGTTTCAGCAGCGAGCTCCGTCCACACACTCATTTCACTTGCGCTGAGATATAGCCCGTGTGACGTCATTAAATCGGTGAAGCTTTCACGCAGGACGAGTCCTGCATGAAACCTCGTTGCAATCTCTGAAATCCCTTTACGTCAAGGCTGTGTCCTAATCCCTTGGGCCACCATTGTGGCTTCTACATCACACTAAGGCTGTAACGTTTGTACTAAGAACATCGTTAACACTTGAGCTTTGTTAAAGTGGAATATGTTTCAAGGAATATCTCTCTTCGCACTGGAAAAATGTTCACAAAGCCACAGAAAAGTATTTTTTTACTATGTAAGTACTCGTTATTTAGTCGTGAGTAGCATATTATTTCTTGCTTTCGAAAAGGATATACAGTCCCTTACTTGTTATAGCATTAGAAATAGGGCGCATGTATTGTACATCAGTTTCTTACTGTAACATACAAATCGAAAAACGAATGAAATATGCAACATTTTCAGTTCCAAAGGATGAAAATATTAGCTGCTGCGAACAATAACCACAGCCAGCCATATAGCTGAATACATTTTAATCACTTTTGTAGTCAGCAAAAACATTAGTTATTGGGTAAGTTTCAGACATTCTTTAGACCAGGGGTCGGCAACCTTTTAGCTTACCTGGGCCGCATCGGGAAAAGACGAGTGACGGGAGTTACTTATTGAAAATATTCAGATTATAGCATTAAATAAACGGAATTATAGGCATTTTTTTCCTATAGTGCTCCGTTATTGGTCCAGCTTACTACTTGGAATCGCTTGTTGGACACCCGAGCCTTAGACAGTACATTTGATTGCTAGAGACAAGTGTGCGGTAGATTTTACTACATGTCAGTATAATAGGTCTTAGACTCCGAAAAAATCTGTTTTGTTTGAGCTAAGCTGAAAATTCTCACTCAATCGTCATTTCAGGTCCATTCAAACAGAGACGGTCTATGGTATGTGAATTAGTGACTGAAGTATTACACAGTCTCTAGGTCGACTTCATGTCCTGAAGCTGCGTTGTCCTTTGTAATTTGGAAGATTATCCAGTGTCTTGTGGTATACTTGTCTTACAAGGTAACGTCTTTATCTATCAAGCTTATTCCATTGTTGTCTCTGTTATGTTTCAGTCGCTACAACAAAGTTCAATTTAGGTACATCTTACGTGCGTAATAGCGTTTACGTAATCTGTTCATCAGTTTAAACCCACGGTTAGAAGCTTGTGAGAACTGGGGAGGTTGTAATACTTTCTCGACTATAACGTAACGCATAACACATCGCATACATGAAATCAAATTATATAAACACCTGTTAGACACTTCGACAAAGTAACTATGGTGTCATTTTTTCTGTTTTATGTACATTCTCCAAGCATTTTCAAATTAGAATACAGGAAGTGGCAGAAAATTGGACTCTAGTATCCCGTAGACGATGGTGTGATTAGGGACAAAGCATAAGCTGAGATAATATGAGGAGGTGAGGAGGGGATAAGATAACTACTACTGCCATTTACAAAGAAACCACCACGTCTTAACTGGTTTCATGATAACATGAAAAATCTAAAGCTAAGTACTTGTGTTGTTTTGTAGCCCGGTATTCTCGAGCGCTAGTGCAGTGCCTTAGTCGCATCACCACCTAGTTCGATAGAGAGCGGAAATAAATACTACTAAACACTGACATACCGCTAAACATGGTTAGGCTCCCAGATACAATGTTCACTTGTGTAACTATTATGTCCGTAGTTTATGTGTATGCAAAGGCTGAAATTTTATACTTATTTTACGCATTTTATTTTATTTGTTTAAAATATCATCAGCGATAAGTAAAACAAAACGCTTAAGTGAAATAAATACGCACTTTTAGTAGAGTGTGTTTAGACAATATTATCGCACTCTCAGGAAATTAACCACCGTGAAGCTCTGCTCCTCGAGTGCTATGCCACTGTTTCGTTTTCCACTTTTCGTACCTTGGCTTAACTATGTTGTCGTAGTGCACTGCACAAGTGCTTGTGGTATTATGTAATGTCCTAGCAATACTCCACACCGAGTACACCACTTGACTCTTCACTGCGAGCCTACTCTGTGCGACACACGACTTTCCATTACGGCGATAGGTTGCATAACCTAATTTATTAGGTGGGTGACATTCATAGAGTATGTAAAATATCAGCGTAATTAGAAATTTAATGAGGTCGTATTTCCGCGCTAGTAGCCGTGAATGCCACCCGGACATTCTGGCAATTGACGCATAGCAGCAGACGTGAACGGTCGTTTAACATAAAACAACTTGAGCTGAAATGAAGGATGGATATTTACTCGTAGCTGGTTATGTGAGGAATCCCCCGTAAACCTTTGAGAGAATATCTGCTCTTTGAAATAAAAAAAATTAGAGTTAGTGTTCCATGAAGTTAATTCGAGCCATCATAATGGACGTTTTTGGGGAACCCGCAAATTTGCGTTCATGATTTAAGTATTGAAATACATATTCTAACCATGAGGCCTGCTAAGCATTAAAATGCTTATATAGAGCAATGTTTCAGTATTTAAAGAATTGTGTAATATTACCATTGTGTCATACATTCCGCTGAAAAAAGTCTCGTTTCGAGAGACAAAGTCGGATAGCTAATAGGATCAAATGCCAGCCCTCGCAAAGTACTCAAATTATTAGGACACAGACAGTTACAGCTTCTACACAGACCAGGGGGACTCAGCGTGTTATCTTGGAAGGAGAGTTGTCGACAGATGCAGAAGGAACTTCAGGTGTGCCCTTGGGATACGTGTTGAGGTCTTTGCTATTCACAGTGTATAATATCGAGCTGGCAGATAATATTAAGGATAATCTCATGCGTTTCGTGGGCATTGGAGCTATCTGCAGTGACGTAGTGTGTAGAGACAGCTGCACCAGTACTTAATCAGATCTTGATAAGGTTTCAGACTGATGCAGATATTGGCAACTTGCTTTAGTATTCATTAGTGTAAAACTGTCCACATTACCTAAACGAAAAAGAATGTAATGCACTATGACTACAGTATCATTCGATACTTATTAATACCTGATTGTAACAATTTTTTCGAAACAAAATAAGAAATGAAAGAAGTCGAAACACATCTAATTCAGTTTCATTAGAACAGCAAGCGGGCTTCCCCAAAAGAGGATAGCGTACCGGCGATATTTTCATTCAGAAGCAGGTTAGATAAAAAAGACTAGAATTCAATTACGAAAGATGCCTGTCATTTATTATGACAAAGCGTTTAACATCAATGACTAAAAAGATTAATAATAGAGGAAAATTGATTCCCTGGGCACCTGATAAAAAAATGCTGAGGTTTCTATAAAAGCATTAAAATAAGAACAGAAACTGGCAAAGAGCTGACGCCACAGATAAAGATAGACCAGGAAGTAAAGCAAGACTGTAGTGTGTCACCAACACTTTTCAACATCTAAATTGATGAACTGGTAAGGCAACGGATTTAGGGTAACACACCTCAAGATATAAGAATTGGGACATATAAATAAGTAAATGTGTTGCTTTTTGCCGACGGCCAGACAATCGTATAGGAAAGCCCAGACAGGTTATGAATAGTGGTACACATACCCCTGCAGCTACTTCATTGCAAATAATAAACTGTGACTCGGATCCAATAGTTCATCCACTGGCTGGAATTGTGAGTTAATAAAATACACAGAAATTCTAAATAGAAGTTAAATATCAACGATTCTGTTGTAACGCCTTTACCTGGCGCAGACGACAGAGAATTAAGTTGCATATTGATTTTTCAAAAAGGACACCAAAATTAACGGGAAGTGATAGAATTTTCTCATTATGAGTGTATGGATGACGATCTGTTTCAATTGCTAAAAACCATTCACAAGGCAAGATTCCACATTTTTTTTTTAATTTTGAGACAACCTGATTAGCTTTCATCTTCTGCTCTTAAATTTTTTTGTGGTGAAACACGTTCATTTTACGCCGCCTTCATGCATAAGATGTCAAATGGATAAAACTCAGCACATTATAAAAGTTTGTCTCCGCTGAAATATCTAAAAGCATTCAATACCTTGTCCAAAAGGCCATGTCCATATACATATGAACTTTGTACTCCATTTAAAGCGGATTTGTAATGTTTAGTATGTGTCCAGCATATGTAAGCAAATGTTTTATTGTGTACATCCGTCTATCAAGTAACAAGCGTGTCTGAGCAATATTTTTCTGGACATATATATCTAGACATGTCTTAATATGTACTATCTAGACGTCTCCACAAATGGTGCAGAAAAAAACAATGAAAAACATTTCAGACGTACTTTCCCTATAGTACAATATTCAAAACAACAGATTATTTCACAGGCGTACTCCTAATAATCTGTATGTAGACAGAATCAAACGAAAAATTAATAATGTATATATACTCTGCCTGGGGACACTTTGGAGTTTAAAAATGTGCACCAAGATATGTAAACATGACTCCTTTCCAGATTTATGCAGGAGAGGAAAACAGCTTATATGAACTTGTTTGATTTTGTTAGATCGTAAGTACAAACTAAAAACAGCGAACCCAAATGATACCCTATTCTCACAGGAAACCTATTGGGAATCTTGTTTATTGTCCTTGAATTCTCTGTGCCACAGCCTAGGAGAGATGTAACGTACTTAGTAACGACGTATAAGTTGTTCTGTAAGTACATCACAATATACGCCACTAAGTCAGCGATAGGTGCTTTCATTAAATCCAGTATTTTGGGAAGCCCTTAGAACTAGTGTGAGATGAACCATTCAACTTTACGGGTAGAAAATGAAAAAAAAAAAAAATTCGTACAGGAAAGATCTGCTCAACAATTTTTAAAATCGAAATTTCTTCTGGAAAGTAACCCCACTCTGATGAAATTTATGTAATAGATTTATATGCCCACATTCACCAAATAAACAAACAAAATCGGTAGAATACCTAGCACCATAGACGAAATATTCAACAACCTACATTTCACTTTGCTTTTGTTTAATATTTCCTCAGATTTCTTGACTGGCTCATATAATTTTCCGGTTTGTGCGTCATTCTTCCCTTCGCTTTCGGTTAATATTTCCTAGCTTCTTTTGAACTGTGCCGTTAGAAGACTCTGCAGTTAGAATGCGGCTGGTGAGTGAGGTTTTGACTCATGAGAGGTATTACTCGTCGCTGCGCTGTCACGGGCTGTCATTTCAGAAGTTTCCACCACATGTGTAATTTCTCTATCGTCTTCTCTTCTGAAATGAAATCCGGAACCGACTTTAGTTTCATCACTCACCTCGGCTCCCCAGAGCCCATTAAAATTTACTTTCTGGATTTTCTCCTGCTGCACCTCCGAGTTTGACCAGTATTTGTCATTTCAGAATTAACTGAAATTTGTCTCCCAACCTCGTTCACTCTCACTAAACTTCTATATCATGCCTGTGCAAATTTCGACAAGCCCTCACCGAAACACTAAACTCTTTCCTGTGTTTGAATAAAAACCAAGGAACGAGCAGTAATATATTCAAATCTCGCGTACAAGTAATATTTCAGTGCCCTGACAACACAAACGCACAACGTACACAAAAAACATGTAGACTCGTTCCCAGAAGGTGAAAGATGATCTTCAGCTTGACAACGAAGGGCATTGCCAACTTCACTTTATTAAAGTAAACACATAAAGTCGTTACATGCTAGCAAATGCAAAATAATTTATTTGTTGTTAATTTAATTATTATTGACATGGCCACTGCAAATTTTTCCTCAATGTCATTTAGTTTTAATTTGGAAAAATCTCATAGATACAACTGCTCTGTCAGAAGTCTGCAAGTAAACACATCCTGAGAAGAGTCGCAAGTTTTAAACTGATTTACTGGCGGTTCTTTTTTAAAAATGTGAATAATTAATCGGATATATTACAATCTCCCCGTATATTTGACGTAAATAAATCACTGACCCCTCAAAAACAAAGATCAGTGAATTTGCTATATACAGAACATTAAACAACGGTCTCAATTAAATTAATTTAGCACATGAAAATGTAGAAGATATGATTCATCAGTTATTGACTATAATAAAACCATTACGTGCTTTCGGAGATGTAAGACAAATGAACATTTATCAGTATAAAACATTAAAATTCACAGAAGCCACGCTGTGGATCCCGAAGGTTAGTGCAGAACGACAGAGAATATTATCGAAGGGTATGTGTTGTATCTATGGCCTGAGTTAGAAGCATGTTGAATCTCTAACCGTATACAAGTCTTTAGAATGAAGAGTTACATTATTGAATACCGTTACAAATGATTTGACTTGCCATACAGTTCGCTTCACTCTTGTAACTAAATCTCACCATGCCCATAATATAGTGGCGGCTAAATTACCTCTAGCACCAGTCGTTGGTTCTTAACCAACAACTTTCATCTGCATTCAAGTTCAGCTCAATCGGATGAGGGTCTCCCATTCCCGAAGTAAAGCCTGCCAGTCAGTTCACCTCTCAGAGGAATCCACCTGTCTAGACACTGAAATAAGAAGTGGAGTTCTGCTCTGCGCGTCCAACAAGGACTCAGTTCTCTGCCTTTTCCTAGCATGACGAAATACTGATAGGCTGAATGATAGACATTGCTGGGCAGAAAGAATAAGTCTTAAGAGATGCTGGCCTTCCTCCCTTACTCTCATTTCATTAGCCAGTTACTAAAATCGTTTTAGTTGGTGTTCTAAAACTGAGTCAGACCCTCTCTCTCTCTCTCTCTCTCTCTCTCTCTCTCTCTCTCTCTTTCTCTCTCTCTCTCTCACACGTCTTTCACATGTCGGTCAATTAAAGTGGACCTTTTTAAGTATAATTCCCACTTCTAAACTGCTTAAGATAACCAATGGCTGCTGTATTTATAGTTCGTTAAACATTACCTCTTGCAAGGACTTGAATATAGTGGCGTTGCCCCACAATCTTCAAAGCTACCACAAACGCGCCTGTGCCAATTTCAGTCTTCCTCGCCTGTATTTCGGCAAATTCTGACTGCCTGCTCTACTGCCCGCAATAGGAGTTCTTAGAGGAGTGCCAAACTCAGCACACACCACCAGACCACACACTGCTCGAGAAAAACAGTTTACGGTTTCCCCGAACAGCCTAAAGATGGAATCGGCATTGTGGCTTTCATTGCTTTCGGCGTCAAGTCGGCTTTCCTGAAACGCCAAGCCAACTTTTCGCAAAGCACTGTCCAGTTTGACCGCCTGTGAGAGAACCAGCCGACCTTCTACGAATTGTGCAGCGGCTGTTCCTCTTTCTCGTTTATAGCCAACGCCGGATCTGCTCGCCTGCAGCGAATCGCAAATTACTTTCACAGTGGCCTCTTATGTACATGTGCGTGTAATTCAATATAGGAAATAGTAACCTACGCAGTTATGTATTGACATATACTGGTACTGATACATATTTCACTTATCGGTGGAGAGTAATTTATTCTGATTTGGGTTTCTTTTCGTTTCTGGTTATATATTAGTTGTCATGTAACATCACCCACATGCTCCTCTCGTTGGCGATTCTGTGAAGAGCCACCTCCTTACTTATTAGTTCACCTAACTTCAGTATCTTTCTTTAACACGACATCTCAAATGCTTTGACTTTTTTATTTTCCGGGTTTCTCACAAACAATGATTAACTTCCGTTAGGAAAGTATGGAGTACAAGAAAAGGTATTTGTTTATTACACAGAGTGACTTGTGTGGCGTAAAAATTTCAATACCACTAACAGGGAGCTGAGATGGTAGGAGCATACTTTTCACTCTTTTCGTAGCGCGGATTGATGAGTACTGGGAGGAGTTTTCAGGATCCAGCATTTGCTTCAAAACCTTTGGAAAAGCCAGAAACCTTGGCCATCAGTGGTAGTTTATTTTTAATCTAATCCTGGGATAGTATGGAGCCTACTTATCGTGATTATGTTGTTGTTCGAAAACTGGTTTCATGCAGCTCTCCATTCTGCTCTATCCTGCACAAATCTCTTGACACCCAAATAACTATTGCATCTTGCAGTTTCCTGAATCTCCTTACTGTATGTACTGAGTGATCAAAAGTCAGTATAAATTTGAAAACTGAATAAATCACGGAATAATGTAGATAGACAGGTACAAATTGACACACATGCTTGGAATGACATGGGGATTTATTAGAACAAAAAGAATACAAACGTTCAAAAAAAGTCCGACAGATGGCGCTTCATCTGATGAGAAGAGCAATAATTAGTATAACAAAGTAAGACAAAGCAAAGATGATGTTCTTTACAGGAAATGCTCAATATGTCCACCATCATTCCTCAACATCTCTAGAGATGTCGGTCGATCACGATACACTTGCGACTTCAGGTAACCCCAAAGCCAATAATCGGACGTGGTGAGGTCTGGGGACCAGGGAGGCCAAGCAAGACGAAAGTGGCGGCTGAGCACACTATCATCACCAAACAACGCTTGCAATAGATCCTTCACGTTTCTAGCAATACTTTTTTGTTCTAATAAAACCCCATGTCATTCTAAGCATGTGTACCAATTTTTACCTCTCTATCTACATTATTCTGCGGATTATTAAGCTTTCAAGTTGATACTGACTTTTTGATCACCCGGTATATCTTTGTCTCCCTCTACGATCCCCCCTCCCAGACATACACACACTTCTCTCCAGTACTTAAGTGGTGACACCTTGATGTCTCAGAATGTGTTCTTTCAACCGGTTGCGCCATAAATTTCTTTTCTCCCCATAATTCTACATTAGTTATGCAATTTACCCACCAAATGTTCATCATTCTTTCATAACACCACATCTCAAAGGCTTCTGTTCTCTCGTTGTTTAAACTGTTTATTATCCATTTTTCAGTTCCATGCGTGGGTATCCTTCATCATGAACAAGTATATGAGGTAAAGGAAAGGTAATGGTATGTATCTGTGCAGTGTACTTATTTTACGGTAGTGCGCTGATCGTCATCGTAGTCATTGAAGTGAAATGGAAAGAAGACAAGGATTTCTGGTCAAATAAGTGTAGGATAATATCAACGGCAGCAGAAAATGGTATAACGGGAATAGGATTAGTTATGAGTAGGAAGTTAGGTCAGAGAGTGTGTTACTGTGAGCAGTTCTGTGATAGAGTTATTTGTATCAGAATCGACAGCAAACCAACACCGCAACGATAGTACAGCTACGTATTCCGACGTCGCAAGCTGAAGATGAAGAGAGAGAGAAAGTATTGGATATTGAAAGGGAAATGCAGTATGTAGATGAAGATGAAAATTTTATAGTTATGGGGAACTGGAATGCAGTTATAGGGGAAGGAGTAGAAGAAAAGATTACAGGAGAATGTGAGCTTGGAATAAGGAATGAGAGAGGAAAAAGACAAATTTATCTCTGTAATAAATTTCAGTTAGTAGTAGAAAATACTCTGATCAAGAATCGCAAGAGGAGGAGGTATACTTGGAAAAGGTCGGGCGATACGGGAAGGTTTCAGTCAGATTACATCAGGGTCGGAAAGAGTTTCCAAAATAGATACTGGATTGTAAGGCGTACCCAGGAGCAGATATAGACTCAGACCAAAATGTAGTGGTGATGAAGTGTACGCTGAAGTTTAAGAGATTAGTCAGGAAGAATCAGTACGCAAAGAAGTGAGATACGGAAGTACTAAGGAATGACGGCATACGATTGATTTTCTCTAAGGATATCCATATAGCAATAACGAATACCTCTGTAGACACTACAGTCGAAAAGGAATCGACATCTCTAAAGAGGGCTATCACAAAAGTTGGAAAGAAAAGCTTAAGTACAAAGAAGGTAACTGCGAAGGAACCATTGGTAACAGAAGAAAGTACAAAAATGTTCACGGAAATTCAGAAATACAGATATACCGGTAGCTGAGGAACGAAATAAACAGGAAGTGCAAGAAAGCTAAGACGAAATGGGTGCATCAAAATGTGAAGAAATAAAAAAGAAGTGATTGTCGGAAGGACAGACTCAGCATATAGGAAACTTAAAATAACCTTCGGTAAAATTTAAAGCGAAGGTCGTAACTTGGGGGCAACGGGAATTCCCCTATTAAATGAAGAGGGCAGAGCGGATAGTTGTAAAGAGTACGTTGAAGGCCTCTATGACTAGGAACATTTGTCTGATGTGATAGAGAAATCGGTTTAGAAGAGATAGGGGATCCAGTACTAGAATCAGAGTTTAAGAGACCTTGGAGGGCTTATGATTAAGTAAGGTAGAAGGGGTAGACAACATTCCATCAGAATTTCTAAAATCGTCTGACGAAGTGTCTACAAAACGACTGTTCGCGTTGCTGTGTTGAATGTTTATGTCTGGCTACATTCCATCTGCCTTTCGGAAAAATATCATCAATACAATACCGAAGACTGCAAGAGCTGACAAGTGCGAGAATTATCGCCCAATCAGCTTAACAGCTTTTGCATCCAAGTTACTTACAAGAATAGCATACAGAAGAATGGAAAAGAAAAGAATATCGAGAGATTTGTTAGATGACGATCAATTTGTCTTTAGAGAAGGTAAAGGCAGCAGAGAGGCAATTCTGACGTTACGATTGATAATGGAAGCAAAACTAAAGAAAGATCTAGACACGTTCATAGGATCTGTCGATTTTCGAAAAAGCGTTCGGTAATGTAAAATGGTGCAAGATGTTCGAAATTCTGAAAAAATAGGGATAAGATAGAGAGGAGTAATATACAGTATAATGTGTACAAGAGCCAAAAGGGAATAATAAGAGTTGACGACCAAGAAGGAAGTGCTCGGATTAAAAAGGGTGTAAGACAGGGATGTAGTGTTTCGCCCTACTGTTCAATCTGTGTACCAAAGAAACAATAATGGAAATAAAGGAAAGTTTCAGGAGTGGCATTGAAATTAAAGGTGAAGTGATATCAACGACACAATTCGCTGATGACATTGCTATCCTCAGTGAAAGTGAAGAGGAATTACAGGATCTTCTTAATGGAATGAACAGTCTCCTGAGTACAGGGTATGCATTGACAATAAATCGAAGAAAGGCGGAAGTAATGAGAGGTAGTGGAAAGGAGAACAGCGAGAAACGTAACATCAGAATTGATGAACATGACGTAGGAGAAGTTAAGGAATTGTCTTACCTAGGCATCAAAATAACCAGTGACTGACGGGGCAAGTAGGATATAAAACGCAGATTAACACTGGAAAAAAGTGCATTCCTGCCCAAAAGAAGTGGAAGAAAATCTGAGAATGTAAGTTTGCAGCACAGCATTGTATAGCAGTGAAATATGGAGTGCGGGGAAAACGGAACAGAAGAGAATCAAGGCATTTAGGACATGGTGGACTAATAAGGTATGGAATGAGGAATTTTGATAATTAGGTGAACTGATAATGTAAGGAATCAGGAGGTTGTGCACAGAATCGGAGAGGAAAGGTATATGAGAAAAACACTGACAACGAGAGGGCGCAGGATGATAGGACATCTGTCAGGGCATCAGGAAATGACTTCCATGGTACTAGATGGAGCTGTAGAGGGCAAAGACCGTAGAGAAAGACAGCGTCTGTAATACTTCCATCAAACAATTGAGACTAGTGACTCAAAAAAAAAAAAAAAATCAAATCGTCGTCATCCGTCAACACTGGGCATCAATGAAAGACATTATGACAGTATCTGCTGTTTAAACTGACTGGAGCCACACGTAGGATAAAAAACGATATTGCAGGTATCTGCCTAAATACCAGAGAAAAGGCGTTGACTACTCTTACAAGGGCCACCTCTGATCTTATACGCTCTGAACCGCTCTAAAGTATGCTAAGAACAACGCTCGATCATAAACAACTGTGATCTATGTTATTTCCATGTTCAACTTGCATTCCGCGAGAAGTGACGTTTTAATAGAGAAGTCCACCTTGATAGCTGAGTGGTCAGCGCGGCACAATGTTATGCCAAGGGGGCAGGGTACAAATGGTTCGAATGGCTCTAAGCACTATGGGACTTAACATCTAGGGTCATCAGTCCCCTAGACTTAGAACTACTTAAACCTAAATAACCTGGGGACATCACATACATTTATGCCTGAGGCATGATTGGAGCCTGCGACCGTAGCAGCAGCGCGGTTCTAGACTGAAGCGCCTTGAACCGCTCGGTCACAGCAGCCGGCGGCAAGGGTTCGATTCCCGTCTGGGTCGCAGATTTTCTCCGCTTAGGGATTGGGTGTTGTGTCGTCTTCATCATCATCATATCATTCCCATCGACGCAGAAGTCGCCGAAGTGGCAAGTAAAAATACTGGCACCAGGTGACCGGTCCACCCGACGGGAGGCCCTAGCCATACGACAATAGAGAGAAGCACAGTAACAAGTTATCGACAACATGGAAAGGAAATTACCCGTAATACAGTGTGTCATTAAATTTTCAATTAACAGTGCAGCAAACTCTCTGTTTACAATAGTTAGAAGAGCACAAAATATATATCCTACACACCTGATAATATTTCTACTAGTTCTCATAGTTCATATGTGGAAGAGAACGATGTGCAGACCTCACCAAAGACATGTTTTTGCGTTAAAAATCACTTTCACATTTAGGAAGTCCAGTATCAGAGACCACACTGATAACATTTTAAAATGGTGATATGGATATGTCAGCGTCACAGCCTACCTTTCCCGAAGCATATGGCAACATATGCTTATACTTTAGTGCAGAAAATTGATTGTGAAAACCATAACAATAGTATATTATCACTTGTCACATTGTGGTTTTACAAAATCAGGAATCCTTCTGATATAGAGCTTATATTGCCAATAGTAGTAACATCAAGGTGTTAACAATATTTTGTGACTTTCGGTAGCAGTACCTTCAGATTCACATCTTTGTTTGGTAAATTTGCATCTAGGAGGGTACGATCTGTATGACGTGGCCACGAATCACACAGGCTGGTTGTTTCATGTTTCTTTGAAATATTTGGGCCGAAGTTGCTTTGTGCCTCTTGCAGGCAGATGTAGATCTTCGTTGATGGTATTCCTGTCACTGATAAAGTCACATGAACTGTGTAACTGTGGGTAGAGCTACTTACAGACTGTGACACTCTAGCTGTAATATTGTCTCCAGTGTGAAACAATTTTCATGATGAAGCCTTTTAATACTGGAACTGACTCTGGTCACTGTTGCAGACATTACCTTTCTCCATAACCCGCTCTGATGATAACATGATAAAGTTCTCCACAAACTGTTATGTCTTCCGACGTGTAATATTATCGTCTCCTCTGTTCTTAAAAGTCACAAATGTAGTAACATGGTTGGATGAAATGCCATATTCAGCCTTAAGACTGTCGATAAAAGAAATCGAAGCTTATAAATTTTCCAAGACAATCATTTTTGACACTTCTACGTCCCATATTTGCAGATGTCAGTAGTGAACAGTAGATCCATTCAACTTTGCTCTATCAAAGTGGAGTATTAGATTATCTTTTATTGTTTGTAATGGCGACAGTCTGTTTTCTTTGAAACGAGCCACTGTTCACCTTTTCTAGACACGTAATTTAGAATTAGTGTACAATCTGATTTACATTTATTGCACTTTTAGCACCCCGGAATTGAATCCTAGATTGAAAAATCTTCATAAAATTTCTGTGTTACACTGTATTCTAATATAATAGTCCTCGACTGTTTGGGGTAATGGACTCTTCCTGTTGCTCTGAAGATGAAAGTCGTTTACTGCTTCAACAGCTACCTTCATCTTCAGGTTCTTCCTATACTTCCAAATCAGTATACCTAAGTAGCCTATTATCATCTATATCTGTCATCCGCAGTATATTTCTGAATTATTATGTTACATAACATATCTGCGAACTTCCTGTTGACAACAAAGTTTTCATTTCCATATTCAGCTCGTTGCAACTTTGTCCGTAATATTTGTACCACGCTGCATAATTAATTCTGTTCATGATATCACTGTACACAACCCGCATGCCAACATTCCAAGAGACACATTCGTACTGCAGCTATTTCATTCACTTAACTCGAGCACTTGTTAGGGCACCTACTACATGCCATTGTCTAATGGAGCTAGCTGACAGATATGGAGTTTAGCATGGAAATGAAGCAGGTCGCTGTTGTTGTTATCGCTCGTGCGGTTCCGGGAGCTCTACACCAAAGGCGTTTCCTGTTAGGAGGGGAAGACCTGTATAAAATGTCGCCAGAGAGGAGGTGGAGTGGGCATTAGCAGAAAATGGTGAACATGGTAGCTAAGCTTTCCACCTTGACTGTCCCTATTTGATGTTGCAAAGGACGACACAGGGGCCCAGGAGCGTTCGTGAGACGAGCTGCTGTGACCGCAGCAAAGCTCGAGGGCCAGAAAGGAGGGGGGAGGGTTGCGCCAGGCACGCCGCCAGGAATGCAGCCGAGGTCACAGCGCCCGGCTGCGTTACGGCGCGGAACGTCACTCATAATGGCGCGCCGTGCGACACACAAGCAGACCACCCGCCGTGCAAGGTATAATGTTACCTTCGAACTTGGGACTCCAACACGCAGCGGTGATGCTCTTCCTTGGCGATGGCGCTTCGATTAATCATTAAAGTGAAGCTCCAATGGGGGCCTACCGCCATGTAATCCTCTGCCAGTGGAGTCAACAGATGCGGTATGGAAGGTCACGGCGTCAGCGTATTGTTCGTCACGTCGTTGTCTGTTTCCTGGACTTGGAACCGCTACTAATCGGATGAGTAGCTCCTCAGTTGGGGTCAAGAGGCTGTGTACACGGAAACATCATTACTCCCACCGAGTGAAAAAAATCAGTGGCTTTGCCGGGAACCCAACCCGTGTTCGCCACATCGGTCAGCCCACCACTCAGTTATGCAAGCGAACTCGAATAATAATAGGCGTGTGTAAAAGTCGAATGCTGTTCAACTTGGAAAGACTGAAGCCTGTGAATGTGCTCCACAAACCACATCACATTTGGTGGACCTACAAGTCATATTTGTTTTACTTTAGGCTGTGATCAAGAATAACCCACTTTGTTGCAGCGAACGTGGAGATAATCTCAGGTATTGAAGGTGTGACGATTTGAGAGATATGGAAGAGAAGAAGTGTATTCACAATTGCGAATATGAACCACCATCGGGTGAATATTGAAATGATGACAATGAAAATTTGTGACAAACCGGGATCCGAAACCGGATTTCCCGCTTTAGAAGAGTGGTCTCCTAAATCTTTTTGGCTATATGTGCAAGAATTGCGGCCAGACCCTAGCTCCTCTATCTCCTGTCACAAGCTGCACATGTACGCCATGTATATTGTCGTTCAGGAAGGACATATTTATTGAGAGTCGAGAGCCAGGTATTGGAGAATAAGTAGGAAACAGAAGTGTCTGTGTTATTAAGAAGTGTGGTGCGATGTTCCTTCCGGCATGCGTGCTCCCATTTGAGATGGGGTTGATAATGGAAGAGAGATTGGAGAAGGACATGGAAAAAGCGTTTGACAATATAAAAATTAGTTAGTTAGTTCCATGTTCCATAGGTAATTTCAACGTCTCTTTTATCGAAATGATGTGGAACGAGTCGGCGAGTCGGTTTAAGGGTATGTGTACATGATTAGTGTCAATAATGAGGACCACGTCATCATTTAATTTATACTCATACAACTACAACGATTTTTTTCTGGCCACCAATTTTTAAGCAATAATTCGTCAATGGAGTAGAAGGAGTTGCCCAGGAGAAATGATTTTAAATACTATTTGGAACATGCTTCGATACTTGTCAGACATTTTATGTTTTAGGGCAAATTACCAGAAAGTTTATATTGCATTTACTGAACTGCTCTCTGAGCCACTGTTAGCTTCAGCAATGGGTAATAAAGATAATTTTTTCCTCCAGTGTTGTATGCATGTAAACTGCTGTTCTTCTCACACTGTGATGAAGTACTTACGACGAATGTCATTAGCGAATATATCTACTATAACGGTGCAGTTAAAATGTCTAGCTCCTTCAAGTGGTACTTAATGACGTCCATGGGTGAACATGTCCGCCCCTGGTAGCTGAGTGGTCAGCGGAATGTCATACCTAACGGCCCGGGTTCGATTACCGGCTGGGTCGGAGATTTTCTCCTCTCAGGGACTGGGTGTTGTGTTGCCCTCATCATCATCATCATCATCATTTCATCCCCATCGACAAGCAAGTCGCCGAAATGGCGTCAGCTTGAAACAATTGTAATATGGGCAAACGGTCCACCCAATGGGAGGCTCTACCCGCACGGCATTTAAATTTTTTATTGTTGATCATCACATATTATTCTTGCTGCTCGCTCTTGTGTAATGAATACTTTGTTTCTAAGCGAAGAATTATCCCAGAAAATTACTACATACAAAACTACTGAGTGGGACTGAATAAAATGTGTCCAGAGGGTGATAAGTTTCTTTACAACATTAGCAATTTTACGAAGAGCAGAAGTAGCTGATCTTAATTGTTTGAGTCTCTCAGTAATACGTTTCATCCAGTTCCAGTTTTTATGAGTTTTTACACTCTAAAATCTGGAGTAATCTACACTGCTTTCTGACTCCTGCTCAGTTGCTACATCAGTTACTGGTATGACTCTGTTTGTTGTCCAGAGCTGAATGTAATGAGCTTCTTCAAAATTTAGGGAGAGTCCGTTTCCTGAGAACCACTTAATAGTTCTTTGGAAAACATTATCTATTAAATTTCTGTTGTTTTTTTTTTCTAAAGAGATTTAATACTAGTATCTTAAAAAAATACCAGTTTTTCTTGTCGATAGTTAAGAGAAAGTTTATTCACTTATATAAGGAATAAGAGTCGATGCAAAATCGAACCCTTTGGGCCTCCCTTTGTAACTTTTAAACTAGTCACTAAAGATTCCTATCTTTCCAACACTGTCTGAATTATTCTGCACAACCTTTTGCATTTTGTTTGTTAAGTATGATTCAAACCAGCTGTGTGTAAAGGCATCAGTTCCATAAAACGGATCGTAAAAAACGCTAACTGGCGATATATTGTTATTTAGGGTTTGTACAGTTTGATGAGTGGACGTATAGATAGCATTCTCAGTCGAGTACCATTTCTAGAATACAAACTATTACATCCAACGTAAATTGTTTGCACTTATGTGTGCGACCACTCTTGGGTGCGGTGCATTACTTTTCTGCATATTTTCGAAAAAATATATTTGTAAGGAAATAGGACGACAGTTGTGCAAGTCTGTCTTGTACCTTTCTTTTGAAATAGTTTAAATATCCATCTGGAGAAATTCCCTGTGCCATTGCATATACCACTAAGGACATGACTTATTAAGTTGGAACAACTCTTCAGAATTCTATTTCATATACCGTCAACCCATCAGAGCTCTCGGTTTTTAGAATTTTTAGAAGTGTATTAATTTCAGTGAAGGATGCTACTGCTACTTATAGTGAAGGCTTTGTGGAATGACATATAATATAGTCTCTTGTTTTTTCAATTGAACCATTTAATCCTAGATTTGCTGGTACATTAGAAAAGATTATAAAAATTACTTGTAGAATGTGAATTGTCAGTCACAGCATCACCATTTAGTTTGTTATGGAATTTTGTACGCTGTCCCACCTAGCGTTTGACAATGTCCCATATAGTTTTTATCTAGGACATGCATATTTCTAGACATTTTAATGACTTTACTTAAAATACTGTAGTATTTTTATAGTTGGCACGTAGTCTTGTATATTAACTTACTCAGGCCCTTACACAAATTTTCCTCTTCTACTTATATGATATTTTAATTCCCCTTCTTATCCATGGCACACCTGTTTTTAATGGATCTTTTGGATGAATTGTTAACAAACAAATTCCAAATATTGACACAAACTTGCTAAGGGATAAATCGCATTGGACATATGCATTTCTTTCTACAGATACTTCATTACATACCACCCCTTTTAGTTTACTCCTAAAACATTGAATCCTGTTCTCATTAATAAGCCTTACTGCTTTGTACGAACCTACCACCAGCTTTTAAGGTGCTATACTGTTTATTTCCATTGATTTTTGTATCTTGATCATACAGACAATCAGCAACTATGTACACAGAAACTGCTTCAGTGTGAGCAATGTCTACAAAAATTTTATTAATGAGTATCCCACTATTTTGCTGCACACGAGTTGGAAAACTGACTACTGAAATTAGATTAATTCTAGTTAAATTTTCTTGCTCATATCTTATAAGAAACCTACTCTGAAATCTTCAAAACTACTAACTGCATCTTCTTGTCACAGTAAGTTCAATAATACATCTAGATTTCTCGTAAACAGCTAAATATGTTCTGCAGGGGATTTATAGACTGTCACAATTATCAAAGAAGTATTCTACAGTAACAGTTTACAAGCACATGCTTCTGGGTTCTGATCAACACAAAAACTACTTTTTAAATAATTTTGACTTTATGTCCAACTTTTACGTATTTTGCAACTCCTTCTTTTTCCATGTTAACTCGACACGAATATTATGGGTCTATAATCCATAATATTTAACTTCTCTGTCCCTATGCTTACATGATATACAGAGAGCGTCGGAACATCTATACCTTCAGAATATCCCACATCTTCTAGCCATGCAATAAGCTTATCTATTTTGTTTTCCAACACACTAATTTTCTGAAGAAATAAATTAATTGTAGTGTTCTGGAAACTGTGAAAAGTGTTATGGTCCTAGCCGTAATTTTTTTCATTACTCTGTTTATAATCTGAGTCTAACCTACAAAATAGAGCCTCTTTGATTCTAGTAATCACAGGTAGTTTGTCTCATGTGCCTGTGGTCCTCGTTACACTTTCTGAAAGGTGTTCAGCTGAGCTTTCCTTTGCCTCCTATTTCGGTACAGCCTATACGAAGTGTATCCCCACCTCCCAATCGCAGCAACAGGTACGGCACAGGTATCAGACTTTGCTTTAGTCAGACGACACTCGCTCAGCTCTTTGTTCACTGATGACACTTCGTTCAAAATGGTTCAAGATGTACGAAATTCTGAGAAAAATAGGTTAAGTCAAAGGGAAATACAGGTGATAAACTATAGTTACAAGAACCAAGAGGAAACAATACGAGTGGAAGATCAAGTGCTCAGATTAAAAAGTGTGTAAGACCGAGATGTAGTCTCTCGCCCATACTGTTCAACAGTTATATAGAAGAAGCAATGACGAATGTGAAACAAAGGTAAAAGAGTGGGATTAAAATTCTAGGTGGAAGAATACAAATGTTAAAATTCATTGAAGACATTGCCGTCATTAGTGAAAGTGAAGAATAATTACAGGATGTGTGGGGCGGCGAAGAAGTTGTCGAATGAGTTGTTTGAATGTTCATTTCACGTAACAGACTATTGCCGATGCAACATATGTGGGACGGCGAAGAAGTCGTTGTTTAATGTTGAATGAAAGTTGAACATTGCCACCTTAAATCACGCGAGCCTGGCAACTAATTTGGTGGCCAGTCAGAAAGCGAAGGGAAACTTACTGACCTTAGTTCCCAGTCTGCACGGCCACATTCCTGTACAGCCCAGCTAAACGAAAAATATCCATAGTTCTTCACGGGATTAGGGCTGCTTCAATAAAATTTAAAGTTCCAAACAAGATTTTATTATCTTAAAGGCTCACACAAATTACTCGAAACTTCTGAAAATGCTAAAGACATTAAATATTGTTAATTCAGCCAATCGCTTAATAGTTCAGAGGCGACTTCTACAGCAAGTTCCTCCCGAATAGTTCATTACTCTAACTAACGGTGCTCTATTAATAGTTCGCAATAATGTTAAAAAAAAAAAAAAGATTAATGCTCGCCTTAAAAGTGGAGTTAGTCACCACTTGCCACGCGGAATTATACTTCACACGGACGGCACAATAACAGTTTGTTACCGAAGTCTAAACGATCCAGGACGGTGTACAGTCCTCGCGATTTTCAATGTCCGTTTACATTGCTAAGTACGCGCATGTCACAGCCCGCTATGACGTCACCCGAGGCGAGGCGCGATCGGACGTTAAGCTCGAGTGGACTAGGCGTTGGTCTAATGCGGAGTGAGCTTCCTACTGCCTCTGCCGCTCTTTTTATATAGCTCCGGCGCGTACCGCCAAGAGAGCATCTGTTCTTTCCGTTCATATGCAGATGCCTGCGGCCTCCAAATGACCGCTATCTCAGGCACATAATCTTAAATATCACATTTAATAATAGCTTTACAAACTTCTCAATTTTTGTATACATACATCTGAGCAGTACAGAAGCACGTAGAAAATCTCAGCCCCCTAAAATTAAAACTTTACTCTCTAGAATTTTTACAATGGAACTAACGGTAGATTGTTACCTCTGAACCATAGCTTTATCAAGACTTGTATCAGCTGTTACTTATGCTACAAGACTAAAACTTGGTGTAGCTTTGTTAATTGTCCTATCTGATCATTGGTCTTAAAGAATTTGTTTTATCATTAAAATTTAAAGTACTTAATCTATAATGCTTATGTACATTTTACTCACAAAAGTAGTTTTTACTAAATTACTACAAAACTAGAAGAGGTAACTGATTGTGGTATTTCCATTATTATTATTAGGGTGAACTGAAGCATCCTACCAATTTTCAATATTGTAGCTCTATTATTTCGCGCCTCTGATTTTTTCGAAAAACGCGGATTCTGGAGTCAATTTTAGTTTTATGGTTTTGGAAACCAGCACCACTCATTAATGACTTCTTACTGCACCTCCTCACCAAATTTTGGCTTCCTAGCGTCATTATTTAGCGCCTCCTATTTTTCTTTCAAAACGTGAATTTTACGTAAACTACTAATTTTATAACATTAAGATTTGTTACCTGAAACATTATTACATAGAACTATACTTTAACAAAGTTTTACACACAAATCTCAATTTTTACTTTTATGTTAAATGTGGTGCAATACTATATGCAGGCGCGTTACGATGACGTGACGCTACTAGCAGTGAACTAGGGTAAGTCCCGTGCACTCGCTCGCCTCTGTATCTTATACATGATACAGCGCTTGCTTTGCTTCATGACCCCCTTTTTAATTTTCGTGAAAATCTATTTTTGAACAAAATTAAATTTCTAAAAGAACAAACAAGCGATGGATTACTTTAGTATACCTCTTTCAACTTAAGTTGCTTCTTCTTAGGAAATTCCTTATTACTACATACACAAAATAACCATACTCATATACACATAGAAAACCTAGTACAGAAGACATTCACAAATTATTTACATACATTTACATGGAAATATAAATTTTTCAATGGTTACAAAATAGTTATTTTTTTTTCTTTAAAATCAGTCTCTTCCTGAAAAAGAAAATACACACGACTTTTATCACTGCAACGCACTCACATTTTTCTTTTACTATAATACTCGGCACTGTGCTGGGTGTCCTATTGTAACACTCATTTAATTTCACTGATTGACAAAATTGTGGGAGGAAATTGTATTCACTGTGGTTTGCGTCTCTACTTCCAATCTCCCTACCGCTTGTTGTCAGTCATTCATGCAGCCTGCATGTCCCTGAGAAACAGACAATACAGTCTAAGTTTCTGTTTTCAACTTATATCTAAGGTAGGACAAAGTACATTTTATAGTTTATATTCTGGCACTATTTTACTAATTGTGAAGTTGTCAGAAAGACATTTAGCACTAAGTCGTATCTGATACAATAGCTCCTACTTTCTTCTTTCATAAATAATCTTTTAGGTTCCTAAATAGTGAAAATTCTTTTAGCAAATTAATATATTAAGATCTTGCTTCAACTTAGAAAATTGAGTAACCTTTTAGTTTTAATGTACTCTGGCTTAATTATCGTATGGATTAGTTCATCAAAGAAGTCATTTGCTGACCAGCACTTTGCTTTATGGTATGAATTACTAAAGAAATTAGTTATTTTCAGTATACCGATTCCAAATTTCTGCATTTTCCAATATTTGTGTTTTTCTGTTGTCTGTTTAACTATTTATTTGCCTCAAGCAAGATTTAGCGTTTTTCACCATTTCACGAGACGTGAGGGAATTATTCTTTAATCCTACATCATTTACTTCAATTTACTTACTTCACTTCTTCACCTCATTCATTTTCTCCCTTTTCTTCCAGATTCAAAATACTTCATTTCTCCACTTCTTTCTCCCTTTTCCTTTTGTCAGCCTATTGACGTCCTGTTTCTATATATTTGGTGCGATCCTCACACCACTTCCACACATCTCCATTTATTTAATTCTAAAACGCCATTGCTTGCCTCTATGAGCATTACCTTCTTACGCTGTTTTCCTTCAGACAACCTTATTTCTAGCAACATACTACCTTCTGCATAATCTCATGGATTATTCATATTCATACCATACTTCGTATACTGCAAAGTGTCTCTCTTAGTTGTAGTTTCTAACCCTTTACAATTACATGAAATATTTGAATTTATTTATTTTAGCCATGTTTGCCTCTTATTGGTACTCAGACTTTTGTTTTGCCATTCACTAGATAGATCCTTACTAAGAATACTTAAAACCTAATAGCATATATACAACATGAAGACATATGTGATTCTTACCTGTTATGATAGACCAGAAGAAGGGAATGAAACTTGAAAAGGAAATAAAGTTTCACCCAGCTGGGACTGCACGGTACGCCAAACCGTGTATCCGCCAAAGAGTGGCAGACTCCCTACAGTAATTAATTACTGTTAATTTTAAATTCCTTTAGATCCACAATATTTCTTAGACCTAGTTCTCTCTTACTCTTTGGATATTCCAAACGATAGGCATTTGCATGAGGTTTACTTACTATTCTAAATGGTCCATGATATACATGCATAAACTTTTTAGTTTCTGCAGAAATTTTCTTTGATTTTTCTTTTGTTTTGACCAGCACTAGCTCACCAATTTTAAAACTAGTGGGGGAAGCCCTTGCATCATGTATTGGATAAGGCTTCTTAAAAAATACCTTCCCAGGCTTGATATTCAAATGGCATTCATAACCTTTAACTTCACCAGGTGCGTTTGAGAATACATTACTATGCTTAGTTAACACACTCTTTAACTCTGATCTTTGTTCGTCAGCAATTTGCTTTGTTGATTGTACCTTTTCCTCTATTTCCTTTAGGATGTGTCTCTCTTCAACCTTAGCACTTTCCTCATTCTCACTGAAAACCAAATTTTCCTGCAAGTATCCTTTATTCTTTATTACTCTAATAGGCAGTTCCCAAGTTTCATTACTACCGCCTATATGACTTCCTATAAAAGACTCTCTTATCACTTTAGAGTCAGGTAAAGTTAAAATTAAGTTGTTCTGATCAAAATTGATCTTTCCCTGGTACTTTGATAAGAAATCAGTACCAATCAACATATCAACACTTAAGCCTAACACAATCAAACAAGGATGATCTATTACTACGTCATTTATACCAATGGGTATCAAAGCTTCGTGTTGAACTGGTCTAGAGACTTTTCCAGTAGCACCTATAATCTTTAAGCCACTTACTTTCATAACTGTTAACTTCTCTTTATTGGGTATGGTGTCAAAAAATGTTTGTGATAAAGCACTTGCTTCACTGCCACTGTCAAGCAGACAACGCACAGTGACTCCTGATATGTTTACTTTGATAACAGGGTGAGTCATTTTACATTGAACAGGTTGCTCACACACCTCGTCTAATAAATCTCGTTCTATGTTCTTCCAGCTAAAGTAATTCTTATCAGTTGCAATTACATTTACATTTACATCCTGGGGCTCATCATGCTCTATAATCTTAGCTACTTTCTCTAATCTGTCCACTAACTTTAAATCGAAGCATCTGACGACTTTTTCTACTTTTGTTTGCTGCACATCAGCCAAACTATCCTCTACCTCTGAGCAACTGCGTCCCTGCGCAATATTGCTGTTCATAAGAATGTCGTCACCTTCAACCATTTGTGGCACGTTTACACAGCTACTAGATTCTTTCACCTCGTTACTATTTCTACCCCCTTCATTCATCATTTCCTCCTCTCTAAAGTTTTGCAGTACTGATTCTACTTCTGCTACTTCTAATTCAGCTTTTAGATTGCCATTTTCATCGAAGATGTAAGCTTTTACTTCATCATTATTCCCATCAGACTCAAACCCATTATCTATTTCTTCCCCATTATCTACCTTGAGTTCCTGTTCTTCCTTGACCCATTTTTCTAGTGTATCCAAAATACTATCCACTATTTTGTGAGAGTGGCTTAACACATCACTGGTATTATCTGTATTTATTTCGTCATCCATGTTGTCTGTCTGTGTATGTTGGCTGATTGTCTGTGTTTCCGTTACTGGCTGTGTTACTGTTACCGCCTGGTGAGCGCCAGTTTCCTCATAGACGGGATTTAGTTTCCCACTCGCGGCCTGTTGTGTTCATCTGTGACACCACTAGATATAGTAGCATCATGACTCCCTTCTTGTCTTAATGGCATAGTATTTACTTCTCCACTTTCGTCATAGTAGTTGTTACGAAAGCGTGGTGAGTATCTACCCCCTCTTCCTCTGCCACGGCTTTGGTTTCGATAGTTTGTTTTGGTGTGCCTAACTTCCATATTTCTAACGTTCACGTTTCCATTATTTTGTACGTGATTGTTAGAAGATTTGTTATTCTGCTGCACCTGCTCCTCAGCAGCAGCTACTCTTTCCACTCTTTCCAGATATTCAATAAATCTGTCTATATTATCTCTAGGGGCGGAAATGATCCTCTTCTGCCAGTACCACGGCAGCTTACCTTCTAAACCCATAATGATCATATCTGGCTTCATCTTTTCTGTCAAATGTGACAGTCTTGAAACCCACTTCCTAGCGAAATCCTTTACTGATTCACGCCCTGGGAAAAACTTCTTACCACTCCAGAATTCCCTTAACACATCATTTTGTTTGTTATGTGACCAGTATTCGTTGAGAAATGCAGACTTAAATTCAGATAAAGTTTTACATTTGATCATTACATCCGCTGACCATCGCAAAGCATCACCTGACAAATGACTTCTTATAAATGAAATTTTTTCTCTTTCTGACCAAGTGTTGGGGAGAACATCCTCAAAGTCATTCCAAAATTCAAGAGGGTGAATGTACTTATCAGGATCAAAGCGTAAAAACTGTCGACACCCTATAAAAGCGGCGTCAACTGAAGTCACATGCTGTATAGTAGAATGACTAGAATTAACAGAGGTTACTCTATTTTCTAGGGTAGCAATGTTAGTATTTAATTCCTCTACTTGTGACTCTACTGCTTCTATCCTGGCAGAACATCTTTGTTCCACTGCACCACGAATTTCGGTACAGGTTTCTTTTACTTTCTCAATGTTTTTCTGACAAGTATCTACTTTAATTTGTACCTCTTTAACTTTGTCAGAGCAAAGTTTGGACTCGTTGCTCAATCTTTCGGACAACCTCACTTCCAAAAGTTCATCTGCCTCTTGATAATTTTTTTGAATTTGATCTATTTCACATTTGAAAGTACTATGCATTTTAGTTAACTGTTGCCCTACTTTTACTTGAATGTCATGATGAATAGCATCTATCTTATAATTCAAACTATTCCATTTTGATTGCAGTTCTTCTTTTAGTTCTTTATTACTATCCTCAATTTTATTTTCCAACCCTTTATTACTAACCTCAATTTTATTCTCCAACTCTTTATTACTATTTTCAATTTTAGCCTCAATTTTATTTTGGTTTGATTCGAGTTTGGCAAACAGTATTTGCATCCAATCCGGAGCTTCTACCTTGATACTTTGTATCTCTTGACTTGACTGAGCTGGAGATATATTGAGCTCAGTTTCACTACCTGACAAAGTTAGCAACTCTACTGGCTCCCTTTTGACTTCTATTTCACTTATTGATTGCATCCCTGCACTCTCATTTAAATTAAAGTCATAATTTACTGGTGACAAATTACGTTCTAGTTCAATATTTGAGGGATTAATGGAACCATCCTCATTAAACTCAATTCCTGATCGTGAGGATTCTTGGTCAGAGACCGGTTCCCTTCTGAAATGTACACTACTTTCCATATCTTTTAGTTTGTTAGCAGCAGTTAATAAATATTTTAAAAGTCTTTGACTTAACTTAAATGCTTGATTTCGACGAATGATGTCGTCGCGGTGTACCAGCAATCGTGATGCGACGCGTCGCGACGTATTGAAGGCAGCAGCAGCAGCAGCCGTAGCGTCGAGTACCGCCACAGGAATCGCCTACTGCAATAGCTCCAGGGGGGGGGGGGGGGGGGGGGGGGCAGCAAGGCACCGTTGACCGCTCGGCGCAGCCGGCAGCTGTCTCGCAGATCAGCGCAGCTCCGCGATGACGCACCGTCTTCCTTTAGTCTCAGCGCCGTCGGCAGCCGCGATCCAGCATCGTCGCCTTCCTCACCATCGTCACTAACCAACGTACAGCGGTAGACACTTATTGTTTATACACTACACCTGCCTTTACTGGTAACACTGTTCCCACACTAGTTCAATTCAGTGTCCTGTTATTGCCTACCGAGTTCGTTAATTTATACCAATCGCTTTCACACATCGAGCACTTTTATTTGCTTTTAATTCAGTTTTCCCGGCCGATAAGCACCATATGTGGGGCGGCGAAGAAGTCGTCGAATGAGTTGTTTGAATGTTCATTTCACGTAACAGACTATTGCCGATGCAACATATGTGGGACGGCGAAGAAGTCGTTGTTTAATGTTGAATGAAAGTTGAACATTGCCACCTTAAATCACGCGAGCCTGGCAACTAATTTGGTGGCCAGTCAGAAAGCGAAGGGAAACTTACTGACCTTAGTTCCCAGTCTGCACGGCCACATTCCTGTACAGCCCAGCTAAACGAAAAATATCCATAGTTCTTCACGGGATTAGGGCTGCTTCAATAAAATTTAAAGTTCCAAACAAGATTTTATTATCTTAAAGGCTCACACAAATTACTCGAAACTTCTGAAAATGCTAAAGACATTAAATATTGTTAATTCAGCCAATCGCTTAATAGTTCAGAGGCGACTTCTACAGCAAGTTCCTCCCGAATAGTTCATTACTCTAACTAACGGTGCTCTATTAATAGTTCGCAATAATGTTAAAAAAAAAAAGATTAATGCTCGCCTTAAAAGTGGAGTTAGTCACCACTTGCCACGCGGAATTATACTTCACACGGACGGCACAATAACAGTTTGTTACCGAAGTCTAAACGATCCAGGACGGTGTACAGTCCTCGCGATTTTCAATGTCCGTTTACATTGCTAAGTACGCGCATGTCACAGCCCGCTATGACGTCACCCGAGGCGAGGCGCGATCGGACGTTAAGCTCGCGTGGACTAGGCGTTGGTCTAATGCGGAGTGAGCTTCCTACTGCCTCTGCCGCTCTTTTTATATAGCTCCGGCGCGTACCGCCAAGAGAGCATCTGTTCTTTCCGTTCATATGCAGATGCCTGCGGCCTCCAAATGACCGCTATCTCAGGCACATAATCTTAAATATCACATTTAATAATAGCTTTACAAACTTCTCAATTTTTGTATACATACATCTGAGCAGTACAGAAGCACGTAGAAAATCTCAGCCCGCTAAAATTAAAACTTTACTCTCTAGAATTTTTACAATGGAACTAACGGTAGATTGTTACCTCTGAACCATAGCTTTATCAAGACTTGTATCAGCTGTTACTTATGCTACAAGACTAAAACTTGGTGTAGCTTTGTTAATTGTCCTATCTGATCATTGGTCTTAAAGAATTTGTTTTATCATTAAAATTTAAAGTACTTAATCTATAATGCTTATGTACATTTTACTCACAAAAGTAGTTTTTACTAAATTACTACAAAACTAGAAGAGGTAACTGATTGTGGTATTTCCATTATTATTATTAGGGTGAACTGAAGCATCCTACCAATTTTCAATATTGTAGCTCTATTATTTCGCGCCTCTGATTTTTTCGAAAAACGCGGATTCTGGAGTCAATTTTAGTTTTATGGTTTTGGAAACCAGCACCACTCATTAATGACTTCTTACTGCACCTCCTCACCAAATTTTGGCTTCCTAGCGTCATTATTTAGCGCCTCCTATTTTTCTTTCAAAACGTGAATTTTACGTAAACTACTAATTTTATAACATTAAGATTTGTTACCTGAAACATTATTACATAGAACTATACTTTAACAAAGTTTTACACACAAATCTCAATTTTTACTTTTATGTTAAATGTGGTGCAATACTATATGCAGGCGCGTTACGATGACGTGACGCTACTAGCAGTGAACTAGGGTAAGTCCCGTGCACTCGCTCGCCTCTGTATCTTATACATGATACAGCGCTTGCTTTGCTTCAGATGTTTTGAATGGAATGATTATTCTAATGAATATAGAAAAAGGACTGAGCATAAGTCTAAAAAAGATGAAAGTAATGAAAAGTAGCAGCAATGAGAGCTACAGGAAAGTTAGTAAAAGAATAGAGGATCACCGAGTAGACGAAGTTTAGGAACTCCGCGGAAAAATGACCAATGGCGAACGGAACAAGGAGGACATTAAAAGCAGAGCAGCACAAACAGAAAGGGCATTCCTGGCCAGCTCACTAAAATCAAACATAGACTTTAGTGTCAAGAAGAAATTTTTGATAATGTGTACCTGAAGCACAGCATTTCGTAGTTGTTCTGTGGGAGAATGGCAACAGAAGGGAATAAGGGAATAAAAGCATTTGCGATGTGGAGCTACAAAAGAATGTGGTGAAGTAGGTGGGCTGACAAGAAAAGAAAAGAGGTGGTTCTCTACAGAATAAATGAGGAAAGGACAAGAAATGACTGGATGATAGGATATTTGCTAAGACACCAGGGAAGAACTTCCGTGGTACGATAGCGAACTGTAGAGGGCAAAAACTGTAGAAGAAGACAGCGATTGGCATACACCCAACATGCATCCAATTAGAACATATTAGCAACTGCTACTCGGAGATGAATAAGGTGGGGTGGGAGGGATGATTTCGTGGTGGTCCGCATCAAACCAGTCCTGATGACTCAAAGCAATAAAAAGGCACCCGCCAGGAACACACCTCCTTCCCTCGCCTTTGTAGTAGGAGGAAGGCATCCTGGATATTCTGGACTACTTTATCTGTTGGGTACAGGCGGTATACAGACTGAAGTGCGCTCTGAGGATCGGAACGGACAAGTAATTTAGCAAAATAACATATTTCATCTGTCGCTGGGCCCACAGAATTCCGTATAAATTCCTGAGGCAATTCGATATTGAGGACGCGATCAGGGAAAACAACGTAGCAACCAGTGGAGTCCTCCTGTTTAGACCCATCCGTAAATGAAGCTTTAGAATGGTGCTCATTTAAAATACCATAAACGTACGTGCTACAAAGATATGCAGGGGCGTGACCTCTACAACACGGCACCAAATTTCAAGACTACTTCGCCTCTAAACTAACAAGGATGGCAAGGAGTTAAATTCTTCGTTTTTGGGTTGAACTTGACCCGCACCAAAAGGCTCCAGTTCCCGTTTTGCACTGATCCCAAACGGCCTCGTTGTTGTGTACGATTGTTAATGAGGCGTTCCGTATCTGGACGAACTAATACTCCATGAAATGGTGAATTAGGAGTAGCAAGGAGCTTACATGTCTGATGCACCATGGGACACTGCTGCTAAATGATAAATGGCGGTTCATAGAGACTGAGTTCTTGTGTGCGCCTGTGGGCCGCCTGATTACTTCAAGGTGTATAGAGCCGATGATCATGTAAGAAAGCATCGATGACTCATATACTCAGCACCCATAGTCTAGCCGCGATGTCAGAAAAGCTGTATAAGAGTGGAGCAGATGTGCCATATCTGTTCCACAAACCTATGGTTCAAATGGCTCTGAGACTATGGGACTTAACATCTATGGTCATCAGTCCCGTAGAACTTAGAACTACTTAAATCTAACTAACCTAAGGACATCACACAACACCCAGTCATCACGAGGCAGAGAAAATCCCTGACCCCTCGGGGAATCGAACCCAGGAACCCGGACGTGGGAAGCGAAAACGCTACCGCACGACCACGAGCTGCGGACAAATCTGTGGTTCAGACAGTTCATTATATTCAGTGCCTTTTATGCCCAGAAAAGTCTCAGAGGCTTTAAAAGGAAAAAATGGTGTACCTCACACACAAGTCAGGGAATTAAAATATATGTCAACAACGATTAAAATAAACACACACACACACACACAAACACACACACAAACACACACACACACACACACACACAAAGAAGGTATGGGAGGGGCAACAGACTCCAACTCTTCAGAGATGTAACGCTGGCTGATTATTGTACTGGCAATGCGTCCTAGGAGGGTGCGGGATTGGAATTCAGTACCTCCACACAATAATACTGGATGCAGAATAATTCCAGTAGGTCAACATGGCCGTCTGTTCCACTTCGTATAGGGATTGCAGATGGCGCTGGAACTCTTACCTTGTGAATCTCTCACAGCCACAAACAACGCTGCAAAACTTCACCTGATTTGGATGCTTCTTTCTGGGTGTTGCAATTTGGGTGGCCAGCAGTGTATATATCTACAAAAAATTTACTTGACGCAATAAAGTACCTAAAATACTGGTAATACTAATACTATTATTGAGGGTAAATAGGACAGATTTACGATATTCGACATTGGACTCACAAAGAGAAACAACATTATGATAAATCCTAATTTTCTTGTTCATAATGTACAACGAATCTAAAAAATAGTCGGAGCGAAAGGGTAAAAAGTGAAGAAGTACAATGGGAGGTCGGTGAACAGTTTGAGAGATGAAATAGTAAAGGCGCTAGAGCAACAACTAGCGAAGAAGATAAGACTCTGCAGAAATCCTTGAATAACATACTGATGTTGTTGTTGTCGTGGTCTTCAGTCCTGAGACTGGTCTAATGCAGCTCTCCATGATACTCTATCCTGTGCATGCTTCTTCATCTCCCAGTACCTACTGCAACCAACATCCTTCTGAATCTGCTTAGTGTATTCATCTCTTGGTCTTCCTCTACGGTTTTTTCTCTCCACGCTGTCTTCCAATACTAAACTGGTGATCCCTTGATGCCTCAGAACATGTTCTACCAACGGGTCCTTTCTTCTGGTCAAATTGTGCCACAAACTCGTCTTCTCCCCAATTCCTTTCAATACCTCCTCATTAGTTATGTGATTTACCTATCTAATCTTCAGCATTCTTCTGTAGCACCACATTTAGAAAGCTTGTATTCTCTTCTTGTCAAAACTATTTATCGTCCATGTTTCACTTCCATACATGGCTACACTCCATAGAAATAATTTCAGAAATGACTTCTTGACACTTAAACCTATACTCCATATTAATACATTTCTCTTCTTCAGAAATGCTTTTCTTGCCATTGCCATTTAACATTTTATATCCTCTCTACCTCGACCATCATCAGTTATTTTGCTCCCCAAATAGCAAAACTCCTTTACTACTTAAGTGTCTCATTTCGTAATCTAATTCCCACAGCATCACCCGACTTAATTCGACTACATTCCATTATCCTTGTTTTGCTTTTGTTGATGTTCATCTTATATCCTCCTTTCAAGACGCTATCCATTCCATTCAACTGCTCTTCCAAGTCCTTTGCTGTCTCTGACAGAATTACAATGTCATCGGCAAACCTCAAAGTTTTTATATTATATGGATATTAATAGCTACTACGAATTTTTCTTTTGTCTCCTTTACTGCTTGCTCAATATATAGATTGAATAAAATCGGGGAGAGGCTACAACCCTGTCTTACTCCCTTCCCAACCACTGCTTCCCTTTGATGTCCCTCGACTCTTACAACTGCCATCTGGTTTCTGTACAAATTGTAAATAGCTTTTCGCTCCCTGTATTTTATTCCTGCCACATTCAGAATTTGAAAGAGATTTTTCCAGTCAACATTGTCAAAAGCTTTCCCTAAGTCTATAAATGCTAGCAACGTAGGTTTGCCTTTAATTAGTCTTGCTTCTAAGATATGTCGTAGGGTCAGTATTGCCTCACGTGTTCCAATATATCTACTGAATCCAAACCGATCTTCCCCGAGTTCGGCTTCTTCTAGTTTTTCCATTCGTCTGTAAAGAATTCGCGTTAGTATTTTTCAGCCGTGACTTATTAAACTGACAGTTCGGTAATTTTCACATCTGTCAACACCTGCTTTCTTTTGGATTGGAATTACTATATTCTTCTTGAAGTCTGAGGGTATTTCGCCTGTCTCGTAGATCTTGCTCACCAGATGGTAGAGTTTTGCCTCCCAAGGCTGTCAGTAGTTCTAATGGAATGTTGCCTACTCCAGGAACTTTGTTTCCGCTCAGGTCTTTCAGTGCTCTGTCAAACTCTTCACGCAGTATCATATCTCCCATTTCATCTTCATCTACATCCTCTTCCATTTCCATAATATTGTCCTCAAGCTCATCCCCCCTTGTATAGGCCCTCTATACACTCCTTCCACCTTTCTCCTTTCCCTTCTTTGCTTAGAACTGTGTTTCCATCTGAGCTCTGGATATTCATATAAGTGGTTCTCTATTCTCCAAAGGAATCTTTAATTTTCCTGCAGGCAGTATCTATCTTACCCCTAGTGAGATAATCCTCTACATCCATACATTTGTCTTCGAGCCATCCCTACTTAGCCATTTTACACTTCCTGTCGATCTCATTTTTGAGACGTCTGTATTCCTTTTTGCCTGCTTCATTTACTGCATTTTTATATTTTCTCCTTTCATCAATTAATTTAAATATTTCTTCTGTTACCCAAGGATTTCTACTAGCTCTCGTCTTTTTACCTAGTTGATCCTCTGTTACCTCAAAGCTACCCATTCTTCTTCTACTGTATTTATTTCCCCCATTCCTGTCAATGTCTCTCTTATGCTCTCCCTGAAACTCTGTACAACCTCTGGTTTAGTCAGTTTATCCAGGTCCCATCTCCTTAATTTCCCATCTTTTTGCAGTTTCTTCAGTTTTAATTTACAGTTCATATCCAATAGATTGTGGTCAGAGTCTACGTCTGCCCCTGGAAATGTCTTACAATTTGAAACCAGGTTCCTACATCTCTGTCTTACCATTATATAATCTATCTGAAACCTGTCAGTATCTCCAGGCTTCCTCCATGTATACAGTCTTCGTTTATGAATCTTGAAACAAGTGTTAGCTATGATTAAGTTGTGCTCTGTGCAAAATTGTACCAGGCGGCTTCCTCTTTCGTTTCTTACCCCCAATCCATATTCACCTACGACGTTTCCTTCTCTCTCTTTTCCTACTGACTAATTCCAATCACCCATGACTATTGAATTGTCATTTCCCTTCACTATCTGAATAATTTCTTTTATTTCATCATACATTTCTTCAATTTCTTCGTCATCTGCAGAGCTAGTAGGCATATAAACTTGTACTATTATGGTAGGCGTGGGCTTCGTATCTATCTTGGCCACAGTAATGCGTTCACTATGCTGTTTGTAGTAGCTTACCCGCATTCCTATTTTCCTATTCATTATTAAACCTACTCCTGCATTACCGCTAGTTGGTTTCGTAATTATAACCCTGTATTCACCTGACCAGAATTGTTGTTCCTCCTGCCACCGAACTTCACTAATGCCCACTATACATAACTTTAACCTATCCTTTTCCCTTTTTAAATTTTCTAACCTACCTGCTCGATTAATGGATATGACAATCCACGCTCCGATCCGTAGAACGCCTGTTTTCTTTCTCCTGATAACGACATCCTCTTGAGTAGTCCCCGCCCGTAGATCCGAATGGGGGACTACTTTAACTCCGGAATGTTTTACCCAAGAGGACGCCATCATCATTTAACCATACAGTAAAGCTGCATGCCCTCGGGACAAATTGCGGCCGTAGTTCCCCTTGCTTTCAGCCGTTCGCAGTACCAGCACAGCAAAGCTGTTTTGGTTATTGTTACAAGGCCAGATCAGTCAATCATCCAGACAGTTGCCCTCGCAACTACTGAAAAGGATGCTGTCCCTCTTCAGGAACCACACGTTTGTCTGGCCTCTCAACAGATACCCCTCCGTTGTGGTTGTACCTACGGTACGGCTATCTGTATCGCTGAGGCCCGCAAGCCTCCCCACCAATGGCAAGGTCCATGGTTCATGGGGGGGCTTTTTAGCGTAGTACCTTACTAATCAGAAAACTTTTAGATATTCAAAAATGGTTATATATATATATATATATATATATAGTTTACTGATATATTAATTTAACGGAGGGACAGCATATAAAACTGTAAGAAATGAAGGAAGGAAAAGAAATAAAAACGCCTGAAAAATGAGTTTGATAGAAAGTACAGAGTAGCAAAACATGTATGATGTTTACCTTCTACAGCTCCCTTCAGTACCATGGCATCGGAATTATTCCCTGATGTCTTAATCGAAGTTTTAAAATTCTTTCCCTTCTTCTTGTTAGTGTTTTCCATATATTCCTTTCCACGCCGATTCTTTGTAGATCCTTCTCATTTCTTATCTTATAAATACACAAAAATATCCAGATTCTTCTTTTTCAGTTTTTAGATCCTTCTCATTTCTTATCTTATAAATACACAAAAATATCCAGATTCTTCTTTTTCAGTTTTCCACAGTCCATTTTTCACTATCGTATAATGCTATGATCAAAAAGTACATTATCAGACATTTCTCTCCCAAATTAAGGCCTTTGTTTGATACTAGTGAATTTTTCTTGGCTAGGAACGCCCTTTTTGCTAATGTTGGGCTTTGATGTCCTCCTTGCTGCGACATGTCCCTATGTTAAGTTTCTCGCTGTTTTCATTTCCGTTGTTTCTCATTACTTTCGTCTTTCTTCAGTTTACTCTCAATCGATGTTCTGTACTCATTAGACTCTTTATTCCATTCACCAGATCCTATAATTCTTCTTCACATTCATTACGGACAGATATCTTATCCTTGATATCCTTTTACCATGAATTTTAATTCCAGCCTTGAACCTTTATTTTATTTCCGTAATTACTTCTTCGCTGTATAGACTGAACAGTAGGGTGAATGACTATATCCCTGTCCTACACCCTTTTTAATCCGAGCCCTTATTCTTCGTCTCACACTCTTACTATTCCCTCTTGGTCTTTGTACATATAGTATATTACCAATCTTTTCATATAGCTTACCAATATTTTTCTCGTAAATGTGAACATCTTGCACCATTTTACATTATCGAACGCTTTTTCCAGATCGACAAATCCTATGACCGGGTCCTCAGTTTCCTTTAGTCTTGGTTTCATTATTATTAACCCCAACGTCCTCCATTTGGATCGGACTTCCTTAACTCTTGTGCAAAAAGGTGTGCAGTATACTGCTGCATCTATTTTCAATAAGCTGCCACTCGAATTCAAAAATCTTAGCAGTAATCCACGCGCTTTCTAATTGAAACTGAAGAGTTTCCTCATGGGTCACTCCTATTCTGTCGAGGACTTCCTTGAAAAATTAAGATGATTCTCGTTGTACTGCTGATAGCGTTTGCTTAGACTTATGGACATTTTCTTTCAGGTTCATGAACATTTATTTTTATCTGTTATTACTTTTTATGTTGTATGATCATGTACTGACACGTTCCATGGCCTTGGAGAATTGCTCCTCAATTTGGTCCTACGGAACATGACATTTAAAAAAATAAAAAATAAATAAATAAATAAACGTCAGAGGCGTCTCTATGGCGCCTTTACTGTTCCCAAAGCCAAACTAATCGTAATCTAACAGATCCTCAATTTTCTTTTCCATTCTTTTGTATGTTACCCTGGATTGTATAAGCTGTTAAGCTGATTATGCAATGATTCTCATACTTGCCTGGTCTTCCGGTCTTCGGAATTGTGTGGATAATATTTTTCTGAAAGTCAGATGGTATATTGCCAGACTCATCCATTCTACACACCAACGTGAACAGTTGTTTTGTTGCCGTTTTCCCCAATGAGTTTAGAAGTTGTGATGGAATGTTGTCTATGCTGCATTCGATCGTTAAGTCATCCATGGCTCTTCTAAATTCCTATTCCAATACTGTATCCCCTGTCTTTTGTATATCAGCTCCTGTTTCTTCTCGTATCAATTCATTAGACAAGTCTTTCTCCCCTTAGAGACCTTCAGAGTACTCTTCCCACTCATCTGCTCGTTCCTTTCATTTGATAATGCACTTACCATTGCACTCTTATTGTCACCACCCTTGCTTTCAAATTTCACTGGCAGTTCCTTTGGCTTTACAATATGCTGAGTCAGTCCTTCCGACAATCATTTCATTTTCTATTTATCCTGCTGCCATTTTGACTCAGCTTCCCTGCAGTTCCTGTTTATTTATTTCTAAGTGACTTGTATTTATGTATTCCTGGATTTCCTTGAACTTTTTCAAAAATGTTCAAATGTGTGTGAAATCTTATTAGGACTTAACAGCAAAGGTCATAAGTCCCTAAGCTTACACACTACTTAACCTAAATTATCCTAAGGACAAACACACATACCCATGCCCGAGGGAGGAATCGAACACAGCCCATGACTGCAGCGCCTGAGACAGCTCGGATAATCCCGAGCGGCCTTGAACGTTTTTGTATCTCCTTTCATCTATCAACTGAAGTGTTTTTTGTGTCACCAATGGTTTCCTTGCATTTACCTTCTTTGTGCCTATGTTTTTCTGCCCAACTTCTGTGACTGCCCTTTTCAAAGATTTGCATTCCTCTCCTACTGAACAGCCTACTGTGCCACTTCTTATGGCGTTATCTATAGTCTCAAAGAACTTTGCACTTACCTCGTCATTCCTTAGTACCTCCGTATCCCACTTATTTTCGTACTTATTCTTCCCGACTAATCTCTTAAGCTTCAGCCTTCTCTTTATCACTACGACATTGTGATCTGATACGATATCTGCTCCTGGGTACGCCTTACAATCCAATATCTGATTTCGCAATCTCTGCCTAACTATGTTGTAATCTTTCTGTATCTTCTGCCCTTTCTCAAGTGTACATCCTTCTCTTGTGATTCTTGAACAGATTATTGGCTATTACTAGCTGAAATTTAATTAGGGAACTCAATTAGTCTTCCTCCTCTCTCGTTCCTTGTCACAAGCCCATGCTCCTTCCCCTACAACTGCATTCCAGTCCTCAATGACTATTACATTTTCATCTCGCTTTACATCGACGCGCGTCAGCATCTCGTGGTCGCGCGGTAGCGTTCTCGCTTCCCACGCCCGGGTTCCAGGGTTCGATTCCCGGCGGTGTCAGGTATTTTCTCTGCCTCGTGATGGCTGGGTGTTGTGTGATGTCCTTAGGTTAGTTAGGTTTAAGTAGTTCCAAGTTCTAGGGGACTGATGACCATAGATGTTAAGTCCCATAGTGCTCATAGCCATTTGAACCATTTTATTCATTTTTTTTTTTTAACATCGCCGGAGTGGCATCACATATAAAGACTTACACCAGGGAACGGTCTACCCGAAGGGAGGCCCTAGTCACACGACATTATTATCATCTCCCTTTATGTACTGTATTACCCTTTCAATATCCTCATATACTTTCTCCACCTCTTCATCTACAGCTTGCGACGTCAGCATGTATATCTGAACTATCGTTGTCGGTGTTGGTTTGCCGTCGATTCCGACAAGAACAACCCTGTTACAGAAATGTTCACTATAACACATTCTTTGCCCTACCTTTCTATTCATAACGAATCCTACTCCCGTTATGTCATTTTCTGCTGCTTTTGATATTACCATATATTCATCTGACCATAAATTCTTGTCTTCTTTCCATTTCACTTCACTGACTCCCAGTGCATCTAGATTTAGCCTTTCTATTTTTCTTTCCAGTTTTTCCACCTTCCCAATCACATTCAAGCTTCTGACATTCAAGCCCCGACCCGCAGGATATCATCGTTTCGTTGATTATTCAACCTTTTTCGATGGTCACCTCCCCATTGGTAGTCACCTCCCGGATATCCGAACGGGGGCTACTCCGGAATCTTCCGCCAATCAAGACACTTATTCATTACAGGTCATATGTGCTGTGGGTTCACATTGTTTGTCATTAATGCTGTGGTTTCCATTGTCTTCTGAATCCTCGTTCCGATGTTCATTGATGATTCTTCCGACTTTATGGGAAGTTTCCACCCCAAGGGCAAGAGAGTACCATGAACCTCTGTCCGACCCTCCACCCTGTTTCACAAGGTAGTTGGAAGAATGATAATGACTCTTATACCGGAACTCATTGGCCATCTTTGCTGATGATTTTTATTGAAATTTTAAGTGGTGGTGATCTTGTGAACCCTGGACCTAAGATGTTTTGATTAGTAATGAAAGATGATATCGCTATACGAAGCGGATATTGCATAGTCAGCTCCCGATGACAGCACCTAGTATCCTAACAGCTGTGATCTGTTTTTGTTACACGGTTTGTTTCTTTCTGCTGCGTATTTATTTTGGGCAGCAGGGTGTCAGATGTGTGAAAGAAAGTGTGGCAGATAAATGGAAATTTAAGCAATCTGTTTAACGTGATCAAGCACATATCTTATAGAGCAGTGCCAATAGGCATTTACCGGTAGAGTTAGTTGCACGTCGCTCTCAAATAAACAGTGATTTATCCATATCCATTCAGCGCTCTGTATGTATTGTGAATAAATGTAATGACTTGGCCCAAACAGTGAGTAAGGTCTGCAAGTAGAAAATACACTACTGGCCATTGAAATTACACTCCTGGAAATTGAAATAAGAACACCGTGAATTCATTGTCCCAGGAAGGGGAAACTTTATTGACACATTCCTGGGGTCAGATACATCACATGATCACACTGACAGAACCACAGGCACATAGACACAGGCAACAGAGCACGCACAATGTCGGCACTAGTACAGTGTATATCCACCTTTCGCAGCAATGCAGGCTGCTATTCTCCCATGGAGACGATCGTAGAGATGCTGGATGTAGTCCTGTGGAACGGCTTGCCATGCCATTTCCACCTGGCGCCTCAGTTGGACCAGCGTTCGTGCTGGACGTACAGACCGCGTGAGACGACGCTTCATCCAGTCTCAAACATGCTCAATGGGGGACAGATCCGGAGATCTTGCTGGCCAGTGTAGTAGATCGCTCCCTACACCATGATGCCGGGTTTTGGCCCTGTGTGCCTCGGTCTTATGCAGTCCTGATTGTGGCGCTCACCTCCACGGCGCCAAACACGCATACGACCATCATTGGCACCAAGGCAGAAGCGACTCTCTTCATTCGTCCCTCCATTCACGCCTGTCGCGACACCACTGGAGGCTGGCTGCACGATGTTGGGGCGTGAGCGGAAGACGGCCTAACGGTGTGGGGGACCGTAGCCCAGCTTTATGGAGACGGTTGCGAATGGTCCTCGCCGATACCCCAGGAGCAACAGTGTCCCTAATTAGCTGGGAAGTGGCGGTGCGGTCCCCTACGGCACTGCGTAGGATCCTACGGTCTTGGCGTGCATCCGTGCGTCGCTGCGGTCCGGTCCCAGGTCGACGGGCACGTGCACCTTCCGCCGACCACTGGCGACAACATCGATGTACTGTGGAGACCTCACGCCCCACGTGTTGAGCAATTCGGCGGTACGTCCACCCAGCCTCCCGCATGCCCACTATACGCCCTCGCTCAAAGTCCGTCAACTGCACATACGGTTCACGTCCACGCTGTCGCGGCATGCTACCAGTGTTAAAGACTGCGATGGAGCTCCGTCTGCCACGGCAAACTGGCTGACACTGACGGCGGCGGTGCACAAATGCTGCGCAGCTAGCGCCATTCGACGGCCAACACCGCGGTTCCTGGCGTGTCCGCTGTGCCGTGCGTGTGATCATTGCTTGTACAGCCCTCTCGCAGTCTCCGGAGCAAGTATGGTGGGTCTGACACACCGGTGTCAATGTGTTCTTTTTTCCATTTCCAGGAATGTATTACACCAAAAAGAAAAGCCGATCATAAACGGGTATTCACTGGACAAATATATTATACTAGAATTAACATGTGATTACATTTTCACGCAATTTCAGTGCATAGATCCTCAGAAATCAGTACCCAGGACAACCACCTCTGGCCGTAATAAGGGCCTTGATACGCCTGTGCATTGAATCAAACAGAGCTTTGATGGCGTGTGCAGTTTCAACACGATACCACAGTCTATCAAAAGTGTTGACTGGCGTATTGTGACGAGCCAGTTGCTCGGACACCATTGACAAGATGTTTTGAGTTGGTGAGGGACCTGGAGAATGTGCTGACCAGGGCAGCAGTCGAACATTTTCTCTATCCAGAAAGGTCCGTACAGGACCTGCAACATGCCTTTTCCATTATCCTCCTGAAATGTAGGGTTTCGCAGGATTCGAATAAAGGGTAGAGCCAAGGGTCGTAACACATGTGGAATGCAACGTCCACTGTTCAAAGTGCCGTCAATGCGAACAAAAGAGGACCGATACGTCTAACCAAAGGCACCCCATACCATCACGCCGGTTGATACGCCAGTATGGCGATGACGAGCTGATAGTCCATGTTGCTGAAAAACGTCGTCGAACTGTTCGTGCAGATGGTTGTTGTTTAGCAAACGTCCCCATCTGTGGACTCAGGGATCGAGACGTGGCTGCACGATACGTTACAGCCATGCGGAAAGATGCCCGTCATGTCGACTGCTAGTGATACGAGACCGTTGGGATACAGCACAGCGTTCCGTATTACCCTCCTGAACCCATAGACTCCATATTCTGCTAACACTCACTGGATCTCGTCCAACGCGAGCAGCAATGTCGCCATACGATAAATCGCAATCGCGACAGGCTACAATCCGACCTTTATCAAAGTCGGAAACGTGATGGTACTCATTTTTCCTCCTTATACGTGGCTTCACAACAACGTTTCAACAGGCAACGCCGGTCAACTGCTGTTTGTGTATGAGAAATGAGAAATGGGTTGGAAACTTTCCTCATGTCAGCACGTTATAGATGTCGCCACCGGCGCCAACATCGTGTGAATGCTCTGAAAAGCTAATCATTTGCATATCACAGCATCTTCTTCCTGTCGGTTAAATTTCGCGTCTGAAGCACGTCATCTTCGTGGTGTTGCGATTTTAATGGCCAGTAGAGTACTTTGGATTACCACCTCAAATGGATTTCATAAGATGTTAAAGTGTTCATTAAATCAGCTTGCTATACTGTTCACATTTTGAAAATACAACACCCACTGATTCAATGAGACGTCACAAACGGTCTCTCGTTTAGTACCATACTTGCCGACTACCCACTAACCACTGCACAAGACGATGGTTACAGACTTAAAATTATTGATATATGTTTCGGCAATCTGATATGTTTGTTTTGCACTGCTCATTTGTGCAATTTATTATCACATTTATATGTGGCAGACATGGCGTACATATAACTGGAAACGAAAGATTATTTTCTCCAATACTATCTAACTATGTAATGTTCGATGCTGACGTTAACGCCATAAATACCGCAAGAAAAGGGTCGACACTTTTTCATATCAGTAATATAGGAAACAAGCACAAGAGAAGCAAACTTTCTCTTAACGTCTTGTGTCTATTAACAATGTAAAAATATTTATGAAGGAAAACGAAATGTCTATAGAAATAACTTGTGTGCAATTGCCATATGTAGAACGAAACTGGAAAAATTAAAAGTTCAGTTGCCATACATTCCTTATAATAAATATTAAGAACACTATGTTCGAGATAAGGGAGGCTACGCAAAACCGAATTTAAAATTCACAGGGGCAGTTTTGCACAAGTATCGCTCGAACCACTGAAGAGAGACGGAGAAAAAAAAAAGTGGGCGAGGCGAAAAAAAGTAACAGAAAAGAAGAACGAGAGCGCTAGCAAGGCTGAAAAATTAGTTTAAAATTAGCGAGACTGTGCAGCGCGGAAGTCACGTCCCACCTGGAGAAGCAGAGGCGGTCCGCGAATTTCTAAATTACCACCCGAGTCATTGTGAAGCGCCGCTGAATACTAATCGAGCCGATCCGGACGGCTGCGGGCTATCAGAAGCAGCGCCATCGGCGATCGCGGCCGGCATAATGTCGCCGGGGCAGGGGGCGATCCACGTGCCTGAGTTCGCGGCAGCGCGAAATAAACTGGCGCCAGCGTTCACGGCGACCCGCCGCGGGCGTTAACGAGACCGCGCAACAAAAGCGAGCACTGTAATTGGCTGCAGCACGGCTCTCGGAAGTGTTACATTATCTTGTCTTTGAGAAACGCAGTTAATTAAATGTTCCAGGTTGACAGACCATTATGAAAGAAAGAGATATGCATAGAGCATTTTAGCGACTGGGATCAGCACAGCTATTTCAAGCACCTTCGTCGTCAGGTGGATGGTTCGTTATCTGAAGATGGACTACTACCAGAGGCCGAAACATGTCATGTTATTAACAAATGACTGCGAGATCGAGACTGTTTGTTACTAATTTTTTTATCTACATAAGTGTAGCAGTAAACAACGCTATGGCGTGAAGCAACTGTAGTCATTCTTTCCCAGAGGCAGAGAGAGATTCAACTTCCGCCAAATCAGTGTGACAGTTATCAGGGAGACGTTTCGGTTAAGGATTATGTTTACCAGAATTAATAACGCTAGTTGACATGAATGAAAATGGACAATAGTAGAAGCACAAACATTCCAGTAGGTCAGTAGGTAAGGGCCCATAAACGAGGTGACAGATTACTGTTGTAAAAAGGAAAACACTCAGGAGCCACGTTTGCAACGCCATTATAAGAGAACGTGTAGGACAGCGAAACCGTAATTAGTGATTTAAATAGTAGATAGGTGGCATAAGGCAATACTGACCTTACGACTTATTTTAGAAGAAATATTAAGGAAAGGTAAACCTACGTTCCTAGCGTTTGTAGACGCAGAGAAACCTGTTGACAATGTTGATTGAATTACTCTCGTTCAAATTCTAAAGGTGGCAGGGGTAAAATACAGGGACCGAAAGGCTATTTACAATTTGTACAGAAACCAGATGAAATTTATAATAGTCGAGGGGCATGAAAGGGAAGCAGTGGTTGGGAAGGGAGTGAGACAGGGTTGTAGCCTCTCCCAGATGTTATTCAATCTGTATATTGAGCAAGCAGTAAAGGAAACAAAAGAAAAATTCGGAGTAGGTATTGAAGTCCATGGAGAAGAAATAGAAACTTTCAGGTTCGCCGATGACATTGTAATTCTGTCAGAGACAGCAAAGGACTTTGGAGAGCAGTTGCACGGAATGGACAGTGTCTTGAAAGGAGGATATAAGATGAACATCAACAAAAGCAAAATGAAGATAATGGAATGTAGTCGAATTAAGTCGGGTGATGCTGAGCGAATTAGATTAGGAAATGAGACACTTAAACTAGTAAAGGAGTTTTGCTATTTGGGGAGCAAAATAACTGATGATGGTGGAAGTAGAGAAGGTATAAAATGTAGACTGGCAATGGCAAGGAAAGCGTTTCTGAAGAAGAGAAATTTTTTAACATCGAGTATAGATTTAAGTATCAGGAAGTCGTTTCTGAAAGTATTTGAATGGAGTGTAGCCATGTATGGAAGTGAAACATGGACGATAAATAGTTAGGACAAGAAGACAAATGTGGTGCTACAGAAGAATGCTGAGGATTAGATGGGTAGATCACATAACTAATGAAGAGGCACTGGATAGAATTGGGGAGAAGAGGAGTTTGTGGCACAACTTGACTAGAAGAAGGGTCCGGTTGGTAGGACATTTTCTGAGGCATCAAGAGGTCACCAATTTAGCATTAGAGGGCAGCGTGAAGGGTAAAAATCGTAGAGGGAGACCAAGAGATGAACACATTAAGCAGATTGAGAAGGATGTAGGTTGCAGTAAGTACTGGGAGATGAAGAAGCTTGCACAAGATAGAGTACCATGGAGAGCTGCATCAAACCAGTCTCAGGACTGAAGACCACAACAACAACAACTGGTGGCATGCACGAGAACCAAACAGCGCTCTCTTTAGTGTGACTGGACAAGTCAGTGTTGCACAATCTCAATCAGGGCGGTGCTCTTGTACGAAATGGAAACGTGTAACTTAGTGCCACTAGGCTTCACCGACATCACAGGGTGGAATATCGTTATGTGAGTGCATTTGAACTGAGCAGCATGATTGGTATGCTAGAGGCGGGTCTGCCGTTCTGTGACATTGAGACTCGTACGGTGCTCAAAAGTGAGGCGTATGTGGAACTAGTGTAGAGGAGAGGCCCGTATCAACTCCGACTGAATAATGAACGACTCAATGTGAACACAGTGCCAGATGACCGCAATCTTGTTCGGTTGGCCGTAAGGGACGGAACACCATGGTCGATAGAGTTGGCGCGACTTTGGAGTACTGCAAGGGTTGTGGACATGCAAGCGTCTATGATTCGACGCAGTCTTTTGAGGTCTGGACTGCTGACATGCATGACAAGCATCGGATTTCTTTGACAAGAACCAACCAATACCGAGGATAACAACGGGCACCCCAGTGTCTCACTAGGATGTTCAGAGTCAAATTGGAGTGCTTTCGTGGAAAATCCGCTTCAACGTGTCCTACAGTGAAGGTTGCAAAAGCATCTGACACCGCCTTGGAGAGCGCAATCGGGAAGACTGTATTGTTCAGTGGAAAAACGCCAAGTGTGATGATTTTGGGCCCCATTGCATGTAACACACGATCTCGTCTCCTACGTCTTGAGAGCAATCTGAAAAGCTACATCAGGGTCGATTTACATCCTGAGGCACTCCTCTCCTGCAGACCGTTCCACATGCTGTATTTCAGCAGGACAACGCCGGCTCGTGTGTGGTGAGGAATGTACAATCCTTTTTTGAAGAACGACAGGTATCATTACTTCTCTGGCCTGCCTGTTCGCCAGACATGTCACCAATCCCGTATGTCTGGGATACGGTCAGTCGGCAACTCGTTCACTGAGGTCGTCCTGTAGCCACAGTTCACACTTTGTAGACGGTCTTGCACACTGCGCGGCAGAGCATTCCCTTGCAGCATATTCAGGTGTTCATCGATTCCATGTCACGACGTCTAGCAGCTCTGAAGCAAGACTTGGTGGCGCTATCTAGCCTGAATTTCCAGTCACACTACATGTACTGGGCTGTAATGCTAATCATCTGTGTTCCTAAGCAGGAGAAAAATTTCATAGTGACCACATCTCTCGGTCTCGATATTTCACTTTTTCCAAACAGTAGAGTAATTTTGATAGTGTGGTAATGAACCGCCTCTGGCTTTGTATGGTATCCATTAAACTGGATGTCACTTCACTGTAGTAGCATTGGACATAAAACTTTCAATCGAAATAGCCCTAATTACAGATGCCCTCTTCAGAAATGAATGAAGAGCAAAGGAAATAATACCACGTGGTCTGATTATCCTTAGCAATTATTTTTCACAGGCATGCATAGGTTATGGAAAACCATTTTTTTTTCTTTTTTTTTCAGTTGAAACGCCTCCCTGTTGGTTATGGTGACCTAGTAATGCAACGTTTTCACTGGACATAAAGTGACAACGAAGCGGCTGTTGGCCTGAAACTATAGACGCAAACCTACCTCCTGCGACCTTCTAATAATGTTAAGAAAAGCTTCATATCTGAATAAACTGCTCGGAAAAATAGTTACAGCTGAACTATCCACTGAATTAAAACATGATAATACTCTCCAAAGTCATCACTGCTATTGTCTTGCAAAAACAGGTTAATAAATTTCATTGTAACTGACGTATGGAACGAAGAAGCAACAAAGACATTGTAATGGTTGTTTATTTACGTGACCATTACGGCACTCCAACTCCAGTTCTCGTTACCAGTAATACCGTACTACTTTTCTGCGAAGTAACAGACATATTTTTGTGAGAATATGCACATTTGGTTTTATTAATGTATAGGTACTCCGATGTATCGATATATTACAGTTATATGGTTCTTGTGTGTATTCATTTCTGTGAGGCTGTCATAATCTTCGACTTACTTGTAACCGTTCTGGAGTGAATGCGCACAGAGCAGTCTTTGTTTCACTTTGCAGAAGTTAAGTTATTATTTCGCTTTGTAAAAGAACAGTCAAATCTTGTGTTTGGTTAAAGGGGAAATTAAATAAATGAAGATTGATACAAAACTGAATTTACAAGAAGTTAAATAAAAATGTGGATCGTGAACACAAAGTCAAAAATTATTTCTACCATACCATTGTTCTGATCTGGAATTGTTTGATCATTAAGAATTTTCTGAAAAACGCATTTGTTAGGTCTTCAAATATTGCTAAAATACAGATCTGGACCTTCTAGCAGTCAAAGAGGAATCGCCCTAGAATCAACAAGATGAGCCATAACAACTTCGACGAAATCTACGTGGGAATCCATTCGAGATAAGTGCTAAATTTATGACTTTTTTACAGTGACTTTATTATGTCCATTCTGACGATACCATCCACAGTCAATACCTTTGTTGTTGTCCGATAATGCGAACATATGCTGCGTGAGCAACATTATTAATCAGATTTCTAACCTACTTTGCAAGTGGTGGTATTGTTAGAACAAGAATTTTGTTTTTAATACAATGGCATTATTTTATCCCAGAGTGGACGAGGATTCTACACAGAACAATCACACTGATTCTACATGATTCAGTTTGTGCACTCAGTACAGTCATACATAACCCTGCTCCATGATAAATGCAAAACCTTTTGATGAATCAGGTATCGCCTTGCTAAACCTGATCATAAATCAGAAGCGACAAGCAAAACAGAATCTGTGTCTTGCTAAATCCGACCACAAGTAAGAAATGACACACAAACAAAACAGAATCTGTCCCACATTGATCGTAACTGCGACTGTAACTCTGCTACCCGTTTCATACCATTGCTTAAGCAACCGTAATGTGACAGTGAAGCTCGCCAGACCGTAAAGTAATGAGACAAATTAACTTGTGTTGCAGAAAAGACGCTAAGAGAAAACCTGTCCATGCTTGTTATAATTTTTGCGTCAATACAAGACCATTGCTGCTCTCTCTAGTAGATGCCCCTGACGATGAATTTTTTGCAAGCCACAACTCCTTGAAACACCACATGCAAGATTTTCGTATTCTCTCCCTCGATACACTCCAACTATTAGTCCTACAGGAAAAATTAAGAGGACCTTTCTCTGGGAAATTCAAAGTTTGTGCTGGGATACACTTTCCGAATTATTCAAAAGCGTAGTAAAGCGAATTTCAAATGCGTTTTTCTTCAATAATTCGAAAACCGTGGCCTCTAGCAAAAAATTGATCCTATACAAATTTTAGCTCTACTAAATTTACTACAAAAGATCATTGTCATTTTTTTCTGTAGGTATAATAGTTTGCACGGAGGTAACGTTAATGTATGAAAATACTCTGCATCGTTTTTGAAGGTGTTGCGAGCTGCATAAAACCCATCGTCTGGGGCAGCTGCCTCAGTTTTTACGTTAATGCAGCCACGCTCGTAAGGACTCAATACCGTACATGAGCAAAATACAGCTCAGAGAAACAGACTGAAGGAGAACGCTTTGTTTTCCTTCCAAAGCAGCAAGCCTTGGTAGACTCTGGCCTAAGCCACTCCCATCTCTAACATCTCAGGCAGATGCATTCGAGCCGCTGTGAATATGCAGATATCGATCAATGTGCCACAGAAAAGCTGCTCGCGCTGAGGCCACATAAAAGCAAAATATTGGAAGATGGATGATTATAGTAGAAACGTTTCAACTTTAGTATGAAGTATTGTTCTAGTTACTACAAATGTATGTGAAACGTTCATGTTTATAATACATTTACATCTGTTAGAGGCATAATTTCACCCATGGGCGAAAAGAGTAAATGTGGTACATTAATAATGTAAGACATCTAATGTGGAACGAGATGAACAGGTCAAACAGAGCTTGCGCCTGGGCTTTCAAGATCAGTTAACCACAATCCACTGCACCTTTCTGTTTTATGTTCTCACAAAAATAAAGTATGCAGTGCTCCCACTAAAATTACTGAAGAGCGTGAGAACATGTTTTACAGCTTCATCAAGCGTTACGAAATGATCCACAAGTACTTGAAAGAGTGAGTAGCTCACATCAGAGGCTAGTGCAGTATTGCATGCAAATGAGAGGTGGTTATGTGGTAAGCCTTCCTTAACAGACGCAAGTCTACAGCTAATTATGATATGTAATTTGCAAAATTTGTATTGTATTGTTGGCCAAGGGTGAAACACGAGCACAGTTAAATAGCAAAATTCAAATACTTCAGTAACGAGAACACCATTTATAAAATTATTTGTTTATAGTTCATTTAAATTTTTAAAATTATTTTTGCTTTAAAATGTTCGCATATTGCTACTATATTTTCTGTAGAAGTAAAGTAAATCGGGCTGCACTGGAATTTGAAGTTATTTGCATTGTATGTAAGTAATGTATGTAAAATAGTATGTAATTTGTTTATTACGTTAAATTATTTTCTGCTGACATTTTGTATTTAAAAATATTTGTGTGTATAAATTGTTCATGTTGATGAAATTTGACAGTTTAAGAAATGGTCACGCTTAGGAACAATATAACAAATAGGTGTTATGTAAAAGTCAATGTGCTTTTGACTGAAACGAAAGTGGCTCTGGGGAGTGGAAAAGGTGGCATGGGAGAAATGGCGAGGGAAGTAAGTCACACAGTAAGTGGGTAGCAGTCATTGAGGCAACACCTATGGAGCAGGAGAAGCTTTGCCTGCAAGTTTGCTCAAAATTGCCTCGGATGAAGACTGTAAACGGCATACGGCATACCTGCGAGCTGTTGGGCTACCATATGTAAAACTGGAGAGAAAATGAGCCCCTACCTCAAGATGCTTGCAGGCCGTACTGTGGGTACTGTAGTCATCATAACTGTTTGCCACACCCAAGCCTACAAACACCAGACAGGGTTCCTTTGTATTTTTTACTTTTGAACAGCGTGAACCATTAATTTTAATTTTGTTTTAATAATATTTCTTGAACTTTAAAGAAACTGGTTCCCGCTGTTATTTCACCCTAATCATACACCTATATAGGGTTCCTTCCTAGTGTTTGAGAAATTCGAGTATCCTGTTTACAGACTCATGAAGTGCGAAGTTAATATAAAGAGGCATCATTTAAATTGTTTCTTGTGTAAATAATAAAAACGTTTTCCTAACTATTGCTGTTATAGTAAAAATTGGTTACGTAAAATTCAATCAGAGGGAAACCAAGTTACTAGAATCTGTTCAAAGACTATACAGAATTAGTTCAAAGAGTAATAGCTTTTCGAAGTAAATTCCAGTAAGAAGGACGTTTTCTAGAAGGGAAATGTTCAGCATAAAATGTGTTTGCTTTAGTATCTAAATATTTTAGTATTTAAGTTTGTTGGTAATAGAAAGCGCTTTTCTAAAGGTGCCCCCAGGCCAAAATTTTTAGCTTCCCTGAAGTTATCTCCTTGGCTTTTTCTCTTTTAAAAACGTAATGTGTAAGGGTATAGTCCAAAACTGTTTAAGTAAAGTAATATTTATTTCATGAACCAAAGTAATCAGCAGCAAGATAGCAAACAAAATGCATGCTTCTGCTTTTCCAATACTTAACTTTTTCATTGCCTGGGTAGGCTGGCGACTATGAAATGAAATTGCAACTAACTTATCCTAGCTTCAGTGTAACATTATTCACATTGCGTTTCTGTGTAACCGCTGGGTAAGATCTTAGGAAAAGGAATAAATAGTCTGATTTACTTATTCATTAGACACAAATCCTGTAAACAAGGTAAGTCTATTGTTTAACTTCTCCTATTAAGAGGACTACTGTCTTTATTTGGCAACTAAACTAAATTTTAGTGACAGTGTTATACGTGGCAAAACAGAGACAGGGTTTCTGTTATTTAGGTAAAAGCCTACTAAATTCCAATAGTTGTGGTTGGGCTATACATTTCGTAATGAAGTCAGTGGCATCTCGTAATTACTGTACTGCAGTTGTTTATTTATGTCCAACTACTCGTTTGTAGAGACATGTTTACGTGAACGCCTTTATTTCTGCTACCTTATTTTTACACAGGTATCAGTATTAGATACCGCTATTCACTTTGTGTAAATATACGGGTTAGATTTTTTTATAACGGAGAACTGTGAAAGTTGAAACACGTGTATGGAGTCTTTCTATCACTATTACTATTTGTCGTATCCGCCCTGAGTCATTTACCTGCATGTACTGTACTCGTTTCTCACTACATACACAAAATGGGAATAGAGTCCAAGAAAAAACCTTATCTGCAGGCAGTGGGAGCTTAGAACGTGTGATGGGTGATGCAAATTCATGTCGTGGTATCAAACTTCTACAAACGTTTCTCAGTGTAGCCACGATTCCATAGAAAGCATTATACGCCTTTTCTACTTTTTTACGGACTCGTGGCCAAACGGGCCTGCAAAAGTTAAAATGACCCCTTCCTGTGTAACAACTGTTACCTTGAATCTTTGGTGTATTCCTTTAAAATAGTTCTTGTTGTAGCTTTACAGTCTTTTGGAGTTTCAAACAGGCGATGTGTGAGTTTGTGACTTGGGAATCCTTAGATTCCATTACGGCGAATTTAGTAACGTCATTCGCATAACAGGTTACAGTTATGTAGTTGAAACAGATTACCAAAAAATTTACTAAAACCTGAGAGAAAATTTAGGATCACGAGCACAAGGAGCATATCGCGGGCTAACGAGACTGGCGTTCAGGAAAAATGTGGATACTTCGTACTGTTCCATGTCTGTTCGTGTGTGATCGGTAGTTGAAAAATTTTCATTTGTTTTCCGATTTTACGGGTTAACTGTATAGTGATAACGTGTATCAAATGTTTACTGATAACTGTCATCCTCTTAGAATCTACTGTTAACAAAGATACAAAGATGGACCGTAATAATAAAATTAACTCAAGAATAGTTTTAGATTTCACTTCCCCCCCCCAGTACTTGTGAGTTCACTAAGTATAGATTCTCAGGACGTATTCTCTTTCGCTTATATCTCCTCACTCCACCGAGTCATTACTATTTGGTATGGTACGTCTGTTACCGATTGCGTGGGAAACAGCTTCGGGCTCAACGCAGTTACGTTCTGCACTGTTCTTTAAGTGAGCGAGTTGCTTCTGCTGGCTGCAGTCTGAATAAAATGTAACAGTTAGAAGATAAAACGCTGTTCATAATAAGATGAACCTCACTGTGGGAATCACGCTTATCACTACAAATGTTACATTTATTATGCAGCCATTGTAGGATCTATGGGATCATAAGTCCTGTGTTCACGTCGTTGCAACTAATAATATCAAGATAAATTACATATGAATTTTAAACTATGCTTGGGTACTCTGTCAGTTGTCGTCATAGAGACTGAGTGATATTTCAACAAACTCAGTTGTTGCCATCCTCATGGACTGAAATTTATACTACACCCGGAAAAGTCTAGACACATTTATGCCAATTAGACATTGCGTTACAATTAAAAGAAAATCAGCAGCAATGATGATCCGACAAAGGAGGTACTCAGCTAAGAATCCGAAAAGAAGAACTTCCACGATTGTAGTCCCTACCCTGTATCATTTTCAGACGGTTAAATGCACTGTAAACACCAGCTGTCATTATGTACAAAATTTAAAAGGGGGCTGATGTCAACATTCGTCGCGTACACCATTGTGTTTCTAACGGATGAGATAAAAACTCTTTAAACTAGATTCGTACTTACTCTTACAAAAAGTGGTTCTACCGTCTCTTCGTTGATGTACATTGTACTAATACAAACATTGAACTGATTAAAGTTGACTGACTATTTCAATTTGTTGACTGTCATCCCTAGTAAGAACTGCGTGCTGATCAGAAACGTAGACATCCCGCTTTTAACCTGCCCGTGCTTGCCCGTTAGCCAGACAGACAAGTTGCCGATGCCATCGGCAGATGGGCAGGCTGCTTCATTCCCATCCAAGCCAAGCTATGCCAAGCCTAATCAGGTTAAAGGAATCTTGCTTGCTTACTTGCCCGTCTTACCATGATGCTACCCTACGTAGCAGTCTGTTCTGTGAGCTTTCATTGTGGTGTTACGAGTTGGCCTCGGAAGCCGATGAAAAATACGTTTTTACCCAAGTATCACACGACGAGGCCCAATATGATATACACTCATTTTTGGTCACTGCGGTCTAGAAAATTGGGGACTTTACTTGTCCTTTATTCCCATTCAGGCGTACTCCGAGCTTATAGATTTACTTCAAAAATGTTCAAATGTGTGTGAATTGTGTGTGTTTGAAATCTTATGGGACTTAACTGTTAAGGTCATCAGTCCCTAAGCTTATACACTACTTAACCTAAATTACCCTAAGGACAAACACACACACACATGCCCAAGGGAGGACTCGAACCTCCACCTAAACCAGCCGCACAGTCCATGACGGCCGCGCCTCAGACCGCTCGGCTGATCCCGCGCGGCCGTGTGTGAATTCCTAACGGACCATATTGCTAAGGGAATCGGTCCATAGACTTACACACTACGTACACTGACTTAATCTAACTTATGCTAAGAACAACACACACACCCATGCCCGAGGAAGGACTTTAACCTCAGACGGGAGGAACCGCGCACTCAATGACATAGCGCCTCTAACCGAGCGGCCTTTTTGATTTATTTCGCTAAGAACGGTTTTCTGTGCAACTTCGCCCTCTTTCGACTCGCACTGCCCAGTCTCAGTTCGATCCATCATCAGGTTGTCTGCAGCACACACGGTTTCTTTAGTAATCAGAATCACGTCTAAAAGTCGAGGTCCTTAGCACTTAAGAATCTGAAGATGTCTAATACACTGCAATGCTAACTAAAATAAGGTTTCGGGAATGTAATTTCGGCAACTGTAGTGTGTTTTAGCCAAATATGATCCAAGTTACGCCAATTTTAATCACTTTACCCAGGATGTGTATTGCGGGTACACTGAATTCATTCCGAGTTGCCAAAACGAAAACAACATCTTCCGAACAGACCTTGAAGACCGAACGGTACCGACCGGTCACCGTATTATCCTCAGTCCTTAGGTGTTACCGGATGCGGATACGGAGGTGAACGTGGTCAGCATGTCACTCTCCCGGCTGTTGTCAGTTTTCGTGATCGGTGCCGCTACTTCTCAATCAGTAGCTCCTCAATTGGATTCAGAAGAGATGAGAGCACCCCACTTGCCAACAAATATGCAGGTCCCAGACGGTGACACATCAAAGTGCTGGAACTGGTCGAAATAGTTCATCGTAAAATCTCCAAATGCCAGTTACAATCTCGAAGTTCACTTTTCATACTATTTTAATGTAAGAAGTACATTCCTGATACAAGAAGTTCTTCTTTCATACTAAGTTTTCTTCGCTCTATGTTGCTTACCACCAGAACGTGGTTTTTAATGTCTACTGAGCCACATTTTTTTCCTGTTTCAATTCAGGCTTACCCTAAATTCAGAAATCTGTATGCTGTCAAACAGTCTCAACCTCTTAGCACACGTTTCCACACACTTGTCAGCCACTACGCCTTTGCCCTGTTTCAAAATATTTATGGAATGAGAAAACTGCTGGTCAAATTAACAAGCATGTCGAAACATAATCGAGATTTCCGAATTAAGTTTTAATCACTTTTTACACAATTTACACAACAGGATGTCTACCGATTCATCTGAAACTGCCTCAAAAACACACGACACTGTTCCTCTGCTGGGAATTGGCTCCGTTCCGTTAATGGCATATATATTCCCCTATTCTAAATTTCTCCTCAATTTGATTTAAGTTTGGCTCGCTCTTCTTCCTTCTCCCACCATTACGATAAATGAGCATCATTGAAACTACCTACTCTAACAAATACCTGGCTAATCACATTGAAGTGACACCACCGCCTATTGTCAGTTGCAGCTGGCTGAACGTAGCCCATGAAGCTTGCCAGAACCCTCGTTGGCCTGCTTTAAGCACTGTGATTCTGTACACATGTACTCCTGGGCGTCCTTAGGGACAGGGCGAGCTTCTTTAATGAATACAACAGCGATAGGGGCAGGCAGGTTGGCACGAGAATTTGTCGACCTCTGATGCTAATACGCGACAGTCAAAGTCAGTTTTTAAGTACGTTTTTAATAATAATGTCGTGATACCATGAATGGAACACAGTTTCTGATGATGCCTTGAGCTCGAGAAATGGATTATGTAATAAATATTTAGGGTGTTATTTAAACAAAATACCAGACAGGTGCGATTGGAACCCGTTCTCTGACGATTACATACAAACTTAGTTAAGTATTTAGATAGTCCTTCTATAGGTTTTGGTGAGTGAATTTGCGAGTATCAACATATGTGACATAAATGTCCTTATCTTTTGACTGTTTTGATTTAGCAGCTTAAATTTTGTACACTGTCAGTTGGCCACAGGACTTAGTATTTGAAATACATTCCAACTTGACACCACAACCCCTTGCTGAGAAAAGAGGGTCTTAATAGACGAACGGAGAAATTAATCCTAAAAGGCTTCTCTTTTTACCACTTGAGGCACGAAACCCTAAAAAGCTGTACTGTTATTCATATCTTCGCAACGCACAAAGTTACAAGAAAGACAGTCATGCTAGTTTATGTTCCGTAGGTACCTGTGCAACATCTGCTTCACACACGTTTTATTTTGCTGCTGGACAAAAAGTAGTGTGTGGTGTTGAATAAAAAGTTACTTTTCAAAGCTTCTTGGGGTTTCGAAAAGTACGGTCCGATCAGTCACGTAATGAAAATCACTGTGGAAATCAAATTTGTTTTATTTCCAGTTACTTTTCTACATAGTCGCCCTTCCGACTTGTCATTATACCAACTTTTCAATATTCTCGTCATAGGAGGAAGGTGCCTATGCTTTCTGACAATTCTCTACGTGAAATCCCGAAGACTGGCTAAAATTTTCAGACGGGCGAAATGTGGCACGGACTTCAATGCGAGATACCTTTAATAGGTTCCACAACGAAACATTGTCTCGAAATTTGGTGGAAAATCCGAAGAAATTCTGGTCGTATGTAAAGTACACAAGCGGCAAGAAGCAGTCAATACCTTCGCTGCGTAGTGCCGATGGTACTGTTACCGACGACTGTGCCTCTAAAGCGGAGTTATTGAACGCATTTTTCCGAAATTCCTTCACCAGGGAAGACGAATGGAATATTCCAGAATTTGAAACACGAACAGCTGCTAGCATGAGTTTCTTAGAAGTAGATACCTTAGGGGTTGCGAAGCCACTCCATTCGCTTGATATGGACAAGTCTTCAGGTCCAGACTGTATACCGATTAGGTTCCTTTCAGATTACGTTGATACAATAGCTCCCTACTTAGCAATCATATACAACCGCTCACTCACCGATAGATCTGTAGCTACAGATAGGAAAATTGCGCAGGTCGCACCAGTGTTTAAGAAGGGTAGTAGGAGTAATCCATCTAACTATAGACCTATATCATTGACGTCGGTTTGCAGTAGGGTTTTGGAGCATATACCGTATTCAAATATTATGAATCACCTCAAAGGGAACGATCTATTGATACGTAATCAGCAAGGTTCAGAAAACATCGTTCTTGTGCAACCTTGCTAGTTATTTATTCGCACGAAGTAATGGCCGCTATCGACAGGGGACCTCAAGTTGATTCCGTATTTCTAGATTTCCAGAAAGCTTTTGACACCGTGCCTCAGAAGCGACTTCTAATCAAGCTGTGGGTCTATGGGGTACCGTCTCAGTTGTGCGACTGGATTCGTGATTTTCTGTCAGGAAGGTCGCAGTTCGTAGTAATAGACCGCAAATCATCGAGTAAAACTGAAGTGATATCAGGTGTTCCCCAGGGAAGCATCCTGGGACCTCTGCTGTTCCTGATCTATATAAATGATCTGGCTGACAATCTGAGCAGTTCTCTTAGGTTTTTCGCAGATGATGCTGTAATTTACCGTCTAGTAAGGTCATCCGAAGACCAGTATCAGTGGCAAAGCGATGTAGAAAAGATGGCTGTATGGTGTGGCAGGTGGCAGTTGACGCTAAATATCGAAAAGTGTGAGGTGATCCACATGACTTCCAAAAGAAATCCGTTGAAATTCGATTACTCGATAAATAGTACAATTCTCAAGGCTGTCAATTCAACTGAGTACCTGGGTGTTAAAATTACGAACAACCTCAGTTGGAAAGACCACATAGATAATATTGTGGGGAAGGCAAGCAAAAGATTGCGTTTCATTGGCAGGACACTTAGAAGATGCAACAAGTCCACTAAAGAGACAGCTTACGCTACACTCGTTCATCCTCTGTTAGAATATTGCTGCGCGGTGTGGGATCCTTACCAGGTGTGATGGCGGAGGACATCGAAAGTGTGCAAAAAAGGGCTTCTCTTTTTGTGTTATCACGTAATATGGAAGAGAGTGTGGCAGATATAATACGCGAGTTGGGATGGAAGTCATTAAAGCAAAGACGTTTTCCGTCGCGGCGAGATCTATTTACGAAATTTCAGTCACTAACTTTCAATTCCGAATACGAAAGTATTTTGATGAGCCCAACCTACAAAGGTAGGAATGATCATCAAAATAAGAGAAATCAGAGCTCGTTGAGAAAGGTTTAGGTGTTCGTTTTTCCCGCGCGCTGTTCGGGAGTGGAATGGTAGAGAGATAGTATGATTGTGCTTCGAAGAACCTTCTGCAAAGCACTTAAATGTGAATTACAGAGTAGTCATGTAGATGTAGATGTAGATGTAGATCTACAGCTTGTATCAGTGCCAAAATGTTGTCTTCATAGCCAGCACAGAGGAAACTCAGGGGAGCCAAATACGAGCTGTATTCCCATTGAAAACGCTGCAGAAACACCGACATTGTCTCTGCAGACTGCAATTGAGAACTGGCACGAAAAAGAAACCACTTAACTGTTATGTTCTGTTATGCATATACAAATAAAGATTATAAACAGAATAAAAATGGACAATACTTTATAAGTGAATTTACAGTAAATACTTGATGAAAATCAGTAGATACGTCCGTCTTATACTTAACCCATTCAGAGCCAAGTTTCCTTTATGTGGTAATACTCGTAGGTGATTCTGTTTGATGAAAATGAAAATGCCGTGTGGCTAGGGCCCTTCGACTGGTGCAAGTCTTGCGAGTTGACGCCACTTTTACGACTTGCGTGTCGATGGTGATGAAATGATGACGATAAAGACAACAGAACACCCAGCCACAGAATGGAGATAATCTCCGACCCAGCCGAGGATTAAACCCGGGCCTTTAGGTATGACATTTCGTCGCGCTGACCACTCAGCTACCAGGGGCGGACATTTTGTGTGATTTTAGATTCAAGATTTATACAAAAATATGTACCCATTTTCAGAACATACTTTGTACACCTAGCCATTTTATAGTCCAAAGTAACGAATTACTAAGTATTCTATATTTAATAAATAGTAAAATAATCATTCAATAACTGCCTTGCTGAACAACAATAACGTTATTCTATTTTTCAGTGGAATATGGTAAATCAACCACATCAATGTGTTGTGATGGTCGGAACTGCTGAACTCTGCTGCACTGACTTGCTCATGTTTTCATAGTGATATCCAACAGTTGGCAGCGCTTGCACATGGTGAAAAGACGGAACATTCACAAATAGATGCCTCAGGTTTCTATTGGGAAAAATATTTCGGTTGCAGCTAAGATTTAGTAAAACTTAATATACACAAAATTGTAGCCAGAGTGTCTGCAAGGCTTAAAACATGATTACATATATTATACCATAACGAACATCCACTCTACATGTTGTACAAATGTAGTATTTATTAATAGAATAATTAATTAAATATTCGATTACTAGAAACTGGTCAGTTAAGTGATACACTAAACTGTTAAATCCTGAAGTAACCTACCAGTCTACAAAAATAGCTATAGAAAAAGACAGACATATGAAAAACACTACAACATCTGAACTAAAAAAACAAAGAAATATCCATCTATATGCAAGTAAAACTTGCAAAAGACAGCATCAACAAAATTTAAGTGTTGATACAGGTAAAACTATTAAAGTGACAGTATAAATATATTTACAATGTATGCACAATGTATGTTAAAACCATATATTGGCTTATTTAGGTGACATGCATAAAAAATGCCCAGGAACATCTCATAAGACCAGATGTACAAAATTACCTAAGTCATACAACACATACAAATACAAAAACTAAGATAAAATTCAGGACTAACAACATACGTAAGTAGCCTTGTAAAAGGATAGCATCAACAAAATCTGTCAGTAATTGGAAAGCTATTAAAATGAGAATATAAATATATGCATGTATCAAGTGAAAGCTAAAAAATGTTGATGTGCAAGCTGTTGAGCTATATCCACATAACATGTAGTACCCATAGTTCATACGATAAGTTATCAGTACTATTACATGCGAAAAACATCAATGTACCCAACTCTGTACCAAGAAACAGGATACTGATGAAAAACACATTGAACCTATTAATGTTTATGTAACCGATTGATCCTATCCAGACAAAGCAATCAACAACCACAAAACAAAGAAATATCTATGACCTAACCTTATAGCCCTTAACGAAAACAGTCAAATATGGGCAAGACATGTAAAGATAACACTTATGTCCTAAAACAGAACATGAAGCAACTGTATGGAACCAACATTCACAGCTGGTTAATGTCGCAAAGAGTTGTGATGGTGTAAGCAATCACCTGTACAACTTGTGTAACTAGGTAAAAAAACAATCAATAATAAAATACACCATCAGCAGATGTCCAAGCTATTAAGGTTACACATAAATAGACAGATCAAGACAGAGGACAGTCAAAAGAATTGAAGGTAAATACTGTGAAATGATTGTACCCACTAGAAGGCACAACCCATGCATCTTCATTGTACTCATCTAAAACGAATGGCATTAGCTTGCAATGATGCAACGCATCTTGAATGATAACCCAACAGTATCAATTCATGAAGTACCTGAAAAGATTTTTTAATAGTAAAGCGCCCAAAAAATTAATCATTTATGTTTAAGCATATTTTAACAAACAAAATGAATAGTTTAAAATAGCATATACCTTTCAATAGGTATACTGCAAACAAGTATACACCTTACTCATTTAAAACACATTAAAACCAAAATCAACTACATTAACATAAACCAAAATCACAAAAGAAAGGCACTGGTCCCTTGTGTCACCTAAAAGACAACCACATCATTAATTAGCTAGTGAGGTGGGCACACAATATGCCTGGAAGAAATTATAAGTAAATCCATATTCACTGATGTAAGACTATAAACATGTTACATTAATTCATGAGTCGCCTATAAATACTATGAACAAAACCACTGATAATACCATAAGTCATGTCCAACATAATACAAATTAAGGTAAATGCAAACCCATGCAGGATTTCCATATATACTAAATGCATCACATACGACTAAAATAACGGTATGTCAAAAAGAAAGAGACATTCCTCGATATCTAGTGATAATTATTGATTTAACACATGTAATTCTACCATCAAGGATGTAATGAATGGCCAATGACAACAACACACCCATCAGCATATTTCCTCACCCAAAGATCTCCCCAAAGTACGCTACAATCCTTACATATTGTGTGACACCAAGTATGATCTGGCAACACAAAATAACATCAATAATAATGGTGACATGAAGCAAACAATTGTCAATAAGAATGTATTAGAGGCATATACATAGTCCACACTGTAACAGTTATAAAAGGATACATGATCTGTTGTGTGTAAATAACAGGATGTGGTCAGAATAGGGGGGGGGGGTAAGTCGGGAAGGGAGAGGAGAAGGTTACTGTAAATGTACACTCTTAACAAAGAGTACAACTGCGTATACAACAATTCATCATTACAAAAATGCCGCTCTATTATGAGAACAAGGAAAAACCCCAACTAATATTGCACCTTATCAAGGAAGCATAAGTCATTACAGGATAACCTTCACTGATAGTTACAGGATATGTGCCACACAACCATACGCAAAATGTACACAACAACACAAAGGCACCAAGCAACGTACCTTAGCTGATGCTGATGGTTGAACTATAATCATACAAACAATCAGTTCAGTGGCCAACATCTGTGACTGGCTTCCACAGAATACTATTAAAACACAATAACAAATAGTAAATTCCAGAAAGTACCACTGAGATAACCACCAATATGTGAAAATCGTACAAGAACCTGTAAGAGTTACGTTCTGCCTGACACATCAATTATAAGCTGACAGGATAAACTTCCTAAACAGAACGTCTAAACATATGGGGCAACGAATATTCAAAGAAGGCGGTCGAAATCAAAGGTAAAAGTATAGCCATATGTATCTATCCTTATCAGAAATGGATAATAGTAATGTGTACATAGAAAATTGTAACTGGAGTGCGTTAATAAGAGCACCATCGTAAATGATAAAAAGAAAATGATGCTAAAAGTAGAGCTGAAACACCTACATATCAATTACAACATCTTATGCTGTCAGAGTAGCAAAGTACCAGAAAGAGGAAACCTAAAACTGTATCTATGTGTTAACTGGATGGAACCCAAATAGGACTAGTAAAAAAATAACAGAAAGTAGTAAATGGAAATTCAACTCATGATGGTCAACTCATGAATTATCATTACATGTTCATAGGTTTACATTAAATAGTCACATTGGAATTACTCACGATTTGCCATGGGAAAGTTGTGTGGCCTCCTCACTAGTTCATTAATAATTTGGTCGTCTTTTAGATGGAATGTGTGGCCAATATCAGTGACTCCAGATTTTGGTTAACCTGAGTTTACTGGCTCTTGGTTATAATGTGTTTTAAATATAGAGACATGTGTAGTGGTTTCCAATATACGCATTCACTCATTGGTATCTGCCACATTAAGCTTTTTAATTTCTGTATTTTGTTTGTTTAAATGTATACGAATAGCTGTTTGGGCCATTTGCTTGTAGAAATTCTTTTCTAGTACTTCATGAGTTGATGCTGTTATCATTTATGGTAGTCTGCATCCTTGCAGGATAGTGCTACTCCTCTGGCTAGTGTTCCATTTAGTGGGTACAAATATTTCACAGTATGTACCTTAACATTTTTTCGATTGCCTTCTGCCTTGACTTGTCTACTGATGTGCAACCTTAGTACCTGGGACATCTGCTGACACTACATTGTATTATTGACTGGTTTTTTTACCTAGTGACACAAGTTTTACAGTGGTCAGTATATGAGACTGTTTACAGTTTTACACCTCTTTGTGACATTAACCAGCTCTGTATGTTGGTTCCATAGAAGTGCTTCATGTTATGTGTTAGGAGTTACCTTCACATGTGCAGTGTGTTTTTATAAGGGCTAAATGTGTAGGTCATTTGCATTTATTGTGGTTTGTGGTTATTAATTGCTTTGTCTCGATAGGATCAATGTATTACATACACATTGGTAGGTATGATATGATTTTCATTTCTATCTAATTCTGTGGCAAATGTTGGATATTAATAAAGTTTTTCATTTATGATATTACTAATAACTTATATGACCTATGGATGGTGTATGTTATGTGGAAGTATATTATTAGTTCTTCACATTTATCTGTGTTAAGTAGTAGTTTTTAATTGCTATTGGTTTTATGACAGTACTCTGTATGTGAGTGCATTCACACATGAATGTTGTTTGCCCTGAACACTATGTCATGGAGGTTTTCCATATATTCTGTAGAGTTCATGACATAGGAAGTTTTCGACGTTTGGGCCTTTTGACACGTTTTAGACACTCATTCTGCACCTCAGAATTTTTTAACTTTGACATGAGCTATACATATATTTGTATGATATTTTGTTAATTTTACCTATACAGACCAATTCATGCTTTCCTTTTACAAGGGCTTCTTGCACATAGCTGTGAATATGTTTTAGTCCTGAACATTGTCTTGGGTTTTGTATATTCTGTGTATTGTATGACTTAGGTGGTTTTATACATCTGGTGTGGACATTCTTTTTAGACATGTGACATAAATAAATCCACATACAATTTTTTCACCTATAAATTTTGTTACTTCGATGAGACATGTAGCTATATTTATTCACTCATTTTGAAAGCTTCACATGTATCTAAATGTGGATATTATTGATGCTTTCCTTTTGCAAGGACTACTTGCAGATGGATGCATATTTCTGTGGCTTAGTTAGATAGGATGTGGTAGTTTCTTTCATGTATCTATCATTTTCTGTGGCTATTTTTGTAGATTGGTTGGTTACTTTAAGAGTTTGCGGTTTTTTGTATCACCTTACGAATATCTAATAATGGAATATTTATTTAAGGATTTTATTAATAAATAGTATCTTTCTACCACTTATAGAGTGGAAATTCATTATGGTATACCACATCTAATTTTGTTTTAAGTGTGTGACAACCAAAGTATCTGTTTTTGTCAACTGATTGTGGTAAATTCACATATAGAGTATTTTCCTAGATTCTTATTCCGTTTTTAGTCTATATTTGTATTTGCATAGGTGACACATTCATGATGTTATGTTTATGCATACAGCCCTGAAGATGGTGTGGCGAGTTACCAAAACTGGTTGCCATATAATTAATTAACTCCAAAACGATGGCTGCCGATGTTTCATTTTATCACCATTTAAATAGGCATTTTTATGTGCTCACTGTGCGCTCAGAGCTGAGAGGAACCTTGCGACAACATGGACAGGCATATTAGAGACACTGCACAACACAGCTATGCAGTATTTCATCTGATTCTGGCTGTGGTTTCCATTTCACGCCCGGTCGGACCTTAATTTCCGAATAGTGCTCGTAGATGAAGTTTTCATAAGGAACGCATGTGCGGCAATGAACGGCCTGGATATTAATTAATTTTGAGGACTGGATCACCTTCATACCTCCAACTTCAAGGTGCACACATAAATGAGATGCCTACGCTGTCTTCTATCAATGTTCCTATCACGTACCATTTTGTCTGGATGATACAACTGCTGTGAGAAACTGGTACATTTGCAACTAGGAGGGGTGAATATTGTGTTCCACGGACTTGGCACACTCTCTACTATGAAGATGACATCCGTTGTAAGTAAAAGAGAAATCGACGACGACTGCTCGAAACATTTTTCGTTCAATGAACTGCTGGAGAGCATCCATGTCATTGTGTGTGCTGTGACTGAACCATGAAGGCAGAGATCTGTGAATGATGCACTCTTCAAACTTATTTTTACATCCGAATGGTACATTTCTTGACATGAGTCCCTACCAAAACCTTTTTTACTAAGTCCCTCTTACAACCCATAGAAGTATTAAATAGGATTTGTGAAAGACACTTTACATCTGAGTGTGTGTGTGTGTGTGTGTGTGTGTGTGTGTGTGTGTGTGTGTGTGTGTGTGTGTGTGTGTCTGCATATATACAGGGTTCAGAGATGTAAGAGTGGATATTTGTTTTAGTAACTTAGGACAGTGTTTTGAACAACATTACAGCAGTATAACTTTATTTGCAGATTTATAATTCAGCTGCTAGATATTTTTAGGTTTTCAGGTTAGTTAGTACCTACAAGTACATGGGGCTAGAGCAAGCCGATAATGCATACGTTCCCTTGGGCAACGAGTAAGGTGTTGAAGTGTAACTGCGTGGATGAAAAGTAGTTAGTCGATACTGACAGTTGTAGTTCTCTTAGTAGTGCTCTTTCGACTTTGCAGAAAACATCAGGTGGTAAATTATGCAACGTGTTCGCGGAAGAAACCAATGATCAACGTACCTGTACTTATAGACCTAACAACCCGTATGTTACACATATGTAAAAATAGGGTTAGGCGTTATTATGTTACCAATAATGCACTTAAGACTAACATAAATTCGGCGGAATGGTTACATTTTCTTACTTCAACCGTAGTGCGTAATTAGAGTTTCTTAACTAAACTGAATGAGAGACTACTGTTTGTTTGATGTATTGAGCGCAGTATGCAAGGAAATGGTGGTGTACGTCACCCATGATAAGACAACATCATGTCACTGAAGATGTTAGTAAATGAAACGTATCTGGTATCAAGTGAGCTATGTTGAAACTGATTCTAGTACCCTCTCAGCAGGTGCAGATGTCACAGCCCCTTGCAAGTATACTGAGGATGTGTTCTTGCATAGTTCAGGAATATATGATTAAAATAACATACTTGAAACACAAAAATTTTTGGATTAAAATGTATTCTGCGAACTTTGTATTTTGGTCGGTGAAAAAGCTCTTTTAATTGAAAACTGGCGCCATGGAACTGTTGCCTCTGTATATTTTGTGCACATGTCTGAGAGCTCTTTAATATGCTTAATTTATAGGTATTTGTGAGTAAGTTTGACATTTTTATGCTTTATTAGGAATCCATTCCAGTTATACAACATGATTATTTTTAACTATAGATCTTTACTTTCCGAAACTGTTATTCTTTCTCAGTGTTACGCCTATTGACATATGTGGCTACTGTCCCACTTTCATGTAGTACTCCTTTATTGAATTAATTGTTAGCCTTTCTTTTTTTATCTTTTTGTTCGTTTCTATAAGTTTCTCGTTTGTAGCGAAATCATATAGGTTTTTTACTAGCGGTTTCATCATTTGTCCTACATTTATATCACTGTTTTGTCTTTCCTTCTTGTGCTACAGTTTGTTCTGTTTCATCCATTATGTTTGTATTTGCTTAGTTATTGTTAATGTTATATTTAAGGCATTGCTCTAACAAGGCAGAATTTTCACTGGGAAGCCATCACACATCCTCCTTTATGACACGATCCCTCGTGACGTGATTTGCATACTTTGGAGCCATGAAGAAAAACGTTCGTGGCTGTCGATTTTTACGGCCGAATAGGTGTGTCGCTGTGCATAATCATGGTTCCATAGGTAACCGTAAACATATTCCCATGAAGTCATTGACTGACTTGTCTCACAGTGGAGTAAATGCAGTAACAGTTACGGCTATTGATTTTGAAATAATAAACAGTTTTCTCGCTTTCTTTCACAGGTCTTCTTTTCATTTGGATGCACCTTATGGTAAATAACGTGGAAAAGAGATAAAATGTTCTGACACGTGTTAAGGCATAAAGTACAAACTTCCATGGCCCTAGAGTGAGTCGTAAAGCGCTATAACTGTAGCAGAAGACAGAGACTGGAATATCTAAGACAAATAATGTATAACGTTGAATGTAAATGCTGCTCTGAGATGAAGATGTTGACACAGGGGACGAAGTCATAGGGCATCGCATTGAATCAGTCAAGTAATAATAATAATAATAATAATAATAATAATAATCCCCTTGGAGGCCGGGAAAAGAATAGGCCTCTTGTATGTTCTGCCAGTCGTAAAAGGCGACGAAAAGAACTAACCACTAATAGGGCTAACCCCCCTTTTAGTGTGATTAGCTGGTTCAGGACAGAACTAAAGAAGCCTTGGACAAGCGCCGTCATGGTCGGGGACGACGCTTGAACCCTATGCCCGCCCACAATGGTAACGACACTACTAGCCAACTGGAAAATGATTTAAATCCAAATAGAGGTGTTTTGCAGGATATACTTAATGCAACCACCCTAGAAGGAAAACAAAGACAGAGGATGAGATGGTCAGATGAAGTTAATCGACACCTCATGTTCTGTTATTACCAAGCAACAAACCTATGAACCAACACAACTGGATACAGATCACAAGTATACACAACATTTGTTACCAGATACCCAGAATTAAAATTTTTAACAGAACAACGACTAGCTGATCAGATCCATGTAATAATAAAAAATAACAGGAAACCCCAGTCAGAATTAGAAAACATCACACAACAAGTACAACAAATACTGGAACAAAATAATGTGCAATCAGAAGAAGAAGAAAGTACAGTAATGGATTCAAACATCCCAGAGCAAACAAACAAAGAACAACACACATCAATTAAACAATCAGAGGAAAACGAAATAGAACACAAAGTGACACACATGTTAGATATAGAAGAAAAATTTCAGCTTACATATATAGAATACAAAGACACAAATACAGACATTAGACCATTATTGCATAGACCGCCAAATAACTCACAAGTCGAAACAACAATTAAAACTATCAGCACAATCATACACAACAAAATAAATGAAAATACAACTATGGAAGTGTTACAACTACTAGTTTATATAGGAGCACTCACTACACTAAATATACACACTAGGCAGAGATCAGAACCAACCAACACACAGAAGAAACCCAGAAAACCAGCATGGCAACATAGGCTACAGGTCAGAATAGAAAAAATGAGAAAAGACATTGGACAGCTAACACAATTTATAAGACATCAAATGTCAGAAAAAGAACGAAAAAGGTTAGGTAAAATCTCACAACAAGGAGCAGAAATTAAAAGCATTGGCCAAACGACTTAGAAGATACAAAAAAAAAGTGACAATAGAAGGAAACAAAACCAAACATTCAACACAAACCAAAAGAAATTTTACCAGACAATAGATAACAGACACATTGAAATAGACAATCCACCAAATATAAAAGACATGGAACACTTCTGGAGCAACATATGGTCAAACACGGTACAACATAACAGGCATGCACGGTGGATAGAAGCAGAAACAGACACATACAAGATGATACCACAAATGCCTGAAGTGATAATTTTGCAACATGAAGTCACCAAAGCAATTAATTCTACTCACAATTGGAAAGCCCCTGGAAAAGATAAAATAGCAAAATTTCTGGCTAAAGAAGTTCACCTCAACACATTCACATCTAACTAAGTTACACTCCTGGAAATGGGAAAAAGAACACATTGACACCGGTGTGTCAGACCCACCATACTTGCTCCGGACACTGTGAGAGGGCTGTACAAGCAATGATCACACGCACGGCACAGCGGACACACCAGGAACCGCGTTGTTGGCCGTCGAATGGCGCTAGCTGCTCAGCATTTGTGCACCGCCGCCGTCAGTGTCAGCCAGTTTGCCGTGGCACACGGAGCTCCATCGCAGTCTTTAACACTGGTAGCATGCCGCGACAGCGTGGACGTGAACCGTATGTGCAGTTGACGGACTTTGAGTGAGGGCGTATAGTGGGCATGCGGGAGGCCAGGTGGACGTACCACCGAATTGCTCAACACGTAGGGCGTGAGGTCTCCACAGTACATCGATGTTGTCGCCAGTGGTGGGCGGAAGGTGCACGTGCCCGTTGACCTGGGACCGGACCGCAGCGACGCACGGATGCACGCCAAGACCGTAGGATCCTACGCAGTGTCGTAGGGGACCGCACCGCCACTTCCCAGCAAATTATGGACACTGTTGCTCCTGGGGTATCGGCGAGGACCCTTCGCACAGGTCTCCATGTAGCTGGGCTACGGTCCCGCACACTGTTAGGCCGACTTCCGCTCACGCCCCAACATCGTGCAGCCCGCCTCCAGTGGTGTCGCGACAGGCGTGAATGGAGGGACGAATGGAGACATGTCGTCTTCAGCGATGAGGGTCGCTTCTGCCTTGGTGCCAATGATGGTTGTATGCGTGTTTGGCGCCGTGCAGGTGAGCGCCACAATCAGGACTGCATACGATCGAGGCACACAGGGCCAACACCCGGCATCATGGTGTGCGGAGCGAACTCCTACACTGGCCGTACACCTCTGGTGATTGTCGAGGGGACACTGAATAGTGCACGGTACATCCAAACCGTCATCGAACCCATCGTTCTACCATTCCTAGACCGGCTAGGGAACTTGCTGTTCCAACAGGAGAGTGCACGTCTGCATGTATCCCGTGCCACCCAACGTGCTCTAGAAGAACCCTGGCCAGCAAGATCTCCGGATCTGTCCCCCATTGAGCATGTTTGGGACTGGATGAAGCGTCGTCTCACGCGGTCTGCACGTCCAGCACGAACGCTGGTCCAACAGAGGCGCCAGGTGGAAATGGCATGGCAAGCCGTTCCACAGGACTACATCCAGCATCTCTACGATCGTCTCCATGGGAGAATAGCAGCCTGCATTGCTGCGAAAGGTGGATATACACTGTACTAGTGCCGACATTGTGCATGCTCTGTTGCCTGTGTCTATGTGCCTGTGGTTCTGTCAGTGTGATCATGTGATGTATCTGACCCCAGGAATGTGTCAATAAAGTTTCCCCTTCCTGAGACAATGAATTCATGGTGTTCTTATTTCAATTTCCAGGAGTGTATTTAACAGTTACATTGCAGACCCATACACATTCCCTGATACACTTACACATGGAATAACTTATATGAAACCTACAGATCAAGCAGACACAGAATACCCAGCTAAATACCGCCCCATAACATGCCTACCAATAATATACAAAATATTAACTTCGGTCATTACACAGAAATTAATGACACATACAACACAGAACAAAATTATAAATGAAGAACAAAAAGGCTGTTGCAAAGGAGCACAAGAATGTAAAGAGGAATTGATAGTAGATGCAGAGGTGACATATCAAGCTAAAACTAAACAAAGGTCGCTACACTACACATACATTGATTACCGAAAAGCTTTTGGTAGTGTACCCCACTCATGGTTACTACAAATACTGGAAATATACAAAGTAGATCCTAAATTGATACAGTTCCTAAACATAGTAATGAAAAATTGGAAAACCACACTTAATATCCAAACAAATTGAAATAATATCACATCACAGCCCATACAGATTAAGCGTGGACTATACCAAGGAGACTCATTAAGTCCTTTCTGCTTTTGCCTTGCTCTGAACCCACTATCCAACATGCTAAATAATACAAATTATGAATACAATATTACTGGAACATACTCTCACAAAATCACACATTTGCTATACATGGATGATCTTAAACTACTGGCAGCAAAAAATCAACAACTCAACCAGTTACTAAAGATAACAGAAGTATTCAGCAATGATATAAATATGGCTTTTGGAACAGACAAATGTAAGAAAACTAGCATAGTCAAGGGAAAACACACTAAGAAAGAAGATTACATATTGGATAACCACAGCGACTGCATAGAAGCGATGGAAAAAACAGATGCCTATAAATATCTAGGATACATACCAAAAATAGGATTAGATAATACAAATATTAAAGAAGAACTATAAGAAAAAATATAGACAAAGACTATCAAAAATACTAAAAACAGAATTGAAAGCAAGAAACAAAACAAAAGCTATAAATAATTATGCTATACTAATATTGACCTACTCATTTAGAGTAGTGAAATGGAGTAACACAGACGTAGAAGCCCTCAATACACTTACACGATCACAATGCCACAAATATAGAATACATCACACACATTCAGCAACAGAAAGATTTACATTAAGCAGAAAGGAAGGAGGAAAGGGATTTGTCGACATAAAAAGCCTACATTATGGACAGGTAGACAATTTAAGAAAATTCTTTCTAGAACGAGCAGAAACTAGCAAAATACACAAAGCAATCACTCATATAAATACATCGGCTACACCACTGCAATTTAATAGACGCTTCTACAACCCTTTACATCACATAACATCAACAGATACAAAGAAAGTAAATTGGAAAAAGAAAACACTACATGGCAAGCACCCGTTATCATGTAACACAACCACACATTGATCAAGACACATCCAACACATGGCCAAAAAAAGGCAATATATACAGTGAGACTGAAGGATTCATGATTGCAATACAGGATAAAACAATAAACACCAGATATTACAGCAAGCATATTATTAAAGATCCCAATACCACAACAGATAAATGCTGACTTTGCAAACAACAAATAGAAACAGTAGATCACATCACAAGCGGATGTACAATACTAGCAAATGCAGAATACCCCAGAAGACATGACAATGTAGCAAAAATAATACATCAACAGCTTACCTTGCAACATAAACTTATAAAACAACATGTTCCCACATACAAGTATGCACCACTAAATGTACTGGAGAATGATGAATACAAATGATACTGGAACAGAACTATTATAACAGATAAAACAACACCACATAACAAACCTGACGTCATACTCACCAATAAAAAGAAGAAATTAACACAACTAATCGAAATATTCATACCCAATACAACAAATATACAAAAGAAAACAGGAGAAAAAATTGAAAAATACATCCAACTGGCTGAGGATGTCAAGGATATGTGGCATCAGGATAAAGTTGACATTATACCAATTATACTATCAACTACAGGAGTCATACCACACAATATCCACCAGTACATGAATGCAATACAGCTACATCCAAACTTATATATACAACTACAGAAATCCTTAATTATTGATACATGTTCAATTACCCGAAAAAGTTCCTAAATGCAATATAACATATACCGTACAGTTAAAAGGAAGTCACGCATGATCAAGGTCTGCGTCACTTTCTACTTTTGACCAGACATAACGTCTGAGATAAGAAAGAAAGAAATAATAATAGTAATAATAAATTTAAGCCGTCCGGCTGTGTCTCATGGTTGAGGTCATGAACATTGTTGATAGAGGTCTGTCTGACAGATGATAACGTTATGACAGATTGCTTCCTCGCTTGTACCCCAGACGATTACGAGGGGTAGTCATATACTTCTGTCATATCGGGGGAAAAATACATTATTTTTAGTTTATGTGTTGATACATGTCTACATTCCTTGTACAGTCTGAAATCTCCACACATAATCAGTGTATCAAATGATGTAAGAAGATTGAACGTGGTAGGGAATCTGAAAAGGGAAATGGAAAGGCTTAATGTCGATATACGCGTAGTAGGGGTCAGTGAAGTGAAATGGAAAGAATACCAGTGTTTTAGATCCAATTAGTATAGAATAATATCAATAGTAGTAGAAAAGGCAATAATGAGAGTAGGATTCTTTATGAATAGGAAGGTAGTGCAGAGAGTGTGTTACTGTGAAAAGTTCAGTGATGGAAGTGTTATTATCTGAATTGACAGCAAACCAGCACTGACAACAAAAGTTGAGGTATACCTGCAGAAGTCGCAAACTGAAGCTCAACAGATAGACAGAGGAGGTATATGAGGGTATTGAAAGGGTATACAGTACGTAAATGACGAAAATCTAATTGTTATGGGGGAGGAGACGGAAAAGGCCGCATGATACGGGGAAGCCCTCAGTTAGATTACATTGTGGTCAGACAGAGACTGCGATCTCAGATGCTGGATTATAGGGTGTACCAAGGAGCAGATATGGACTCAGATTATAATGAAGAAGTGATAAAGAGCAGGCTGAACTTTAAGAGATCAGTCACGAAGAAACAGTATTCGAAGAAGTGCGATACAGAAGTACTAAACAATGATGAGAAAAGCTTGAAGTACTCTAAGGCTATAGATACAGAAATAAGGAATAGCTCAGTAGGCAGTTAAGTTGAAGAGTAATGTACATCTCTAAGAGGGCAAGGACATTCATGGACACAGGAATACAAGTCTCTGAGGAATGAAATAAATAGGAAGTGCAAGGAAGCTAATACGATGTGGCTGCATGAAAAATGTGAAGAAATCGAAAAAAAATGAATGTTGGAAGAACTCACTCAGTGTACAGAAAAGTGAAAACAACCTTCTGTGAAATTAGAAGCAACGGTTGTAACATTAAGAGTGCACCGGAAATTCCACTGAAAATACAGGGGAGAGAGAGAATAGGAGGAAAGAAAACATTGAAGGCTTCTGTTATGGCGAAGATATGTCAGATGTGATACAAAAAGAAACAGGAGTCGATTTAGAAAAGATAGGGGACCCACTTAAAGTAGTAAAGGAGTTTTGCTATTTGGGGAGCAAAATAACTGATGATGGTCGAAGAAGAGAGGATTGTAAGAGGTCCATGATTAAAGAATTTGTTTCTAGCGCACTCGAGCTGATGTAATTTCGATGGACTGCTCACGTGCTGCCTGCGATATGTAAGCTGTAAGAGAATCTGAGACCAAAGAGCAGTCTTGACTGCAGTAGGAACTGTGTGGCAGTAGCAGTAAGTAGTTGCTAGCAGTCTCGTGTATCGTGTTGGCTGGGCCGGTCGTGTGCAGCGATGGCGGTGACTGAGCGTTGTAGGATAAGGTAAAAGCAGCCTCGCGCATATGTACTATTGTTATATCAAGTCCCATGTAAATGTTTTTTTTAAAAAAATCGCTTGGTAAGAATCTTACTCATAAAAAGAAACTTTTGACAATCATTCATTTCAATTTAAAGAATTTACTAATTTCTCCGATCCTTGGTCATCCCGATTATTGAAAAGAAAAATCAGTTCTTTCCTTTTATATAAGACAAATCTATCGGCCAGCATTGCACTTAGCTGCGCCAGAACAAATTTCTTATAGGAGCAGATATATAAGCGTTATCCGTCGACCTAATGAAGGTAAGATTTTTCAGTTTATTCTGAATGATGTATCAGGGCCATGACGCAGCACTGCTGACGTCCAAAATTTACCAGTTTAAATTGACAGTCAATTATTGAAAGGTTATAAGTGAGTCGCAATTTTATTGAGAGATTAGTCGCATTGTATTATTGGTAGGTTACGGAATTTATTTGTGGGAAGCTACGCTGAATACTATAAATAATTATATTTCTTGCTGTTTCAACCGGCCAGGCTCGTATTTTTGTGAATTTCTGAGAAGTAGTCGGTTATATATCTGCTCTTATTTACTTAATATTAAAAGTAGTTTGCATCTGGCGCAACGCATTTACAAATTTGTCACTCTTTCTTACACAGATCATCGGCAATTTACTGCTCTTTGCTGTAATTGTATTTGTTCCATTTTGCTTTGTCTTTGTTTGATTTTGTGCTTAGCTTTGATCTGTGAAAATGCCGCGAAAAGCTGCTTACAGTTCATCGCGATGTGCAATGAGTGAAAAAGCCGACTAAAATAATTTGACCGATCATACTAGCGACAGTCAGTGCAATAATGATAATCCTCGAATTACAGATAATCAGTGCGTGCCGATCACTAGTAATGATTTTAATGCTAATGATGAGCAAAGAAATTCAATTGTGTCCTCTGTTAATTTAACGACAATTGATGACGCGGCACGTTCCGTTAGAATGATCGCTGCCCAGTTTAACACACCTGATTTGCAAAATTTACACAGTGAACAGATAAATGTTTCTCACGAAGATGAGCAATGTAGTCAAAATACGTCAGATTTATTTGATTCCGAGGTAGTGACCCACAGTGCACGTCCAATTAGCAAACCTTTTCGTGAATCAGGCAATGACCAAATGGTTTCACAAAACGTGACAAATGCAGATACAGCATCACACAGTACAGAGAATAGAGTCGGTAATTTTGGCTTGTATCAAGTTGTAGCATTATTGCTACAATTCAATGAAAAACAATATGTCAATATCAAACGACTTAATGAATCGAACATACAACTTAATGAAAATCTCAAACAGACGAATGAAAAACAAGACAACAATTTCAAACAACTTAGTGCACAGATTACAGCCGTTGCCGTGCAATGTCATGATACTAAAGAACAATTACGTGAGGCAATTAAGTCTTGTGCTAGGAACAGTAGTGTAGAAATTAGATCTGTGACATAAGAATTAAGTAATACACATGCAGCCACAACCAAATTACTTAGAGATGAAATTAGTGCTGTCGCTAAACAATGTTCTGAAAACGCAACACAGTTACGCGACGAGTTTAAATTAATGTCAGCAGAACTTTCATTCACACTGGATGAGAAAGTAGACAAGAAATTCGAACAACAGAACAGCCTAATTGACGAACGTTTTAATCACCACCTACAAAACAGTGAAACGCGTTATCGTAAATTCATACAGGAACAGAACAAAGTAAAGAAACAAGTCATGGAAACAATTACTGCACAGAGACAAGAAGATAAGCGTAAAATGTTTACGAAGGCGAAAACATACGTAGACAACAATATTGCAACAGTATCAGACGAAATCAAACAGTTGAACACCGAATTGCATGATGAAATCTCCGATCTTAAAACAAAAACAGACACACACACAGTAGATTTTCAGACAGTGACCAACAGACTTGAACAACTAGAATTAATACAAGATCCCGATGCTATTAAAGCAGACGTTAAGAAGTTAAACAAAACCACACGTAAAATACAAAAACAAATTAATGCTTGTGACACTGAAACCGACGATCACGTAAAAGCAATGGCTGAAAAATTTGATGAATTGGCCAGTTGTATTGACGTTATTGAAAATAACAATGACACCAAATCAGACGTTACGTCACCAGTTTCGTTCAATCAGACACCCGAATTCCAAAATTTACAGCAGACAATCAGTGAGACAGATTGATCCAATAATATACAGCGTAGCAGAGTGTCGTCTTTACAGCAAGAAGTGACAGAGATGAATAATGTTTCAGCCTCTAACACGGCACAGCATACGCCACATTCCGAACATTTCCCACACTCACACAGCCATTATTTTTTTTTTTTTTTTTTTGGTCATCAGTCTACTGACTGGTTTGATGCGGCTCTTCATCTCATAGTAACACTTGCAACCTACGTCCTCCATTATTTTCTTGACGTATTCCAATCTCTGTCTTCCTCTACAGTTTTTGTCCTCTACAGCTCCCTCTAGTACCATGGAAGTCATTCCCTCATGTCTTAGCAGATGTCCTATCATCCTGTCCCTTCTCCTTATCAGTTTTTTCCACATATTCCCTTCCTCTCCGATTCTGCGTAGAACCTCCTCATTCCTTACCTTATCAGTGCACCTAAGTTTCAACATTCGTCTATAGCACCACATCTCAAATGCTTCGATTCTCTTCTGTTCCGGTTTTCCCACAGTCCATTTTACACTACCATACAATGCTGTACTCCAGACGTACATCCTCAGAAATTTCTTCCTCAAATTAAGGCCGGTATTTGATATTTGTAGACTTCTCTTGGCCAGAAATACCTTTTTTGCCATAGCGAGTCTGCTTTTGATGTCCTCCTTGCTCCGTCCGTCATTGGTTATTTTACTGCCTAGGTAGCAGAATTCCTTAACTTCACTGACTTCGTGACCATCAATCATGATGTAAAGTTTCTCGCTGTTATCATTTCTACTACTTCTCATTACCTTCGTCTTTCTCCGATTTACTCTTAAACCATACTGTGTACTCATTAGACTGTTCATTCCGTTCGGCAGATCATTTAATTCTTCTTCACTTTCACTCAGGATAGCAGTCTCATCAGCGAATCGTGTTATTGATATCCTTTCACCTTGTATTTTAATTCCACTCCTGAACCTTTCTTTTATTTCCATCATTGCTTCCTCGATGTACAGACTGAAGAGTAGGGGCGAAAGGCTACAGCCTTGTCTTACTCCCTTCTTAATACGAGCACTTCGTTCTTGATCGTCCACTCTTATTATTCTCTCTTGGTTGTTGTACATATTGTATATGACGCGTCTCTCCCTGTAGCTTACCTCTACTTTTTTCAGAATCTTCAACAGCTTGCACCATCTTATATTGTCGATCGCTTTTTCCAGGTCGACAAATCCTATGAACGTTTCTTGATTTTTCTTTAGCCTTGCTTTCATTATTAGTCGTAACGTCAGAATTGCCTCTCTCGTGCCTTTACTTTTGCTAAAGCCAAACTGATCGTCAGGTAGCGCATTCTCAATTTTCTTTTCCATTCTTCTGTATATTATTCTTGTAAGCAGCTTCGATGCATAAGCTGTCAAGCTGATTATGAGATAACTCTCGCACTTGTCAGCACTTGCCGTCTTCGGAATTGTGTGGATGATGCTTTTCCGAAAGTCAGATGGTATGTCGCCAGACTCATATATTCTACACACCAACGTGAATAATCGTTTTGTTGCCACTTCCCCTAATGATTTTAGAAATTCGGATGGAATGTTATCTATCCCTTCTGCCTTATTTGACCGTAAGTCCTCCAAAGCTCTTTTAAATTCCGATTCTAATACTGTATCCTCTATCTCTTCTAAATCGACTCCTGTTTCTTCTTCTATCACATCAGACAAATCTTCACCCTCATAGAGGCTTTCAATGTATTCTTTCCACCTATCTGCTCTCTCCTCTGCATTTAACAGTGGAATTCCCGTTGCACTCTTAATGTTACTACCGTTGCTTTTAATGTCACCAAAGGTTGTTTTGACTTTCCTGTACGCTGAGTCTGTCCTTCCGACAATCATATCTTTTTCGATGTCTTCATATTTTTCCTGCAGCCATTTCGTCTTAGCTTTCCTGCACTTCCTATTTATTTAATTCCTCAGCGACTTGTATTTGTGTATTCCTGATTTTCCCGGAACATGTTTGTACTTCCTCCTTTCATCAATCAACTGAAGTATTTCTTCTGTTACCCATGGTTTCTTCGCAGCTACCTTCTTTGTACCTATGTTTTCCTTCCCAACTTCTGTGATGGCCCTTTTTAGAGATGTCCATTCCTCTTCAACTGTGCTACCTACTGCACTATTCCTTATTGCTATTAGTCAGTATAATTTAGGTAATTTACAGAGAGTACGTGACTTAGATTCCGAACAGTCACAGAAAAACATATTAGCATACAATCCTGAACCTGTTCATTCATTCCGAGACGATTATTTTGATTATAAGCACTTTCTATCCGTGAGAAAATTTAAGCTATTTAAGAACGACAGAACGCAGATTCACACCTTGGATTGGATACAACAATTTGCTTTTGAATTTTCATCGGCATTGCCTGTAATGCAGAAACTAAATTTTATTTGCAGCGCGTAAGAGACCTCAGGGGATTCATTACACTTCTATGAATATGTACCGTAGCGTGCACAGGGCACTGAGCCGTATTAGTGCTATTTCATCTTTAGTTTTCTGCACTGCTGCCTTCTCTTCTACTATCCTTTATATCTATCAAAAAAGCTCTTCAACTATCCATCTATCTAGGATAACAATGAGTAAAGAAAATCTGATATGACAAGTTTTACCTAAAAGTGACAGTTTTCATTTGGCGCTCGTGAAATGGCAAGAACTACCAGTATAATTTTAAGTGACAAAATTTTAATCATGAGTATTGTCATAATAATCAGCAACAGCAAACACATATTGGGAACAATAGAGGCTTTTCCGCACAACTGCAACAAGACCAGCCGGTGGCATACCTAACCAAGAATGTAACGTGCAGGGTCAACCAAGCTTTAATGTTTCGCCGCCTACACGTATAGCGTCGGCTCCACCAATTAGTAACGCACAGCAACAAGGAAATCACTACGTACAGAAGACACATCATTTCAATTCCTATCGCAACGCGCCGTATAGCAGTGATTACCATAACAGACGTAAAAGTATAGAGCACAGTTTCCAGCGTTCGTTTAAATATAGTCGATCTTACCAGCAGCAGAATCATCCGCAACAACAGATTATCGTGAATGAACCAGACAGTAGATATCATCCCGAACCTAATACGTCAGGTAGAAATAACCGAACAGTACAAATAGTCGAGATGCCACAGCATCCTCCCGTAAATAACAGCACGTCAGAAAGAATTTGACTAGATACAGTAAGATTGAATCTTCCAGCAACGTAAGCAATACCTCTGACACACAGACTCTCGTTCACGACAATGTTATTACTTTTGACGACATCCGAGACACTCTTTTGCATGAAAAACCAGTTATTGAAAAAACCATTTCCCACCCTGTCATTGAAGTAAAGAGTGGATCATCCACATTTTCAGTAGTAATCGATTCTGGATAACCTATGTCAGTTATAAATGAAGACACCTTTAACGAATGTAACAAAGAGAACATTTATCCTATGTTACAATTAGGCAAAACTAAAGTAAAGGGTGTAGTATATGGTAAAGGAGTAGATGTAAAATTACAGACACACTTATCATTTTGTATTGCTTGTCATACGTTCCACTCAAATTTTTGGATTGTTCCCTTATTGACAACAGACGTTATTTTAGGTACCAATTTTTTGGTACAACACGACGCTATTATTGACTTTCAAAATTCCTATTTAATGTTAAAGGATGAAAATGTACAACTGGCATTAGAATTTCAGCACTATTTATCTGCAGAAGAACAAACAATTAATCGGACAGAGGTCATTTCTGCATCACGTAACATAAACTGCCATTTCCACATTGTTCACAGATACGTACGTACATAGCTATAATACACCAGACGAAGCCGACTACGACGTTATGTAAATGATTTCTGAGAAAGTAAAACAAAGCAGTGCAAATACAGACGTTGAACGTGCTCCACTATGCAATATCCTTTTACAGCAAGCTCCAGTTTTTGACAACATCCCTGGTACTATGTACGGTTTCATGTATGAATTTCAAGTTAAACAGCACGACACGTTTAAAGCCAAACATTATCCCATTCCGTATATTCACAGAGAACAAGTTAAGAAAGAATTGCAAGCTATTCTTGACCAAGGTATTATTGAACCGGCAGTTAGTCCTTACATAAACCCGCTCCATATTGTTAAGAAAAGGATGGATCACTTCGACTCGTACTTGATTCGCGTCATGTCAACGACATTATTATGAATGAAACAGATCGCCCACAGACACTAGAAGAACTTCTACAGAAATTTCATGGTACTGCTGTTTATTCCAAATTAGATCTTAGATCGGGATTTTGGCAAATTCAGCTCCATCCGAAGTGCAGAAAGTACACAGCATTTCTCTGTTTTGGTGACTGTTATCAATTTTCAAATTACCCTTCGGTTTAACAATTTCTTCAGCAGCATTTATTCGCGGTTTGAATACTATACTTCCGACAGAATTAAAAGACAGAATCACAACGTACGTAGAAGACATTCTTGTTGCAGAAGCTAACTGGTCTGAACATAATCTGATTCTGACACAACTGTTGCAAACTTTTCGTGCACAAGGACTCACAGTTAATCTTAGGAAATCACATTTTGGCAAAACTTCTATAAATTTCTTGGGCATGTAATTTCAGCAGAAGGCATTGCGCCTGACCCGGAAAAACTTCAAGCTTTACGTGACAATACTGTTCCAACGACGAAGAAACAACTATGCAGCTTTCTGGGTTTAATTAACTTTTTCCGTAAATTTATTCATTACTCTGCTTTAGACACCCCTAGATTGTGCCAACTGACGGGTAAAAACGGTATTTGGTCCTGGGATAGCCAAGCGCAGTCTGAATTTGTCAATCTGAAACAAGCTTTGTTGAACGCACCACTTTTATCACACCCAGATCTCACTAGAAATTTTTCCATTGCCACCGACAGTTCTAACACAACTTTAGGCGTACACATTTTTCGGAAATTGAAGAAGACGGTAACATAGTAATTAAAAACATTGCCTTTGCAAGTCGCATTCTGTCACCAGCTGAACGCAATTATTCTGTTACAGAACTTGAAACATTTTGTGTTGTATGGGCATTTACCCGATTTAGGCATTTTCTTTATGGAAGACATACTACCGTTTACATAGACCACAGAGCTATCCAGTTTTTACTTTCACTGAAGTATTTATCAGTGTAGCCAAGACACTGAAATGTTGTAATAATATTCAGTGTTATCATTTTGGTTGTACATTAGGTGCACCAAACAGTAGGACCATAATAACATCTCCATCGTTCAAGGTAGTGCACAGCTTGATATGTCAACACCATATTTTTGTAGAATCCATACTCTTACAGCAACGTAGAATTAGTGCAAAAACCAATACAGTGCTCCATGATCATGATGATGGACAGGACAAACGGATATTGCAGTAATTGCTGGTAATTAGGTCAGAAGGTGAAGGACACATTAAGTCTTATGCTAGTCATCAGAGAATTACATTAGTGTATCAACCGATCTGAATAATTATTGGCATTCATTGGCTATTTACACAGCATTTAAGTAGTATGTTTGGAGTGTTATATAACATTATTCATAAGTCATCTAATTACAGTAATTAGTGGCATGTAATCTCATTATAGTAATCATTAGCATCATAAGACATCTCATTACAGTAATTAGTGGCATTCATTGCCCACTTACAAAGCATTTTTTTTGCATGATTCAGAAGTCATCATTCAAAGCAAGACTTAATTAATGGCATAGCATTTATGCATAAGTCATCATATTACAGCAATCAGTGGCATTCATAAGACAATGCATGACAGTAATTATTGACATTCATTGGCTAGTTACAAAGTATTCATATAGTGTTACAAAACATTATTCAGTGTTATTCACAAGTCATTATTTAAAACAGGAGTTATTGAGTGTAGCATCAAGTTACTGGTGTTTATATACGATATCATGTAAGTGACATAAGACATATTTAATATGTAAGACATTGGAACTATTACTCGAGGTCGGTAGTCCAATAACACATAGACATAATGGAATCAATACACAGAAAAATTTGAGTTTTGTTTAAGACTAAAAATGTATCTTAAACTGGTAGCATTATTTAGTTGTATATTGGTAATATTTGGGACTGTTTTTTTTTTGTGCTAGCAATGCATTGCATTAGGATCGATAATTGCTGGGGCATGAAAATATTTGCTTTTGTCTTATTGCTGGAAATAAGGATTCTTAACGTCATTCGTCATGAGTCAGCTGTAGCGAGGTTATGAAAGAAGTACAGTATATGTGATCACATGCATAAATGATAGACACAACTGGGTAAAAAATGCAAGTACTAGAACAGGTTTAATAATTAAGTGCTTATAGCGTATTAATATCATCAAAAGCCTCTCCTGGAAAATATACAAAATGGATTATTGACCTGAAAGAAAACAATGTGTACTATGCTGAAAAGTAGTAAACTTCGAATTAACAGGTAATGAAACGTGTACTTAATATGTATGTACTCTAGCTGTCTTTCCCAAAACATTCAATCATTATACTATGCGACATAAGACATGCTGTCAAAAGGAACTGCCAAAAATACTTAAATAACTACATAGCATTTCTTAACTAACAGTAATACATAAACGTCATCATTATCATCATCTGCAAAGAAAAACTTCATTATTCGTATTACCATAACTTCATCACTATCATCATCTGCAAAGAAAAACTTCATTATTCATATTACCATATTCTTCATATAACTATTCATCGTCATTTATTATCATCTGCAAAAAATAGACACTTCATTATTCACATTCATATTGCCATTTACTTCATACAACTATTCATTATCATTAGTGGAGATTTTCTTACTTCTAGCATATTTCATCACTAAAATTAACATGTGTAGTTCTGTCTGACAGTCTGCATCAATCGCCTTGTATTCTGAAAGAAAAATAGTCAAGACTGCTATCATACGATATGTACAGAATATTCTGGTTAATGCTTGTTAATTCTGATCCATTTACTCTTCATGACAAGATGGTAAAATTTCCATTTCATAGTAAACCCTTGTGGTTTTTTAATTTATTTCTTTTTCATGGTATTGCTTTCTGAAAATGATGAATATGGATTAACATCTTGCATTTAAATCACATACTTATTAAAAGAAAACTTGTCTCTAGTGATATAATTAAGCATAGAGCATAGCATGATAGAAAACATATTAGGTCAAAAACATAGACAGTTTTTAAGTGCATAAAGTATACACACAGTAAAAATGTAAAATAGTCAAGATGTTGAGATATCGTAAGGCAAAATGTCAATGTCAACTGGTGTTTGTTACATCTTAAAGAATTCATAGTACATACAGAGAAAAACTCTACTTTCGATAGGAAAACAATCATACATACACAAAAAATCGAAAATGTGCACGGTCTGATATATAACGACAAGAAAAGCGACGTGCAAACCTTAACTTGCCGGGCACTTGCCAGGAAAAAATATGATAATCATCAGTAAGTGTTCATATCAATAAGGCATTAAAATGTGATAAATCATAAAGTATGTTCATTCAATAAAGGGTTTATTATTGGAGACATGGTGATTGCCTTTGCTTTTTCTGGTTCTCAAAGTTTCAACATGTACCACATTGCGATGAGGAGTGCTGCGATTTCTGTATGGATCTGCGTATAGAAGTTCAAATTTACTGCATCTACTCTTTCCTCTGTTGGATAAATAGTGCGTGCGTACTAATATCTTCTGTCCAATGTGAAAGTCACGGCGTGTACAAACCTGTTTTTGCTGTTTTCTCCGGCGCTCTGCGGCACGTTTGATGTTGTTGAGCGAAATCTCAATTATTTCATGGTGACGTAGTCAACGAGATGTAGGAAAGGATAGTAATTCTTTAATTTTGATAGGTGGTTCAACATTTTTCAATATAACAGTCGGCGATACCATAGTAGATTCATTTGGTATGGAGTTAATTACATCCTGGAATGAGAGTATGTGTGTATCCCAATCAATATGCTTTTTATGGCAGTACATTCTACACAGTTTACCAATTTCTTTCATCAGTCGTTCACAAGGGTTCGAAGAAGCGTGATACTTGGATATATATATCGGAGAAATGTTTCTAGCTCGTAACATACGTGTCCATATCGCAGATCAAAATTGTAGTCCATTGTCGGAAATTACTTTCAATACATGCTCTACATGAAAAAAAAAAAATGTTTTACAAATGCATTCGAAATAGATTTAGCAGTAGCTTTGCGCAACGGAGTGAAGGTAACAAATTTCGAAGTGAGATCAACAGCGACAAAGATGTAGCAAAAACCTCTATTAGTTCTGGGGATCGGTCCAAAAATGTCTACGGCGGCCATGTGTCTCAACTTAACAGGTACAATGGGATTTAGCTTTCTGGCAGATTTTACATGACGCTAAAACTCGTCGAATACGTTTCTCCATGTTGGCAAAATAACAATTCTGTCTCAGTATAAGAAATCATTTTCTGGCTCCATAATGTGCGTAACTCAAATGAGTATACCAAATTAATTTGTTAACAAGTTCGTCAGGAATGCATAATAACCAGTTGTTGCCGTCAGGGTGAGAGCGGCGGAACAGAATGTTATTGCGTACCGTGTAATGGTTTCTAATGGTAACGTTCTTCTTATCTTGCCAAAGGTGTTTAATTTCTTTACATACGTTGTCTTTACTCTGCTCTTGTGCTGTGTCTCATTATGACGGTGAAATGAAATTTTCAAATGCGACATCTTGAATATACATGACGCTAGAATTTGCTTGGCAGAAGTTGGTTGCGATGTCTTGCTGATTGTTGCAGAGAGAACGGGATAGTGCGTCTGCTACAATATTTTGTGTACCGGGAATGTGAACAATTGTAAAATTAAATTCCTGTAAATAAAGTTTCCATCTGCTTAATCTGTCATGTGTAAATTTAGCGGAAAGTAAAAACTGGATAGCTCTGTGGTCTATGTAAACGGTAGTATGTCTTCCATAAAGAAAATGCCTAAATCGGGTAAATGCCCATACAACACAAAATGTTTCAAGTTCTGTAACAGAATAATTGCGTTCAGCAGGTGACAGAATGCAACTTGCAAGGGCGATGTTTTTAATTACTGTATTACCGTCTTCTTCAATTTCCTGAAAAATGTGTACGTCTAAAGTTGTGTTAGAACTGTCGGTGGCAATGGAAAAATTTCTAGTGAGATCTGGGTGTGATAAAAGTGGTGCGTTCAACAAAGCTTGTTTCAGATTGACAAATTCAGACTGCGCTTGGCTATCCCAGGACCAAATACCGTTTTTACCCGTCAGTTGGCACAATCTAGGGGTGTCTAAAGCAGAGTAATGAATAAATTTACGGAAAAAGTTAATTAAACCCAGAAAGCTGCGTAGTTGTTTCTTCGTCGTTGGAACAGTATTGTCACGTAAAGCTTGAAGTTTTTGTATGGACCTGCGTATAGAAGTTCAAATTTACTGCATCTACTCTTTCCTCTGTTGGATAAATAGTGCGTGCGTACTAATATCTTCTGTCCAATGTGAAAGTCACGGCGTGTACAAACCTGTTTTTGCTGTCTTCTCCGACGCTCTGCGGCACGTTTGATGTTGTTGAGCGAAATCTCAATTATTTCATGGTGGCGTAGTCGACGAGATGTAGGAAAGGATACTAATTCTTTAATTTTGATACGTGGTTCAACATTTTTCAATATAACAGTCGGCGATACCATAGTAGATTCATTTGTGCTACAACCATGGTGCAATCCTTCCCATTCCTTTCCTGGTTACTGTAAAATGGTAAAGACTTATACAGTGCGTTTAAATTCTTGTAAAATGATAAAGAGATATACAGTGCGTGTGCACTTCATTTCATTTGTTAAAAAGATCAGTTGTCCTAAATATGCTATAGACCTATACAGTGCGTGTGCACTTCATTTCATTTATTAATATGGTCCGTTGTCCTAAATATGCTAAAGATTTTTGCAGTGCGTATGGACTTTAAGTCATTTGTTAATATATTTTGTAGTCATTGCGTAAATACTTTGTCATTTCTGAATATGTTTTGTACTCAGTGCATGTGCACTCTATTTAATTTCTTAATATGTTCTGCACTTATCAATGATGTATATACTCTGTGACTGTAGACAAAGTAACTAAATAGATTATAGAAAAATTTGTTGCTCATGGCAAGTCCAATTGACTCACCATCGCTGCCAAATTTTTGCCTCCTAGTGGAGGATTATATAAGAGGTCCATGATTAAAGAATTTGTTTCTAGCGCACTCGAGCTGATGTAATTTCGATGGACTGCTCACGTGCTGCCTGCGATATGTAAGCTGTAAGAGAATCTGAGACCAAAGAGCAGTCTTGACTGCAGTAGGAACTGTGTGGCAGTAGCAGTAAGTAGTTGCTAGCAGACTCGTGTATCGTGTTGGCTGGGCCGGTCGTGTGCAGCGATGGCGGAGCCTGAACGTTGTAGTATAAGGTAAAAGCAGCCTCGCACATATGTACTATTGTTATATCAAGTCCCATGTAAATGTTTTTTAAAAGAAATCTCTTACTAGGAATCTTTCTCATAAAAAGAAACTTTTGACAATCATTCATTTCAATTTAAAGAATTTACTAATTTCTCCGATCCTTGGTCATCCCGATTATTGAAAAGAAAAATCAGTTCTTTCCTTTTATATAAGACAAATCTATCGGCCACCATTGCACTTAGCTGCGCCAGAACAAATTTCTTATAGGAGCAGATATATACGCGTTATCCGGCGACCTAATTAAAGTAAGATTTTTCAGTTTCTTCTAAATGATGTATCAGGGCCATGATGCAGCACTGCTGACGTCCAAAATTTACCAGGTTAAATTGACAGTCAATTATTGAATGGTTATAAGTGAGTCACAATTTTATTGAGAGATTAGTCGCATTGTATTATTGGTAGGTTACGGAATTTATCTGTGGGAGGTTACGCTGAAAGCTATAAATAATTATATTTCTTACTGTTGGGAGATTACGGAAATTATTTTGTGGGGAGGTTACAGGATATAAAATGTAGACTGGCAATAGCAAGGAAAGCGTTTCTGATGAAGAGAAATTTGTTAACATCGAGTATAGATTTAAGTGTCAGGAAGTCGCTTCTGAAAGTATTTGTATGGAGTGTAGCCATGTGTGGAAGTGAAACACGGACGATAAATAGCTTGGACAAGAAGAGAATAGAAGCTTTCGCAATGTGGTGTTACAGAAGAATACTGAAGATTAGATGGGTAGATCACATTACTAATGAGGAGGTACTGAATACGATTGGGGAGAAGAGACGTTTGAGGCACAACTTGACCAGAAGAAGGGATCGGTTGGTAGGACATGTTCTGAGGCATCAAGGGATCAGCAATTTAGTACTGGAGGGCAGCATGGAGGGTAAAAATCGTAGAGTGAGTATAAGAGATGAATACACTACCTGTAAGCAGATCCAGAAGGATGTAGGTTGCTGTAGGTACTGAGAGACGAAGAAGCTTGCTCAAGAGAGAGTAGCATGGAGAGCTGCATCAAACCAGTCTCAGGACTGAAGACCACAACAACAACAGGGGACCCAATAGTAGAATCAGAATTTAATGGAGCTTTGGAGAGCTTAAGTTCAAATAAGGCAGAAGGAATAAATAACATTCCATTAGAATTTCTAAAATAATTGGAGGATCCGGCAACAGAACGACTACTCACGTTCGTGTGTAGAATGTGTGAGTCTAGCGACATACCATCTGACTTTCGGAAAAATATCATAAACACAATTCCGAAGACTGAAAGAGTTGCAAGTGGGAGAATTATCGCACAATCTGATTAACAGCTCCTGCATCCCAGTTGCTGACAAGAATAATATACAGAAGGATGGAAAAGAGAACTGAGTATGTGTTACATGACGATCAGTTTGGCTTTAGGAAAGGTAAAGACACCAGAGTCACCATTCTGACGTTGCGGTTGATACTGGAAGCAACACGAAAAGAAAATCAAGACACGTACATAGGATTTGTCGACCTGGAGAAAGCGTTCGACACTGAGAAAAATAGTTCAAGATGTTCTAAATTCTGAGAAAAAGAGGGGTAACCTTTTGGGAGAGACGGGTCATATGCAATATGTACAAGAGCCAAGAGGGAATAATAAATGTGGACGACCAAGAATGAAGTGTTCGGATTAAAAAGGGTGTAAGAAAGGGATGCAGCCATTCGCCCCTAGTGTTCAATCTGTACATCGAAGAAGCGATGATGGAAATAAAAGAAAGGTTCAGGAGTAGAATTAAAATTCATGGTGAAAGGATAACAATGATACGAACTGCTGATGACCTTGCTATCCTGAGTGAAAGTGAAGAAGAGATACGTGGACTGCTGAGTGGAATGGACCGTCTAATGAGTACAGATTACGGATTGAGAGTAAATCGAGGAAAGACTAAAGTAATGAGAAGTAGCAGAAATGAGAACAGTTACTAGCTTACCATTAGAAAGTGGATTAAGTTAAGCAATTCCTCTACGTAGGCAGCAAAATCACCAATGACGGACGGAGTAAGGAGGACATCAAAAGCAGACTAGCACTGAGAAGAAGGCATTCCTGTCCAAGAGAAATCTGCTACTACGAACCATAGACCTTAATTAGAGGAAGAAATTTCTGAGAATCTACATTTGAAGCAAAGCATTGTATGACAGCGAAGCATGGACTGTGGAAAAACCGGAACAGAAGAGAATCGAAGCTTTTGAGATGTGGTGCTACAGATGAATGTTGAAAATTAGGTGTACCGATAGGGTAAGGAATGAGGAAGTTCTGCGCAGTATGGAGCATCGGTTAAGGCATGAGGAAATGACTCCCAGAGTACTGTAGGGAACCGTAGAGGGCAAAAACTGTAGAGGAAGACAGCGATTGGGATACATCCATCAAATAATTGAGGACGTGTGCAGCAATTGCTACTCTGGGATGGGGAGGAATTCGTGCCGGGCCACATTAAACCAGTCAGAACATTACAGGACATATTGGGACATATTGAAGTATTCGATACTGTAGACTTTTAGGGGATGTCGATACAGATATGCAAAATGTAAAGGGAAACTTTGGTGATGTTTAAATATTGTACTGTGTCAATATTAGGACATTTTGCACAGAAAGAACTAAAATAGGATTAATGTAAATATATATTAGTGTTAGTAACCTATTTTCATTCAATTTTGTAATTATATTTCATTCTGTAAAAGAAAGACTCACTGTTTGCTGTAGCTCTGATTAATTGTATAAATTATCAGTTTTGAGCTAAATTATTTCGTATAATATGGACAAGATACTTTTAAAAACTCACCAGTTAAGAGAAAGTCTGTAAATGAACGTTTAATGCACACTTCTGGAACTTTCTATGGAGAAATTCTATATTATGATCGCAAAAATACGAAAACTTGTGAAAACTGTTTCATAACCTAATTTCGAAAGACGATTTGTATCAAGAAATATTGCTAAAAAAATTTCTTTACGTTTTGAAACACGATTTAAATCATTTTACATATAAATAGTTGTTCTAAATCACTCAAGAAATATCCAGAATCAAGTGTCAAGATATTTCTGGAAACATCGGTACAAATCTGGTGAAGGTTATCCAGAAGCTGGTAGAAAAATGTTATAAAATCTATTTGGAAATTATGCTTGTAAGAATTTATATATACTGATCCTTATACTTACTTTAATCTGTACTAAAATTCTGTAATGTCTAATTTAGTTTTAAGTCGTGAATTGCTATCGTATTATAAACAAAACATTGTTAAAGACTCTCATTGTTTGGAAAGATATTAATACACCTAGGAGTTGTCAGTGGCCAGTTTGGATATGCAGTGCGGTTAGCTCGGAGAGTCAGTTGTTGAGTCTGTGAAGCCTGTCAGTTCTGTTTGTAAATAAACGTCTGTAATGAAGAATTACTTGTTGTCGTCAATATGAACTCAAGACCTATTGCACGAAGCAGACACCTCCTAATGCAACGTTTTAATTTGGTGTTGAGGAGCTGAAATGTTTTAATTTGGTGGAGGAAGCAGAGGATATGACAACAACCCAGTGATTCTTCAAAATAAAATACCTCTCTTCTGGGATCACAAGAAGAAAATACGTCTGTTTTGGGACCACAAGAAGAGGATATAGGACGGACCAGTCATTCTTCAGAAGTAAATACGTCGATTCTGGGGTCACAAGAAGAAGAGTGACTCAACCGAGCGAAACCATCCTGGAATTGAAGAAATTTCGGAAAACACGGACACCAACGACCGCCGACGGACACTAAGATAAGTACCTCCTTCCTAAAATAATGGAAAAAACGCAGATTTCAGTATTGACAGCGGTGTAGCGAGTACACCTATTAGGGAAAATGCTTCTGACAGTGTAGGAATGTTGGAAATGTTAAAACAAATGTTTTCAGAGTTAATCTCGAAGTTGGATAAGACAAACTCGAAGACGGACGATTTTCGTGCCGAATTACGTCAACAAATTGAACAGACACAACAACAGATGGACAGGTCGATTTCGAAGGCTGTGTGTGATTTAAAATCAGAAATAAATTCAAATACAGAACAGATTGCTCACACTAATCAGGTTCTCGAAGAATGTCGAATTACTTTTGAGTCAAACCAAAAAGAACTTAGTTGTCGTGTGGACACGGTTGAGAGCAAAATTTCTGTCCTTGAAACTGATTTAAGTAACGACATTTCAAATAACCAGTCAAAACTTAAAAAAGTTGTTGATTTTGTAAATGAGGAAAATTCTCAATTGAGAAATGAATTTCACCAGACAAAACGATTTTTTGAAAGCGAAATTGAATCTTTCGAATCTGATTCTGACAAAAAGGTCACAGAAATTTGTAGTAGAGTAGGTAATGTCGAAAAAACTGTAGACAGAAAATTTGTTGAAATACAAGAAACTATGTTGCAAAAAGGTTTTAGTAATAGTTGTAATGGGGTATGGGGAAATTTTCCCATTAAAACTTATCCCGGTGACAAGAATATACACCCAAAAGACATCATGCAATTCTGCAAGGAGCAGTTCACGTCCATAATGACAGATAGTGTTAAGATAAAATTTGTTAAGAAATTACTTGATGGTGAGGCGCTTTCGTGGGCCAATCAGAATTGTTCCGCGGAAATGTCCTTTGAAGATTTCGAAAAATGTTTTCTAACCAAATTTTGGTCTGAAACTGAGCAAGCTCGAATCAAAAGTGAATTCTTGAATGGTCATAGTTACAGAGAATCTGATGGGTCAATGAAAGCCTATTGTGAGAAACAGTTGCAAAAATTAGTGCATCGGGATAAGCCATTTGATGAGCTAACTCAAATTGATGCACTAAAACGGAGACTTCCGAAAAGAGTACAATGGGGTTTAGTATATGGTCCAGATGAGTCCATAGAACAATTCTTGAAATATGTGGACAAACTTGATAGAGCCTTTGAACAAAACAACAGATTTAACGACATTGTAGGTTAATCACACAGAGGGTGGGAACCGAACCGTGGAAATAATAACAATAATAGTGAACGAAGAAACTTTAACAACAACAGGGATAATTATAATAACAATGACAGAAGATATTTTGGTAGGAATGATCAGCACTTTAATTCAAACAGAGAATGGGAAAATCGAAACAGGTCCTGGGCTAATGACATGAGAGAAGGTAACCCGAGGCAGGGAAACGACAGACATAGGCCTTTAAACGACTAAATGCTCCACTGGGAGTCTGTCAGTTTGGGGCAAGGAATTTTCAAAATCAGGCTAATTTCACCCGGAACAGACAGCACTATAATCAGAGACCTAACCAGTATAGACAGTATGCTTATGATCGATTTGTAGATAGAGGTAATGAAAAAATTAAATTTGACAGGAAATTTTGGAATGTCATCAGAGAAAATACTAGAAACAACTGTAATAGGAACCAGGCTACCTTTGATGAAGTAGGCTTAGAAGATGATATAATTGCAAATTTATATAATCGAGAAGAAGCACCTAATGCTGAAATGAAAGGTAAGGATAACTTTGATAATTTTGGATTGTACAAACTTATGTGTGGTGATGTTTTAGATGTAAGTTTTCATAATGATGTTCGTACTGAAGTTTCTGGAAAGTCTGATATTCATGTGGATGTGGTTGGTGAAGATGGTGTAGTGAGTAATGTTGGTGATACTAGTAGTGTTTGTAGTGTAAGCTCAGGCAATGATGATGATAATGTTGATGTTAAGGCTAATGGTGATTATGTACTAGAAGATTTTGATGGTGAATTGGAAGGAATAGTTTATGTTGAAGTTAAGGAGGATGTTATAAGCAATAGTGTTGAGAATAGTTGTGCCAGGAACTCTAACTACATTCCACATGAGAATCAGATTGTGCCAGTTCAGCTTAGTAATACATCAGGAGACAGGGGGGGTTGATTGTTCTGATGCATCTGAGATTATTATGAAATCTGTTTGGGACAAATTTAAAGATTACAGTGATGACAATGATATTAAGATCAAATGAAGGGCAATTTGTGAACCAGTTTCTGCTTTTAAGCCTAATGAAATCATCAAACGGGGTACTAGTCAGGATGTGTGTGAGGTAAATAGTAATCCAGACATTCCAGTAAATTCCAGTAGATCTAGAAGTTTGAAGAAAGTATTGCCTAATAAAGAAAACCTAAATATGGAACAGAGGTATGATGAGATAGCAGAAGATCTTTTGTATGAAGAACAGGAAGAAAGGGAAAACACCACTATTGGTAGTCCATACATAAAAATTAAAGCTGCAGGTTGGGAAGGGTATTGTTTGATTGACACAGGGAGTCCAATTAGTGCCACTTCAAGCAAATTAAGAGATATAATTAAGCATGATCCTGACTTTGTTGAATTACCAGTTGTTGGAATAAAAATTAGAGGCATTACCGGCAAACTGAGCAAAATTGTTAATAGACAGGTGTTGTTGTCCTTCAGTATAAATGATGTACAGTTTACTCAAGGATGTCTTGTAATAAGTGACCTAAATGAGAATGTACTGTTGGGTATGGACTGGATATTATAAGCTAATGCAGCATTTGATTGGGAAAAGAGATTGTTTACCTTTATTGATCCTAAGACGAGAGTATGTTCCAGTACTGACATGTCGGTTCAAAACTGTGCTGATAAGGGAATTGAAATTAGGGACGTTACATTTTCTAAAGACAATGGTTATTGTGTAGAGGAAATTACTGAGGATTATGATGATGGAGAATATGGGGATATAGTTCAAGAAAAATTATGGGAATCAGATAATTTGAACCAAGAACAGAAGGTAGAGTTAGAAAGATTATTGTGGAATTACTGTGATGTTTTTGATGATAGACCTGGCAGAGTAAAGAATTATCAATGTACACTCAGATTAAAACCACATGAGCCATTCTTTATAAAACCTTATAGTGTACCCATTGCAAAGAGAAAAGATGTAGAAAAGGAACTTCAAAAGATGGATGAGTGGGGCATCATTGAGAGAAGTAAGAGCCAATACAATAATCCTTTGGTAGTGGTTGCAAAACGTGATGGCAGTGTCAGGCTTGTGCTAGATTCAAGACACCTAAATAAGTATCTGGAAAGAGAGACCGATCATCCCAAGAATATAGACGAATTACTTCATAAATTTGAAAGAATGAAATACATGACCAGTTTAGATCTCACATCAGGATTTCACCAAGTAGAATTAGAAAATGATTCCAGAAAGTATACAGCCTTTTTGTATGGGGGAAGATGTTACCAGTATTGTGTGGTACCATTTGGGCTGAATGTCTCAGTATCCGAATTCATTAGAGCACTTGACTTTGTTTTGGGAAAAGATCTTTTAGCAAAATTAACTGTGTATGTAGATGACATTTTGATCACTGGAGAAACTTGGGAAGAACATGTTAATACTTTAAGGGAGGTTTGCAATAGATTAAGGAAAGGGGGAATGTCACTTAAATTATCTAAATGTAAGTTAGGTATGAAAAAATTGAAGTTTCTGGGGCACAGTATTTCTGAGGAAGGTATTTTGCCAGATCCTGAAAAACTCGAGGCAATTGCATAATTCCCAATTCCAAAAACCAAGAAACAACTAAAGTCATTTTTCGGGATGTGCGGTTACTACAGAAAGTTCATTAGTACCCAAGCTCTAAATGCTCCAAGTCTTAACAGATTGCTGAAGAAAAACGCAATATGGGTTTGGGATCAGGAATGTGAAGCTGCTTTTGAAGAAATAAAAACACAGTTATGTAACAGTCAAATTTTGTACCGTCCTGATTTAAGTTTACCTTTTTGCATTATGGCAGATAGTAGTGATTATGGCCTAGGTGCTAACCTTTTCCAAGAAGTAAATATAAATGGGAAAATAGAACACAGGTCTATTGCTTTTGCTAGTCGAACCTTGAAAAAACATGAGAGGCAATACACTGTTACCGAGAAAGAGCTTTTGGCCATTTACTGGGCATTTTCTAAATTCAGAAATTATTTATTGGGAAACCAGGTAGTTGTCTACAGAGACCATAAGGCATTAATTTATATTCAAGAATGTAGGTTGCATCATGGAAGGATTACCAGGTGGGCACTCTTGTTACAACAAATTAATTACTCAATAAAATATCTTAGAGGACCCGATAATGTAGTTGCTGATGCTTTATCTAGACTACCTGTGGGGGGTGACTTTGAAGATGACAGTGGGGAATGTGAAAAAGAATTCAAAATTATTTATTTTGTAAGGTGTCAGGCAAATCCAACACCTTACATGAAAACCCTGACATAATAAGCAAATCCAGTAGTATGTCACATAGCTCCAAATAAATCGTGACATTAAATTAACCAAAGTAATACGAGTAACGAGCGAGCAAATGGAATACCACAGAGTAACACAAGAATGTCTAAATGCATGTCGTACCTTCCCACCGTGAGGCAGACGCAGTTCCGAGGGGAGAAACGAGGACAGAAGCCGAGAGCAGAACCGTGTTAAGCTAGAAAAGAGAGGGGCTGGGCACCCACGCCGCGAGCCTACCTGTACAACTATACAACCCGCACGTTTTAGCGTCAGGCTTTCTAGCGTCTCAGGTATGTCAAGGACAACCCCCAGCCCATGTTAAAAGCTAGAGCCCTCCAGAAAAGCAGTATAGATCTTACGATAACACAAAAAGGGCCACTACCACCCGCAAGTTTTAGCGTGAGAGTTTTTCGCGTGTCTGTTACATTAGGATCACTCCCCAGCCCATGTTAAAAGATAGAGCCCTCCACAAGAGCAGTATAGATCTCACGATAACGCTAAAAGGACCACACCAGCTGCAGGTTTTAGCGTGAGACTTTTTAGCGTCTCTGTTACGTTGCAAACTTTAAAAAACATTGCCCCACCACGAAAAGTATAACGTTTCCCATTGGATAGACAGAATTTTTGTAGGCGGAGCTTAAGGTTAACATTGAGACCCTGATTGGTCAGATGAAAACACGGCCAGATAGTTTTTTTAAACTAACTTCGGTCTATTGTAGTAGGAGAAGTTAGAGGAGAGTTAGTTCCGAGACGGCGAGCTGGATGGCTGCTGCGCCGGCCGCTGCCGCCCTGACGCTGCTTAGCCACCGACAAGGTAATGAACGCACGCGATGCAGCATTTTTGAGCGCATAAGGCTTCACTCAGAACTGCAGAAGTCTCATCTGTTACACCCCTTTTTTCCGTAAAACTAATGGTGATCGTTAATTAAAACTCATGGTGTTCACATTTGTTCCGTAAAACTAATGGTGATCGTTAATTAAAACTCATGGTGTTCACATTTGCCACTTGAAGAACAGATCTGAAACGCGATGATTTTTCTTTTATATAGTTATTGAGAAGCCACATCAGCCACTGTAATTTACGACAAGTTAGATAAGTAATTAAAGATAATTGAGGGTTACTGTAGACCATTTTAATAGTTTTTTCTTTTGTGAAACTTAAATTTAACCTAGATTATAGATGTGATATGGCATAGGTCATCCTTCGATCGATTGTAGAACTTGGAAACCCATTCAGGGAATATTCGTTCACATTTTTGTTGAACGCAGTTGGTTTTTACCATCCTGTATTAAAACATTTCCTTTTATCAATAGTGCAATTTATAAACGATGTTTGGTGATTAGAATAAATTTCCAATGGTAAACTTAACTGCTTTTTCGACGTTATTTTACCAGCTAACTAAAAATAGGAAAGCCTTGAACCCTTTCCACTAAATTTAGTTAGTATTAAGATTCTTTTACAGGGAGTGCAGTGGAGCTGACGCTGAGATCATTTAGTACTTGGTTATATCATCGCTAGTCTCACTGAACTCTTCTGAATTCTACATGTCATGTGTGGTCTGGCGTCTCCTTACCAGCAACAGGTCCCAGGTTCAAACTAGTTAATTCCCTAAAAACACGCTCAGAGCGTTGTTTCGCGGAAGTGGTAGGGAGACACGATATAGTACAAACAGACACCACCATGAATGTTTAGAATTTAAGAGGGGTGGACAATGAACAAGAAATCAGAGACATTTGTAATGACATCCGATGGAATGAGAACCACGATGAGAACTGTAAACTGGTCAAAAGTTATTTAGGGAAAAAGGGACATGAAAAAGTGTTAGATTATTACAAAATCTACAAGGGGATTCTATTCAAGAGAAACAGTGTAGATAGCGATGCATGGAAATTATGTTGGCCTGAACAGTACATCAATGTACTCATCAAGTACATTCATGAAAGTTTTGGTCATTGCGGGATTCAAAAGTGTATCCAGAAAATCCAAGAAAATGTGTACTTTAACAACATAGCCAGGAGGGTTAGAAAAATTTTTACGGGTTGTGACAGGTGCCAAAGTGTAAAAGTATCCAACCAAACTTGTCGAGGATTGATGCAAAACATCTTACCAAAAGAACAACACGACTTAGTCGCTGTCGACTTATGTGGACCATTACCGAAGACCAGAGGAGGCTATTGCTACATTTTTGTTATGGTTGATGTTTTTTTCAAAATTCAAGTTATACCCTCTTCGCAAGGCAAACAGTAAGAGCATTATTTCAAAAATCAGAGGAGACTATTTTGGCAGGGTTGGAAAACCTCAGAAAATCTTATCAGACAATGGGACTCAATTTACTTCTGGAGTATGGAAAGCTTTTGTTGAAGATGAAAATATAAGTCACATTCTTATTTCATCTTATCATCCGTCATGAAACCCTTCGGAGAGATACATGTGGGAAATTGGGCGATTCTTTAGAACTTACTGCAATACTGATCATGCTAGTTGGATTGACTATGTTGAGAAATTCGAAGATGTTGTGAACAGCCTACAGCATTCCTCAACAGGGTTTTCGCCTTATGAAATACAGTATAATAGCAAACCACCACATCCAATTAGTGATTTCATTGATTTTCCAGTCTGCAAACCATTAAGTACTCAAGAGAGAGAGGAAATAGTGAGAAAGACCATGAAATCTCAAGGTGATAAGAGGAAATGTAGACATGACAAAAGATTGAAGCCTACTCAATTTAAAATTGAAATCTTGGTCCTTGTTGAAACACAAGAGAAGTCTAAAGCCATCAGTGGTGAATTAAAAAAGTTTTTTGACATATACATTGGACCTTTCATGATTCAGGACAATCCTCATCCGAATGCTTACCGTCTAGTCTACCCAAATTCTGGCAGACTTTTTGGCCTACGAAACGTGACCGAACTGAAATTGTATAAAAAAATGTAAAAAAGTATTTTAGATAATAGATGTTTATAAACTTTTATATGTAATCTTACCAGGACATTTTTGTATACTTTGTTATGTTTTATTTATCTGATTCCTCAGGGGAGCATACATTCTTTGTGTGCTAAGTGTTTGGCGAGCACTAGGTCCCCTAGCTATGCAATTGTCATATTTCATTTTCGTATTCTGGCATTTCATCTTACACTTATTCGGTGATCCTGTATAATCAATTTTCTCCATCTGTCAGTCTATCCTCTCTTAGCTTTAAGAAATTATTTAGAGTAAATTTTCTTGAGTAATTAGACTTTAGAGAATTCAAATTTCTGTGTCCTTAAAAACCGGTCCACCGACTATTAAATGCTTTTGCTAATGTTTAACTGGGTTTGACCACTGTATGCTGTATATTCATAGCGGACTGTGCTATTGCAGCCTGTGATAGCCTGCAGTGTATATGGAAACCATACGGACTGTGAAGATGAGACTGAAATACAGTGTGTGGCATTGAGGTATACCGACCTTTAAGGAAGAAGATCACCGACCTTCAAGAAAGAAGATCACCGGTCTTCAAGAAAGAAGACACCAAAGATATGTGTAAAACTTTTCTGTTTTGTAATGTAAGGACATCAACCCTTCCGTGTTTCATGTGGAAGTGCTGATGGGGGGGTTGTGTAACATTACAGGACATATTGGGACATATTGAAGTATTCGATACTGTAGACTTTTAGGGGATGTCGATACAGATATGCAAAATGTAAAGGGGAACTTTGGTGATGTTTAAATATTGTACTGTGTGAATATTAGGACATTTTGGACAGAAAGAACAAAAATAGAATTAATGTAAATATATATTAGTGTTAGTAACCTATTTTCATTCAATTTTGTAATTATATTTCATTCTGTAAAAGAAAGACTCACTGTTTGCTGTAGCTCTGATTAATTGTATAAATTATCAGTTTTGAGCTAAATTATTTCGTATAATATGGACAAGATACTTTTAAAAACTCACCAGCTAAAGAGAAAGTTTGTAAATGAACGTTTAATGCACACTTCTGGAACTTTCTATGGAGAAATTCTATATTATGATCGCAAAAATACGAAAACTTGTGAAAACTGTTTCATAACCTAATTTCGAAAGACGATTTGTATCAAGAAATATTGCTAAAAAGATTTCTTTACGTTTTGAAACACGATTTAAATCATTTTACATATAAATAGTTGTTCTAAATCACTCAAGAAATATCCAGAATCAAATGTCAAGATATTTCTGGAAACATCGGTACAAATCTGGTGAAGGTTATCCAGAAGCTGGTAGAAAAATGTTATAAAATCTATTTGGAAATTATGCTTGTAAGAATTTATATGTACTGATCCTTTTACTTACTTTAATCTGCACTAAAATTCTGTAATGTCTAATATAGTTTTAAGTCGTGAATTGCTATCGTATTATAAACAAAACATTGTTAAAGACTCTCATTGTTTGGAAAGATATTAATACACCTAGGAGTTATCAGTGGCCAGTTCGGATATGCAGTGCGGTTAGCTCGGAGAGTCAGTTGTTGAGTCTGTGAAGTCTATCAGTTCTGTTTGTAAATAAACGTCTGTAATGAAGAATTACTTGTTGTCGTCAATATGAACTCAAGACCTATTGCACGAAGCAGACACCTCCTAATGCAACGTTTTAATTTGGTGTTGAGGAGGTGAAATGTTTTAACTGGTGACCCAAAAAACAGTCAGGTTGGTTCAGATGAGTATGGAGGAAGGCTTGGATTATCACCGTGACCCCCCAGGAAGAGGAGGTAACTAAGAACTGGAAAAATGTGGATTTACCATTGGGGTAAAATCAGAGACCCAAACATAACTGGGAAGAGTGCTGTTAAATGCTTTTGGGACCTGCATGTAGCGATAATGAACGTAAGGGCAAACTGTCGTAGAAGAGTATTTTGGGAGCAGGCCGCTGTGGCCGACATGTTCTAGGCACTTCAGTCTGGAACATCGCGATCGCTCCGGTCGCAGGTTCGAATCCTGCCTCGGGCATGGATGTGTGATGTCCTTAGGTTAATTAGGTGTAAATAGTTCTAAGTTCTAGGGGACTGATGACCTAAGATCTTAAGTCCCATAGTGCTCAGAGCCATTTGAACCATTTTTGGGTACTCTGGATATCTACTGTTGAGGTTTATTGCAAACATTCCAGGCAAAGGTCGACAGGAAGTTGGCTGACAGGATGTTACTGCTCCATGACTACACCGGAAACAACACGTCGTCTTGTGTGAGCCACCCGACGCTAACCGGTCCAATGCAAAGTGGTGCGGTACGGTTACACCGTCTTAAAGGTACGTGTGTAATGCAGCTGTGTTACACGAACAGTTAACGGAGCACCTGAGCGGACGTGTCAGCCACTATGAAATTCTTATCAGGTTTTAAGAAAACTATTCACTGAAAACTTTGATTCTTTCAAATCTCGATACTGATATCTTCGCTCGGTAAATGACTGAATGTCTTTTAGTTATTCTTCACAATTAAGTAAACAATAGCAGGAAATTTTGAGAATTTCAAAACTCACGGCGTAGACTTTGTGTATGATTCATTTTATATCGTACATTTCTGTATATGAAATGTAACGAAGCTATAAAAATTATATTTATATTTGAGAGATAAATTATATCCACCTTCATTCTTTAAATATTTGGTCGTGCGTCCACATCTGTCCATGCACAACGTCAACACCAACTGTACTACACAGACGATTCAAGATATCGAAATTAGGTTTATTTGCTAAGAGGTGCGAATTTCGGTGTGGGGTACGTATTTTGCCGTATGATTGATACTCTCAACTTGTTTAACTTTAGAGGTATAGAAGTAGCTGTAGTTTTCTTGCCAGAACGGCTAACCTTAGTATTTTTATTTTTTAAGACCGTTTAATATCTCGTCAAAGAAGAATATTGTGGAAGTGCACGAGTTAATATTTACGATATTCTATATGACTATATGAGCCACCTAGGAAGTGCACGAGTTAATATTTACGGTATTCTATATGACTATATGAGCCACCTAGGTCTAACAGAAACCCGTTTGTTGTCATGTCAAAAGAAGTAATCACTAAGTAACTACATGTTTTATTTATTTCAGTTTCCTTTGAGACCATTTTTATTTATAATCTTCAGAACGCTTTATAGCTACATGCAACGATTTCACCTTGCAAACTAGACACTGCAGAAACGCTGTTGATATGGTCTTTATACGGAGGCGTTTCTTTTCCCCTTGTGGTGCCAGGTCTCCTTGTCCAGACCTGATTGTCTGTCGACAACTTCAGAATTCACACTTACTGTAGAACAAATACAGCATGTTATAAGGCCGCCCCCATTGGTCAAAAAGTGATTAGTAGTTACGTAGGACCAAAGCAGCTTTAATGAGTCTACGACAACTGTTATGTTGCGAACCTAGGTCCAACACTTGATTGCTAAAATAAAGAACATCTCTAGACTGACCTCCATTTTGACGACGGATAATAATTAATAACAGTTTTATATGAAATTAGTACCCACTTTGATCGACCTGTGTATGGCTGCATGACATTTTTTGCCAGCAGCAAAAGCTCCCCTGCACAAAATACATGAGTGGAATGGAAAAAAAGGCCTAATAACTGGTACAATAGTGCTACCTTCTGTACCTTGTGCAGGGAATAGACGGAGATGTAGATTTGGATGTACACAATATTCTTGAATAGCACTGATCAAAACTTCAGACACTGTAACTTCAAAAGCAAACCGCAAACCGCGTCCACTATGCACGAAAATATCAAACCAACTGATCTCATCAGCTTCGTCGCATCGCACATTCTACGATGCCCTTCTAGTACTCGCTCACGTGGAACAATTCAACCGCTGGCCACTGTCTGATATTATCGCGCTATTTCCGTGCCGCGTCGCATCGCAACAGTTATCTGACATACGTCGAAGCCTGTCTACACACTGAACAGTCACACATGACGCTTCTTTGGTCTACAAATTTTGCCTCATACCACTGCGCCAGTATTCTTCTAACATGGCATTCAGTGACTTCTTCTTTTCATCTCGACTGAAGCAATAAGTGCGTGGCAGGCTTTTACAGAATGAGAGATGATTTTTGAGCCGCAACGTTTATGGAAAAGCTAAATTCCAGAGCGCTACTAGCAAGGCATCGACCGACCCTCCATTGTCGGGAAAAAAGTGTCGAAGTTCTGGGCAAATAAGCGGAGGACTGATACGATGTTTCGTGGTCGGAGTTTTCAGGATGATAACTATAACTTTACGGCTTCCTTACCTCGGTTTTGCAGTTATCATCTTATTACTATCACGAATGCAAACACTCTATGCCCTCTGATCACAGTGGCCAACAATACAAAGTTAGAATTTACCATAAGCCTAGGTGAATTTATCTTGCCAGGTCCCGAAATTATTATGATATGGATGACATTTAGTTCGAGTAATCAGAATAGTGCACTAATGTACATAAACATGAACTTGTTCTGTGACATAGCTCACCCTGGAAATTGCTAAATGATAATATACTCGTACCTACCGATTAACAGATTTAGAAATATATGACGACGAGATAACACAGGTGAAGTAATTAAGTACTTCACGTCGATTTCAGACGTCATGGCTTATTATGTCATTATGTGGCTATCATGTATTAACGCTGCATGTAGAAAAAAAACTCGGCCACAACGATTTGATCTAACAGTTGTCGATTTAAAAATACGTTTCTCCTGATATGAAACATTCCAATAACGGTACTTGTTTGCCTCTAGACTCTCCGGCGTCTCTGATGTTACAAAACATTCTGTTGTCGTTCAGTCGCTGATGAAGCATATTTACAACAGCAAACATATACAGATATTTAGACGCATCCGCAGCTCCGTATGACAGTGTTTGTGATCGAAACCTGCATATTTAAGCGACTGACACTATTAGTTCGATTCTAATGGTTCATTCCATATTGACTTCCAAATCATTGTAAAATCACATGCAAATTCAGTAATGGCAAACGATAACCCACTTACAGCACTTCTCTGCTGTTCGACCTAAATAACGACGTCGAATTACACTCAGTTTGCAATATTGTGCGATACGAAGCTTGATTAACGAGAACCTTCCTGCACCAGTGTTTGCCGATTAAATTACAAATACAGCCAGATGTTTCACAACCCGCCATCAATGTATCTGCTATAGAAACTGTGTAGCAACTGAACATTTTGCGCAGATCTTTCAGGGATTAGGAACCTCAATGGAAAAGCCATAACAATAACAAGTCTTCATGTAAGATACATCGAATTATCGATTTGCGAGTAGGGCTTTGACATTTCAACGGCATTTTATACTCCAGCATAAACTTTTTCCTCTGCATAATATTGAACTTTATCCTTGTAATTTCCTGCCAAATTAAAATTATGTTTCAGGCTGATACTCGAACACAAAACCTTGCCTTTCGCAGCTCTCACCAACTGAGTTCTGCACTCGCAGTTTCTATTCTGCCTGAAACTTTATTATTTAGTACATACGAATATTCTCGTCAAATAGGCTATTGACCACATGTTTTATATGCTCTCTTTTTCTTCAGTATTGGTTTTTCATTGGGTAACGACTGTAAATTTTAGAATTTAGTGCATCACCAATGTTTATGGCATACGTTCCGAAAAAAAGTAGTATGCATCACGTTCATATACACTTTCGTATACTCGTAGCTCGTTTCATAATTTTGTTTCTGTTTATTTTTCTGGAGGCACCAGAATGAATTGTAACATTGCAAAATTAATTTTAGGACAACTCTTGCAAAAGATACACGAACAGAAAAAGTCTTAAATCACCATGAGATATATGAAAAGCAATACGTTTAATTGAGAGTCTTTCTTCGTGGTTTATGATCGGTGAATTCACGAGCACTTATTTCTCATTGTTGTGAAAGTCCCAGAAGAAGGTAGAATAAAATAAAACAGGCTTTAGTGTCATGCAAACTGGTACTCTATTATTTTGCCTTGTACTTTCTGTTTACCGACATAAAAGTTTTCGGGGTTTGGTACCGCATCATAATGTAAAAACTGCTGCTGCTATAGAAAAGCCAACGTTTCGGCCACGATAGCAGCGGCCTTCTTCTGGGTCTAATGGTGCGTTGTAGCTATGCAATATCTTTTATATTTCGTTGTTAGTGTACACTGTGCATGCCATTACGTCATAATTTTAAAAAAAGGTAGTTAGTTTATTGGTCACTTAAAGGAAGAAGGAGAGGTTGAAGTGGTTCAAGTGGCTCTAAGCACTATGGGACTTAACAGTTGAAGTCATCAGTCCCCTATACTTAGAACTACTTAAACCTAACTAACCTAAGGACATCACACACTTCCATGCCAGAGGCAGGATTCGAAACTGCGACCGTAGCAACGGCGCTGTTCCGGACTGAAGCGCCTAGAACCGCTCGGTCACTGCTGCCGGCAGAAGGAGAGGGAACTTTATTTTAACAGCTTATTGCGGTGGAGGGAGAACGTGACCCCTGTTGTCCATTGGCTCTTGTGTTATGTGCCATGATTGGTGGCCACCGTCGAATGAGAAGTTTGCTGGTGTTTACCGCCTGCTGGACGTCGGCCGCGCGCCGGCGGGTTACTCGCCGGTGGTGCTCGTGCCTCGTGTTGACAGTGCGGTCTGTTGGGCTCTGATTGCTGGCAGCCAAGATGGGGCAAGCCTGAGTCCATCCTCCCTATTCATGTTCTTGGGGTGTTTAAATATTTCGATGGCCTCTCTGATTTTGCGTTTCGTTGTAATTGACTGCTTGGCCAACACACAGGCTTCGCTGAATTTTATTTCTTTTCCGCAGTCATGGTGGTGTTCTGCCACTGCGGATATGTTGTGTTGCCCTAGACGAATATAACGCTCGTGCTCCCGAATGCGCGTTGCTATTGGCCTACCAGTCTCGCCAATGTATGCCTCTCCACATTCGCATTTCACCTTGTAAATGCCTGCAGTGTGCAATGCATCCACCTTGTCCTTGGTGGAGCCTAGCACGTCCTGGATCCTACGACCACTATAGAAGGCAGGCTGCACTCCAACGTGGCGAAGGTGTTTGCATATTCGGTCAGTGACGATTTTCACATAGGGTACTATTGGCCGCTGTTTGTCTATTCCCTGCTTATCTTTCTTGCTTGTGTTCGTCGACAAGGCTGTTTTTATCGACTTATGGCTGTAGCCATTGGCTAAAAACGTTGTGCGTACCCTTTCAAGCTCAGGTGTGATGTTTTGAGCATCACTTAGGCGCTGAGCACGGATTTCCAAAGAGCGGATGACAGACTTCTTCTGCGCTGGGTGGTGGTAGGATTTGACGTGCAGATACCTGTCAGTATGTGTAGGCTTACGATACACACCGTGCCGCAGTGTGGCCTCCGTTCTCCTGTACACTTCGACGTCTAGAAATGGGACAGTACCATTCTTTTCTACTTCCAGCATGAACTATATCTTCCCGTGCATACTGTTCAAATATTCGTGGAACTTGTGTAGCTCCGTTTCACCATGAGGCCATATAGCGAACGTGTCGTCCACGTATCTAAACCAGCAACGTGGTTGTAAAGGAGCTGAACCGAGGGCCGTTGCTTCAAAGGCTTCCATGAATATGTCGACTGCCGGCGGAGATAGGGGAGACCCCATTGCTACGCCGTCTGTCTGCTCGTAGTATTTTCCTTGCCATTTAAAGCACGTTGCAGTCAGGCAAAACTCAACCAGGTCGCATATGACATGTTCCTGAAGGATGTGTATAGTTTCATCTACTGGCACGTTCGTCAATAGTGATTTCACGTCAAAGCTGACCATGATGTCCGTAGTTAAAATTGTTTCTCCCTTTAGGCGGTCTATAAGTGCGTCGAGTTCTTCACGTAAGGGTCCGTCTTGCCAACTAGACGTTTTAGTTTGCAGGCTAGGTACTTTGCCAAATTGTAAGTGGCGAATTGACCCCATTCACTATTGGCCTCAAAGGACAACTTTCCTTATGTATCTTTGGAACACCGTAAATTCTGGGAGAGACTGGTACTCTGGGAATAAGACCCTTGCCTGTGTCAGCGTCAATTCTCGAGTCCTTAATCGCGGCCTGCGTCTTTCGAATTATCTTCGCCGTAGGGTCCGCTCTTACTTCTTTGTAGATGGGATCATTTAATAATTCTTTCATCTTGTCTTCATACCGCAAGGTGTGTAACATGACAGTAGCATTGCCTTTGTCTGCTGTTAATATCACAACTTCGTCGTTGTTCTTCAGACCCAGAAGAAGGCCGCTGCAATCGTGGCCGAAACGTTGGCTTTTCTTTAGCAGCAGTAGATTTACATTATGAGGCGGTACCAAACCCAGAAAACTTTAATGTCGACTGACTTTGGCCGTGGAAGCCAACGCAATTATACTTTCTGTTTAATGCAAATGTTTTGCGTCCCTGAAGCCTCACGATGGAAAATACCCTTCGTGAGTCTTTATTATCAAGTAGCACCTTCAGTCACGGAATAAATGAAAGAAAACAATCCCTGCTGTTAATCAGAGAGTTGTTAGAATTTTTGTACAACGGAATTAATAGATCCTGCCTCGGGCATGGATGTGTGTGGTGTCCTTAGGTTAGTTAGGTTTAAGTAGTTCTAAGTTCTAGGGGACTAATGACCACAGCAGTTGAGTCCCATAGTGCTCAGAGCCATTTGAACCATTTTTTGAATTAATAGAGCTCAGTCAGGGTCAAGACAAGCTGACGGGATCACTGCACAAGTCTTATTAATAGGAGGTTTTCTAACCAGTGAAAGTCTGGTCCCAGGTGTAAAGACAAAATAGTGTTATGAGAAATGAGATATCTATTAATTGGAGGTAACCTTTGCAATAGAGGTGGATCTGTTTTGCTATTGCTGGACCTTTACTTTTTGTTTTACGAAGGAGTAGAGCAGTCATCATACGTTAATACAATGTAATACAAATGCGTGTCGCACTGATCGCATTATATACTTAAGAGCCAAAGAAACTGCCTAATATTGTGTAGGGCCCCTTGAGCACGAAGAAGTGCCGCAATTCGACGTGGAGTTGACTAATGCCTGAATGTCTGATGCAGTTCTGGATGGAAAGGACATCATGAGTCGTGTACGGCTGTCCATAAATCCGTAACAGTACGAAGGTGGAGGGGGGTGGGGTGGAGATCTCTTCTGAACGGCACGTTGCAAGACATTCCACATATCCTCAATAATGTTCATGTCTGGAGATTTTGGTGGACAGCGGAGCCACTCTGTAGCCACTCTGTACCGTTTCTGAATGTGTGGGGTGTCCCATTATCCTGCTGGAACTGCCGAAGTTCGTCGGAATGCGCAATGTACATGAATGACTGCAGGTGACCAGACAGGTTGTTTTCGTACGGACCAACTGCCGGAGTCGTACCTAGACGTATCAGGGGTCCCATATCACTGTAACTGCATGCCCGACTCCATTACAGATCCTACACCAACTTCAACAGTCCGCATAGACCACTGATTCATGAGGTTGTGTCCATACCCGTACACGTCCATCGGCTATATACAATTTGAAACGAGCCTCGTTCGACCGTCTGCATCTCGTAGTCGCGAGGTAGTGTTCTCGCTTCCCGCGCCAGGGTTCCTGGGTTCGATTCCCGGCGGGGTCAGGGATTTTCTTTGTCTCGTGATGGCTGGATGATGTGTGTGGTCCTTACGTTAGTTAGGTTTAAGTAGTTCTAAGTTCTAGGGGACTGATGACCATAGATGTTAATTCCAATAGTGCTTAGAACCATTTTGAACCTCGTTCGAATACGCAACATGTTTCCCGTCATCAACAGTCCAATGTCGGTGTTGACGGGCCCAGGCGAGGCGTAAATCTTTGTGTCGTGCAGTCATCAAGGGTACACGAGTGGGCCTTCGTTGAATGCTTCGCACTCTGAAAGCTGGTTAATTGAAATCTGCAATAATTTGTGGAATTACAGGATCTTTTTCCGGCCCAGCGATGTCGGAGATTCGACGTTTGACCGGAGTCCTGATATTCACGGTACACTCATGATATGGTCGTAGGGGAAGATCCCCACTTACTCGCCACCTCTGAGATTCTGTGTCCCATCGTTCGTGTGCCGATTATAACACCAAATTCAAACACACTTAAATCTTGATAGCCTGCCATTGTACGAGTAACCTATCTAACAACTGAGGCAGGCACTTGTCTCAAATAGGCGCTTCTGACCGCAGTGCCGTATACTGCCTGTTAACATATTTCTGTATTTGAATACGCATGCCTATAGCACTTTCTTTCGAGCTTCCGGGTATATTAGTGTATGTTGGATAAATGTGTCAATCATGGTAACGTGACTGTTAGACTGTTAGGCTCTGTTTCGAAGAAAGATAGATGTTATGCTTTACGGTACGGTCAGCGATGTGGCCCTTAGAGACAGCGGAGAACTTATAAACGGCGGGAATAAGAAATAGAGTCGCACACGTATTTCTGAATGGAATTCTCCCGACGTTCTTCTGCCTGTATTTAGGGATTAGACGGAAAATCAGGAAAATCGACTGGTGGTTCTCTGAAAGTTTGTTACGTATGTTTTCTACTGCGTTTGATTACAAGTCTTCGAAGGCTCTGTCAAACTGTAATACTGAAACCCTTGTGTCTTACAGATTTAAACTAATTTCTTCTTCTATTACGTCAGAATACAGTTCCTTCTACACGTAGAAGCCCTCATTATTCACTGATAAACACTGTGAAAACAAATGTAATACACGAAAGGAGATGGTGATTTTACTGACAAGTGAAGTGAAAGGTAGTTTTTCATTGTATGATAACTAACTAGACGCGAATTAAACCCACATGTCACAGCAAACAGTGTCCAGACAGTCTCGTCAATACGCTGTGTACCCCTTCCCCCTGGCAGAAACGTAGGGGTACATTCTCAAGGGAAACGATCATAAAGATGCAGAATAGCATCCTGTTATAGACGATGCCGAGCACCCTGCACCTCTTTGCTGCAATTCGGCAATGGCCCTTGGAGGCGCTGAGGAAGGACTAAATTTCCGCTTAATCATATCGCACAGATATTCAGATGATGAGAGCACGTCGCGTCGAAGCGACCGTATGTGGACGTGCATTGACCTGCTGAGAAAGCACATCACCTTCCTGTCGAAGAAATGGCAGCAGCTCGGGGGAAAAGGCTGTGCAATGTAGCAGGCACTGGTTATTTTACTCTGCAGCAACACCATATGCGAACTCTAGTTGTATCTAATAGCGAAGGCACTCTGTGACAGGCAGCTAACCAGCTCTGTGCTGCACACATCTAAGACAATTATTCGCATACAGACTGAAACAAGTTTCTTCACTGTAGACTAGAGAGTGCTTATTCACTCTGTGGCCAACTCTTCATGGCACCAGAGAAGCCACGCTAGGCGTTTTCATTGTGCAATTGGTAGCCTAGTCAGAAGCACCCGTGATCGTAATCCTGTTGCAAGTAAACGATTCCCGGTTGTCAAAGATGCCACAACAGGTGCAAAACCTGCCCGGAATTCGTCCCTGGATGGTGTTTGGTCACCCACTGCTGCTCGACAACGTGTCAGTCTTGACATTCGTCTGAATTATCGGATGTCCAGAAGCTGGTCTACAGATGCGGGAATGTTCTGCAGACCACTGTTAAAAGCAACGACACGCCACCGAAACAATGTGCCCACCGTGTACTGCAGTTCATCGATACACCTATCCAGCATCTAACATGCTCACGATACGATATCTTTTAAAGAAATTAAGCTGTTCAAGACTAGTATGTGTTCGTCTTTGAGGCACATTAGAAGCATAGTTGCAAAGCCGCTGGAACACGGTCGCACCCTAGAATGAATGTTGCGAACACTGTTCACTTCTAAACTCAACAGTTACTCAAAGACATCATAGAGGGTTCACAGACAGCATATCTCCTCAGCACCATCGGATATCCGATGAGTCTAACAAAAGAATCATTAACACTGCAACCCGTCTGTATAAAGATATTATATCCTGGTACTATTCTACTCAGTCCTTCAGGATGTTGCGTTCTTTTCGGACAGTTTTCGCACCAGTTTTCCGATTTCTGCTCTGCGTTTATCAATGGGATTCTTTTTGCACACTTAAAGGTAACGACTCTGCTTGTAATTTCACCACCAATACTTCAGTCTCCTTATAAGCTGAGACTGTGCTTTCAGTAACCATTTCCTTTTCGATTTCTTCGCATTTTCTTGCACCTATTTCGCTTTAACTCCCTGGCGTTTATCACTGATTTTTCCTAAGAACCTTATGTTGCTGAATACGTTTCTTTTCCAGGACATTCTTGTAATTACTCCTTTGATCGATCAATAAAACTAGTTTATTCGCAGGTCGTGCATGTGTCTAAATTCTGTGACTGGCCTTATTTTGGATGTTCATTCCTCGTCAGCTGTATAATCAATAGATGAACAGCCCCATAAAATATCAAATGCGCCTCATCATTCTTCAATATATCCTCCACTTCTTTACACACTAATCTTTTCTCACCATATTCTTAAGCTCCATCCTACGCTCCATCATTGTTAAATCATTAACTACAGAACAAAAAAAGGTTCAAATGGCTCTGAGCACTATGGGACTCAACTGCTGTGGTCATTAGTCCCCTAGAACTTAGAACTACTTAATCCTAACTAACCTAAGGACATCACACACATCCATGCCCTAGGCAGGATTCGAACCTGCGACCGTAGCAGTCGCACGGTTCCGGACTGCGCGCCTAGAACCGCGAGACCACCGCGGCCGGCAACTACAGAACAGTGTCTCCTACATAAATGTTCATGGTTTTGTAAATTACAGTATATTGTTTAAATGTTGTAGTCGAACCTTACATTCCCGTTACGTAGTTACCTATTTAAGGTGCTGATTTACGCTTCATGCTTCAATTGACACTAGTGGTGATATTCAAAACTGACCAATTATTTATCATTCAAACCAAGAAATTACGAAGTATTTCTTTTCTTCGAAAGGCTGGGAATTTTGATTTCCTTTTGCACACGATATTAAAGAAAATTTAGCAGTATTTTACATAAAACATCGTCTAGAACTTCAACGTTTTTTATTGACTCTTTTACTGAGTTGTTTTAAATACACTTGGCCAAAGTAAGCTTTCTGTGCAATAAACCAGCATTTTTCTTTCGTTTTAAATGATACTGGTTTTAATCAGTCGGATTCTGTGTAGGTAGGGCAAATGTTTTGTACGTAAGTGTAGTCGTGTCGTCACGCAATTGTCGTGTATATATGTATTCATTTATCATTAGTTACACGAAATCTTTCATTACAGCTACTTCCAAAACTTTCATGATGTGTATTTTTTGGATAGATGACGCTCATTTGGCAACGAGGAGGCAAAATTTTCGTAACGTGTACAACAGTGGATGTTATAGAGTGCATATAATATCTAATTTCATGTTGTTGTTGTAGAGTCCAGTCCAGAGACTGGTTTGATGCAGCCCTCCATTCTGCTCTCTCCTGCGCAAGCTTCTTCATCTCCAGTTAACTACTGCTACCTACATCTTTCTGAATCCGCTTAGTGTATCCCTCTTCGGTTTTTACTCTGCACGCTGCCCGCCAATGCTAAATTGGTGATCCCTTGACGCTGTAGAACATGTCCTACCAACCGGTCCTTTCTTCTAGTCAAGTTGTGCCACAAACACCTCCTTAATTCTATTCAGTACCTTCTCACCACGCGGGTTAGCCTTACGGTCTGAGGCGTCTTATCACGGTCGGTGCGCCTCCTCACGTAGGAAGTTCGTATCCTCTCTCCGACACGGGTGTGTGTGTTTTCCATAGCGTAAGTTAGTTTAAGTTAGATTAAGTAGTGTGTAGACTTAGGGACCGATGACCTCAGCAGTTTGGTACCATAAGACCTTACCACAGATTTCCAATTTCCTTGACCTCCTCATTGAATACGTGATCTACCAATCTAATCTTCAGCATTCTTCTCTGGCACCACATTTCGAAAGCTTCCATTCCCTTCTTGTCTAAAGTAGTTATCTTCCATGTTTCACTTCCGTACCTGGCTACACTCCATACAAATACTTTCAGAAAAGACTTCCTCACACAAAAGTTAGAAGTTTGTAAGGTTATGCTAATATTTAGTAGAAACAGTCGATCGCTTTTTTGTATAAACCTTTACATTTGATGAATGTGAAATTTACAGATCCCTTTTATGTTGTAGCTTGTCATCTATAACCAAACAATGTTGTTTAGAACGTTTTTTGGTGGGAATTAACCTATCTTCTGGAATGTAATTTAGTTACTCGCGATGTTTTCGCGCCTATACTCGGTTATTACTTACAGTTTTCCGTGGCCAGCACTCTCGTTTCCCGCATTATGTTGACGTGTAGTGATGCACACGCAAGTATAGCCGGTTTTATCACAAATATATTGATGAAAACACTTTACCACCTCGCCAAAACACAGTATGATCGCGGTTTGTTGTGTGTCCCAGCCCAGTCGATGTTCATTTGTTCACTAGAGAGTTCGGCGCTAAATTTGAATCTTGTTTGTGTTTTATCTTTGTGTGTGCGTGTGTGTATGTGTGTGTGTGTGTGTGTTTTCTGTACGCTTCTTTAGCTTTTTTGCGTTGTCATTTTTATATGGTATTTCTTTTGTGTGTGAATGGTGCGTCTTTGTGAATTTTTTTTTGTCTACTTTTCGTATGTGTGTGTGTGTGTGTGTGTATGTGTGTGTGTGTGTGTGTGTGTGTGTGTGTGTGTGTGTGTGTGTGTGTGTGTGTGTGTGGACTTTATCTGTTTGTGCTGTCTTTATTTGTAAAGTTCCTTTAATGTGTTGAATAGTGTGCCCTTGCAGAGTGTAGTGTATTCGTTTAAGACCTGTTTTCCCTCTGCTATTGCCTTTTGTATATGGAAGTTTTCTTCAATGGTCAGTTTGCTGTATAGGCTGTGGCTGGGTTTTAGTATTCTTAAGTCTGTTTCTATTGTGGTTGGGTGGTGATTGTGGGCTACAAGGTGGTCAGCGAATGTACTATGGGAGCTGTTGCTTTTTAAAGCTCTGAGATGTTCTGAATATCTAGTTTTGAAGTTTCTGCATGTTTGTCCTATGTACACTGACAGGCAAGTGTTGCATGTGAGTTCATATATTCCTGATCTGCTGAATTTATCCATGGGTGTTTCTTGTGTTCTGATCTTTTTCTGTGTTGTGTGCTCCGTCCGGTATCCTATTTGGAGCCCCTGTTTCTTTAATATGTTCCCTATTCTGTGAACAATCTTGTTATCGTAAGTGAGTATATGCCATTTTGTTTTGTGTGTTTGTTGTTGCTCTGTTGTGTCTCGTGTGTGGTCATTGTTTGTGTTTAGTGTTGTTCGGTGTTGGGTGAGGATTTGGTTGTGTGTGGTATGTTCCTTCCTGTACTGCTTGTATATTTTTTGATTTAACTTGTCTACCATATGTGTTGTATAACCATTCTGCACTGCTATTTGTTTTATTGTGTTTAGTTCCTGTGTGTAATTCTGTTTGTTCATGGGTGTTCTGTTTAATCTGTGGAGCATGAATCTGAAGTTTGCTTGCTTATGAGTTGATGGGTGGTTTGATAGGTTGTGAATGGTGGTGCTTGTGGTTGTTGGTTTCCTGAATATTGTGAAGTTGTGTGTGTTGTTTGTTTTATGTATGGTGAGATCTAGAAAATGTAGTGTGTTGTTAGTTTGTGTTTCTAATGTGAACTTTATTTTTGGGTGTAAATTGTTTATCTCATTGTGTAGCTGTTCTATGTGTGTATGTGGTTCATCGATCAGTGTACATAGGACAAACATGCAGAAACTTCAAAACTAGATATTCAGAACATCTCAGAGCTTTAAAAAGCAACAGCTCCCATAGTACATTCGCTGACCACCTTGTAGCCCACAATCACCACCCAACCACAATAGAAACAGACTTAAGAATACTAAAACCCAGCCACAGCCTATACAGCAAACTGACCATTGAAGAAAACTTCCATATACAAAAGGCAATAGCAGAGGGAAAACAGGTCTTAAACGAATACACTACACTCTGCAAGGGCACACTATTCAACACATTAAAGGAACTTTACAAATAAAGACAGAACAAACAGATAAAGTCCACACACACACACACACACACACACACATACACGCACACACACACACACACATACGAAAAGTAGACAAAAAAAAATTCACAAAGACGCACCATTCACACACAAAAGAAATACCACATAAAAAAGACAACGCAAAAAAGCTAAAGAAGCGTACAGAAAACACACACACACACACACACACACACACACACACACACACACACACACGCACACACAAAGATAAAACACAAACAAGATTCATATTTAGCGCCGAACTCTCTAGTGAACAAATGAACATCGACTGGGCTGGGACACACAACAAACCGCGATCATACTGTGTTTTGGCGAGGTGGAAAAGTGTTTTCATCAATATATTTGTGATAAAACCGGCTATACTTGCGTGTGCATCAGTACACGTCAACATAATGCGGGAAATGAGAGTGCTGGCCACGGAAAACTGTAAGTAATAACCGAGTATAGGCGCGAAAACATCGCGAGTAACTAAATTACATTCCAGAAGATAGGTTAATTCCCACCAAAAAACGTTCTAAACAACATTGTTTGGTTACAGATGACAAGCTACAACATAAAAGGGATCTGTAAATTTCACATTCATCAAATGTAAAGGTTTATACAAAAAAGCGATCGACTGTTTCTACTAAATATTAGCATAACCTTACAAACTTCTAACATAAATGTTCATATTACAGTGCAAAATAAAAAGGAAACCCACTGATGATGGCACAGTGGTGCCGAAACATGTTTGGGTGTTGATGAAAAACGGTGTTTTGCATAACTGGCGGACCTCAAATCCAAAATATTTTCTTCAGTTTTAGTATACAATTCATAACCAATGGATTGTGGTCAGAGTTCACATCTGCCGCTGGAATTGTCTTTTAATGTAAAACCTGGTTCCTAAATCTCTGTCTTACCATTACATAATCTATCTGAAACCTTTCAGTGTCTCTGGGCCTCTTCAGCGTATACAGCCTTCTTTCATGTTTCTGCGCAAAATTCTACCAAGAGGCTTCCTCTTTCATTCCTTACCCCCACTTCCATATTGACCTAGAACATTTCCTTCTCTTTCTTTTCCTACGAATTCCAGTCGCCCATGACTTCTAAATTTTCTTCTCCCTTCACTATCTAAATAATTTCTTTTATCTTATCATACATTTCTTCAATCTCCTCGCCGTCTGCGGAGCTAGTTGGCATTTAAACTTGTACTACTGTGGTAGGCGTGGGCTTCGTGTCTATCTTGGTTGCAATAATGCGTACACTATGCTATTCATGGTAGTTTACCCGCGCTCCAATTTTTTTATTCATTACTAAATCTACTCCTGAATTACCCCTAATTGATTTTGTATTTGTAACCCTGTATTCACCTGGCCAGAAGTCTTGTTCCTCCTGCCACCTAACTATTCTAATTACCACTATATCTAACTTTGACCTATCCATTTCCCTTTGTAAAATTTCTATCCAACATACCCCGATTAACCCTTTTTAAATTTTGTAACCTACCTACCCCGATTAAGGTATCTGACATTGCACACTTCGATCACTAGAACGACAGTTGTATTTCTCCTGATAACGACGTCCCCCTGAGTAATCCCCACCCGGAGATCACAATGGGGCACTATTTTACCGAAGAGGACGCCATCATCGTTAAACCACACAGTGAAGTGGCATGACCTTCGGAAAAATTACGGCTGTAGTTTCCCCTTGCTTTCACCGTTCGCAGTGCCGTTTTGGTTAATGTTACAAGGCCAGATCAGTCAGCCAAGCAGACTGTTTGCCGTTGCTACTACCGAAAAGGCTGCTGCTCCTCTTCAGGAAACACACGTTTGTCTGGCCTCTCAACAGATACCCCTCCATTGTGGTTGCACCTGTGGTACAGCTATCTGTATTGCTGAGGCACGTAAGCCGCCCCACCAGCTGCAAGGTCCATGGTTCATGGAGATCAAATTTCATGTGCCAGTATTAACTACCAATTAACTGAGAAACGAGATTATTTCTTTTAGACTATGAATCATATTACATTTTCCTATCGATTATACTGCAGTTCTGACCAATTTGAATGGTCTGTGGGGATTTCACAACGATGACCGATTTTTAGCCTAGAATACGTTTGTAGTTCGTCGGGAAAGCTTTAAGTAATATGTAGTTACTTATGTACGTAATACAGAAGCTGACGATATGAACGACAGCGTCTATACTTCATCACCACAGGGGATCGAAGTGATATGAGGGTCGAGGAAAAATAAAAACAAAATAAAAAAAATGCTAGAGTCCAATACCAATGAAAAACGTAAAATTCCTCTGTGCTAAGCTGGAGCGCGAAGGTGGGATCAGCTCTATTGACTAAGGTATCGGAAAAAACTTAGGCAGCGCTTTATTTCCCTTTTCATTGCGCTAAAGCTACTATTGGAGATTTTATCTCATCGTCGCTCTTCTCTTTCTGTGTCTTTCGCTTCGTATTCCGTAAATTTCAGTTACGACAATCTTATGATACGTAAACATTTAGATCTTTTGTAAACTATAAAAGACACTGAATGAACGTAATTTCTCAACTGGAACAATAAACAGCAACCGTCGGGGTAAACTACGTTGTTTTAACAGAAACTCCAAATTTCTACTTTCTTTTATAACACTGTACGTCACTATTATCGTCACGTCATCAAATAAACGTGTTTTAAGCTATTATTTGCGGTGTAATAAATCGATCTCTATTAGATTACAAAGTTTTTAAAAATGACATCAGCAAACTTCTTATATGGAAAACCTAACTTCTCTGTCACGGTTGCGAGAAGCCAGGTGCTGCGTTGGCAGCTTTTTGTAGGCGATGATGCCTCGGTTTTACGCAAGCGTTTTCTTAGCAGGTGCACTTAGACAAAGTGGCTAAGCGGCCGTTGCGCTGCTCGCACCTGTAAGGAGCGCACTCAAACCACAGTTTTACCTCCTCCATTTTCTACTACAGTTCCCGGCGCTGCTTTTAGAGCTTTCAGGAAGATACTTATATGTTGCCCCTCCAGACGACGTCTCCCATTGTGTTGAGGAATTGGAAGGACGCTAATGGCTCAACTTTTTGACGGTGACCACGACATAGCATACATTATTGAGGATTTGATACACAGGATTTTTCTATGGTACTCAAGGTTATTCCAAAAATAATCTAGTTTGTTAAATAATATCTAAAATCCTTTGGAGGTACATCTGTGGTCAGACATACAAGCCGAGCATAAAATAGTCCCCTGATTACAAAAATTTATTTTTTAGGGATGTTAGATGTAGATCACTTGCACACAGACGGCAAAGGTCCCGTTTCATCTGCCAGGAAGTTTCATAACGGCGCACACTCCTCTGCAGAGTGAAAATTTGATTCATTATGTTAGATACTGCTACGTGATTTGTTGCAATTTGTGGCTTATCTTATCAAGGTTCTTATGTATAATTTTTCCTCATAGACAGATGAAGCTGTCGTTTTTGCAAATAGAAGCTTGAGCCACTGAGTTTTTACACTTCTCTTCTGCTCATCTTGTTACAGCTAACGTAATTTAGGAGGGTTGCTGCCACAATATCTTACGCGGAGACGGCAAAATGGGTTTTGTGGTTTCATGAAACACTATCACCTATTACACTTCAGTGACTGATCTGATGTGCCTCTGGTAGAGATCTCCCATATGTAGAGAGCATGAAAAGATGGTGTGAAAAGTTTAAAGACAACAACGGTGATGGTTACAAAGCTACAAGTGGTAGACTGACTACACTGCCGATACAGTGCGTCCATCATTTCAACACAGTCCATGGAAATCGATGCGTCGTCTTCCTAGAGAAACAAAGATGCCTCAGAGAACTGAGGTGAAGATTTTAAACAGATAGGTGCGTCTACCTGCGTTCAAAGTGCAACTCCTGAAAGGTTAACAGCCAGATAACAGGGCGAATGCGCTTTGTTTCCTATTAACACGCTGGAACTGAACGATGAAGACAATGACTATCTTAGCAATGTTCCTTTTTTTCGATAAAAGTGCCTTTAACAACCACGGGAAAGTAAATGGTCATAGTGTGTGGATCTGGGTGTCGATTAAGCCAAGCGTATTGGTACAGCCAATAAGGAACACCCCGAAAGTGAATATGTATGGTTTGGCTTAATGCGGAACCTAATTATTGGGGCGTGAGATTATTTGGAAGTTCACAGTTGCCCCTCATTTACTACAATTCCTGCTGTTTGAACAACGTGGCACATCAACACAAGGCGGAGGGGGGGGGGGGGGGGAGGGGATTTTCCGCCAGCTCTTGCATGACAGCTTCCTGAACAACACGACAGGTAGAGCCGATCCAACGAGATGGCCACCTCGTTCACAAGATGTAACTCTTCTAGACATTTGTGTGATGTTACGCCAAGGTTAAAGTGCTCTGTACACCAGTTCATGAGATTCATACCTTTACGGCATGAATACAAGGCTCTGTAGAGGAGGTAACGCAAGAGAGATTGGCACGGACATGAAGAGAATTTTAGTGTTGTCTGTACATTCTTTGGCCAACAGACGGAGCACATATGGAAGAGCATCCATAAAATACTTTATGAGTTGCCGCGAGTTGTACTGAGGCCACCGTAAAACTACACCGGTGGTGACGTCTCACAGCGAGTTCCTCTGTGGATAAAGTACTCTGCTCGCACTGAACCCCAGCTGACGTCGGTTTAGTCTCAGCGACATTCGTACTGCTCCCTCATCTCGTGCCTCACAGATGTAATTTTTCTTAATTGAAAATAACCGAACTCGCATGCAGTGGACGTACTGTGTAGCGGTTTGTGGTGAAAACTTCTTAGTTACTGAAACTGATTTTTTATTGGGACAGTGAAATGTATTGTCCCTTGAAGTGACAGAATCGTACAGATTTTTATGAATATCACATCAACAAAATTCAATGTTCCGTATTTTTAAAGTATCTATTTTCCTTTAAGTGCCGATATACGCAGCGGCAGACAAAATCAAAGTGTAGTTAACACCATCGTCATAAGCGTCGTGTAATGTCGTTAGGGCAAACCAGAACCAAAGCTCACTTTCTTGTATTCTAAATTTCACCATTAAAATTTAGGCTACTACCTGTTGAATAATATGACGGTTAACTCTTCAAAAAAAGTTTACTCCCAAATAATTTCAAAACGAAATTAATGCATGAGACTTACGCTGAAGTGCCAAGGAAACCGGTACACCTCCTTAATATCGTGTGGGGCTTGCGTGAGCACGCAGTAGTGCTGCAATACGACGTGGCATGTACTGGACTAATATCTCGTGTAGTGCTGGAGGGAAATGACACCATGAATCTTGCAGGGCTGTCCATAAATCCGTAAGAGAACGACAGGAATGAGATCTCGTCTGAACAACACGTTGCAAGGCATACCAGGTATGTTCAGTAACGTTCATATCTAGGGAGTTGGGTGGCCAGAGAACGTATTTAAACTCAGGAGAGTATTCCTGGAGCCACTCTGTGGCAGTTCTGGACCTGTGTGGTGTCGTAATGTTTTGCTGGAATTGCCCAAGTCCATCGGATTACGCAGTGGATAAGAATGGATGCAGGTGATCAGACAGGATGCTTACGTACGTGTCTCCAGTCAGAGTCGTATCTAGACGTTTCAGGGGTCCCTTATTACTACAACTGCACACGCTCCACTCCGCCTGGGCAAAAAATTGTTCTTCCCGTATTGCACGTCAAACTGGGAATCATGTCAGAATTTTTAATGCTGTGCACAGGAACGAAGCAACATTTCAGTATTTGTGTATGAAGTTCCCACGATTCAGCACAAAGAAGTGCTAGCTTGAACAATCCCCTGCTGAGACCCACTCCATAGATTCATGAGATTGTCTCCATACTCAACAAGTCCATCCACAAGATACAATTAGAAACGTGACTCGTCCGACCAGGTAACATGTTTCCAGTCATCAACAATTCAGTGTCGGTGTTGACGGGCCCAGGCGAGGCGTAAATCGTGCAGTCATATGGGGTACACGAGTGGGGCTTCACCTCCGAAAACAAATATTGATGATGTTTCGCTGAATTGTTCGCACGCTAACACTTGCTAATGGCCCAGCATTGAAATCTGCAGTCATTCGCGAAAGGGTTGCGCTTCTGTCACGTTGAACGAATCTCTTCAGTCGTTGTTAGTTCCTTTCTAGCAGGATAGTGCATCAGCCGGAGCAATGTAGGGGTTTCGATGTTTTACCGCATTCCTGACCTTCACGGTACACTGGTGAAATGGTCGTACTGGTAAATCTCCACTTCATCGCTACCTCGGAGATGCTGTGTCCTGTCCCTCGTGCACCGACAATAACACCACGTTCAAACTCACTTACATCTTGGTAAGCTGCCATTGTAGCAGCAGTAACCGATCTAACAACTGCGCCAGACACTTGTTGTATTATATAGGCGATCCGCCACAACGCCGTATTCTGCCTGTGTACATATCTCTGTACGCGTATACCAATATCTTTAACCTTTCAGTGTGTAAGGAGATTTATCCTTCTGTCCATAACTACGATTATTGCTTGTTCAGTAGTCTCTATCGATGCATTGCTTTCTGTTGTTCCAGAGAAAAGTACGCTTAGCTGACAGTTGCCATTACTAAGTTCACCCAATTTTCTCCAGTCGACTCCCTGCTGCTCCCCACACCTTTGCTAACGTTACATCTGTTATAACAAATTGACACTTACCAGAATCTGCCCATGGAAACCGCCGTTTCAATCTTCTCAATTGTTCTGATTTTGAAGCGTCATGTTATTATTATTATTATCGTATGCATCTATTACAGCAATACACATTTAGCAAAACAAATATATATATATATATATATATATATATATATATATATATATATATATATATATATATATATATATATATATGAAATTAAATATAGTGCACAAGTTTTAAAACGGTTCAGACTACCCACGGATGGTGACGGACTCGATCCAGCGGAGCGCCTTTTGGGATGCTTGATGGAGCTTCTCAATGCCACCAGGGAAGCGTCTGATTGGACAGTCATTCACAATGTGGTTCATTGTCTGGGTGTTACCACAGTCACACACGCTATCCCTTGAAAAGCCCCATTGTGGATGTTGTATATGCACCTACCCTTTTCAGTCCCATATCTGTTTAACTGCACCCACACCCCCCTGGTTTGGTGAAAGCCTGGAACTGTAACTGTTGGATTATCTACAAGATCGTGGTTTCGGCTTCTTGTAGCTTGCCACTCACATTTCCACTCTGCGTCCTATTCGAATCCTATGTATAGCATTTGGACTCCCGTTTCATATGCTGGACTTCTAGATTTGAGGCGTTTCGTGGGCAATGACAGCAAATCATCATGGAGAGGGATCGAGTTGTTTTCAGAAACTTACTGATAGAGTTTGTAAAGAGCAGCCTTTTGACGAAGGTCTGGTGGACAGATGTTTGAAACCACTGGTAGCCACCAAGTAGGTGCAGACCGGACTGTACCACATGTCACTCTCATAACTGAGTTCAGTTGGACGCCGACCGCGGTGGTCTCGCGGTTCTAGGCGGGCAGTCCGGAACCGTGCGACTGCTACGGTCGCAGGTTCGAATCCTGCCTCGGGCATGGATGTGTGTGATGTTCTTAGATTAGTTAGGTTTAAGTAGTTCTAACTTCTAGGGGACTCATGACCACAGCAGTTGAGTCCCATAGTGCTCAGAGCCATTTTTTTTTCAGTTGGACGTCTGCTTTCACTACGTGGGCGCTTCGGAGTCAAACTGGTGCACAGTTTTCTGCTGCAGAGTATACAAGTACAAGGGATGCTCCTCGGAGGACTGATGTGGTTGCTCCTCATGTACTGCCTACCAGCTTTCTCACAAGGTTCACTCGTGTTTGTATGTTCTTGGCGAAGTAGGAAAGGTGTATTTTTGTATGTTAAAGTTCTGTCCAGAGTGACTCCGAGGAATTTTGGGCTTTCGTTGTATCTGACTGTGCCAAGAGAGCTGAACTGTGGACTGATCTTTGCTGATGAAAGGCGATTAGAGAGGTGGAAGACGTGTCATATTACGGCATTGTAAACAACGAGAACATACGGAAATATTTCCAGAGAAAGGCACGTCTTTTCTTAGAACAATAGCTTCACAAAACATCATCACTAATTTATACTACATGATACAGTCTTCTCATCTCCTGAATCATTTTCCTGATGCTGCATTATTTATTAGCAGTATTGCTAAGCCAAATTTCCTCAAATAATCCACAAACTGAACATTTTTTCTATTGATCGCTTCTCATACCTCAATACCTTACCCGCCACATATAAAGCCTGATAATTTAGTGGACCTTTTATTATGCCAAACAGAAGGAAGTCGGAAGCTGCGAGTTCCGGGCTGTAGAGTGGATGAGGAAGAACAGTCCAATGAAGTTTTGTGAGTTCTTTCCGGGCGAATAGGCTTGTGTGAGGCCTTACGTTGTCATGGAGAAGGAGGAGTTCGTTCACATTTTTGTGGCGACGAACATGTTGAAGTCGTTCCTTCAGTTTCCCGAAGGCAACACAGTGAGGAAGGACATAAAATGGAATAACCGCTTCAGAGTCCCAGAAGACCACCACTAAGATTTTACTGGCAGATGGTGCAGTTGGGAACTTTTTCTCCAGGAGGGAGGTGTTTGGCGCCATTTCATGGACTGTCGTTTTCTTTCCTTTTCGAAGTGATAAATCCAAGTATCATCATCAGCAATGCTGCTCAACAAAGATTTGTCAACATCAGGCTCGTAACGCACAATCAATTCCACACAGGAGGTCTTTCGTTGGTCTTTATTCTTCTATTAGGCGGAGAGGAACCCAGCGGCCAGTCACCTTTTGACTACTACAACTGGCGGGCGAGTGTGTCAGCACCACCAACAGAAACGTTTAGATGTGCAGTGAGGTATTTTATTGTGATCCGTTCATCACCTAGAATGAGAGTGTCCGCACGTGTCAATACTGCAAGAGTCACTTGTGTATGGTCGGGCGTCACGCAGGAGATTCAAATAGCGCCGTCATCTATAGGAAGTTCATGAAACTATAGCGTCTGAAGTGGGAATATTCCACAATGTCGCACAACAAATTCCGCATGAAGCTATTGGATATGAAGTGAGAATATTCCACGCTGTCCAACAACAAAGTCAAGATCTTTCTTCAATCGAAATTAGCCGATAAAATATATGTTGTATTACTTATCTAGTGCCCCTCGTATTTTGTTTCTGTACACTGGGAGATAAAGTTTTTCGTACAAAATGCAGTGAAACAGAGCTACCTCCGCCCCTCCCCTCCGACCCTCCGCCCATTTCATGAACTTCGGAAATATGTTCAGGTTGCAATGAAGATGACGATGGAGTCCCATACTCCGAGGAGCGTAGGGGCCGATGCGGGCGACCCGCACCGCCGACTAACAAGGTCCTAGCAGAGGTGGTTTGCTATTGCCTTCCTCCGACCGTAATAGGGATGAATTATGTTGATGGAGGCACAACAACACCCAGTAATCTCGAGGCAGGGAAACTCCCTGATACCGCCGGGAATCGAAACCTGGAGCCCGTGTGCAGCAAGCGAAAACGCTACGGCAAGTAATGGCGTATTAAATCTTTACACGTATTTCATCTTGTATATCGTACGAGTGCAAACTGAAACGAGATGTGTTTTGCAGTGAAGAGCAATGTTGTTCACATTATAATTGCGTTGTAGTTCGTCGTACTCCAATTCTGTCAAATTCAGCTTTCCCGGCATTTTTCATATAAAGTATTTCGTCACTGATACCTATTCCGGGTCTGTAGTTCATGTGTTCACGGCTGCCATAATTTCTTCGTTGCACTGAGAACCTTTCCTAGCCAACGATTTCTTTAAAACGAGACATAGGAGGAAGGATAGAGATTCTTAGATGTAGTGAATGAGAGAGATATTCAAACAATGTTATAGTTATTTTGGTCTTAGATCGGAAGAATAATTTGAAGTAGCCCTCAATACTAGTTTGTGCAAGTCTATTCATTTCTGTGTTAATACTGTAATGTACATCAACAATAACCTGTCGATTGTCAGGCTTTCATATTCCTCTTCAACTTTTACCATCGTAGCCTCTTTCAGTTCCCTCAGAGTTTAATACTCTGGGGCACTTTCGTGAGCAGAAACAGGGTCCTTAAGATGACTAATGTTCTGTGCAATGTACGTCCCAAATTCTCATCATCAGTTTAGTCCGGGAGATATGTGTATCAGTCGCTACTTATTATCCTACTTTTCACAGAATGTTTGATAACTGGAAATCCACTTTCATTCCAGGTAAAAATAGCCAAAACCGTCCGAAAAGACAAAGGTGTCTTGGCCTTCTCTCATTCACAGCTATCGTTTCCTACTTATTGCCCTTGTTGCTTTTTCGTTTATGGCATGCAGTGTTGGAGCTAGACCTGTTACAAGGATATAAAGTTTGAAAAATCAGTTCCATTCCTTTCTAAACTATTCAAACATTGTTTACAAAATTGTATTCTTGTTTGATTTTGACAAACATTCAACTAATGTTTTGCCTCAGATTTGATTCCACAGGGATACGCTTCTCCTAGATCGCATATGAGTGTAAAGTTTCTCGAGAGAAATGATGTAGTCAAATTTTTTATTATTTTAAACATAAAACTGTGTAAACTTCAATGGATTTTGTTATGAAACTCATAAGAGAAGACATTTTAAAGCAAAAACATTCTTGACCTTTCGACGTATTACTGATTGCACCACGACTCTTGGTGTAACTCCTGTATGTTCCAGTTCTTTTAACTGCACTTAGTAGGTTGAACGGTTTTATTAAACTTTTGCTAGCTTTTGAAAGAGATGTTTAGATTTTTTTAAAATTAAATTTAGTTTTAATTTGTGCGGGAGTAACTGACACCACTCGCTAGTTCATATAGTTGCCAGCACGTACATCTGAGAAACATAAGCTCCAAAAGAGAATGGCCGTTAAACATCTCGACTGGTTTCCATGTCAGATTTGATACATAAATGCATCACACGTTATAGTTTATCTCATTAGTTAACTTCTCTTTGCTATTTAAATTGTTCTCAGTAGTACTTATGTGAATCAACAAGTGTACTCATCAGAATGATTACAGTGGATTGCTTACGTTTTAGCCACGACCCTCGTCAACAACTGTCTGTCACGATCACTCAACACACACTTTCATCTGTGTTGTGACTTAGCGGACCATATACTATGGATCACACATAGTTTATACTACATTTTAAATCTGTGCAATGGAAATTTTTTGACGAAGTAAAGTCACAAAAGGAATAATTGAAGAGTTAAATAAACTCAGAGATTACTAAGTCACAAAAATAAGAATTTCGATTTCACTCGTGAGAAGTGTTTCAAGTTCCATGTACATGGTCGCCATCCACTGCTTACGTCTGCAGCTGGAGGGTCGTTGTGGTTCGGTGTTTTTGGAAAGTCGATTCCTTGTAAAGGAGGTATCTCGTTCGTCCAGCTCGTGCAGTTTCCTTCCGAGGCCCTGACGCATTGTGCTCTCGCGTCTTTATGCAGATAAGAGCGAGTACGTTTGGTACTGTTAAAAGATCGGTTGGCTAGCGTGGTAGCTAACATTCGTCACAGTTGTTCAAACGCTACGATTAATCCTATGACAACGAAGCTCATGGTATTTTTACCTTTGTGCCCTTCTGTCTGCTGTGTGCCTTACTTCTATGATCCTCTTTTCTCAGGAGTGAGTAGAGGTAACGCGTTCATATACATGTCAGATACTAAGGTCTCTGGTGCTTTGGCCGTGGAAAAAATTTAAGCTGCTAACTCAATGCAGTCAGAAAACACAGCCATTTAAGTCTAGTATTTCGCTACTAGCAAACACTCTCATCAAAACACGTGGGGCACTACCCGTTCTAGAATCATAAAATTTGTCTACATACATGGCTCATAGTGTAAGTCAAGAAAAATTGCAAAAATTGTTAATTTGTAATTGTACGATATAAACTAAATCTTTATGTTGTTAGTTGTCCGTCTTTCCGTCTGTCGATCTGTTAAAATCCCATCTTCTCACGACGGGGGAGAGGTAACGAGTTGAAGCAAATATCAAATACTTCGGCCTACTGTTCCTTGGCGCTGTTAATAATTCAAAGCTCTAAGTCATTATAATAGAAAGATACGGGCATACATTTCATATATTTCAATACGCGCAAATTCAGTCATAAAAACCTATATATAAACAATATATACACAGAAATAATTCGGTCCTGGTGGTCTGACTACAAACTACATGCCCAGGAGGAAGGTGGATCAAATATCGGTCAGATGACAGATTCTTACAGTCTTCCTTTTAACCTAGGAATCACCTTTCAGCCACGTGAGGAGATGCCACAAATAAGTCCGTTTTCCCAGGTTGATAAAGGGGTTGGGTTATTAACACGCAAGTCGCCGAAGTGGTGACCAATAGAAAAGGTTACTCCAGGCTATTGAGCCACACGAAACAGCTATTAGCTACAAATGTAATTAAGAGATTGAGTTCTGCTCTACTACGTTGGTTTTTTATTTCATGTTGATGCCATTGGCCTGCGCGCTGCGTGCGCTGTTTGAGCCACTATACACTACTGGCCATTAAAGTTGCTACACCACGGAGATGACGTGCTAAAGACGCGAAATTTAACCGACAGGAAGAAGATGCTGTGATATGCAAATGATCAGCTTTTCAGAGCATTCACACAAGGTTGACACCAGTGGCGACACGTACAACGTAGTGACATGAGGAAAGTTTCCAACCGATTTCTCATACACAAACAGCAGTTGACCGCCGATGCCTGGTGAAACGTTGTTCTGATGCCTCGTGAAAGGAGTAGAAATGCGTGCCATCACGTTTCCGACTTCGATAAAGGTCGGATTGTAGCCTACGGCGATTGCAGTTTATCGTTTCGCGACACTGCTGCTCTCGTTGGTCGAGATCCAATGACTGTTAGCAGCATATGGAATCGGTGGGTTCAGGCGGGTAATACGGAACGCCGTGCTGGATCCCAACGGCCTCGTATCACTAGCAGTAGACATGACAGGCACCTTATCCGCATGGCTGTAACGGATCATGCAGCCAAGTCTGGATCCCTGAGACAACAGAGGGGACGTTTGCAAGACAACAACCATTGCATGAACAGTTCGGCGACGCTTGCATCAGCATGGACTATCGGTTCGGATACCATGGCTGGGATTACCCTCGACGCTGCATCGCAGACAGGAGAGCCTGCGATTGTGTACTCAACGACGAACCTGGGTGCACGAATGGAAAAACGTCATTTTTTCAAATGCATCCAGGTTCTTTTTACAGCATCATGATGGTGCATCCATGTTTGGCGAAATCACGGTGAACGCACATTGGAGGCGTATATTCGTCATCGCCATACTGGCGTATCACCCGACGTGATGGTATTCTGTGCCATCGGTTACACGTGTCGGCCACCTCTTGTTCGCATTGACGGCACTTTGGGTAGTGGACGTTACATTTCAGATGTGTTACGACCCATGCCTCTACCCTTCATGCGTTCCCTGCGAAACGCTAAATTTCATCAGGATAATACACGACCGAATGTTGCAGGTCCTGTACGGGCCTTTCTGTTTACAGAAAATGTTCGACTGCTGCCCTGGTCAGCACATTCTACAGATCTCTCACCAAGTGGAAACGTCTGTTCAATCGTGATCGAGCCACTGGCTCGTCACAATACGCCAGTCACTACTTTTGATGAACTGTGGTATCATGTTGAAGCTGCATGGGCAGCTGTACCTGTACACGCCATCCAAGCACTGACTCAACGCCCAGGCGTATGAAGGCCGTTATTACGGCCAGAGGTGGTTGTTCTGGGTAGTGATTTCTCAGGATCTCTGCACCCAAATTGCGAGAAAATCTAATAACATGTCAGTTCTAGTATAATATATTTGTCTAATAAATAGCCGTTTATCATCTGCATTTCGTCTTGGTGTAGCCATTTTAATGGTCAGCAGTGTACATTGGATGACTGATCTTTTCCTTCAAGAGAATTGCTTGCAGTATGGTGTCGTGATGGTCATTACTCGGCCAGGTTGATTCGATGACCTTTCTGTGCCGCATACTACCGCTCTGTTTATCAAGCTATGCGAGCAGGTCCTAGTTCGTCGCTTGTCCTCTGTGTGGAGTACTGTCAGACTGGACGCTGACGTTATTTTAAAGATCATGTAAGGATGTGAGTGCCAAATCACGGGTAATTGTGCACCCACCTTTCCTAAGCTCGGCATGGCCAAACAACGGAGCGCCGTGCTAGCACAACACAGTGGGCGCGCCGCGCTGTCGATGCGCGGAAGGCGGCGCAGACGTATGACGGCCATCCGTCGGCTGCACAAAACGGCGCCGACAGCGAGGCCGCTTTAATGGCCAACCCCGGCGGCTAAGTGAATTGCTCTCTGGCCGGAGCATAAACTGGCGATTGATAGATCACAATTTATCAACTCGAAAAATAAACGAGCCGCCCCATCCGGAGGGGAGGGAGGTCGCTATTAAAGGCGATGTGTCCGCTGCACCGCGCCGCCACGCACGCTCTATTGCTTCTGCCTGCAGAGGCTGCTGCGGTTCCACAGGAGGAAAGTGCCCGCTCCATTTGATGCACATATACTGACAAATTCATTTACTCTTGAAATGCATACTGTACGGAGATGTAGAATGAAATTTAGGTTTGCAAAACAGCCGTTTCTGATTAAATATTACTCCGCCGATTATCTTTCTGAGACTGTTCGGGATAATTTCTAAGTATTTTGGTATAAAGGGCCTTTGGTCTCTGGTGGCTCTTTACAGAGTAATTACACTTCCGTACCTCGGTCGGCAGAAACAGAATCCTTAATTAAAATTGCTACACCAATAAGAAATGTAGATGATAAACGGGTATTCATTGGACATATTATACAAGAACTGACATGTGATTACATTTTCAAGCAATCTGGGTGCGCAGATCCTTAGAAATCAGTCCCTCTGGCCACAATAATGCCTGGGCATTGAGTCAATCAGCGCTTGGATGGCGCGTACAGGTACAGCTGCCCATGTAGCTTCAATACGATACCACAGTTCATCAAGAGTAGTGACTGGCGTATTGTGACGAGCCACCATTGACCAGACGTTTACAATTGGTGAGAGATCTGGAGAATGTGCTGGCCAGGGCAGCAGTCGAACATTTTCTGTATCCAGAAAGACCCGTACAGGACCTGCAACATGCGGTCGTGCATTACCCTGCCAAAATGTAGGGTTTCACAGGGATCGCATGAAGTGTACAGCCAGGGGTCGTAACACAACTGAAATAACGTCCACTGTTCAATGTGACATCAATGCGAACAAGAGGTGACCGAGATGTGTAACCAATGGCTCCCCATAATTTCACGCCGGGTGGTACGCCAGCATGGCGATGACGAATACACGCATCCAATGTGCGTTCACCGCGATGTCGCCAAACACGGATGCGACCATCATGATGCTTTAAACAGGACCTGGATTCATTCGAAAAAATGACGTTTTTCCATTCGTGCACCCAGGTGCGTCGTTGAGTACACCATCGCAGGCGATCCTGTCTGTGATGCAGCGTCAAGGGTAACCGTAGCCATGGTCTCCGAGCTGATAGTCTATACTGCTGCAAACGTCGTCGAACTGTTCGTGCAGATGGTTGTTGTCTTGCAAACGTCCCCATCTGTTGACTCAGGGATCCAGACTTGGGTGCACGATCCGTTACAGCCAGGTGGTTAAGATGCCTGTCGTCTCGACTGCTAGTGATACGAGGCCGTTGGGATCCAGTACGGCGTTCCGTATTACCCTCCTGAACCCACCGATTCCATACTTTGCTAACAGACGTTGGATCTCGACCAACGCGAGAAACAATGTCGCGAAATGATAAACCGGAATCGCGATAGGCTACAATCCGACTTTTATCGAAGTCGGTAACGTAATGGTACGCATTTCTCCTCCTTACACGAGGCATCACAACAACGTTTCACCAGGCAAATGGAGTCAATTGCTGTTTGTGTATGAGAAATCGGTTGGAAACTTTCCTCATGTCAGCACGTTGTTGGTGCCGCCACCTGCGCCAGCTTCGTGTGAATGCTCTGACAAGCTAATCATTTGCATATCACAGCATCTTCTTCCGGTCGGTTAAATTTCGAGTCTGTAGCACGTAATCTTCGCGGCGTAGTAATTTTAATGGCCACTATTGTACTTTTACTCTGTAGTCCTTCTGTCTGCCTATCTATTTGCCCAGCTCTTAAGAACCACGGGTAAATGTATGTTATTGAAATTTATGTCACATGTCAGTGAAGTTGAAAGACAAACATAGGTCCAAAGAAGGTAGTGGCAAACGAATCACGGGTAACAAAAGAAATAGTTCAGATGTTCGATGAAAGAATAAAATACAGAAATGTCCAGGAGAAATCAGGAATTCAGAAAAATAAGTCGCTGAGGAATGAAATAAATAAGAAGTACGAGCAAGCTAAGATGAAATGGCTTCGTGAAAAATGTGAAGAAATTTAAAAAGAAACAATTATCGGAAGCACTGATTCAGAATAAAGGGAAGTCAGAACAACATTCGGTGAAATTAAAAGGTTTTAAATTGTAAGACATTTCCAGGGGCAGATGTGGACCACAATCTATTGGTTATGAACTGTAGATTAAAACTGAAAGAACTGCAAAAAGGTGGGAATTTAAGGAGCTGGGACCTGGATAAACTAAAAGAACCAGAGGTTCTACAGAGTTTCATGGAGAGCATAAGGAAGCTATTGACAGAAACAAGGGAAAGAAATACAGTAGAAGAAGAATCGGTTGCTTTGAGGGATGAAGTAGTGAAGGCAGCGGAGGATCAAGTAGGTAAAAAGACGAGGGCTAGTAGGAATCCTTGGGTAACATAACAAATGTTGAATTTAATTGATGAAAGGAGAAAATATAAAAATGCAGTAAATGAAGCAGGCAAAAAGGAATTCCGACGTCTCAAAAATGAGATCGACAGGAAGTGCAAATTGGCTAAGCAGGGATGGCTAGAAGACAAATGTAAGGATGTAGAGGCTTATCTCACTAGGGGTAAGATAGATACTGCCTACAGGAAAATTAAAGAGACCTTTGGAGAATAGAGAACCACTTTTATGAACATCAAGAGCTCAGATTGAAACCCAGTTCTAAGCAAAGAAGGGAAAGCAGAAAGGTGGAAGGAGTATATAAAGGGTCTATACAAGGGCGATGTACTTGAGGACAATATTATGGAAATGGAAGAGGATGTAGATGAAGATGAAATGGGAGATATGATATTGCGTGAAGAGTTTGACAGAGCACTGAAAGACCTGAGTCGAAACAAGGCCCCTGGAGTAGACAACATTCCATTGGAACTACTGACGGCCTTGGGAGAGCCAGTCCTGACGAAACTATACCATCTGGTGAGCAAGATGTATGAAACAGGCGAAATACCCTCAGACTTCAAGAAGAATATAATAATTCCATCCCAAAGAAAACAGGTGTTGACAGTTGTGAAAATTACTGAACTATCAGTTTAATAAGCCACAGCTGCAAAATACTAACCCGAATTCTTTACAGACGAATGGAAAAACTAGTAGAATCCGACCTCGGGGAAGATCAGTTTGGATTCCGTAGAAATACTGGAACACGTGAGGCAATACTGACCTTACGACATATCTTGGAAGAAACATTAAGGAAAGGCAAACCTACGTTTCTAGCATTTGTAGACCTAGAGAAAGCTTTTGACAATGTTGACTGGAATACTCTCTTTCAAATTCTAAAGGTGGCAGGGGTAAAATACAGGGACCGAAAGGGTATTTACAATTTGTACAGAAACCAGATGGCAGTTATAAGAGTCGAGGGACATGAAAGGGAAGCAGTGGTTGGGAAGGGAGTGAGACAGGGTTGTAGCCTCTCCCCGATGTTATTCAATCTGTATGTTGAGCAAGCAGTAAAGGAAACAAAAGAAAAATTCGGAGTAGGTATTAAAATCCATGGAGAAGAAATAAAAACTTTGAGGTTCGCCGATGACAATGTAATTCTGTCAGAGACAGCAAACGACTTGGAAGAGCAGTTGAACGGAATGGACACTGTCTTGAAAGGAGTATGTAACATGAACATCAACAAAAGCAAAACGAGAATAATGGAATGTAGTCGAATTAAGTCGGGTGATGCTGAGGGAATTCGATTAGAAAATGAGACTCTTAAAGTAGTAAAGGAGTTTTGCTATTTGGGGAGCAAAATAACTGATGATGGTCGAAGTAGAGGGGATATAAAATGTAGACTGGCAATGGAAAGGAAACCGTTTCTGAAGAAGAGAAATTTGTTAACATCGAGTATAGATTTAAGTGTCAGGAAGTTGTTTCTGAAAGTATTTGTATGGAGTGTAGCCATGTATGGAAGTGAAACATGGACGAGAAATAGTTTGGAGAAGAAGAGAATAGAAGCTTTCTAAATGTGGTGCTACAGAAGAATGCTGAAGATTAGATGGGTAGATCACATAACTAATGAGGAAGTATTGAATAGGATTGGGGAGAAGTTTGTGGCACAACTTGACCAGAAGAAGGGATCGGTTGGTAGGACATGTTTTGAGGCATCAAGGGATCACCAATTTAGTATTGGAGGGCAGCGTGGAGGGTAAAAATCGTAGAGGAAGACCAAGAGCTGAATACACTAGGCAGATTCAAAAGGATGTAGGTTGCAGTAGGTACTGGGAGATGAAGAAGCTTGCACAGGATAGAGTAGCATGGAGAGCTGCATCAAACCAGTCTCAGGACTGAAGAAAACAACAACAACAACTGGTAACATTGAGAGTGAAACGGGATTTCCACCGTCAAAGGCAGAGGAGATAGCGGACAAGTGGAAAGAGTACATTGAAGTCCTCTATAAGAGGAAGATTTGTCCGATGTGATAAAAGAAGAAATAGGGGTCGATTTAGGAGGTAGGCGATCCACTATTAGAATCATAAATTAAGAGAGATTTGAAGGACTTAAGATCTTATAAGGCAGATGGGATAGATAACATTCCATCAGAATTTCTAATAATCAATGGGTGGAAATGGTAACAAAGTGAATATTCACTCTGATGTGTACAATGTAGGGTCTGACGACATACCGTATCACTTTCGGAAAAGTATCACCCACACAATTTCGAACACTGAAAGAGCTGACAAGTGGGAGATGTATCTCATAATGAGCTTAACAGCTCGTGGATCCAAGTTGTTAACAAGAATAATACACAGGAGAACAGAATAGATAATTGAGGTCGTGTTAGATGACGATCAGTTTGGCTTATGAAAGGTAAAGGCACCGCAGAGGCAATTCTGACGTTGAAGGTGATAATGGAAGCAAGAATAAAGAAAAATCAAGACACTATCATTGGATATGTCGAAATGGAAAAAGCGTTCGAAAATGTAAAGCAGTGCAACATATTCGATACGCTGAGAAAATTAGAGGTTAGCTATAGGGAAAGAAGGACCATATGCAATATATACAAGAGTTAGCAGGGAGAAACAATAGTGGAAGAATAAGAACGAAGGGCTCTGATTAAAAAGAATGGAAGACAACGGATGTAGTCTTTCGTTCCTCCTTCTCAGTCTGTACAGTGAAGAAGCAATGTTAGAAATAAAAGAAATGTTCAGGAGCGGAATTAAAATTCAGGGTGAAAGGAAACAATGATACGAATCGCTCATGACATTGTTATCCTGAGTGAAAGTGAAGAAGAATTACAAATTTACATAATGGAATTAAAAGTCTAATGAATACAGAATACGAATTGAGAGTAAATCGAAGAAAGACGGTAATAGTTAGAAGTGACAGGAATGAGAACTGCGAGAAACTTAACAACTTGACTGACGCTCATGACGAAGTTAAGGAATTCATCTACCTATGCACCAAAATAACAAATAACGACGGAGCAAGTAGGACATTAAAAGCAGACTAGCGTGGCAAAGAGAGAGAACGTTCCTGGCCAAGAGAACTCTACTGTGCCAAATATAGGCCTTAATTTGAGGATTCGATGACCAAAAAAAAACTAAAAAATACATATGCAGCCCAAACTTTGACAACTCACGAAATTTACTAGTAATTAGGTTTCCACAGTACAAGTAAAGGAAAAAAAATCCAAAAATCCAAAAATTATATCATACGAAAAAAAAATTTGGCTTATCTTATTCGACTTTCTTCCGTCTGTTAAGACACCTTTCCATCAGGAAAGGGTAGTCGTGTATCGTGGGAGTACCGATCTCGATGCCCGCCCGGCTGGCCACGCGATCTAACGCGCTGCTCCCTCGCACGAATCCGCCCGGCGGATTAGTGTCAAGGTCCGGCGTGCCGGTTAGCCTGTGGATGGTTTTTAAGGCAGTTTTCCACCTACCTCGGTCAATACAAGCTGTTTCCCCTTATTCCGCCTCAGTAACACTATGTCGGCGATTGCTCCTCAAACACTGTCTCCAAGTACGCCTACGCCATCATTACCACGCAAACCTTTGAGGTAGCACTCGTCTAGTATGAGACGTTCTGGGGTGGGAGGGGGGGGGGGGAGGGGTTGGGAGTTCTTCCACTGGGGGGCCGAACAGCACAATAACCCTGGATTCGGTGTGCAGCTGCGGTGAGGTGGGTGGACTGCTGTGGCCTGTTGTGGGGTTGTGAACCACTGAGGGCTACGGCGAAACGATGCCTCTCCGTCGTTTCTAGGTCCCTGGTTTCATCCACATACACACCGATATTAATATCGGCAAAACGTTTCTAGATTCTTGATTTATGCGACGGATGAGTCATCTATATACATAATGAAGTTTGTGCGGAACCCTTAGTGTGACAGTTCTACTCGCACTTATTCAGCTTTCTTTCATTTCACTTCCCACTCTCATTTAACTTTGTATCCGTATCGCAAAAACAATATGTGCACAACAGTGCAAATGTCGCTGGTATTCGCTTTATGTCTTATTTGGAAACAGACTTGACCTTGCAACTCAAGGTGCTTGCTGTTGACAAAAACGCTTACTTAACTCTTCACCATCAAGATTACATTCTCTGTACTGTATCCAGCTCACTTTTCTGCCACCGTTGAGGAAATCGCCAATGTGCACTCTGAATTCAATGGCAGAGTGACTCAAGGAGGCTATGCTGTTCTGTTCCCACAGCAACAGTAAACATACCACAAAAGTACTTTTGCCTCTGTAGAATTATTATATGATTTATGTTGTATCTTATGGTGATGTATGGTTGTTCTCACTGTTGTGAAGCTACTGTATATTCAGAGAAACGAATGCAAGTGGGTTATTTTATTTCATTTTTTGTTTTTTGTCAGCAGTCTTTTGACTGGTTTGGTGCGCTCCGCTACGAATTCGTCTCCTGTACCAACCTCCTCATCTCAGAGTAGACCGTGTAACCTATTGTACGTCCTCAATTATTTCCAATCTCTGTCTTCCTCTACAGTTTTTGCCCTCTACAGCTCTCTCTACTACAATGGAAGTCATTCCCTGTTGTCTCAACAGTTGTTCTATCATCCTTGCCCGTTCTCCATGTCAGTGTTTGTCTCATATTCCTTTCCTTTCCTATTCTGTGCAGAATCTCCTCATTCCTTAGCTTATCAATCCACCTAATTTTCAACATTCACCTATAACAACACATCTCAAACGCTTCGATTATCTCCTGTTACGGTTACCCATAGTCCATGCTTCTCCACTACACAATGTGCTCCAAACGTATATTCTTAGATATTTACTCCTGAAATTAAGGCCTGTGTTTGATACTAGCAGAGTTCTCTTGGCCATGAACGCACTCTCTGCTGGTGCTAGCTTTCGATGTCCTCCCTGCTCCGTCCGTTATTTGTTGTTTTGTTGAAGAGGTAGCACTAGATACTGCCCGTCACTCCCTATAGCTTACCCCTATTCCTCTCAGAATGTCGAATAACTTGCACTACTTTACATTGCCGAACGATTTTTCCAGGTCGACGTATCCTATGATTGTGTTTTTATTTATTCTGTCATGCTACCATTATCAAATTTTACGTCAGAATTGCCTTTACGGTGCCTTTACCTACTTAACCCAAACTGATTGTCATCTAACATATCCTCAATTTTCTTTTCCAGTCTTCTGAGTACTATTCTAGAAAGTAGCTTTGATCATTAGCTGTTAAGCTGATTGTGCGATAATTCTCGCACTTGTCACTTTTTGCTGTCTTCGGAATTATGTATATGATACTTTTCAGGAAGTGGTATGGTATCTCGTCAGACTCTACATTCTACACACCAACGTGAATAGTCGTTTTGTTTCCACTTCCCCCCATGATTTTAGAAATTCTGATGGAACGTTCTAAACAATCATGGTGGTGTCTGTTCTATATCGTGTCTCCCTACCACTTTCGTGCAACGACGCTCTGAGCGTGTTTTTTAGGATATTGACTAGTTTGAACCTGAGACCTGTTGCTGGTAAGGAGACGCCAGACCACACATGACATGTAGAATTCAGAGGAGTTCAGTGAGACAAGGGATGATATAACCAAATACTAAATGCTCTCAGCGTCACCTCCACTGCACTCCCTGTAAAAGAATCTTAATACTAACTAAATTTAGTGGAAGGGGTTCAAGGCTTTCCTATTTTTAGTTAGCTGGTAAAATAACGTCGAAAAAGCAGTTAAATTTACCACTGAAAATTTTATTCTACTCACAAAACATTGTTTATAAATTGCACTATTGATAAAAGGAAGTGTTTTAATACAGGATGGTAAAATCTAACTGCGTTCAACAAAAATGTGAACGAATATTCCCTGAATGGTTTTCCAGGTTCTATAATGGATCGAATGATGACCTATGCCATATCACGTCTATAATCTAGGTTTAAATTAAGTTTCACAGAATAGAAACTATGAAAATGGTCTACAGTGACCCTCAATTAGCTTTAATTACTTATTAAACTTGTCGTAAATTACAGTGGCTGATGTGGCTTCTCAATAATTATATAAAAGAAAAATCATCGCTTTTCAGATCTTTACTTCATGTGGCAAATGTGAACACAATGAGTTTTAATTAACGATCGACACTAGTATTACGCAAAAAAGGGGGTGTAACAGATGAGACTTCTGCAGTTCTGAGTGAGCCTTATGCGCTCAAAAATGCGGGATCCCGTGCGTTCATTACCTTGTCGGTGTTAGGCAGCGTCAGGGCGGCAGCGGCCGGCGCAGCAGCCATCCAGCTCGCCGTCTAGGAACTAACTAACTTCTTCACTTCTCCTTACTACCATTTACCGACGTTGGTTTAAAAATAACTATCTGGCTGTGTTTCCATCTGACTAATTAGGGTCTCAATGTAAAGCTCCGCCTACAAAAATTCTGTCTATCCAATGAGAAACGTTATACTTTTCGAGGTGGAGCAATGTTTTTAAAGTTTGCAATGTAACAGAGACGCGAAAAAGTCTCACGCTAAAACTCGCAGCTGGTGTGGTCCTTTTAGCGTTATGGTAAGATCTATACTGTTCTTCTGGAGGGCTCTATCTTTTAACATGGGCTGGGGGGTGGTCCTAACGTAACAGAGACGCGAAAAAGTCTCACGCTAAAATTTGTGGGGGATGTCGTCCTAATGGTTAGCTGGCGACGTGGGTGTCCAGTGCGTCCCTTATCGTAGAGCCTTCCAGCTTAACACTGTGCTACTCTCGGCTTCTTTTCTCGTTTCTCTCCTTAGAACTGCGTCTGTGTCACAGTGGGAAGGTACGACATGCATTTAGGCATTCTTTTGTTGGTCTGTGGTATTCCATTTGCTTACTTGTTACTCGTATTACTTTGGTTAATTTAATGCCACGATTTATTCGGAGCTATGTGACACACTACAGGATTTGCTTATCATGTCAGGGTTTTCATGGAAGGTGTTGGATTTGCCTGACACCTTATAATGTTACATATCTCTTTGGCCTTATTGGAACTTAAGTCGTTCAAAGATCTCTTAAATTAATATTCTAATATTGGATCCCATACCTCTACTAAATCTTCTTCTACCACATAGGATAAGTCTTCCCCCTCATAGCGGCCTTCAGTCTACTCTTTCCACGTATCGGCTCTCTTCTCTGCATTTTACAGGGGAGTGCCCGTTGCACTCTTACTGTTACCACACTTGGTTTTAATTTCACCGAAGAGTATTTTGATTTTCCTATACATTTTGCCAGTCCTTGTAAAAATCATCTCCTTTTCGATTTCGTGACATTTTCCAAGCAGCGATTTCGTCTTAGCTTACTTCATTCCTCAGTGACTCGTAATTCTGTATTCTTGAATTTCCCTGAACGTTTTTGTTTTTCCTTCTTTCATCGATCAACTGAAGTACTTCACCTGTTCTTCATGGTATCTTCTCAGTTACCTTCTTTGTACCTACGTTTTTTCTTTACAACTGTGACTGCAGTTTTTAGAGTTGTTCATTTGTTTTTAAGTATACTGCTATTCATCAATGCTTTATCTATAGCCTTAGAGAACTTCAAGCGTAGCTAGTAATTCCTTAATACTTCCATATCTTACTTCTTTGCGTACTGATTCTTTCTCAGTGATCTCTTGAACTTCAGCCTACTCTTCTTCACTATTATATTGTGTTCTGAATCTATATCTGCTCCTGGGTAATCCTTACAATCCTCTTTCTGGTATTGGAATCTCTGTCTGACATGATGTAATCTAACTGAAATCTTCCAGTATCACCCGGCCTTTTCCAGGCATACCTCCTTCTCTTATGATTCTTGAAAAGAGTACTGGCTATTACTAACTGTAATTTATTAGAGAACTTAGTTAATCTTCCTCCTCCTTCGTTCCTTGTCCCAAGCCTATGTTATCCTGTAACTTTCTCTTCTACTTCTTCCCCCACAACTGAATTCCACTCCCTCATGACTATTACATGTGTTACCCTTTTAGTCCCGTCGTATACGTTCTCTATCTCTTCATTTTTGGCATGCGTCTGCGGCTTGTATATCTGGACTATCGTTTTCGGTGTTGGTTTGATGTCGATGCTGGTAAGGGCAACCCTATCACTGAACTGTTCACAGTAACACACTCTCTCCCCTACCTTCATGTTCATAATGAATTCTACTCCCGTTGTACCATTTTCTGCTGCTGTTCATATTACCCTGTACTCATCTGACCAGAAATCATTGTCTCTGGTTTTTTTTTGCATTTTACTTTAATTACCCCTAGTATATCTGGATTGAATCTTTCCATTTCAATGTTCAAAATTTCTAGCTTCCTTAACACGTTAAAGCTTTATACGTTCCACGCCTCGACTCCTAGAACGTTATCATTACACTGGTTATTCAGTGTCTTTCTCATGGTCACCTCCGCCTTGGCAGTCCCCTCCCGGATATCCGAATGGGGGACTATTGCGGAATCTTTTGCCATGCAGAGATCATCATGACACCTTTCCAATTACGGGCCATATATCCTGCGGTAACACCTTACGTTTCTTTATTTCAGTGGTTTCCATTGCTTTCTGGATCCTCATGGGATAGATCATTGCTGATTCTTCAACCTTTAGGGGTAGTTTTCCATCCCAAGGACGCGAGAGTGCCCTGAATCTCTGTCCGCTCCTCCGCCCTCTTTGACAAGGCCGTTGTCAGAGTGAGGGTGACTTCTTATGCTGGAAGTCTTCCAACGTGAATGCTGATTATCAGTGAAAATCTCTCGAAACAAGAACCGAGGAAGTTTTGATTCCCAATTATAGACGCTACTCCTAAATCACAGGGGTGCATTAGTGAACCTAAAATAAATCATAATTCAGCTGTTACTGGGGTATTGTGTTTACACACAAAAATATATAAGTGCGTTGTGAAAAGTAATGCCTCCGACTTCTCTTTTTAAATAAGAGAAACGTTATTTATATTCTGCATCTTCCTCCTTCATGCCCCAATATTTATTTCTCGACTTAGTCATCCTAGTGACTTACACATTTATCGTAACGAGAAACTAGTCTTTTGATATCATCACTTTAGAATGTTTGATTTTTTGACAGAGCCACAGCCCCACTTCTGCTTGCACCACTTCGAAGTAAAATTATCGATAGTGTTCTTTAAGTTTTGCAAACATCAGAATCGGAAGGAGGTCAAGGCCGGGTTGTATGGAGGACGATCGCTGGCTGTGAACCCAGTGCGTCGGATTGTTGGAGATGTCTTTGTGCTCGTATGTGGTCTGGCTATGTCATGGCTCCCTGTGTGGACGCACTCTCGGGATTTGAAACTCGGTTAGAGTACCGTGTTTCTCACGCAACGACCTAGTTACTTTACCCACCGCCACATAATACACTAACACTCGGTGTTCTCTAGCGGCAGAGGGCTCCAAATACCTAGTCATGACGTATAATGAACTAGAATGGTAAAAGAGTTTCCTTAAATATCTTTAAAATTTTTGAGATTAAAAATTCGCAGGCACTACTATTCAGAGCGCCCCTGTAAAATACCACTGAATAGACTGGAAAACATTATTAGTTGGCTTCGGTTTCAATCTTTGGAGCTACAGGTACTTATGGCTGTTCGTTTAATTCGCAGTGCTTCGAACGCAACGGTAAACAGACAAAAACGAGCAACGTCGAAAACACGAACGCAGCTGTATGTAGGTTATACAGTACTGGAATTTAGCACCATTCATTTACTGTATAACGTAGCAGCAGCAGCACAGAAAGGCAGGAAAGCCGGTGAACAAGAGGAAGACTGCTGTGAAATGCGCATTTCTATGTGAGTGAGTATACCCAAAGCAGAAAGAGTATTGGAATTTAACGCTCTGCGTTTGTTTCACAGGAATCATCCCAAAATTAACCTCAATCGGTTTGCTAAGCCAAAGAAAACCTAATCAGGATCGTCTTGCTATAGTTTGCGAATGCTGGTTATTTACTCTTCTGTATTTAATTGCGTTCCGAAGCACACTTATTAAGTGAAAGCTTTTGCACGTAAGACTCAACGTTTCCAGTTTGCGAAGAAGCACTGGCTAGTAAATTAATATGCTTCCAGTTGTTGAAGAGAGAAAACATTTGAGATGAGTATATGCTATGTGATTTTCTGTTCGGTTTCTTGCCTCTGCCGAGCAAGAGCTTACTGCAAAACTCAAAAAATAAAAATGGTAATCAATAGATTCCTCTTTCAATGCCATTCTGGATACGAAATGGAAACATTTTACACAAATAAGGACAAGACGACAAGATGACGATCGTCGTTGTTGGTACTGCCGGTTTCGAGGCCTATATGTAGTTGAAAATTACCGAACTATCAGTTTAATAAGTCACAGCTGCAAAATACTAACGCGAATTCTTTACAGGCGAATGGAAAAACTGGTAGAAGCCGACCTCGGGGAAGATCAGTTTGGATACGTAGAAATGTTGGAACACGTGAGACAGTACTGAACTTACGACTTATCTTAGAAGAAACAGCAAGGAAAGGAAAACCTACGTTTCTAACATTTGTAGACTTAGAGAAAGATTTTGAGAATGCTGACTGGAATAATCTCTTTCAAATTCTAAAGGTGGCAGGGGTAAAATACAGGGAGCGAAAGGCTATTTACAATTTGTACAGAAACCAGATGGCAGTTATAAGAGTCGAGGGGCATGCAAGGGAAGCAGTGGTTGGGGAGGGAGTGAGACAGGGTAGTAGCCTCTCCCCGATGCTATTCAATCTCTATATTGATCAAGCAGTGAAGGAAATAAAAGAAAAATTCGGAGTAGGTATTAAAATCCATGGAGAAAAAATAAAAACTTTGAGGTTCGCCGATGACATTGTACTTCTATCAGAGAGAGCAACGGACTAGGAAGAGCAGTTGAACGGAATGGACAGTGTCTTGAAAGGAGGATATAAGATGAACATCAACAAAAGCAAAACGAGGATAATGGAATGTGGTCGAATTAGGTCATGTGATGCTGAGGGAATTAGATTAGGAAATGAGACACTGACAGTAGCAAAAGGAGTTTTGCTATTTGGGGAAAAAAATAACTGTTGATGGTCGAAGTAGAGAAGATATAAAATGTAGACTGGCAATGGGAAGGAAACCGTTTCTGAAGAAGAGAAATTTGTTAACATCGAGTATAGATTTAAGTGTCAGGAAGACGTTTCTGAAAGTATTTGTGTGAGGTGTAGCCACGTATGGAAGTGAAACATGGACGATAAATAGTTTGGACAAGATGAGAAATGTGGTGCTACAGAAGAATGCTGAAGATTAGATGGGTAGATCACATAACTAATGAGGAAGTATTGAATCGGATTGGGGAGAAGATAAGTTTGTGGCACAACTTGACTAGAAGAAGGGACCGGTTGGTAGGACATGTTCTGAGGCATGAAGGGATCACCAATTTAGCATTGGAGGGCAGCGTGGACGGTAAAATCGTAGAGAGAGACCAAGAGATGTATACACTAAGTAGATTAAGAAGGATGTGGGTTGCAGTAAGTACTGGGACATGAAGAAGCTTGCACAGGATAGGGTAGCATGGAGAGCTGCATCAAACCAGTCTCAGGACTGAAGACCACAACAACAACGACATCTAGTTGACTGCGGTGTTCAATCAGTTGGTGAGACATCCTAAAGGAGTTATGACAAATGCACTGCATACTGGAGAAAACACGAAGGTGTCGAGCTTATCTGGCTGTCATATACCGCTTAATGAAAGAAATTTTTCTACTATTTTCTACTGAATTCCCGTTTCATTTTCAAATACGCAGTCCACTCACATTAATATGGTCACCGCCTATATTCGACGTCAGCGTGCAATAATCAGTCAGAGACGGCAAGCGGCAGCACTATCAGTGCAGCGTGTAGAAAAAGCGTGTAGGGTGGATGCGGAAAAGGAGTGCAGTCGTTGTCGTAATGTGGAAGCAGAGCGATTTATTTGACGCCCAAGAGGGCATGAGCATTAGCTTTCAGTCTAAGTTGGAACCATTTTCGTAACGGCGTATTCATTAAACAGGTCGCATGCCGCCGTTTTTTAAGTATATCGTGCCTCGTAAAATGGAGCTATCCAAAGCTGGCGCCGCGCAACTATGGCGCACCAGGGGCCATTGATAATAGGGATGAAAGGCGGCTGCCGAGATATGTACCAGCGAATACACGTGCAGTTGTTGAGAATCTGACAATCCAGATGAACCAAGGGGCTACGAACAGTGTTTCCTCAACGTCTGCTCAGCGAACGTTGCTCCGATCAGCGAACGTTGGTGCATGTGGGTCTCCACAGCAGCTATGTATCTTATACACCCACGCTGACTACTGTTCATCGGCGACGAAGGCTCCAATTAAGACAGCTGTACCGGAACTGGTCGTCTTCTCAATCGTGAAAGGTGGTCATTTTAGATGAATCACGTTTTATGCTCAATCGAAGAGACTGTAGTTGGGGTCTATGGCGTGAAACGTCTGAAAGCAAACACCCTGCAACATTCGTCGGAAAGATCCAGGTCGGAAGGCACCCTCGTCATTCTGGAAGGCACAAAGGATTAGCACAAGTACCTATCTATTCCTGGGGACCATGTCCATCACTACATGCAGTTCGTTTTTCCTCGGCATGATTGCATCTACCAGCAGGACAGTGCAACGTGGCTCACAACTCGTAGTTTGCGTGTGTGGTTCGAAGAGAACCGTTCTCTCATGACCACCAGACGCCCTGGATTGAAGTCTAATCGAGAACCTATGGGACCTGGCCACGGTACGGGAGTCGGCATGGCTCCACATCCATGTCTGTACCTTTCAGAGCTTCACTGGCTGTTCCAGCACGTCCCTCAGCGGTCCACTCTGGAAAAGGTTGTTACTCTGGCTTTTGACAGAAAGTCACGTTAATGTGACTGGACAATGTGTGACTGTAGCAGTGCCAAAGACAACTTTTTCTCGCATCAGAAAAAAATTGATTACTTGATATTGACATAAATACGTGAGATTCTCATTACCAGAAATGGATGGATGTGTAAATAATGAAGCTTAAACGGAAACCTCGGTGTGTGAGTACTGCTCGATATTATCCGGATTTTTTTCAATTCGTTTGACGTCTTACCCTCATTCATCTACGTATCCAATGTAAACATAGGAAATTTTCAGAGTTGTGTTGTTATTAAACGGGTAGCACGTGGATTGATTGCGAAGTTTTGCCCCAAGCACTTATCGAAATTCGTATATTATACTCCTGATCGGACTTTTCTTCACCGACGGGTACGATTTGTAACGAAATAAGGGCCTCTCCAGTATTACTACTAACAGAAATGACAGTGGTCATATAAAAAAAATTAATATGACTGCTTTTCGAAACTTAAACATTGTGACTGAAACAGTTCACTGATATTCATCGAAATCGGTAGACAAGGTCCCAGAATGGCTTTGGAATGCGTAGAACGAGGATTTTTGAGATTTACACGAACGCCAGCCAATACTCATCTGTTTCACGCAGTCTAAACGCTTCACCAGTGAAAATACGCTTATGAAATGCATCAACACAAGTACGCGCCTGTCCTTTGGGGCCACGTCCACCGTCCTCCCTTACATGCATTTTGCAGTGTCCTGACAGGTCGTAACCATCTGACTTAATGACAGACGCTACACGACGTGCATACTCTACTAGCACATCCTACATCTACCTCTAAATCGACCTAACTACTCCGAAACTTCGAAATTAACTGACTGGCAGAAGGTTCATCGAATCACCTTAAAGCTGTTTCTGTATCACTCCAATCACGAAAAGCAGGCACTTATTCCCTTTCCGAGCGAAATCTAAGCTATTTTATTACTATGATATTTCTTCGTATGTAGGCGTGCCAACAAAATATTTGCGAAATATGAGGAGAAATTTGATGATTTGAAATTTCGTGAAAACATCTCGTCGCAATGAGAAACACCTTTATTTTCATGGTTTCCATCCCAAGATGTATATCACTCTTTGACATTCAACAACATTTCAAGATACAACAAACCTCCTACGATGTCCTCCGTGAATGATAGGCCTATATGATAGGTATCCCATACCGTGCAGCGATACTCCAGAAGATGTCGGACAAGCACAATGTAGGCAGCCTCTTTAGTAGTCCTGTAGCCCCTGGTAGGTGTTTGACAATAAAATGAAGTCTTTGGTTCGCTTTCCGCACAAAATTATGTAAGTGTTCTTTCGAGTCTAAGTGTCTCGTAACTATAATCCGTTGCCGAATTTACAGTATTCAGATTTGTGTGGTTTAACGAACAACTGAGATTTACTAATTGCTTTTGGTACTCATTTGGTCGACCCCATACTTTTCATTATTTAGATTCAATTCTGACGTTTCGCACGACACATATCTCTTCTAAATCGTTTGCAAACTGGTTTTGATCTTTTGATGTCTTTAATAGACTAGAAGGCGTCACTGGATGCGAATATAGAGGCGGCCGCGAGGTCAACACACCACTCTCCGGCAGTTGTTATTTTTCGTGGCCGGGGCCGCTACATCTCAATAAAGTAGCTCCACGGTTTTCCCCACAAGGACTAAATTCACCCGGCTTGCCAACAGCGCTCAGCTGACCGGGTAGTAACCCATCCAAGTACTATCCAAGCCCGGCAGCGTTTATGTTTAGCGGTCTGACTGAAAGCGGTGGGGCCTCTGCGGCATGGCCTTAGGCACAATACCTGTGGTAGCACACAAAAAAGAACAAGGCAAGTCCATACTCTAGTTATGTGGGTTGTGTCCAGTGACGAGACAATTGACCATCACAGGTTCTGTTCAAAATAATCACCGGCAGCGACAATACACGCTTCCGGTCTGGTATGAAAAAAACTGCTGCACAGGGGATGTTTTCGGAGGCTGCTGTAATGAATCGTTGCATATCATCGGGTGTAGCTGGTATGTACTTGTAGACAGCGTCTTTCAATTTTTCTCACAGAAAAGCCTACAAGCGTCAAATCCGGGGAACGGACCGGCCAAGGTGCAGGCCCTAAGCGTCCTGTCCAACGATTTCGAAGCAGTTCTCGAAGACATTCTGTACTACTTCGTATACTTCAGGATGGCCAGCAATCATGTTGGTATCACAGGTTCCTTCTAGTCTGAGGAGGAACATTTTCTAATATCCGTGGACGATGGTCTGTTAGGAAGTTGCGATAGTCGTGGGCGTTCAGTGTTCCGTCTATGAAAAACGGACCTACGAGCAGATCACTATCCCAAACCACACGTTTACGCTCCATGGACGCTGTAGTTCCGCCCGACGATGCAAAGAAGTTACAATAGATCAGTAGAGCATATTTCGGCGCTTTACCTGGCAATGATTGGTAAATGTGGCTTCGTCACTAGATAAAATGATCTTAATGAACATTTTCTATGCAGCTCTTAGTGAAGAGAAAGTGATAGAGGTGGAGCCTGTGTCGATGGGGAATTCGTAGGTCATATCACTGACTCTTGCCACTTCCTCGCACGACTGCGCGGGAGCTAACATGCGGATGAGGTGCAACAGCAGCAAGAACATTAATTCTCTCCTCTTCTGTCATCACTTGCTTCCTTCTGTTTCTTTGTCTAGGTGCTACACAACCACTTTCACGGAAATGATTGACGATGTTGATAAATAAGTGCGGAGACGGTTGACGTCTATTGGAATATCTTGCAGTATGAACGAACTGCTTTCTCCCTGCACTCTCCGTACACCACGAGCATGTCGGCTTTTCCTGCATTGGTAAATCCCATCGTCATACAATGACAAACTAGGAAATTGCAGTGCACTCAAGATACAAACAAGCCCACTGTAAGGACTGCGACTACGCGCATTGAATGGCACATACAAGTGTCGCTGTGGAAACATTTAAACTACTATACCTAGTAAACGACTCGCACTAGAATCCTGCAACAAACACCGCTTTTTTATATGTATTTTAAATAATTAACCAACGATCTCCCACAAATATTGAGAAACACTACTAGGTCAAAATATTTAAGAAACTCTCTCATTGCATAAAATCATTTATAAACTAATAAACCATTAGCAACGATCTCATATAAAAATCGACAGAAGCCACTAAGGCTGAATTTGACCATAACTTGAACAAAACAACTTTAGTTAAGACACGTTATTTAAGATTGTTTCAATTCTAATACATTAACATTACATATAAAATAACAGTGGATACACAGCCTTAATTTTAACGCGAATACTTAGAACAAACTCATTTAAACGTACCTTGGGCAGTCTTGCAAATTACTAGACTAGAGAACCTTGCAGAGCGAACCACGAAATTATTCAAATGCCCATTGACTTGTAAGATGGGGTTTTAGGGTATAGAAAGTTACAACTGTGTGCAATCATAAATGTGTAACAACAGAAGTAAGGCCCAAGGTTGTAAGGCTGAAGCTCAACCACGAACGGTGGAACCGACTGAGGAAAGTAATACTTAACTTCGAACAAGGACGTGGCTCCGTTAACAACCCCACTAAAATGTGAACCCAGCAAACGCTACCGAAGAGGAACACACGAGCTCAGACCGAGTCCACCGCCCGTAGGCCGAACTTGTAATCTAAAGGGAAGCTCTGCGCTTCGGTTGCCCGCTGCCTCAGATCACTGAAACACAGACCCTACTCGACAACACGAGACCAAAAACTTTTCTTTACTTTGACATTCAAGGTTGACCAGTAAATTAACACTGTAAAATCAAGGCTAAACTGCAAATAATTTCACTCGCAAGTCCTCTCTTTATATGAAACAGTACCAGATAAAGAAACGCTAAGAGTTAGAAATGAATTGGTTCACGAGAACTGACACTCACTAGAACTTAATGACAGACATATTGGCCACCTTAAGTGGGCTTGCAACGCTAAGCACGGTGACCTTTAGAAATAAAAACGCAGATTGGCCGCAGAGGGAATAGTGGCATGGATTAACCGATATCCTTAGCAAATTAAACACTTGCTAATAACATCTAATGAACTAACACTATGCAAATACATCAATATTATGCGGAAGCAGAGTACACGCTTAATAAGAGGCATCAAATGAAATTGAACACACATAACACCACGCGTCCGGCCACCTCTTACTGTACCAAAAGCGATGAAAATCCCCGTTAACTAAGCGCTCATAGTAATTAGAGTACTTATCTGGGTGTCTTAATGCTGGGGCGATTTTGCGAAGATGTCAGACCATCACTTCGCAAGACCTTAACATCGTGTCCCTCGAAGGAAGCGGGCACATCCATAGCTCACGGGGTTCCCGTAGAATGCACAGCGCCGGCCAACTCTCGCCGTCTCCAGTATAACCACGTGATAACCGCCGCCCGGCCTCAGACACGCCGTCTTCGATTCTGCCCTCCAGCCAATAGCCGACTCGCGCACCGCCGCCTTCCGTTCTCAAAGCGTTGTTCCCCTTACTCGCGGTCGGCACTCGCTTATATCCCGAGCCGGCCCAAGCCCCAAAACAAACCTCTGTACTAGGTAATAGTTCTCATGTCAGATATACTACTGGCCGGCCCGCCACGGCTCAGGCGGCATTTGCGTAGAGTTGTCAGTGCTAACAGACAAGGAACACTGCATGAAATAAACGCACAAATCAATATGGTCGCTATCCTATCTGTTAGGATAGTGCCGCGAAATTTGGCGTTAGTGGGCTGTGGCAGCTGAAGACGGACGCGAAAATCTTTGCTAACAGTTAGAGAAGGCCTCTCCTGGGTTCGTGTCCGTATCGATTGGACCCTAGGCGACTGGAAAACCGTCGCCTCCTCACATGTGTCTTGATTTCGGTTGGTAAGAACTAAGTGGAGCAAACCCACGAAGCCACGGACTAAAGTTGTCATTGTGGGGACTGTGCAAGCTGGTGGTGGTTCCTCCATAATGGTATGGGCTGTCTTTTAATGGAATGGACTAGATCCTCTGGTCCAACTGAACCGATCATTGACTGGAAATGGGCGTGCTCGGCTACCTGGAGAGCCTTTGCACTCATTCGTGGTCTTCACGTTCCCAACCACTAATGGCATTTTATGAACGACATTGCGCCATGTACCTGAGACACAGTTGTTCACGGTTATTTGCCTGCTTCCTTAAACAGCTATATTTTGTGTTAAGTATTTTGTGGATTTGGCTGTGTCTTGCTAACATGTCATGTTATTCCTTTATTCCTGTATCCTTCATAACACTCCGTATTTCCTCAGGATTATTTGTTGCTACGAGGTCAAGTATGTTTTCGAACTATTTTACACTTTGGGTGGCTCCTGAAATAACTGTTCAAAATAATTTTCGGAGAAAGTATTTAGTACTATTTCGGGTAAAGTTTATGCGTGTTACAGACTTGGGACATACATTTTCGTCGATATATCGACGGTAGATTGAAGTATCCACCTATAACTGTATCAGGTGGGTACCTATTCCAAATGGGACTGAAGTTTCCTTCGAACGTTTCAACAGCTGGGTCGTGCGAGTCGTGAGATCGGTAAAAGGAACCAATTACTTTTTATTTCGGTGATCAAGTATAACTTCTATCCATACTAATTTACAGCAACCATGTTCTTCAGTTTCACTAGAAGGTAAACTATTGTAACAGCAATAAACGCTCAACCACCAACGGTATTTATTCTACCGTTTCCGAAAACCGTTAGGGTCTTTATACAAATTTCACCTTTACTTATCTCCGGCTTTAGCTTCAGTTCTTTTTATCAGGCCTTGAAGCACTTGCTCTTTTCCAACACAGCTGTGATATATTACATTTGCAATACATTTCATTAAACAACATGAAATTCGATATGACCGATGGTTAAATATGAACAAGAAAGCAGTAACACTCACAAACAGTGCAACCAGATCTTTAGATATAGTGACAGATGGAGAAAACAGATGAACTTTAGCACCTGAAAATGATACAGTAACGAAGGTGATGTCAAGAAGTTTTCGTAGAGGTAAAACGTTTTATTTTAAAAGAGTATATAATAATAAGAGAAATTAAGTTCAGTTTTACCTTTTTAGGATACTGAAAATATGATTCAAAGTGACTGAGATTTAAGATGAGTGGGATGGGTAACAAAAATGAGAATTCGTAAATGCAACTTCAACACAACTGATTATAAGTTTAACACGTAAGTCTTTATGACGCAGAATTACAAGAGGAGAGATCGCTAACAGTCGTAATGTCAGACGAAGAACCACTTCACTGTGGGAAGTGGTGTGTCGTCATCCGACGTTTGCGGCCTATAAACCACACTTGTGTAATCCTCATTGCCGCTAGAACTGTCCTCTTGAAAGTGGCCGCCTGTTTATTGATGCAGCAGAAAGTGAGTTATTTACAGTCTCCTCGTTGATTGAAGAGTCTGTTGTCTACTTCACAAAGAAACAGCGTGCTGTTACCGATGTTTACCGATTTATTAAACATTTTTCGCCGTTGTTCGAACGTTACAGGCCCTTTTATTAACTCCTCAGACATTGGTCAACGGTGAGAGGCACTTCGGTGTATTTATATTTCACAGTCCTCGCTACGAATCGAAAGCAGCTACGTTGATAAACACATTGCTCCACTTCCTGACATAGTTGCTTCCAGATTATTTTTTTATGAGACAACAGTCTGTAGCGAAATTCACTTTGATCAAGTTAGCTGTCCGCGCTATTCATCGAAAACAGTCCACCGTCCGCACACCGTAATTTTCAATTTTACTTTTCCAGTTAACAGTCCATGCCAGGAAGGACTTAATTATATTTGTATTTTAAGTTCAGAGTCTACGATGTGCAGCGAAGACACAGTCTAAAGCTGATGCAACAAACATTCTGTTCTCGCTCATACACGACATAATCAGTCATGTACTTCTCCCCAGACACCGTTGTTACCGTTTCACATAGCGGCCTCGCGACACATTTCAAAGCTGATCTACGTCGCGGACTGTTTCATATCTTACGGTATCATGAACTTTTAAGCGTAGCTAGAATATTATGCACGTAAGAGCATTTTAAGTACAGAACTGAAAGTAAAAAATAAAAAAAATCTTTGAAAAAAGAAACAACCAAATATTTTGTGAAGTTATTTCCCACTCCAACACCCTAGGACTCGAAAAATGTACATGTTATCAACGAGAACCCGTACACTGCCTGAAGGTAGATCAAATTTTCTAAAAGGCATATCTGGAAATTTCAGTTTTCTCATATGGAGAAGGGAGTAAAGCAAGAAATACGAAAAGTGCCTTTTGCGCCCAACAGTCAAATGACCTGTCTATCTCTCATCGGTGCTATAATTTCCGTGTATAACGTCGAACAGAGGTTGTTGTGAATGTACGTTAACAAATTGTATTTGTAACATATTAGGTACATGACACTAAATAGATAGATGAATATGAAATCTGTATGGAGTAGTGTACATGACTTATGAAATGAGTCAATTCTGAGGCCAGGATTCGGTCATCATTTCGAGTAGGTTCTCTATCTGGAAAAGAAAGTAACTATAGGAGTACGAAGATAAGCTGTATAGCGAAAAACTACCTGCACTGGTGTTATGTGTGCACTTCCTTTACTCGTCTCCGTCTTGCTGTTGGAGGCGCAGACAATGCTCCTTCGGCACTAGAGGGTTCTCGTGAAGGGGTCTGGGCACTAGAAGGTCCAGGAAAAGCCTGAAGGTCTGTGGAATGTCAAGGCTGAACAGTGAATTATTGCTGTCCTTCAACTGACAAAAGTGCAATCGAACGTTTAATGTTTTGACAGAGAAAAATTTTTCTGTGAAGATACCTAATTCTGCAAAATGTTACATGAATTAATACCTTCTGTCGCCTGAACTATTTCAGCCCGGTACTGCAAGTGGCTTCTCAAGATCGTTTCGACTTCTATATCGAAATTATCGCCGCTGTTTGTGCACCGCCCATACATTACTGTTACAGTTTCGTACAGAACAGCTACACCGACCTTGGAAATCCGTATTGATTTGCAAGATATTTGCTTAAGGAGCCTCTCAGGAGCCGAGATTTTCTCTTTGGTAATGGACGTGAACCCATTTTTTGTCAGCTTCCACCCTCATTGGCCCTGCTGCAAGTAGTTTATCATCCACTATAGCACGTAATGGAAAAATCTGACGGAATATTGTTGAGCTGCAGTTCAGATGGGAGATTTGGGAGCCGTGTTTGCTGTAGCCTTGTAGGCTGATGTCACTAAATGCGTATTCTAAAATGGTTGAAATGGCTCTGAGCACAATGGGACATAACATCTGAGGTCATCAGTCACCTAGAACTTAGAACTACTTAAACCTTACCAACCTAAGTATATCACACACATCCATGGCCGAGGCAGAATTCGAACCTGCGAACGTGGCAGTCGCTCGGTTCCGGTCTGAAGCGCCTATAACGCTAGGCCACCGCCACCGGCTAACTGGGTATTATTGAGTGTTGTGGTTGGGTGGTTATCACCACAAAGGGCAATCAACAGTTTCCCATCATCAGTGGCTGTTTCCTTGGATGGACTGAAGAATAGGTGAATTTTTTATGTATGATTCGAAATTCGCGATTTTGGAGAGAGTCTTGAGAAATTTAAACTTTTCGTGTTTGAATAACGCGGTTGTAGAGTCGCAGCCACTCAATGCGGGGAAGAAGAGCATGCAACTGGCAATATACTGTACCACTCATTTCCCAGATAGTAGAGGAGCTCAGGGGCTGTACCTATCCCTAATTTGAGGAAATGTACATTAAGGACGAGTCTGGAGACCGGTCATTATGACCAAAAGGTTCACCTCTTCCTCCCCCAATGGCGACACTCTTCTGAGCCGAAGCCATGGATTCTGCCGTCAGCACTTCTAGTGTGTCTGTATCATAAGCTGCCTGCTTGGAGTCGGTACCATTTGCATTCTTTTTTGTCTTTGGCATTGTGACGTGTGTTGACTCCCATCACCACATTCAAGCCTTCAGCTCCCAACAGGCTTATTTAACTTATAACTTGCAAATACAAGACAGATTGTCAAGGTCGGTGTGAGTGCAGGCGAGCAGGGCTCTTCTGCAAGGAACTGTGACATTAATGTACAGGGTCGTGCTCTAAGGTCGATGACAGTTTTAATGTAGCAGACGTAGACAACACGGACGACCCCTTGCAGTAACACTGTCTGAAGCAGCTGAGGTGACAGAAAATTTTAATTCATGTAATATTTTGCAGAATTATGCATCTCACCAATAATTTTTTCTCTACCACAACATTAATCATTCAATTACAACAGCAGTAACTCACTGTTAGCCTGGACATTTCACAGCCCCTCATGCTTTTCCTGGTCCGTCAAAGGCCCAGAACGCTTCACCAGGACCATGTAGTGATGAAGAAATATTGCCTGCGTCTGTAACTGGTAAAGGGTGCGTCTCTAACAAGTAAAGGGGGGAGGGGGAGCAAGCAAAAGAAAAGCCAAATCCACACGTGACATCAGTAAGTATTTTTCGTTTTGTAGGGAGATGGAATGGACATTTTTGACTTTTTCGCAGAAGTTCAATAAGATCGTTGCATTTTAGCGAGCTCTAGTACCGTTGCTGTTAGTCAGAAAATCAATTTTTTCTACCTTACTTCACGACAACTACAAGAAACGAGAAATAGACGTATGTAAGAGGAAAGAGCAGCGCTTCAAGCTTTTAACCTAGTCGATGATATAAATAGCCCAGGAAGGCGCGGATCCGCAGCGAGAAGGAAACAATGTTTCTAAGCTTTATGATAAGTTACCCGTTAGAGCAAGTGTATCAAGACGTGTTTCACGAACCTCGGCGGTCCATTTATATTTCCCACTTTTCTGTACGTCTCGTAGTCTTCATGCAGTACTCTTCTGAAACCTCAGAGATGCAAGGGATTTCTGGAAAGTAATGGCTCCGAATTTCTTACGTGAAAACTATTAAAGTTTTTTTAAATAAAACATACATTATTAAAATCCTACTTCCTTATTATTCTACATATATACAGCCCTCTACTGCTAAAGGGCTCTGAATCATAGCGCATAGCAAGGCGGTGTACAACGTAACTATGTCAGTGTGTCACAAACTACGTGCTGTAACCGACTTTCGAAATGGAAAATTTCGTTCTCACATGTACTGTCCTCTCCTTGGCAATGCCAGACCACAAACGAGCACTGCGACAGTTCCAACAATCCGACGCCTCTGCTTCACTATCATCGTTCGTCCTTCATACAGTCCTTACTTGGTCCCACCCGATTTTGACCTTAAAGAATACGTTCGATGACTTCATCCTGATAGTGATGAAGCGGTGCAGCCAGAAGTGAGGTTGTAGCTTCGTCAACAATGTCAGACGTTACATAGTGACCATGTCGACAAATTGGTCTCTCCTGGGGGAATTGTGTTCGTCGCAAAAATGACTGTGTTGAGATATAAATTTACAGACAATAGTCATGAAAAAATAAAGATGTAGTATGTTAATGACATTCGCCTCCCCCCCCCCCCCAAATCCGGTGACATTGCGTTTTAGTTGGCCCTCGAACTGATTAATAACCCCGCAATGAAGTCAGCGTTAGTATTCCACTGTTTTAATATGTGAAACTCTGATTAAATGTATTCTTCTCTTTCATAAACTAATTCGAAACGGTACGGTGTAGCCTCAAACGTGTAAAGAAAATGTGCTGATAGGTTCTAAATTTTGCTGATGTCTTCGTACAGCAAGCAATTCGTGTTCCTAAGAGCCAACCACAATGAAACAACTTTACTTGAGCATTATTGCATTCATTAAAACAATAATTTGAAGTTTCCTTACAACTGACTAATTTACTGTTTCTCCTTGAGTATAATGTTGCATACGCAATAGTGTAGTATAGACGAAAAATCCTGCTCAAAACGAGGAGAGCATCTGTGAATTTTTGATTCTTCCATCTCTCTTTTTTATATGTTGTTTCTCTGGCGAAGATTAAAAGCGCTCCAGATTCTCTTTGTATCAAAGAAAGTGAAGGCCATTCCATTGCTTGTGCTGGTATCACCCACCGATAATTAAACTTTCATCCAGTGCCTGCAACACGGCCCTACATTTTTCAGACAAGTTTACTCAGCCCACGCACAGAAAGAAGAGAGGGAATGAACTAGAGAGAAAATTAGTTCATTTAAAAGGAACATAAAGTAACAGTAAGTTAGTAAAGTCTTTTGATTCGCAGTTCTCGGTTCATGTCCATGGTTCGTGGGTAAATATTCATAATTCAATGGAAGGCAGACAATAAGCATAGGAGTTAAATAACAGAAGGAGATCCACAGGCATCCATAAAACAATTTATGCTTAGATAAATGAGCTTCTAGTAATTTTCCCAAAACTTTTGTTCTGCGTAACAGACTGGCCGATAGTAAAACAGGACATTGAAATTACACGTATTACATGCTTATATTTAGATTGTTTAGTTTGGTTGTTCGTTGCTTGAATTAGAAACCTAGAAAATTCTGTCGTTAGTAAGGAAAGATGAATAAGTAAAACCCTATCAAATAAACCCCATAATAAATTCGCATCTTGTTAGTAGTCTCTGCCAGCCACTTTGTGACATACCAGCGGCCGGTCACTTGGGATGTCAATTCGTGATTAAACCTGTGAGTCCATGGTTTAACAGTGCACGTGAATCCAGGAATCCTGAAGTCGGTAAGGCATCCTAAATCGGGGAACACCGAGCAAGTATTCGTCATATGCCAAATAGGTGAGGTGCTGGCCGTGAGGCCCAACAATATTACTGAGATGGCGGGCGCCATGAAAAAAAAAATGGCTCTGAGCACTATGTGACTTAACATCTGTGGTCATCAATCCCCTAGAACTTAGAACTACTTGAATCTAACTAATCTAAGGACAGCACACACATCCATACCCGAGGCCGGATTCGAACTTGCGACCACAGCAGTCGCGCGGTTCTGGACTGAGCGCCTAGAACCGCAAGACCACCGCGGTCGGCACTTGTTTTTCTATTGGGTTGGTGTATAACTTCGTAAACATTTTGTTTTGCATGTTGATACCCCAGTTGATAGGATTTATTTACCGGTTGTCATTTTTATTTGCTTTTCACTGTTGTTTGAGTTGACGTATTGTCAATATCTCCCGTGGTCTAGGGGTAGCGTCTTTGATTCAAAATCAAAACATCTTCGGGTTGGGATCCTCACCTCTGCCTAAATTTTGATAAATAATCAGCATTGGCGGCCGAAGACTACCGGCATAAGAAGTCAGCCTCATTCTGCCAACGGCCTTGTCAAAGAGGGCGGAGGAGCGGATAGAGGTTCAGGGCACTCTCTTGTCCTAGGGGTGGAAAATTGCCCCTAAAGGCGGAAGAATCAACAATGATCAACGACATGAGGATGCAGAAGGCAATGGAAACCACTGCATTAAAGAACGTAACGTGTATCCACAGGACATGTGGCCTGTAGTTGAAGAGGTGTCATGATGATCTCTCCATTGGCAAAAGATTCCGGAATAGTCCCCCATTCGGATCTCTAGGAGGGGACTGCCAAGGGGGAGGTTACCATGAGAAAAATATTGAACAATCAACGAAAGGATAATGTTCTACGAGTCGGGGCGTGGAAAGTCAGAAGCTTGAACGTGGTAGGGAAGCTAGCAAATCTGAAAAGGGAAATGCAAAGGCTCAATCTAGATATAGTAGCGGTCAGTGAAGTGAAGTGAAAGGAAGACAAGGATTTCTGGTCAGATTAGTATCGGGTGATATCAACAGCAGCAGAAAATGGTAAAAAATGTGTAGGACTAGTTATGAATAGGAAGGTAGGGCAGAGGGTGTGTTACTGTGAACAGTTCAGTGACCGGGTTATTCTAATCAGAATCGACAGCAGACCAACACCGACAACGATAGTTCAGGTATACATGCCGACGTCACAAGCAGTATGTAAAGGGGGACCAAAATCTAATAGTCATGGGCGACTGGAATGCAGCGGTAGGGGAAGGAGTAGAAGAAAAGGTTACAGGAGAATATGGGCTTGGGACAAGAAATGAAAGAGGAGAAAGACTAATTGAGTTCTGTAACAAGTTTCAGCTAGTAATAGCGAATACCCTGTTCAAGATTCACAAGAGGAGGAGGTATACGTGGAAAAGGCCGGGAGATACGGGAAGATTTCAATTAGGTTACTTCATGGTCAGACAGAGATTCCGAAATCAGCTACTGGATTGTAAGGCATACCCAGGAGCAGATATAGACTCAGATCACAATATAGTAGTGATGAAGAGTAGGCTGAAGTTCAAGACATTAGTCAGGAAGAATCAATACGCTAAGAAGTGGGATACGGAAGTTCTAAGGAATGACGAGATACGTTTGAAGTTCTCTAACGCTATAGATATAGCAATAAGGAATAGCGCAGTAGGCAGCAGAGTTGAAGAGGAATGGACAGCTCTAAAAAGGGCCATCACAGAAGTTGGGAAGGAAAACATAGGTACAAAGAAGGTAGCTGCGAAGAAACCATGGGTAACAGAAGAAATACTTCAGTTGATTGATGAAAGGAGGAAGTACAAACATGTTCCGGGAAAATCAGGAATACACAAATACAAGTCGCTGAGGAATGAAATAAACAGGAAGTGCAGGAAAGCTAAGACGAAATGACTGCAGGAAAAATGTGAAGACATCGAAAAAGATATGACTGTCGGAAGGACAGACTCGGCATACAGGAAAGTCAAAACAACCTTTGGTGACATTAAAGGCAACGGTGGTAACATTAAGAGTGCAACAGGAATTCCACTGTTAAATGCAGAGGAGAGAGCAGATAGGTGGAAAGAATCCATTGAAAGCCTCTACGAAGGTGAAGATTTGTCTGGTGTGATAGAAGAAGAAATAGGAGTCGATTTAGAAGAGATAGGGGATCCAGTATTAGAATCGGTATTTAAAAGAGCTTTGGAGGACTTACGGTCAAATAAGGCTGAAGGGATGGATAACATTCCTTCAGAATTTCTAAGATCATTAGGGGAAGTGGCAAGAAAACGAGTATTCACGTTGGTGTGTAGAATATATGAGTCTAGCGACATACCATCTGACTTTCGGAAAAGCACCATCCACACAATTCCGAAGACGGCAAGAGCTGACAAGTGCGAGAATTATCGCACAATCAGCTTAACAGCTCATGCATCGAAGCTGCTTACAAGATTAATATACAGAAGAATGGAAAAGAAAATTGAGAATGCGCTAGGTGACGATCAGTTTGGCTTTAGGAAATTTAAAGGCACGAGAGAGGCAATTCTGATGTTACGGCTAATAAAGGAAGCAAGGCTAAAGAAAAATCAAGACACGTTCATAGGATTTGTCGACCTGGGAAAAGCGTTCGACAATATTAAATGCTGCAAGCTGTTCGAGATTCTGAAAAATGTAGGGGTAAGCTATAGGGAGAGACGGGTCATATACAATATGTACAATAACCAAGAGAGAATAATAAGAGTGGACGATCAAGTGCTCGTATTAAGAAGGGAGTAAGACAAGGCTGTAGCCTTTCGCCCCTACTCTTCAATCTGTACATCGAGGAAGCAATGATGGAAATAAAATAAAGGTTCAGGAGTGGAATTAAAATACAAGGTGAATGGATATCAGTGATATGATTCGCTGATTACATTGCTATCCTGAGTGAAAGTGAAGAAAAATGATCTGCTGAACGGAAGGAACAGTCTAATGAGTACACAGTATGGTTTGAGAGTAAATCGGAGAAAGACGAAGGTAATGAGAAGTAGTAGAAATGAGAACAGAGAGAAACTTAACATCAGGATTGATGGTCACGAAGTCAATGAAATTAAGGAATTCTGCTACCTAGGCAGTAAAATAACCAATGACGGACGGAGCAAGGACATCAACAGCAGACTCGTTATGGCAAAAAAGGCATTTCTGGCCAAGAGAAGTCTACTAATATCAAATACCGGCCTTAATTTGAGGAAGAAATTTCTGAGGATGTACGTCTGGAGTACAGCATTGTGTGGTAGTGAAACATGGACTATGGGAAAACCGGAACAGAAGAGAATCGAAGCATTTGAGATGTGGTGCTATAGACGAATGTTGAAAATTAGGTGGACTGATAAGGTAAGGAATGAAGAGGTTCTACGCAGAATCGGAGAGGAAAGGAAAATGTGGAAAACACTGATAAGGAGAAGGGACAGGATGATAGGACATCTGCTGAGACATGAGGGAATGACCTCCATGGTACTAGAAGGAGCTGTAGAGGGCAAAAACTGTAGAGGAAGACAGAGATTGGAATACGTCAAGCAAATAATTGAGGACGTAGGTTGCAAGTGCTACTCTGAGATGAAGACGTTAGCACAGGAAAGGAATTCGTGGCGGGCCTTATCAAACCAGTCAGTAGACTGACGACAAAAAAAAAAGTGAGTAGAGCTGTGGGCTCTAGAAACTGGAGCGATAAGTGGATGAATCGGAGCATTTCCGACACACTTGACATTTTCGACGTATACTTCTGTTTCAGTTCAGGAGAGAGATGACAGCAGCCGAGGCCGCCAGAAACATTTGCGCTGTGTATGTGGATGATACCACTCGACAGTGCAAGACTAGAAAACAGTTTTGTCCTTTTAAGTAGGATCGTTTTGACATTAATGACCCTCCACATTCAAGAATACATTCGGGGTTCGGTGAAGATCGTTGAAACGCATTAATCCAAAATGAACCACGTCAGTGACTCCGAACTGATGAATGTGATGAACTACGGTTATTCCAGCATCGTGAAACATTTGTTTGCGATGGGAAAGGGTCAGAACTAGGACGTATGGAGAAGTATGCTCCAAGTAAATATCACAAAAATCAGCGGATGTCCATATGTGCAAGTCTGCTTAGTCGCCGTCAATTGGCTCGTAAACAACACCGACCATTCCTATGCTGTTTCATTAGTAGTGACGAGAATTGGTATCTTTATACTAACAGTAGGAAGATAATGGAGTGGCTCCGCCCGAACATAGCATGAACTCCACGTACAAAGGCCTGCCCGCATCAATGAAAGATAATGTTATGCACCTGTAAGAACAGCGATTGTGAGGTGTGCTACGAATTTCTTCCCCAAGCGGTAACCATCACTGCTGACTCTTACTGTCCAAAACATAGAAGTATTGCAGACATATTTCAAGTACAGTGCCCAGTAAGACTGCTTAAAGTGGTTCTACTCCGCGATAACGACAGCACGCATTCTGCTATACTGATAGAAAACACTATACATGACTTCGGTTGTGAAGTCATTCCGCACCCACCTTAATCATTAACCTTACACCCTCATATCTTCCCCTTTTCCGCTGTCTGTCGAAGAACCTTCAAGAAACTTACTTTTCGGATGGAAATGCCCTAAAAAAAGACGGCTCGATGAGTTCCTCGCCTCAGACCCACGTGATATCTACAGGATTTCTACAGTCGGCGGACCGAAATGTTTTCTCAGTGTTCGCAGCCGGATGTAAATAGTGAAGAGAATATATTACTGACGACTCAAGTCACTGTTATGTGTATCTGCTGTGTTTATTCAACACGGAAAAATGCTACGAACATATTCACCATCCCATTAGTAATGAAAAGAAAAAGAAACCGGGAGCAAGAAGAAAATTGATGGTGTAATTTAATTAAAGCAGAGAAACATGAATTTCAGTTGGTTAAAAGTATCTTTCTGCTCATAACTTGCTGTTCTAATCTTAACATTATTGCTGCGTATGCATCATATGCGTATCCAGAAATAATGTTTATATTTATTTCCGCTCCTTTTGTTTTTGTAGTTGTTGTAGAGTGGACTGTAAAATAAAAAAAAACCTGCAGCCTAGCTAATGAACGTTACAGATATGTTAACAATAAAGTTCACAAAAATCATAACAAACCAAAACTCTTGTCAAATTAGTTTAATATTTATTTTGGATATATACAAAGAGTATCGTAATGAACGGCGTAAACTCAAACAGCTGAAAGTGCACGATACTAGAAGCAAAAAAGTCTAAAAAAAACCGGTTTTGAGACGAATACCTTAAGTGTTATGCTCATTTATTCTATTTCGATACCGCAAAATCATTTCTTCAGCTGAACAATTGCGCGTAGCTCGACGATGAAATTAACTTCCGTGTGATGTGCCTCTGCCAAGAAAAACATCTGGCAAAAACTTCGAACTTGCATAGACAGAATTTCTGCAGTATAATGCAGACAGTAACTGAAAGAAACTTCGTAGAAGACGAAGAGAAGTGACACTTTTATTGAAAGGCAATAATTACGCTGAATACGCCGTGATTCATGATGTCCTCAGGACAATACAAGCGGCAGGACGTGTTTTTTAAAACGGAGTGCAATCACCACAGACGGTAAAGAATGCTGTGCGAAGTGTTCCCACGATGGACATGAGATTGGTAAAGAGTTCTTGATGTGCGATGTTCCATCACACGACCAGCGCGGCTGATAACTGCCCGATACCTCGATAGCTTGTTGGTGTGTGTCGAAGTGCTGCAACACCTCTACCCTCTAGATCCCACAAGAGTGTGGTGGGATTTAAGTAGGAGGAACAGCAGACCAATCCATTCGCTGAATGTCCTCCCCTTCTAAAGGCTCCTTCATATGCGCCATCCAATGCGGTCGATCATTGTGATCCACAAAAATGAATTCAGGTCCGGAGGCAGTCCTGAGAAGTCGCACACGTAGAAGAAGTACAGTGCCACAATGTCGTGCACTGGTGGGTATACCGTTTGCGACGACGTGGAGATAAGTGGGCCGACGTAACATTATACACTCCTGGAAATGGAAAAAAGAACACATTGACACCGGTGTGTCAGACCCACCATACTTGCTCCGGACGCTGCGAGAGGGCTGTACAAGCAATGATCACACGCACGGCACAGCGGACACACCAGGAACCGCGGTGTTGGCCGTCGAATGGCGCTAGCTGCGCAGCATTTGTGCACCGCCGCCGTCAGTGTCAGCCAGTTTGCCGTGGCATACGGAGCTCCATCGCAGTCTTTAACACTGGTAGCATGCCGCGACAGCGTGGACGTGAACCGTATGTGCAGTTGACGGACTTTGAGCGAGGGCGTATAGTGGGCATGCGGGAGGCCGGGTGGACGTACCGCCGAATTGCTCAACACGTGGGGCGTGAGGTCACCACAGTACATCGATGTTGTCGCCAGTGGTCGGCGGAAGGTGCATGTGCCCGTCGACCTGGGACCGGACCGCAGCGACGCACGGATGCACGCCAAGACCGTAGGATCCTACGCAGTGCCTTAGGGTACCGCACCGCCACTTCCCAGCAAATTAGGGACACTGTTGCTCCTGGGGTATCGGCGAGGACCATTCGCAACCGTCTCCATGAAGCTGGGATACGGTCCCGCACACCGTTAGGCCGTCTTCCGCTCACGCCCCAACATCGTGCAGCCCGCCTCCAGTGGTGTCGCGACAGGCGTGAATGGAGGGACGAATGGAGACGTGTCGTCTTCAGCGATGAGAGTCGCTTCTGCCTTGGTGCCAATGATGGTCGTATGCGTGTTTGGCGCTGTGCAGGTGAGCGCCACAATCAGGACTGTATACGACCGAGGCACATAGGGCCAACACCCGGCATCATGGTGTGGGGAGCGATCTCCTACACTGGCCGTACACCTCTGGTGATCGTCGAAGGGACACTGAATAGAGCATGGTACATCCAAACCGTCATCGAACCCATCGTTCTACCATTCCTTGACCGGCAAGGGAACTTTCTGTTCCTACAGGATAATGCACGTCCGCATGTATCCCGTGCCACCCAACGTGCTCTACAAGGTGTAAGTCAACTACCCTGGCCAGCAAGATCTCCGGATCTGTCCCCCATTGAGCATGTTTGAGACTGGATGAAGCGTCGTCTCACGCGGTCTGCACGTCCAGCACGAACGCTGGTCCAACTGAGGCGCCAGGTGGAAATGGCATGGCAAGCCGTTCCACAGGACTACATCCAGCATCTCTACGATCGTCTCCATGGGAGAATAGCAGCGTGCATTGCTGCGAAAGGTGGATATACACTGTACTAGTTCCGACATTGTGCATGCTCTGTAGCCTGTGTCTATGTGCCTGTGGTTCTGTCAGTGAGATCATGTGATGTATCTGACCCCAGAAATGTGTCAATAAAGTTTCCCCTTCCTGGGACAATGAATTCACGGTGTTCTTATTTCAATTTCCAGGAGTGTACGTACCCACACCATTAACACGGGACCAACAAGTCCAGCATGTTAGACATTGCTGGACGCACTGTCAGATGGCGAAGGGTGGGAGAACGCAATGCACTCTGAAACACTGTCGAACATAAGCGCCTGCACATTCATTCTACGTACTGGGTGTTTCACAAATCGTGTTATACATTCCTAGAGTTTGTGGAAGGGATGTAGCAGATTAAATTTTATACAACAACCCACGCTCGTAAATGTCATCCAACGACGCTACAAAGGGCCAAAGTTACAGGCGCCGGTGGCTGAAAATGTGGAGGGTGACAGTTACCGAACCATATAAAATGAAATCGCCATACCACCTGTAACAGTTTCCGTTAGGACGCTCAAATTCCAGGGTTGGCTGGATTACGGGAATTAGTATGCACGTGCAAGGTTTCGTTCAGCGACGAAGCCCACTTTGATTTGGATGGTTTCGTCAATAAGCAAAATTGGCACATTTGGGCGACTGAGAATCCTCATTTCGTGATCTAAAAGTCTCTTCACGGTCAACGGGTGACTGTGTCGTGTGCAATGTTCTGTCACGGATGTTCCTTGGTGGCACGGAGACTACCGAACGGTAAGTGAAGGTTTTGGAAAATGATTTCATTCCAAAGCGAACCTGATTTCGACAATATATGTTTCTTTTAAGACGGAGCCGACTCCATCGAAGCAGGAGAGTGTTTGATGTCCTGGAGGAACACTTTGGGGACAGGATTCTGCCTCTGGGCAGCCCAGCATGGGCCTCACTTGGCTGCCGCGTTCTCCGGGTCTAAACACATGCGACTCCCCCTTTTGTGGGGATATGTTTAAGATAAAGTCTACAACAATAACTCCAAAAGCATTGCTGAGTTTGAAACACCCACAGCATCAATGTTCCGACACTTCAACGGGTCTTGCAGAACTTCGCTATTCGTCTGTGTCACACAATCTCCAACGATGGCAGGCATGACAAACATGACATATCCTAAATCTGAATATGTATAGTGACGTTTGCATGTTGTATAAAGGGTGTGCACCCCGTAGTTTGTAAGGAATTTACGTTTCTCTCATATAGTTCAATAATTGTCACCTTAGAATGAAATTTTCACTCTACAGCGGAGTGTGCGCTGATACGAAACTTCAGGGCAGATGAAAACTGTGTGCCTGACCGAGACTTGAACTCGGGACCTTTGCCTTTCGCGGGGAAGTGCTCTACCGACTGAGCTACCCAATCACGACTCACGCCCCGTCCTCACAGCTTTAATTCCGCTAGTACCTAGTCTCCTACCTTCCAAACTTCACAGAAGCTCTCCTGCGAACCTTGCAGAACTAGCACTCCTGGAAGAAAGGATTTGCGGAGACACGGCTTAGCCACAGCCTGGGGAGTTCGACTCTCGGTCAGCCTCACAGTTTTAATCTGCCAAGATGTTTCATATCAGCGCACACTCCGCTGTAGAGTGAAAATTTCTTTCTAGAAATATCACCCAGGCTGTGGCTAAGCCATGACTCCGCAATATACTTTCTTCCAGGAGTGCTAGTTCTGCACGTTTGGCAGGAGAGCTTCTGTAAAGTTTGGAAGGTAGGAGACGAGGTACTGGCGGAATTAAAGCTACGAGGACGGGGCGTGAGTCGTGCTTGGGTAGCTAAACTGGTAGAGCACTTGCCCGCGAAAGGCACAGGTCCCGAATTCGAGTCTGGGTCTGGCACACAATTTTAATCTGCCAGGAAGTTCCAATTGTCACCTTGATGGTATATACAGGGTGATTCCGTGCTGATTTTACAAACTTTCATTGATTATGCAGACGGATAAATGAATCAATCTGTGGGAATGGTCCCAGCTTTGGAAACGAACTAGTCGAAAATTACAAGCGACAATCATTCTGATAAACCTGACAGTGATTGCATGTACGGTACTGTAGTTGTTGAGAATGTGGGGTATGGATCATTCAGAGGTTGTAGTATGGATCAAAACAAGAAAATATGTGTAGTAGACATCCATACCTAAGAAGCTGTTAGTACCTGCTCATCTTCGCTAGCGTTAAACAGATCCCCTCTATTGAACAAGTGTTTATAGCTCGTAAGGCATGAATTTTAGGGCCCATGCTATCTCGACATTTTTTCTTGTTTTGGCCCATACTACCACTTCTGAAAGTTTCCTACCAAGGGAAGTACATGTGTGTAAATTTTCTTGTTTTGGGTGTCTGAAAAAGTGCTCGTAAGGTCTGAAATTGCTTAGACATGTGGGTGCATCCTCGGCAGAGAAGCTGTGCTGCACAGATATGAGTTAGACGTCATCTTTGCTCTGCGAAGATGCGAGTCAGATGTGTCTGATGATCACGACGAGAGGAGAGAAGACAGACAGTCGAGTTTTGGTATAGTAGGAGTAAGCAGCAAACAAGGAAGATTTTTGAACATTATGTTACGGATTAATTGAAGATTCCTTGTAGAGAGTAGAACAAAATTTTTTATTGATGCGACTATATTATTTGTGATGAATGGGTTATAGGTAATGATAGAGTTTGTTTTATTTGCGGCAGCGGTTTGATAATGCAGCATTCTTGGTTCGTCAGAAATCCAAATATAGATTTTTTTGCTTTTTATTTTTTTTCGGATTTATAGATAATTGTGAGGGAAATGGATATCAGAATTTTGTTTAACGAAAAATTATACATGTGAAGTTTAATTTTGTAATTTTCGGATTATAATTACATGATTTCAGGGAAATCCTAACTATTATTCAAAAAATAGTTCAAATGGCTCTGAGCACGATGCGACTCAACTTCTCAGATTATCAGTCGCCTAGAACTTAGAACTAATTAAACCTATCCAACCTAAGGACATCACACACATATCCATGCCCGAGGCAGGATTCGAACCTGTGACCGCAGCGGTCTCTCGGCTCCAGACTGGAGCGCCCAGAACCGCACGGCCACTCCGGCCGGCTAACTATTGTTCAAGTTTCATTCAGTTTTATTAAGTCAAACAATATGTGACTGGCGTTGAATTCATTTAATGCAGAGTCGTTGTCCACATTCCAAAAGTCAATTAATTTCCTGTACATTTAAAACCGTTACGAAAAATTATGAATGAATAATGGCAGCACTACTTTTATAGAGAACAACTTGCACATTTGTGAATCTCAGTAGTTAGATTTTACAGTTCTCTTAGCAGTTCTCTTATCGAGACAGGCTGTAGCTACGAGAGCAGTTTGCACGGCATTATACAGTTGGACCCAGATTATCAAGTACTGTAGAAAAAAATATTCTTCCCTTAATTAAATTTCACATGTATCAACTTTAGTTTCTAAGTAATCAGTTGCTCATCGAAGTTAGTATGCAAATTTTGTGATAACAGTAAATTTCGCCGGCGGGGGTGGCCGAGCGGTTCTAGGGCTGCAGTCTGGGACCGCGCGACCACTACTGTCGCAGGTTCGCATCCTGCCTCGTGCATGGATGTGTGTGATGTCCATAGGCTAATTAGGTTTAAGTAGTTCTAGAGGACTGATGACCTTAAAAGTTAAGTCCCGTAATGCTCAGAGCCATTTCAACCATTTGAACCAATAAATTTCACACAAGTCGTGAATTTGTTATAATTCTCCCAGTTAGGTTTGTCTATACACTCTCGCAGCTGAATTACGTCACTAACAATTAACGTTACGCAAGCAGTCGGCTTTAGGGTCTCGTACGTGCACCATTTTAAATAGGAAGTCCGAAGTCTAACATCTAACAGAAAATTTTACATTAAAAGCACAATCAAACTACAGATCCACATTCCCTAAAGTAAATTTAAACATACAACTTACAACTGTACATTTTGAGCAACAACAGTACCGGTACACACTGGTGGGTCATCAGAACCGACCGACCACCATGTCATCGTTCATCAACAGCATCATTACTTGCGGTATGGAGAGGCGAGGGGCTCAGTACACCGCTCTCATGGTCGCTGTTAGTACCTTCAAATATACTGTACAGTGCTTCAGATAGCTATTCATCTAGTTTAAATTCAATCGCTACTTACACTGTACGTTGTATTCCTCTTTATACCTCCAGTTAAATGTTTTCGCAAACATTCCTATATTTCGTATTTTCAGTACGGTCGGACTGTATCGGCAACAGTTAGTAAGTTTCATTGGCCACAGTGAACTTGTAAGCGTACGTTGCTATATGTTGACTTTATTAATTTCGAAAGAAATCTACGAACGGAAAAGTATCAGAGGTTGGAAGATTTTCGGTTTATAGCACCTGGCGAATTATACCTTTAACACAGACGGAGAGTATTAGTATTTAAACCGTTGTTTTTATTTTTCTATTACTGGTAACGTAGGGAAGCCTGTAGTGGGTGTTTCGTCTGCAGGATGATCTACGGAAGACTCACGTTCGTTTCCACCTAGTGATGGCATAGGTAGCCACCGTTATCTATGACATGCGGATGTTATCAGCACAGACCAGCGCTCCTGACACAGGACTGTGGCCAATGCTAGTGGTAGCAACGCGTGCGAAAATCCAAAAAGGCGCGCAAGCAATGCAATAAATTTCTCGCAGCAGCTGTTACGGAAAATGAGGCACGCGGTCGAATCCGCGGAAAAGCCACACGTATGGCGGGGCGAGGTGCGGTGGCGGCGCTATCTATTTCCCGCCAACACTGCCGCACTTTCTCATTTCCACGCGCTCAGTCAGACGTCCGCTGTCAGGAGGGGGGAAAAAGGGAAAAATAGGGGGGAAAATAACGCTGTTTGTCTGAGTGGCGTCACCGGGCGGTGGTGCGGGCCGTGTATTCGCTACGGGCCACGGTCGAGGGGGTAGCCCAGAGGTGCGTTTCCGTTGTGATTTACTCCCTCGGACAACGTTAATGGAACCCCTTTAGCCGGGCTGCGATAGTGCAGCAGAGGATGCGCCAGCGAGCGGGCGCGCGAGGCGTCACCGGCCGACGAGTCAGCGGCAGATAACGCTGGAACGGCGGCCTAGGGCCGATATCTATTAACGCAGCGGCTCGCCCAATATATAACGCCGCAGCGCGCAACAGCGGGACCGACGCGGTGCGGAGAGCAGCTGGGAGCACAGCTGAACTGCCCGCCCGCCGGCGGCACTCGCCGCTTTCAAATCGAATTCCGTTCAAATAAACCCCTGCGACGCGACTGCGTTCTGCAACAGCGGTGCGCGACGGGTTGCCTACCTGCCGCCGGTCTGGCAGACTAAACGACACGGGCTGCCAGCCGCGCAGGGGCGCCCCGCGCCAAAACTCCCGACAGCGCTGCGGCCAGGCACTCGTAATCGATTTCCGGGGGCCCGATCAAAAGCAATTAGGACTGATGGGCGAGTATTGGTGTGAACGGTGGAGTGGTCAGGAGCTGTCGAAAGCGAGAGAGAGAGGAGATACAGTGAGCGAGAGAGATAGTAACACACGCGGACACCAAGTCGATGTTTTGATTTTGCTCGGTGTTGCGTGTCAGATAGCTCCCACCGTACGCTTAGTAGTAGGCCATCGGATCTCACGGCCGAGCGCCGCGTATCGCACATACGCTGTATATGGCGGTCTAGCGCCCTCGCAAATCTATTGTTTGCTCCGTGTGAATGAATATCAAACATAAAAGACGCGTCCGGAACCGGCGCGCACTGCTGATTGAATCCGTTAGCGTGCGTATTTGGGAGCGTGTGTTCGTGCCTGCGTGTGTATGTGTGTGTATGTGTGTGTGTGTGTGTGTGTATGAATGCCAGCGCCGTCGGCCGCGTTTTTGTTGCGCCCTTTTCCGCAGCGGTTATTGTTGATTGCGTCAATAAACATCACAGATAGAAAGTGCCCCAAAAGTTAATATTTATGGGGAAATTTGGCCGCAGAATATATACCGCGCGAAATGAGTGGGCCTGTTGCTGCCCTGCCTACTGGCGTCGGTCTGAAATCAATTAGGCGCAATTCGAGGGGTGGAGGGAAGTGGGTGGAGGAAATACAATAGGTTCATTCCCAACCCAACCGCAGACACCTGTTAATTTTTAATCATCCTCTTTTTTTTTCAGATCGATGTCAACTTTTTCATCTACTGTAATTCAGTTACTTGTCACTTTCGAAGCGACATCTCGAAAATAACATTTTTAAAAAATCGCTAGATGCCTTTGTTATCACAGTGATAATAACGATTACCATAGCCAACTCCGGATTGCTTCAGCGTTTTGAAACTACCGTTACTAACACGTGACACAAGTTAATATTAACGTAAGTGTAATACTTCAGCTTATAAATGCAATAGAGGACATCAAATAATAAAGTACTAGTGCAGTTTTTTCAGTGCCTCCCATGTTTTAGTAAAATGAATTCATTCCACTGACGAGAAATTTTTATAGAGGTTTCAGCGTACAAAATATGTTTCAAAATACAATTTTTAAATCAAACTTAAATTGCTAATTGAAGTTCAGTTGGTACTTTCCGTTTCAATAGGATTCCTATTCAATAGAAAAATATGAATAACGGGCTTCAGATTTTTATGATCTCGGATGAAAGGCTGCCTCCTGAGAAACGAGTATGTCTTCCACTCAGTCAATGGGTTCTTCCAGCGGCATTTCACGGTACTGTGGTGCTGGAATTTCAGCATATGACAGAACTGCAGACATGTACTTACAAAGAAACAAAGAATTAATTACTTAGCTTTATTTTTTTATTTTTTCCTTATCGATCGCTGTATTTGGTCATAGCGGACGTTACATGACAGTTAATTGTTAATCCTTTCACTCAGTTTTTTTTGCTACAGAGACTAGCCAGCTCTCTGACCGAACACGCTGATCTACTGTGCGGGCATCCCTTAAGAAAGCGACATACTCCAGTTTGTTACAGAACGCTTAGTACTTACAGAGTGAAACATCTATTTACACACGAATATTACGTAGGTAATACAAATTCATTCTTTCACATTGTAAGTAACTTTTTTAACAGTCTTCCTGTATCTGGCGGAGATATATTAAAAAAGCAGCTCAGTTCGTTGTTTCCTGCACAACAGTCAAGTGTCATAGTGTGCAAAGGACATTGTTGTTGTTGTGGTCTTCAGTCCTGAGACTGGTTTGATGTAGCTCTCCATGGTACTCTATCTTGTGCATGCTTCTTCATCTCCCAGTACTTACATCCTTCTGAATCTGCTTAATGTGTTCATCTCTTGGTCTCCCTCTACGATTTTTACCCTCCACGCTGCCCTCCAATAGTAAACTGGTGATCCCTTGATGCCTCAGAACATGTCCTACCAACCGATCCCTTCTTCTAGTCAAGTTGTGCCACAAACGTCTCTTCTCCCCAGTCCTATTCAATACTTCCTCATTAGTTATGTGATCTACCCATCTAATCTTCAGCATTCTTCTGTAGCACCACATTTCGAAATCTCCTATTCTCTTCTTGTCCAAACTATTTACCGTCAATGTTTCACTTCCATACATGGCTACACTCCATATAAATACTTTCCGAAACGACTTCATGACACAAACCTATACTCGATGTTAACAAATTTCTCTTCTTGAGAAAAGCGTTCCTTGCCATTGCCAGTCTACATTTCATATCCTCTCTACTTCGACCATCATCAGTTATTTTGCTCCCCAAATAGCAAAACTCCTTTACTACTTTAAGTGTCTCATTTCCTAAGCATCACCCGAGTTAATTCGACTACATTCAGTTATCCTCGTTTTGATTTTGTTGATGTTCATCTTACATCCTCCTTTCAAGATACTATCCATTCAGTTCAACTGCTCTTTCAAGTCCTTTGCTGTCTCTGACAGAATTACAATGTCATCGGCGAACCTCAAAGTTTTTATTTCCTCTCCATGGGTTTTAATACCTACTCCGAATTTTTCTTTTGTTTCCTTCACTGCTTCCTCAATATAGAGATTGAATAACATCGGGGAGAGGCTACAATCCTGTCTCACTCCCTTCTTAACCACTGATTCCCTTTCAGGACCCTCGACTTTTATAACGGCCGTCTGCTTTCTGTACAAACTGTAAGTAGCTTTTCGCTCCCTCTATTTTAGCCCTGTCACCTTCATAATTTGAAAGAGAGTATTCCAGTCAACATTTCCAAAAGCTTTCTCTAAGTCTACAAATACTAGAAAAGTGGGTTTGCCTTTCCCTAATCTAGCTTCTAAGATAAGTCGTAGGGTCAGTATTGCCTCACGTGTTCCGATATTTCTACAGAATCCAAACTGATCTTCCCAGAGGTCGGCTTCTACTAGTTTTTCCATTCGTCTGTAAAGAATTCGCGTTAGTATTTTGCAGTCGTGACTTATTAAACTGATAGTTCGGTAATTTTCACATCTGTCAACACCTGCTTTCTTTGGGATTGGAATTATTAAATTCTTCTTGAAGTCTGAGGGTATTTCGCCTGTCTCGTACATCTTGCTCACCAGATGGTAGAGTTTTGTCAGGACTGGCTCTCCCAAGGCTGTCAGTAGTTATAATGGAATGTTGTGTACTCCGGTTGCCTTGTTTCGACTGAGGTTTTTCAGTGCTCTGTTAAACTCTTCACGCAGTATCATATCTCCCATTTCATCTTCATCTACATCCTCTTACATTTCTATAATATTGTCCTCAAGAACATCGCCCTTGTATAGACCCTCTATATACTCCTTCCACCTTTCTGCTTTCCCCTCTCTACTGCAAAGGACATATGCTGGTCCATAAGTTCTGAAGTAAAATCTGGTGGGTAAATAGATACACTATATGCTCAAAAGGATCCGGAGACGAAACTTAGGCCCATACTGTACAAACAACGTCCTCCGTACTTCACTGTCGGTACTACACACCATGTCAAGTAACATTCTCCAGGCATTCGCCAAACCTAAATTCTTCCATTGGATTACCACAGAGTAAAACCAGACGGGTTACTCCATCCTACTCGTTTCCAAGTATCTATCGTCCTGTGGCCTCTCTGTTTACACTACTCCAAGCGTCGCTTAACACTGGCTACAGAAATGTGCGGTTTACGGGGAGTTGCTCGGTCATTGTATCCCTGTCATTTTAATTCCGTGCCCACAGTCGTCGTTCTAGCTGGTACCATTTTAGAAGAAGTTTCTCCTTACACTGATTTGACGCCATTCTTACAAACATTCTCAGTAGGGTTCCACAGTCCCTGCCCGTCAGTACCTGAGGCTTGCCTGGTCTTGATTTATCAGTTGTTCTTTTTCCGCGTTTGCACTTCACCGTCACATCCCCATGAATCTATCTGACCAGCTTTGTAAGGGAGGAAATGTCCATTATGGATATATTATCCGGGTGACATCCAGTTACTCATGAATGTCCTAAGTTCATTGATCTCTTCTGACCAGCAGTTCAGCTATTACAGCGTCTCTACTGATAATGCAATACTCCTGTCTCCTGTTGTAGTGGCTGGGCTGCCCTCCAGACATCTAGTGGTCAAGTCGCATTGAATTGGTATGTCCAGGTGCCTGTGATTAGATAGTGCTTACAGTCAAGTAAAATGAGAGGGAAGAGGCCCTGAGGCTATGTTAACAGCCCGACGGCCGTTTTGGAAGCCATCATATTGGATGCAGCTTGTTAGTTTTTAAATGAAACATAATTTTTAGACGTATCAAGCACGGGAAAACAACGGCATCTCTCATTTGACATTTTTTTTTCATTTTAGTGCAGCTGAAAAGTAGACTCAGAAGAGGTTTAACGCTGTGAGAAGGAAGAAAGATTTCACTGGACACATTTGAAGTGATATTGCAGCTATCGTATGATGTGAGGAGAGAAATTTGGGAGACGGTAATTAAGAGTGATTAAGAATCTTACTAAAAACTTTCTAAAGCGAAGATTGCGTAAATATTCCTTTATTTACAAAACTGATTTCGACAGGCTTTGCTGTCATCTTCAGGTAATCAAAATTTTTCTTATAAAACTTGTTTATTTGAGTTGGTATCTCAAGCAAAGTTGTCATCTTGGCGTGAGGTTCTAGCCCAAAACGAATACGTTTTATACCAAAAACTTGCTATTGAAATCTCTGTCCGAGCATAATGGAATGCAGGAGGAATATCCAAGCCTTTTCCTACTACACCTCCTCCTCTCGTGACATTTAACAGTGTATTCTCGTTTAACAATTTAAACTTATTGTGGAACACCCTGCATCATTTCTGCTACCATGTCTTTACTGTCCCGTAGCTCTTTCTTGTCCTGCTCTCCCGACTACAGCGTTTCAATCCCCCATAATTATTATATATATATTTTTTACATTGAGCCGTGCTCGACTCACGTTTATCCCGTTTGTTGTTTGTCATCTTCTATTACGGTTCTGCGGCCTTGTTTTCTTATTCCATTTACTGGCGTCACTAACTTCCTGCCATACTTGCCGTGAGCGGCAGCAGCATCGCGTATCGATAAGTGCACTGTCGTACCACCTATGGAGCGACCGATAGTACTTCCTCGTCGTCGTGTGTCTGGCATTTAGTTGGAGACGGACCAGCAGTGCAATACAGCAGCATTGAAGTCGTGGACGGAGCGCCGGTGACGCGACGATAGCCAGTGCTCGCCTACCTCTGGTGACACCGTGAATTGTCCGAAGGAGGGAGATTGGAGCGGGACGACCATTGGTTGGTCGTCTCATCGGCAGACGTTTATTCTGTCCTTTCACCGTTTACGGGCCTGGGAAGTCGGTCGGTTGGCGTGGAGCAGCAAGGAATTCTCGGCGGGGCGTAGTTTGGCCGGGTCCCGCTGGCGGTCTTTACGCAGTGTCGGAGAGTGTGGCGCGGTTCCCATTGCTACGAGGTCCGTGGCTCACCGACCCTGGACACGAAAGTTGAGTTTTGATTTAATCTACCAGCAAGTCAAAACTGTTCACATTGTGTCATTTGGAGTTCGTTGTCGGCTGTTGGGATGTTCCCTCAAGCAACAACGTGGTTTTCAAGTTGGAACATTGTAGCCACCCTCCGATGGAGTTTCACTCTATTTGGGTATTTGAATTGAAGTGCACCAGCGGAATCTTCTGCCCTGTGGCCGTTAACGTTCCGGTTACCTGCCCTGGCCGTTGTAAATTTCAGGCACTGTGGTTTCTCATCGTGTTGTTGCGTCCAGCACTGTGTGTAGTTTGACAGCTCCATGTATGATTGGTTGTGGGCGCCAATATCTTCTACGTTGTTCCATTGAACTCCGTGTTGTGCCCTGGTCGGGTGAAGTGGAAGTTATCTTGTCGGTGGGTCCGTTGACTGTCTGTCGGTTGGATTGTTGTCGGATCGTGAATGGTTGCCCCGACTGCCTGTCTCACCTAATGCAGCGTTAGTGTTTGAATTCCAGGCCGACACTCGAACATCTGAGCGCCCTTGGGTGTACTGCCTTTTTTAATTTGTTCTTGTTGTTTGTACTTGTATGGCTTCTAGCCAATTTTTTTAAAATTAAGGTTGTTTTGCCCTTAAGGCGTACGTTTCTTTAGGCCTTCAGCCGAATTTAAAGACGTGTTTCACGTAAGACCTTTGGTATTTTAAAGGTTTTAGTGTTCTTGTATTTTAACTGTTGGGCCTTCAGCCGATTTTGAGGCTGAGTTGTCTTGCTCTTAAGGCCTTCAGCCCATCTCAAAGAACTGTTTCACGTAAGGCCTTTAGCATTTTTAAAATTTCAATGTTATTGAGTTTTAAGGGTTGGGCCTTCAGCCGATTTGAATTTAACTTGTTCCCTCTTAAAATGTCTGATTCTTTGGGCTTTCAGCCTAACTAAAGAACTGTTTTAAGATAAGGCTTGCCTGTTTAATTTCTGATTGTGGTTGCGTTATTAGTTTTTAGCCTTTAGCCGTTTTTAAATTAAAGTGGCTTTCAGCCGGTAATTATGTCCTAAGCTGTGTCTTAAAAATATTGGGCTTTTGTAATGTTTGATCAAATAATAAAGTTGTATGTTAGAGTGTAAGTGACAGCCCTTATTTTGTTCCCTTTTCACGATTTAAACTACCTGTCTCGTCCTGGGGGTTGAGCAAGGCGTCTCCTTCATAGTGATTTAACCATTCCATTTCCTCCTATACATTCTCTACCTGATGATTGTCTGCTTGGGACATCGGCATGTGTGCCTCAAGTAATGCTATTTTCATTGGCCTGCTTTCGATTCTGATAAGAACAATTCTATCACTGGGCTGTTTGCAGTAACTCACTGGCTGCTCTACTCTTCAATCCGTGACAAAATGCACTCACATCATACAGTTTTGTGCTTTTGTTGATGTCACACTATATTATCTTCCAGTTCACTTCCTTCACTCCTAAGTATAGATATGGGCTTTGCATCTCCATTTCCACCTAGCTACACTGTTGAGTTTAGGCATTTGACATTCTACACTCCGACCAATAGTATGGTATCCTTACATTGCCTTTTGAGTCCTCCTTCTTCACTCAAGAAAACATGAATCTGAAATATGGTAGATATAATTAATCGATATAAATAGTATATATATTAATATAGATATAATTAATAGATAATCATTTATGTACGGAAAAGAGCGGTATTCTTTGTGGTGAATGCAGAGGACTTCCTTCGATTTATTTTAATTTTAAATTGCCTGTTCAATTCATTCTTCTGGTGATTAGTGGGGTACTGCCCTTGCAGTTTCCACTTGCGTCAGCTTGCCCTCAGTGAGCGAAGCCGCTAACCGGCATGGCGGCGGAGGTAAACACCAGTCGCCCGAGACCCTGAGAGCAGCCCACTCTGTCCCTTTACTGCAGAAGATGGAGGCTTTCGTCCTTGACAGAACTAGCAATGTTCACAGAAGAGTGCTCTTGCAAGCTGGATTCAAGAAACTCTCCATCCCAGCAGCAGTCATGGATATCATAAAATCTGTTTACAGAGACTTGGCAAGTCCTGAATTACTGAAGAAGTGTCTTCATGGTCACACTCAAAATCCAATAAGTCGTTCAGTAATCTTATATGGACTCACTTGCAAAAAAAAAGGTTTTTGTTGGAATGAAGACACTAAATTGGGGGCTCAGTGATACCATTATTTCTTTTAATGATGGCAACAATGGTATGGTGAAAGTGCTACAGCATATGTGTATTAATCCTGGAGAAAATTGCATCAGAGAACTTGAACGGATGGATTAGTATGCAGCACTGTTGGCCACTAACGAGTCCAGAAAGAAGAAATGAAGAAAAAACTCGGCAAAAGTTCAAGGGGATGAATTATAGTATGATGAAGGGTGTTTTCGAGTGACTAAAACACAAAATTAAGCGTATATTAAGTGAATTACAGTCTTTTGAAACTTTAGAAGCCGTTCCTGAAGATTTACAATTTCTGTTGCATTTTTCCCTAAATCTCATAAAGAACTTCAAGTAGAAAAATCAAATTTTCTGGCACTAATAGCATACATATCCTGAATCTACCGAACAAAAAGAAGAACATAATGTTATGTATAATTAAAATTATTTATGATCAGGTACAAAAAAGTACACAAAATTTTAACCGTGTAATTAAACATTTGTATTCTCGAAATCAGTGGCTGAGATGCAATTATTAATATACAGTGTCCTGTAGAAGTTTCGTGTCAATGGCTACAGTGATTCCTGATATACATGGAAGCCAAGTCACTAAATTCAACATTGCTAGGATAGGGAGTTCCAACTCCCATTAGTTCCATCATGTGCGGGTCAACGATGGGTGCTTTCTGTGGTTCTTCAGCAGGTCGCCTACGGGCACGTTTATATCCATGTGACTCGCCACAAACAGAAAGGAGGCTCAACGCTGAACGCCACAGAAGTCTACTCAATGTCTCCGTGATTTCTGCTTTGGAACTCTCTGTTGGGTTTTGTACAGTGTCAGCAGTAAACAAGTCATGACGATACACATTATTCGACTTCGTTTTGGCCTGATGCAGCAACAGCGGTTCAACGTTCTTAAAATGGAAAACAATCTCTGTTGTAGATATTTTATTTATATTGACACTTTTCTAACTGTTAGCGCAACTTCATGTTATCGTGAACAGCAAATGCTGTGTTCAAACATTATGAGATATCTCGAGGAAAACGATTTATTGACGAACAGGCCATACGGATTCTCATTCTTGTGAAACAAAACTACCTGTTTATTCTCGCGAAGTAATTGTGTGCTGTTGACGGGGTGTGTCAAATTGATTCCATATTATTCAGATATTCAGAAGGCTTTTGACATCGTCGCTCACAAGGGACTTATAATAACATTCCATCGCTATGGACTAACGTCTCTGTTGGGCTACAGTGGCAATCTTTAAAACAAAGACTTTTTTTTGTTGCTGCAGGATCTTCTCATGAAATTTCAATCACCAACTTTTTCCTCTGCATCGAGAGGAATAGTCTTAGTCCGACTGCTCTTTGCCACGCATGTCATCGACCTGGTACATCACAATACAGACTTCTTCCCTACGTGAAAAACACTGACACTGTTTCACCAATGACTAGCTTTTCCTACTCAATCACCTGAAACTGTTTTCTCGATTGATTTTCTTACCTGTCCAGACATTCCCATTTTCCCTCACATGAAGACTAATTCAATAGTATGGCTACTCGGACGCCACGCCCTCTATGTAGTTGAACGTGACAACAATCGCGACTGCCGTGTTTTTCGTCCATATATGGTGAACAACCTTTGGAAGTGGTAGAGGCTTCGAAGTTATCGTGCTTTATTTGCAAATATGTAGCTCCGTCCTTTAACCGTAAAAGTACTGCACAGTTTTTCCCCTGATTGGGGGCCTTACCTATTTACGTTTTCTTATTGTTAACGCCACGTAGCGCTCTGTATGAAAAATCACTGGCTGTGCCGTGTGCAGTCTGTGGCTGGTTTGCATTGTTGTCTGCCATTGTAGTGTTGGGCAGCGGCAGCTGGATGCTAACAGCGCGTAGCGTTGGGCAGTTGGAGGTGAGCCGCCAGCAGTGGTGGACGTGGGGAGAGAGACGGCGGAGTTTTGAAATTTGTAAGAATTGGTGTCATGAAGTAATATATATATTATGACTACTAAGATAATACATTGTTTGTTCTCTATTAAAATCTTTCATTTGCTAACTACACCTATCAGTAGTTAGTGCCTTCCGTAGTTTGAATCTTTTATTTACCTGGCAGTAGTGGCGCTCGCTGTATTGCAGTAGCTTGAGTAACGAAGATTTTTGTGAGGTAAGTGATTTGTGTAACGTATAGGTTAATGTTAGTCAGGGCCATTCTTTCGTAGGGATTTTAGGAAGTCAGATTGCGTTGCGCTAAAAATATTGTGTGTCAGTCTAAGCACAGTCGTGCATAAATTTTTCTAAGGGGACGTTTCACTATTTGTGTTCTTCCCAGAAAGAAAAAAAAAGTTTTGTTTTGAGCCCCATAAATGTGGAATTTATGACTATCAAGTTTTGTTTTCACGAAAAAAACAAAATACAAGAAAATAACAACCAGCCTGTCACATGTGAGTGACTAGGTCAGTAATGAGCCTTTCTGTAACATAAAATCAAAACAAAAAAGTGATAAAGTACATACCTGTGGATCGATAGGTCAAAAAATAAAATGGAATAAAATAGTGAGTAAGACGTTAGTGTCATGAAGTTGCTCCAACTTATATATGTATGTAATGGTTAGGGTGTCCGACTGCCATGCAGAAGACCCGAGTTCGACTAAAAAATATGTTAAGGCGAGCGCTCGCGATAAACAGGAAATCTGGGTTCGAGTCTCGGTCTGGCAGAAATTTTCTTCTTCGTCTATCCACTATACAGCCGATGGTTGTCCATATCCGCAACTGTGGATACATTTCATATTTTTCATTGCGATTTGCATGGTCTGTTAACCTCCTCGTTGTCGTAACTCATGAATTTAGAGCCCCCTGCCAGTAGGGCCGATTTCGGTGGCCTTACACGGTCGAGACTGAGACCGCAAACCGTACTCAGTTTTCCCACGGGTAGAGAACAAGGCGGAGACGTCTAGTCCAGTTACAGAGGGGTCCATTCGGTATACTACTGCTGGACGAGTGGTCAGTGGTTGCCGGAGGGAGACAATGGGATCCACGTTGGAGCGCTGACCCGGCGAGGACGAGTCCTTTGACGCGGCTGTGAAAGAGCGCCGGCCTCCATTGACAAACAGCTGCGCCACGACGCACTCTGCGCGCCGGCGGCTCGAGTGCTCTCCAAACGTCCGGGCCGAGGCGGCCCGTCGCGAAATCACGCGTGCTGTCCAAACGCCGCGGGTGGGCGCCGCTGCCAACCGCTACATGGTCGCCACTGTGTCCAGAGCGACCTACTGCCCGCTGCCAGAAACATCTGCTGTGTTTGCTGACCACCGAGCGGTAAGGTCTACATTCTAATACAAGGTGTTTGGGGAGAAATAGTATGGTGGTGACGTAGACTAATTCTCATACAAAAAATATTGCATATATGAGGGTCGTCCAGAAAGTAAAGACCATGTAGCAGAAATAAATAAAAATTAAAAAATCTAAAAAAATTTTAATTCCAAAGTTACAGTAGCTTACTCTATTTTAGGATGTAGTCGTAATATCAAGAAACACATTACGAGGACTATTCGAAATATAAAGTGTGATCGGTCACGGATGGAAACCACTATGAAAAATATAACTGTTTTCTTTGCGACAGTTAGCTACACTTTCCAGTTACTCAACTCTTCATAGCTGTCATAGTGTTGTACCAACTTTATAGTACCCTCGTCGTAGAAGGCAGCCACCTGTGCTTTCTGTCAGTTCTCTAAGCTGATCTACACCTCGTTTTCTGTGCCCAACTGTTGTCTTCATAGACAGTGGTTCATGTGTGTAGAGATGAAACTTATGTGAGCCAATAACGGACTGTATTGTGGGTGATAAAAAACGTTCCATAGAAAACGCTGCTGGAGGTTCCTCATTTCCTCTGCAGAATGTGGTTGATAATTGTCATGAAGAAAGAAAAAAAACGCATGACAGTCATGTTGTCTGGTTTGCATGATATCAGGCGAAACCTCTCTTCAGGCCCTCATACTTGGTTCAAATGGTTCTGAGCACTATGGGGCTTAACTTCTGAGGTCATAACCCCCCTAGAACTTAGAACTACTTAAACCTAACTAACCTAAGGACATCACACACATCGATGCCTGAGGCAGGATTCGAACCTGCGACCGTAGCGGTCGCGCGGTTCCAGACTGAAGCGCCTAGAACCGCTCGGCCACTCCAGCCGGTCCTCATACATGGAGGGATATACTATTTTCTACGCATCTTTACTTACTCACTGTGTGCTCAGAATTGAAAAGAGCGATGTAACGCGATCTACTGGCATACTAGAGACACTTAGAAACGCTTTACAACACATCTTTGCATAGCTTCATCAGACTTTTACTGTGGTTTCGATTTCGCCGCCGATCTGACCTTACTATCCAAATAGCTCACTGGCATGGTATCTATCTTCGAGTTCAAATGTTGAACTACTCTACCGCCGAATATTTGAGCTAGAATATCACTGCTTGTTTGAAGTCCATTATTTGCGAACTGCTATACAGTAAAGAAATCCTTCAGTATCGAGAATAGAGAAAATCACTTTGTGCCAAGTCGGGGCTGCGAGGAGGATGTCCAAAAATTCACGCAACCCGACGAAGCTATGATCTGACGCCTAGCTAGGGCGAATTTAAATGGTTCAACCATTATCTCATCTCCTCAAAGCCATGATAATGCCTCCTGAGTGCGACGTAGGCGCCAGTCAAAAGAAGTACTGCAGATGGGAACGTGGTCAAGCTTAGACTGAGATCGCCCAACACAGGATCCAACAGACCGTTGCCTCAGCACACAAGCCGATAGGAACCTGAGTGAACTCATATTACATCTAGTCAGTAAAAATGTAGTCACTCATCTGGAATCGTCAGTCAGCTGTTTCTGATAATAGACGTCGTTAAGATCAAGCTCCAGAGAACTACGAGAGACAATTGTGTCAACAGGGCAACGGCACGGATTCGAGGACGACCTTTGGTTAAGGCTCCCATATCCGACCACCGGCTCGAAATCGTTGGATTGGCCCTTGGGCGACGCATAAGTCAGCGTGGATGGCCTGATAACCCTATCGTTCAACATTTAGTTGACCTTCTGCCACAGTATCCGTATTTTGGGGGGTGAAAAACGATATGGAGCTTGGCGCACAGGGACATCATCTGATAAGGGGATTTTATACTGTAGTTTGTCCATTATGCCTAAACATTTAGTGAGGACCTTGGGATATTCTCCCAAGGTCTACAACATTTGGCGAGCCTGAACTTGCTCAAGAACGTTAACTTCGAGCTTAGAATGGCATGAGTTAAGTAGTTCGACCTTACCACTGCTACGACTAGAACATAGGGCAATTTTTCCAGAAGACGGAACGTAAAGGGAAAGGTCTTTCTGCCGAAATCTGGCTGCAGTCTGGTTTTCTGAATAAACTCACAACAGAAGTATAAGTGAACGGACAGATTCTTAACGGCGACCCGTTTAATCGGACAAGAAAAATCACAAATGAGTAGTTCCTTCACACCTAACCAATCAGAGGCAACTCTGAAGAGTGATACGCAATGGAGGAGCACATGGGGTAGCCGCTCGGAATTGGGCGCCATTTCAAGGTTCACGCGACCTGCTCCCCCCCCCCCCCCCCCCCCCACACACACACACACCGTCGAATGTTAGAGTCCTTCCTTGGGCATGGATGTGTGTGTGTGTTGTCCTTATCGTAAGTTAGATTACGTTCGATTAACTAGTGTGTAAGCTTAGGGACCGATGACTTCAGCAGTTCGGTCCCATAGGATCTTCCCACAAATTTCCAAATTTTCCGCTAAGGGGACGTTCTACGTAAACTTCCACATTCCAAATACCTATGGTAATATAACAAAGAAATGAAAGTGCCTGATTCTAACAGGCCAGAGACCGGTTCCCAGTTCAGTTGAGCACAAACATACGGCAAGGAGAAACCGTTAATGGCGCGGATACGAGAGCGTCGGCTAGGAGGTTCGCGCCGACCCGGTCTCACTCAGTTCAGAGCATATAGCGTCATCTGTTAGATCTTGAGCATTCTCCTTTTCCACATCGGAAACTGAATACTTCAGTGGTATCCGACAGTGTTTACTGCCTTGTACTTAGAATACGGACTATAGCCCTGTTTGCTGGTTGCGCTGCTCGTCTGCGAACCTCGGAGCCTCCAAGGAAGACTACAAGCTGCTTAGTTCAGAAAACGTAGTGGGGATCTGGACGAATGCAGTCCACGACGTATCTTCCTGTCTGATGCCCTTGACCATGTTCAGCACGCTGTCATGTTCTGTAACAGTCATCTGCAAAGCGGCAACTGCCGTTCCCACACGCTCTATGTGTTCGAGGAAATTCTACCCGCTAATAATGATCACACTTTAATTAATTACTGACGTGGGGTGATAGCTTTAACAGTCTCCTGAACTGCCCTCATCCCTAAGTATTTCCGTAAGTACACCACTCAGCAAATCTCGGATAAAGGCATACAATAAGTTCAATATAAGTGAGTGGGGAACCTCCAAGCATCAGCGTGAATCTCAAAACCGACCATCAGCCATAACAGCTCTTCAAGCTGGGGCAGTTGGTCAATGGCTCGATCGGGAACATCCCGAAACAAATGCATAATAGGGTTTGGCAACTTAGCAAATGATACTACAGTCGATCTATCGGTATGGTAAGCATCAGCATCCTCGTCCGCCTCATCTGGTAAGTCCTGGGTGGGGTCACCCCTCTCTGTGTGACCCGACACTCCTTCTAAACTAATCCGGTTGTGGTTACTTGTAAGTCCTTGACCCGAGTAAAAAATTGATTAACCCTGTCGTATTGCTCGTTAACAAGAGGGAGGTGACTCAAATCAAAGATATGGTTCCCTAATGGAAAACTGATCCTGAACTCTTGCTGTCTGCTTGCGACTCGGCCGATCCACTTCAAGAAATAGAATATTCCGAAGAACCTCAGTGAAAGCACCGACGTCACCAATCAGGTCTGAAGAAACATGAATCGGGTCCAAGGACGCTCACGACGTCACTGCTAGCTCAGTGACGACGCCACCTATTGGATGCCGCCTTAACTTAAACTCATGTTCAAACTGGTCCCTTTTCAAATATATGTATACTGACAAACACTTCCACAACAGGCTAATATTTAAACACAAGATTAATCCAAAGGTAATTATAACAAGTAGTATCCATAAATCTATTACACAGACAGCATCGAGATTAACCGCTCAGTAAAAAATTTCACTAGATACAAATATTTCACCTTACCAATACTGGACATAAGTCAACAATTAACAGTGTCAGATACGTGACTACCATCTCCCCATGCAGCTAGGGCTAACGGTCGTCCCACTGGATTTATTGTAATATTAAAAATAAAAGTGTTAAACAACTCTACATCTACATCTACATCCATACTCCGCAAGCCACCTGACACCGTATGGCGGAGGGTACCCTGAGTACCTCTATCGGTACTCGATGCAATAATTGCCCTGTCTATCCCAGTAGGACTCGTATTAGTTGCACCCCCTCGCAGATCCACCAAAGAAGAATGCCACAAGCAACTCAAACAATACAAAACCAGTCACTGCGCAACAACAACGGCGAACTGCAAGTTTCAGAGACACACGAACAGAAATTCGACGAAAATGCTCAATTAATCTCATATGCCATGATCGACAGAGCCACCATTGGTCATTCCCTACGAAGTTATAGGCAAGGGAAGGAGTTGCAAGTGAATCGCCACCTGACAACTTGTTACCAAGTCACTTCGATAGACGAGACCCCAAGGGTGGCAGCGGCAACAAACCTTCGATGGAAAACCAATAGCCAACCGCCTCTTCCGGAACGGAGGCTTAGGTCACGTCCTGCAGAATCAGCCAACCGTCATCCGAACCACTTCAGCTCGGTGCCCTAAACTCATCCCAGCTTTGCCAAATGACACTCGAACGCCGGGAAAATTCAGCCCAACGGCCGCGGCGCAGCAGCAGCGCCACCGGACGACCTAAGGAAAAACCACGCAGAGGAAGTCGCCCAGAAGAAAAATCGACACGAGCCGACGTGGCTCAAAACTATTTATTCTGGCTCAAAACATGGATACCGCAATATGAAATCATCTATTGCTGAATAGACTTTGATAAATTTATTCTACACAGAAGTAATACCACTTTGGTGCAGCAGAGAATGAGTGGCAAGACTGTTACTCTGTTTTCCCTAACAAGCCAGAACAGCAATACTAGCCCTAACTCGATGTGTAGCACTGTCTCAGGTGATGGTCATGGTTCAAGCAGCGATGTGTGGCGCCAGCAATTCGTTATCGCGTGCATGAAATATGCAAAGTCGTGGCTGGCGTTTTGTTAGATGGATCGGAATTACTCTGCAATGGAGCCCTGAAATCTTGGTAGATTCCAGCGTGGGATACTGCAGTTCTCACACATAGCATGGACCAATTTGGCTCACTTGTATGGCAGTGCACACAAGGAGATCAAACATCAAGGCGGTGAACCTGTCACGAAGGAGATTACCCCCTGCACAGTGAGTTGTCTGAGTTCACTGTGGTATAAACTTTTGGTACAGCTAAAGCCACAAGACAGGCTCCCCAGTCAAGACGGATACTGATTTGAAGTCATGTGTCCCAAGTGCAACCCACTTATAACTATAGTCGAGACCACAGTCCTCTGCAGACTAGAGTCAGAATCAGAAGACCGCTCCAGACAAGAATCTGAATCGGAAGACCCTCCTCAGCCTGGAGTCTGAAACAGACGACCAGATGCCTCAACAGACATGACTCTGAATCAGAAGACCAAGTTCCTCTTCTCCTCACTTGCCATCGAATCTCTGTAAACTACTCAGAAGCGCAAACGTTTAGTGCCAATCACAACACTCCACGAGCTCCATATCTCTCCTGTAATTCATATGTTGTACCCATCAGCCAATCCTAATCAGAGCTAAAAATGTTCTTCTCTTTTCTTGAGAAACTGCCAACTTCTGACTTGCGAATTCCTGCACAGAGAGGAGAATATGTTGTACTCCAGACTTGTTTCTTCCCATGCCCTCTTCAGGCAGAGTATTTGGAATTTCTGTACAACTCTAATGTGAGTAATACATTTATCACAGAGATCATTATGTGGATGGCCTGAACGTTACAGCATGCCTGAGCAGGGTCGCAGCTAAACTGTGAGAAGTGATTTTGTGTCCCAATATAGACCATTTCAGATCCCCATAAATGTTGTGTTCTTTCTAAAATTGTTTGAATGGCTAAGGCTTGACAAAGATCCTCGTCAGCCAGAGGGAAGACACAATCTGACGGCTCCCTCGATAACGTTTGGTCCATGGTGAATATAGAAACTCGCGAATTTTTACGGCCGTCATCCCTGTTCACAAAGGATGCTTATGATACTGTTGAAGCGCCCTGGGCCGGCGACCTAGACTTCCCTTGCGCCCCTGTTCCTGTCATGATAGAGATGCCCAACAGGTAGGCCCAGGCAGGCAGTTCTTCCCCCTCTTTGGCCGAAAGCAATGTCGGCTCACTGGTGTGAGAAATTCTTGGGAACAGCATTCTGTCCCTGGTAGGAGCTTGTTCCTTTCCCTAATAGCTGCATATGATTTCCAACCCCCATACTACCACTCCAAGATTTATGGTTAAATGATCAAACTTCCTGCTTGTTCTGAACTGCAGAAAAATACTAATCAAGGATGAGACACTATAAAGATCCCGCATTCATGAACAATATAAGTGCTGTCATCAATTCCCGCTCATGCTGATAACTTCCTGTTGACTCACAAAATTATGCGTAAAATCAACAATAAACAGTAGCCTTGAATATGGAAAACAGTGAGAGAGTAATTCAACCTCTCTCATTACTATTGAATGAAGACACTGGCCATGTTTAGGTGGTGTTATGTTTGTAGATCTAGGTAATATAAATTTGCAGTAATCGTAGTCCTATGGATATCATTTCAGTAGTTAGTTAACCCTTATCTCACTTCAACAGATTAACCAAGGCTATCAGTCATACTTACATGTGAGGGAGTTATTCCTCATAAAATTTCCTTGCTGCAGATCTTCTTTTACATCAGATAGCTTGCAACCAAGTTACATGCCATAGGATACCTTAGTTCGTTTTTGAAATAATCACTGATGCTCACGCATCTGGCGACTCTTGTATTAAACCATTAGTATAGTCAATAGCAACAGCTTACAATTCATTTAGCTCCTCACACAGACTCGTATATAAGTGACTACTTTCAAGGGGTTCGGTAAAGCTTTATTTCCGTGTTAGAATTGGTTTTTCTCTCTGCCCATGGTCATATTAATTAAGACACAGCCTGCAGCAGAATTACGTGAACCGTGTCCTTACAGTCGCTGTTCAAAACACGATCTGGGTTAAGTTTGGTTAGAATGTACAGTGTTTCTTGCTAAAACTGAGCGAACGTAATGTTGTCATTCACTTCGCTGCTTATTTTTATATGCGACTAACATCATTGTTTCTAGTATCAAACATGTAGCATCAACTGTTCAGTGTTCATTATGGACTTTGTTTCCAGCGCACTGTAGTGGAAGTGTACTCAAATACAGAGTTGACTGATGCCCATTTGCTGCGTGAATTAATAGATGGTAGTGGCCGTGGCGCTGAACATTTATATCGGGAGAAATGTCCACAACACGACGGAAAACGATTGAAGCAATTAATCGTCGTCTTATGGGCCAGGGACGTTTAAGCCTACTACTCACGGCTGAGGGAGACATAGAAGGAGGTGTGCACCTCAGCTGGAGGAGGAACTTCTTCATAAAGTCGACGACAAACCTACTGTCAGCTTGAGACAAATAGCTGAAACAAGTAATGTTGACCACGTAAGTGTCTGGAGGATGATACACGAGAACCCGCTGCAACCATACCACGATGGCGTGTGCAGGCACTATCAGCAGCAGATTTTCAGCATGTGTTAACTTCTGCGAATGATTCATTCAACAATGTGTTAATCCTCAATTTAACGGAAATGTGTTGTTCACACAAGAGGCTTCATTCCAGAGTAGATGATTAATGGTTCTTCCAGATTATTTAGCCCGTTAACGTATAGTTTTGTGACTATCGGACTCGACTTGCCGATTATCACGAACGGCATGGGAGGAGGATTGAGCTAGTTGCTGCGTAGACCGGCCTTGTCTCCTAGGAATGAGATACCTTGTTGACACAGCGAATTACTGTTTCGGTCACGGATTTACATACACAGTTAATACGAAGAAATACTGGATATTGTATACTGTCCCGCGACATTTTCAGTGGAAACCTGTGTCAGAAAGTCATCCACTGAGTTAAGAGAGCACTGATGTCATAGGAGACAAGGCTTGTCTTCGCAGAAGCTAGTTCAATCTCTCCACTGCTGATTGTGGCAATCAGTCGCAGTCATTGAACAACAAACGGTATTGGTGGACGTTCAGCATATGGTACGTCAGCGTACAATGTCATATCTGCTGCAGAAGGCGTGGCCTAGTGGTAGGCGACGTAGACTGCGTCTTCGACGCTCTGCAGCGTCATTGGATGACATTTCCGGACACAGGCTCCTGTCCTCACTTCGTTCCTCAAGGTACCTGTTACAACCTGTGGAAGTATTGTCGCTGTAGTTTTGAAACACCCTGTACGTATATAAAGGATGAACCAGAACCGCCGGCCACGGTGGTCTAGCGGTTCAGGCGCTCAGTCCGGAACCTCGCGACTGCTACGGTCGCAGGTTCGAATCCTGCCTCGGGCATGGATGTGTGTGATGTCCTTAGGTTAGTTAGGTTTAATTAGTTCTAAGTTCTAGGGGACTGATGACCACACATGTTAAGTCCCATAGTGCTCAGAGCCATTTGAACCATTTGAACCAGAACCTCACCGACAAAATTTTGGATGTTGCTCAGGGACGTTTCGTGAGTATTTTTGTATTAAGACAAGTGGTCTCTGTCGGCTCGTAGCAGAACAATGTAATGTTTCACTGCCACTATTTTTCGCAGCAAAATATCAAAGCAGCCTCACTTGTCGCAATAAGTAATGGCAGCAGGTGTGCGTGGAGAGGCACTAATACCATCTATCCATTTCCTCAGGATGAGCTGAGCTGGAGGCTGGTATCACAATAACGATTACTTTGTTTTATTTTTTTATTTACACGTCAAGTTCCTTAGGGCCATATTGAGGAGCAAATATCAGAGTTCATGGAACATCTCAGTACATGAAATAGCAACATAAAAGTAATAAGAGATAAAAAAAATTATGAACCCGAAAAAAGTCATGTCATAAGTTAAAGTGAACGCAGTCAACGCTACAACAAGAATCAGCTTAATTTTGCAGGGAACTCCTCAACAGAATAGAAGGAGTGACGCATAAGGAAACTCATCAGCTTCGATTTGGAAGATCGTGTATTACTGCTAAGATTTTTGAACTCTTGTGGTAGCTTACTGAAAATGGGTGCAACAGTATACTGTACACCATTGTGCACAAGAGTTACGGAAGTCCGATCTAAATGCAGGTTTGACTTCTGCCGAGTATTAACTGAGTAAGAGCTGCTTATTTTTGTGAATAAGGGAATATTGTTAAAAAGAAATGACACTAAGGAAAATATGTATTGAGTGGCCAATGTCAAAATACCTAGCCTCGTGATCGACAAGAGATTCGCGAACTTACACCAGTTATTGCCCAAACCACCCGTTTCTGAGCCAAAAGTGTCACCCCAAAATATAATATCATACGACATAAACGAATGAAACTAAGAAAAGTGCACTAATTTTCCTGTTGAACGATCAGTCACTTCAGATATCGTTTGAATATTAAAAATAGAAGCATTAAGTCTTCGAACAAGATCCTGATCGTGGGGTTTCGAAGACAGTTTACTATCTATCTGAACATCTAGAAATTTGAAATGTGCAGTATCACTAATGAAATGCCCATTCCGTGAAATTGAAAAGTTAGGTTTTGTTCAAATGTCTGTTAGAAACTGTAAAAACTGAGTCTTACTCCGCCACGCACCGTATGGTGGATTGCTTAGTATGTATGTAGATGTAGATATAGCGTTAGTTTCTTTTCTACAAGCCATGAAGCAGTGTCATGGACTCCACACAGGATTGGCCCCAACACTGATCCCTGGGGTACCCCCATTTGACCGTACTCCACTCAGACTCGACATCACATCCATTCTGAACACTGTGAATAATGACTTTTTGCTGTCTGTTGCTAAAGTACTGGGTGAACCAACTGTGAGCTACTCCCTGTATTCCGTAATGGTCCAACATCTGGAACAATCTTTTGTTATCAGCAGTATCAAACACCTTACTTAAATAAATAAAAAATATGCCAAGCGTTCGAAAACTTTCGTTTTACCCATCCAGTATTTCACAGAGAAAAGAGAATATAGCATTTTCGGATGTTAAATGCAGTAGAAATGTAGGAAGAAAGCAAGACTCTGAGCTATGTGATTGTTTTGGTATATATTGTTGGAAGTAGCGATTCAGCTAAATAAGTAATTCCCTTACCTGTGCTAGTACCCATCATTTTTAGCCAAGTAGTTCTCAGGCTGGCAGCATCATTTATGAGAAGAGGCCCACGGCCACTGGGGCCACGTGGTGCTTGAAGCGGCCCCCCTCGGACTATTTCTTCTAATAGTGGGCTACCAGCTGCACTGAGTGCGGTGATGGTGATGTGCTGCCTAGCGACCAGTACGTCTCCTGCAGGCCAATCATGAGATGCTGATGGCCTTCTACCTTGGCGGCCTACAGTTCAGGCTCAGGGTAGTGTATCTGTCTACTCATCTTTCCTGGAGGGCTAGCTCCGATATTACTTGGCCGCCATTTCTGCACTGGGAAAATGGCCTGATTTCAGGTACCACAGGAGACTGTGTCCTTCAAAGTCAGGTGGTCTTTCGTCTGCGCCGTTGCTGGGTTAGAGCTTTATCAGTAGATAAATTTGCTAATACTAATCCCGTTAGTTCTGCAATTGTGAATAAGATAGGAGAAGTGGAGCCACTGTCGATGCTGCATCTCCAGACGGTCGGTCACGAGGCAACCTGCTGATGGTGAATTACTCCGCACATCATTTACAACATATGCCCTGGAGGGTGTGAATAAGGCCAAGCTCCATCACTGTTGTGTAATCCATATAGAAGTAAAATGTCTGATTAACATTGATATTTCTATGAGCGACCACTGGTCGTCATCCTGAGAATGACACATCGCTCCAACTCAATTCTGCCACAGTCGAGGTCACCCACTTTGGGCCTCTATAGTAATAATGATTTCTTCAGTTCGTTACTTCATTAACTTCTCTCATGTGAAAATACCTTCAAAAATGCGCAGAAGCCTGTAATACAACAACAGTCATGCCATAACCCACGAAGTTATGGAAATAGTTGACTGGGGTTACTGCCCGTGGGAGAATATATCAACGTAGAGCCGTTGTTCTACTCTTCACTCTTTCATGGCATTTGGTGAACCTACATATGAGATTCATTTCGGGAAGTAAAACTAGAAAATAGAAAATATAAACTTTAATTTTAATAGTTTAAAAGAAAACTGGGGCTTGTAAATGAGAATTAAGTCTCGAATTCACTTTTAAGACTTTCGTACGTAAATTTATTGGTACTGCTCTGTGTCACTGTTAACTAACGACTAAGTCAGTCAAAACTAAAATGAGGCCAGGCAATCTTGAGGTTGACAAGGAAAATGGGTTTTACCATTGTCAACAACAACTACCACGAGGCAATCGAACAAGTGTTTCAGGAAAACACACACACACACACACACACACACACACACACACACACACACAGTGCATGTATTCGACATTTGCAGTTTCATTCAGATATTTACAGTGCAATACAGATACAAAGATTAATAAAAGCAAGAACTCACACGATATGCTGTTACAACGGAGAACACGAGTTACTTATACCGAACTCTTTACAAAATATTCTGCAACATCATACAAAGTTTTGCAGCCGGTATATATATATATATATATATATATATATATATATATATATATATATATATATATATGTGTGTGTGTGTGTGTGTGTGTGTGTGGGTGTGGGTGGGTGGGTGGGTGTGGGTGTGGGTATGTGTGCGTCCCTTTCATTGATTTGAGTCACTGCAAGCATTTTATTCATGATAATGATAACAAAATTTTAAATTTGCATTCAAGTGCGTACAGTTACGTTTAACTGCTGAAACTCAGTGGCAGATAGTACGACAGAATTACGAGTCATTAAGAGCGTCTTTGGATGCATTGATACACTCCTGGAAATGGAAAAAAGAACACATTGACACCGGTGTGTCAGACCCACCATACTTGGTCCGGACACTGCGAGAGGGCTGTACAAGCAATGATCACACGCACGGCACAGCGGACACACCAGGAACCGCGGTGTTGGCCGTCGAATGGCGCTAGCTGCGCAGCATTTGTGCACCGCCGCCGTCAGTGTCAGCCAGTTTGCCGTGGCATACGGAGCGCCATCGCAGTCTTTAACACTGGTAGCATGCCGCGACAGCGTGGACGTGAACCGTATGTGCAGTTGACGGACTTTGAGCGAGGGCGTATAGTGGGCATGCGGGAGGCCGGGTGGACGTACCGCCGAATTGCTCAACACGTGGGGCGTGAGGTCTCCACAGTACATCGATGTTGTCGCCAGCGGTCGGCGGAAGGTGCACGTGCTCGTCGACCTGGGACCGGACCGCAGTGACGCACGGATGCACGCCAAGACCGTAGGATCCTACGCAGTGCCGTAGGGGACCACACCGCCACTTCCCAGCAAATTAGGGACACTGTTGCTCCTGGGGTATCGGCGAGGACCATTCGCAACCGTCTCCATGAAGCTGGGATACGGTCCCGCACACCGTTAGGCCGTCTTCCGCTCACGCCCCAACATCGTGCAGCCCGCCTCCAGTGGTGTCGCGACAAGCGTGAATGAAGGGACGAATGGAGACGTGTCGTCTTCAGCGATCAGAGTCGCTTCTGCCTTGGTGCCAATGATGGTGGTATGCGTGTTTGGCGCCGTGCAGGTGAGCGCCACAATCAGGACTGCATACGACCGAGGCACACAGGGCCAACACCAGGCATCATGGTGTGGGGAGCGATCTCCTACACTGGTCGTACACCTCTGGTGATCGTCGAGGCGACACTGAATAGTGCACGGTACATCCAAACCGTCATCGAACCCATCGTTCTACCATTCCTAGACCGGCAAGGGAACTTGCTGTTCCAACAGGACAATGCACGTCCGCATGTATCCCTTGCCACCCAACGTGCTCTAGAAGGTGTAAGTCAACTACCCTGGCCAGCAAGATCCCTCTAAGAACATGCAAAAAATGGGAGAAACTCAAGTCTCGCAAAGAAGCATAATAAAGTTGACTCGCTATGTGAGGTTACGAAACGAATTAATGTCTTGCCGGATTCATTGCAAAGTAAATGGGATAAAGTTTTGTACTTCTTTTACTAAGTGAATCCCATAGACTGTTAAAGGGCCGAATGCATAGTCAAATGCACGGTGTACTGGCTCAAATACCAGGTGATTCGAAGTAAAGCCATCCTGAACCGAAGACCTCAGGGCTTTACTAGGAACGGTGCTACAACAAGTAACCATTAAACTGACTTATCTAAACTGTTACAACGTGCAACGTGGACTACAAATTACTGTGGAATACAGTAGTAAATAATTCTCATAAGAGGAAGAAGCTATGAATGTCATCAGAGAATGTAATGCCGTTGCTTTGGATTTGTATTGTCTGGTACCTATCCAATTAGCCACGAATCCATATGTTTTCAGCTGCACCTAAACGTTAACTTGTGACAGGAATAACGAAACATTTATCTTTAATACGCTCACTGTGGAAAAAATATTCAATAATGCAATTACCACTGAAGCTATACTGTGTAACGACAACCGCAATTTAAACCAACAGGTATATTCAGATATATTCTTGAAGAACTGAAATGAAAACTACTGTTAAAAGGAAATGACAATGAAGAAGAGAATATTATCAGCACATCTGAAAACCTAAAACACAGAATTAGTTTACAAACTGTAAACAGTCATAAGGACAGTGAAAAAATGGCACAAACTCAGTGAACAACAGACAGACTTACAGAACAGGGTGAAACAAAGACGGTAGATATACAATAGCACAAATTAATCAGTATGATTTTGAAAGAACAGATGGTTAAAATAGCTGTTACAATCAATAACATAGTAACAAGAAACCCAAAGCAAAAACCCAAAAATAGAAAAAATTATAGCCCGCGATATTCGGTTGAGACCAATACACTGCCTGAGAAGAAAAGTGAAGCATCCAGAACAGGAGCGTGTGTCAGTGTAATTTCGTACAGTGTCACACCATTTCAGCGGGTATGTAAATAACTAAGAGTTGTAATTATTTGGCAGGGGAAAGGGAGGGGGTGGGGGGCAGAACGGCCACCAGAGTGAACTAGTGCTGTTCGTGTTTAGTATTATTGTCGGCCATGATAGTATATATAAAGGACGTAAACAGCTTCGGATGCTGAGTGGTCACTGTGAAGAACGCAGAGATCCCGTGTGTTGGTGGGAGATAATGTTATCAGTACCCGACAGAGTCAGAAAAGAGTTCCCTTGTCGAGTCTTGGAGTCTCCAAATTTTTGGGGCATTCAAACGCCACAGTAGCCCGAAGTTCCACTAAAAGGGAACGTGAGGCAGTCGTGTCGTCAGAGACCCAGTCGACGACGTATCGCCACCACAAGGCAAAATCGCCACGTGCCACACGTCTGCATTTACATCAAACTCCGAAAGCCGGCTAATGACGTATGGCGAAGGTATTTCTTACAACCGTTTTACTCCCGAATAGCGCGTGGGAAGAAAGACTTCTGGTAAGCCTCTGTATTGGCTCCAATTTCTCGACTTTTCTCCTCGTGATCATTACGTGAGACGTACGTGGGGGCAATTAATATGTTTCTGACTCTTCTCGGAAAGTGCTCTCCCGAAATTCCAATTGTAAATCTCTCCGTGATGCACAACGCCTCTCTTGTAACGTCTGCCAACGGAGTACGTTGTGCATCTCCGTAGCGCTTTCGCGCCTGCTAAACGATCCCGTGACGAAACGCTCATCTCTTCGTTGGATCTTCTCTGTTTCTTCTATCTGTCCTAGCTAGTAGGGATCCCAGACAGATGAGCAATACTCAAGAATCGGTCGAACAAGGGCCTTGTCAGCCACTTCCAACGTCGATGAGATACATTTCCTTAAGTATCTTCCTATGAATCGGAGTCTGACACCTCTGTGTTTTATGTGGCCATTCCACTTAAGATCTCTCTGGATAGTTAATCCTACACATTTTACGGTAGATATGGTTTTCAGTGACTTGTATTAATAGCGTTTCTGTATAGTAGTGGATTTATTTTTCTATGTATGCGCAATATCTTGCATTCATTAACGTCCAGGGTCAGGTGCCAGAACTTGCAACATTCATCAGTTCTCTGGAGGTCATTCTGCTGGCGTTGCTACTCAGTGTAGACAACCGCATCATCTGCATATAGCCTTAAAGAGCACCCAAAGTTTTTTTTCTACATCATTACTATACATAATAAACCGTAACGGCCCTTTGACACTGATTTGGGGGGTATTCCGGAAATTGCCTTATATCTGTCGATCGTATTCCGTTAAGAGTGAGGTGTTGTATTGTGTCTGCAAGGAAGTCTTGAATCCAGTCGCAAATCTGTTCCGATAATCGATAAGCTCGTGTTGTTTTCGCTAAAGTGCAGTGCGAGACGGTGTCAAATGCGTTCCTGAAGTGAGCGAACATGCCATTGACCTGGCGGCGTTGGAAACGCGCTGGAGGAACCGAGCTAGCTTTCACAGGATCTCTATTTTAGTGATCCCAGCTGATTTTTATAGAGGAGATTTTCGTTCTCCAAAAACGTCACAATACTTCAGCGTAAAACATGTTCCTTAATTCTGCAACAAATTGACGTCAACGATCTAGTTCTATAATTGTGTGCATATGTCCTAGGACAGTTCTCGAAAGCTGGACTGACCTGCTCTTTCTTCCAGTCACTAGGTACACTTCGTTGAAGAGGAGCAAGTTCTTTCCCATAATCCTTGTAGAATGTGCACCGAGCACATCGTTACCCATTCTTATGGGCGGCCGCTATTCGAGACCAAGTTTTGGATAGCCAAACATCAATACGTACTATCGGTAGCCTTGGTCGCAGACCAGAAGCAGTCGGATTGGGGAATCACCGTCCGATGCCTAGGACCAGAATTAACACTGTAGCGCTGTTGCTAAGTCTTGGATGGTTCCGTGATGGAAAGCACGGACTCCTTATGAATGGCGTCTCGTTGTGTTCATAAATGGATCGCAGTTAAGCACTACCTGGAATGACCGTTACCAGCGACTATCGCGGCGATTTCGGGGGAAGAGGGGGGGGGGGGGCGGCTCCGTCTTCCACTGTTTTTAGTTTTGAGAGACACAGCACTAGTATTCTTGGCGTCGTTGTGTGGGACGCCGTTCGGTATAACTTTAACTCATGGGTGACAGTGACTGAATGAACTCCTACGTAAAAATTTTTATCTCTCCTAAGACATTATTGTGATGCAATTATTCAACAGGATAGGGTTGATTAATGTGAAGTAGCAGAAATGAGAACAGCGAGAACACATCTGGATTGATGGTTACGAAGTAGATGAAGTTACAGAATTCTACTACCTAGGCATTAAAAATGACGGATGGAATAAGGACATAAAAGCTGACTAGCACTGACAGAAAGGACATTAATCGCCAAGAGAATGCTAGTATCAAACATAGGCCTAAATTTAAGGAAGAAATTTCTGATGATGTACGTTTGTACCACAGAATTGTATTATAGTCAACTGCAGACTGTGAGAAAAACAGCAACAGAAGAGAATCAAAGCACCTGAAATGTGTTGCTACTGGCGAATATTGAAAATTAGATGGACTGATGAAGTAAGGGATTAGGAGGTTTTGCACAGAATAAGAGATGAAAGGAATGTATGGAAAACACTGACGAGGAGAAGGGACACGATGATAGGAAATCTGTTAAGACATGGGGGAATGACTTCCATGGTACTAGAGGAGCTGTAGAGGGCAAAATCTGTAGAGGAAGACAGAGACAGGAAGACATCCAGAAAATAATTGAGGATGAGGAATGCAGGTGGTAATCTGAGGTGAAGAGGTGGGCGTAGGAGAGGAATTTGTGAAGGTCCGCGTCACGCCAGTCAGAAGACTGACGAGTCAAACAAAAAAAGTAGTGTTTGTAAATGCAGCGCACCTGTCTCTGTGAATTGTCGGCGAGATGTTGAGGAACTACCATGGCCAGCAACATTCACAGATCTGTTTCCTGTAGAAAATGAGCGGGGTCAACTCAATCTCAATACCACTTTCTATTACACTAGCTTTGTGACATCGTTTCCAGTGCATGCAAGCAGGCTACGTGGGGTGCGATGTTTTATTGATAAGTGGGCTCAAACTCCCAAGTTCTTTGTAAATTCGACTCGATTTTCTGATCATTGAAATTACATTGTTATGTAGGCTGCTGTCGGAGTCAGCATGGACACAAACCGGGAAGGATAGAGATGGCGATGGCCCGCAGCAGGATTCTAGTATGATCTATACATTAAACTTTAATATTAATATAACACTACATTGCTGCAAAGAAGAGAACCATTGCTTAACTTGCAGAATGAGATTTTCACTCTGCAGCGGAGTGTGCGCTGATATGAAACTTCCTGGCAGATTGAAACTCTGTGACGGAACGTAGGAGACGAGGTACTGGCGGAATTAAAGCTGTGAGGACGGGGCGTGAGTCGTGCTTGGGTAGCTCAGTTGGTAGAGCACTTGCCCGCGAAAGGCAAAGGTCCCAAGTTCGAGTCTCGGTCCGGCACACAGTTTTAATCTGCCAGGAAGTTTCATTGCTTAACTTGTTGTACCTCCTACGTGCAAGTACTTGACAATCTATTACCGCTCACATAACTGAGGCTAAATAACGTGTTCACCGACCAGTGATGGACGGCTGGTTAAGTTAACGTTCACAGAGGACGCTGAACTCTGTCTTCATGGATGTGTTGAGTTACCGCTGTTTCCATTGGCGCGCGGTCGCCTACTTCATGGCGTTTCGCGGAACGGCGCTGGTCGGTGTGTCGTCGATGTTTTTGTACTGCACAAACATCACGTAACCTCTTAAGCTCTGAAATTTCATTTCATTTTCTCCTCCCTTTCTGCGTGCTTCACTTAATTTTTAGGCATTGAAATTAGCTGGTATTGTATGAAATTCATTGACGATAGGTATATGTAGATAGGCTGATAATACACTGGAGCGTCAAAGAAACTGCTATAGGTATGCGCGTTCAAATACAGAAATATATAAACAGGCAGAATACAGCGCTACGGTAGGCAACTCCTACATAAGACAGCAAATCTCTGGCGCAATTGTTAGATCGGTTACAGATGCTACAGTGGTAGGTTTCAAGATTTAAGAGGTTTTGAACGTGGTGTTACAGTCGGCGCACGAGCGATGGGACACAGCATGGTGCAGGTACCGATGAGTGAGGATTTTCCTGTACGACCAATTCACGAGTGTACCGTGAATATCAGGAATCGGTTAAATCATCAAATATTAAACACCATTGCGCCCGGAAAAAGATCCTTCAAAAACAGGATTAACTACAACTAAAGAGAATCATTCAACATACAGAACTGCAACCCTTCCGCAAACTGCTGCAGATTTCAATACTTGTCCTTCAACAAGTGTCAGCGTGCGAACCATTCAACGAAACATCATCGATATGGTCTTCCGGAGCCGAACCCCCCCTCCCCCCCCCCCCCCCCCTTGATGACTACACAACACAAAGATTTACGCCTCGCATGGGCCCGTCAACACCGACATTGGACTGTGGATGACTAAAAAGATGTTGCCTGGACGGACGAGTCTCGTTTCAAATTGTATCGAGCGGATGGACGTGTAAGAGTATTGGGACAACCTCACGAAATCATGGATCTGCTTGTCAGGAGGGGACCGTTCAAGCTGGCCGAGGCTCTGTAATAGTGAGGAACTTTAGCAGTTGGAGTGATGTGGGACCCGTGATACGTGTAAATACTACTGTGACAGGTGACATGTACATAAGCATCCTGTCTGATCACCTGTACCAATTCATGTCCATTGTGAATTTCTACGGACTCGGGCATTTCCAGCACGACAATGCGACACTCCACACGTCCAGAATTGCTACAGACTGCCTCAACGAACACTATTCTGAGTTTAAACACTTCCGCTGGTCACTAAAATCTCCAAAAATAAACATCATTGAGCATATATGGGATACCTCGCAGCGAGCTGTTCAGAAGAGACCTCCCCCATTTACAAATATGGATTATGGACAGCCCTGCAGAAATCGTGGTGTCAGCTCCATCTAGCACTACTTCTACATTAGTCGAGTCCATTCCACGTCGTGTTTCGCCACCTGTGCGTGCTCACGGAGTCCCTACAAGATATTAGGCAGGTACACGAGTTTCTTACCTTTAATATGCGCCACTGTAGTTAAGTGATCGGCGCATATTATGATCGGTATATGGTTCATTTAGTCGGAGGACTGGAACGGGCTATACATGGCCTCATAAAGCCAACTCAGGAACTATTTGAGTGGGAAGCATAGCTACAAGGTATGGGAAGCCGAACAAGTGTGCAAGAGTGGTGCGCTGATGACCATCGCCACGCCCTCCCCCATCCACCAGACCGTATCCAAATGACATCATATGTCAGCGTATGTAGAGACGGATGGTCTGCAGTACCAGATCATCTCTGCCTGATCTCAGAGTTTTAGTATATATCGCTTTAGTGTCAACCCCTGGTAGCTGAGTGGTCAGCGCGAAGGAATCTCATGCCTAACGGCCCGGATTCGATTCCCGGCTGCGTCGGAGATTTTCTGGTTGTTGTGTTGTCTTTATCATCATAATTTTATCCCACATCTACACACAAGTTGCCGGAGTGGCGTCAACTCGAAAGACTTGCACCACGCGAACAGTCTACCCTACGGGAGACCCTAGCTACACGGCCTTTCCATTTCCATCGCTTTAGTAAAACATTCTCCGTTTCCTTGTGGCGTAGATTTCATGTGACGATGAGGTTTTATACTATTACTTCTTTTCTCATCGTCAGATGACTATAAGACTGTTAGATATAAGGTTCCTATTCATCTGTCGAGTAACATATTTGAAACAAAAAAAAAAAAAAAGAAATCCAGATTTAGCAGTGCATGCTAACCCACAACTTCATTCAAGAAAATAGGCAGCGAAATATTCCGGTCAGCCACGTCCCTCGTGGTAACATAAGGTATCAAACACCTTGCTTCAGTTTCAAGAAAGGCTCTGTACTTCAGTTTGACAGTGTGGTTACTCAGTCTGCAATTTGTTAATGAGGTAGCTTCTAGCATGCATCAGTGAAGCCTCTGTGCTTTTCGTACTAAGGCTCCAGCAATCGAAAATAAACAAAGAAAACCTATATGCTGATAAACTGATCATAGAGGAGATTTTACGTGTTAAACCCTGGTGAAATTCTTGGAAATTGCGATAAATAGAGAATATTTAGAGGAAAAGAGTGGTTTTTTCTAAAGGATCCACGCTTGTTAACTAATAGAGTGGGAAGCAGTGAGCCGTGCTCTCTCCCAACTGTGCGTTTTCGTGGACTTAGCTGTCTGTCTGTGTTTGGTTTTCCGCCCTTGTCGCGGTTACGTCTTGGTCCTTCTCCCTTCTTCGTGTGGCACCAGTGATGTGTTCCGATATTTGCGGCGTGTACCATCTGTGGTTTGGTGTATATAGTTTCCTGCAAGAGGGTCCCAAGTGAGTCGGTCGGTTGTTGCGGTGCAGAGAAGTTCTCCACGCGGTGCAGTCGGCTGGAGCCGCTGGCAGTCCCTGCGAAATGTCGGAGCGTGTGTGGAGCTGTCCGATCGTTACGAGCTTCGTGGTTCGCCGACTCAGGATATCAAAGTTGAGTAGTGGTTTCAACTACCCAAGTCACTTGTATTCATGTTGTGGTGGTTCGTTTCAGTGGTTTGCAGTTGGGGAGGTATCTCGGTGAGCAACACCGAGTGATTCTACTGCTGAGATTTAACCGCCATGCGGTACAGTTAACTATTTCGGACTACTACGATTTGAGTGCACCAGTGGAATTTTCTGTCTTGTGACCGTTAGTGTTCTGGTTACCTGCCCTAGGCACTAACGTAAACCCAGGCAGTGTTCTTTTGAGCGAGTTAATTATCACCGTGTTTCAAAGTAAAGTGTACCAACGGAATGTCCTGCATAGTGGTCGACAGTGCTCCGGTTACCTGCCCTGGCCACTAACGTGATTTCAGTCAGCGCCCTTTCCTCACCTATTGTCGCTGTCCAACATGGTGTGTAATTTTGACAGCTAATACGTACTCCATTGTGGATTATCACGTTTGTAACATTGTCGGTTGGGGTTTCATGTACTGACTGACGGGAAGCTAGTTGTTGTGTCGGTCGGTCCGTGGCTGCCCCCTGGTTTGGTTCCGACGGAGCAAGTATAGTTGGGTCCACCACCTGTCTCACCTAAGTGAACGAGGGCAGACCGACCTCCATGGAAGCCTTCTGAGTGCCACCGGCGTTTAATTATATGTTGTCAGCTATTTTAAATTTTAAGCTTACACTTATTGCATGTTTCTTAAAATTTTGCTGCATCCATGATTAAATTTACCTTTCAAGCTTAAACACTGCGACCTTCTAGCTTGAAAGACTATGGTAATATATTTTGATATTTTGAAGTTTGATTGTGGCCCTCAGCCATTGGTATTGCACCTTGCGTGTGTTGTTTCCTTAAATTATTTTATTGCTGTCTTAATTAGATTTTATCTTGTTGATTTTTAAGATTTCTTGTTGTTACACATGCTGGCCTTCTGCCTTTAAAGGTCTGTGGAAACATATTCTAAAGTTTTGAAATTTAATTGTGGCCCTCAGCCATTTGTGTTGGACCTTGCATATGTTGCCTTTTGGGATTTAAATTATTTTATTGCTATCTAAACATAATTTTGATTTTTTAAAGATTTCTTGTTGGCCTTCTGCCTTTAAAGGTCTATGGTAATGTATTCTAAAAGTTTGGAAATTAATTGTGGCCCTAAGCCATTTGTATTACAATTTGCGTATGTTGTTTCTCAATTATTTTATTGCCATCTTAATTCGATTTTAATATTGTTAATATTTCTTGTTGGAGGCCTTCAGCCATGAAAGAGCTGCTAAATGACAATAAATGACAATTAGAAGCAGAAACTGACCTCAACCCTTGGCCCTTTCCACAATCCTATTACCTGTTCCGCCCAGCGGGTTTAGTGGCGGTTTCAAGCAGCAAACACGAATTAACAGCATTAATGTATCGTAGATATCGTGCAATGAAGATGACGTAATGAGGTAGCTTCTAGCACACAACAGTCAAGAGTCTGTGCTTTTCGTGCTAAGGCTCCAGCAATCGAAAATAAACAAAGAACACCTCTATGCTGATAAACTGATCGTAGAGGAAAACTTACATGTTAAACGTTGGTGAAATTCATGGAGATTGAGATAAATAGAGAATATTAAGATGAATGGAGTGGTCTTTTCAAAAAGAACCACGCTCATTAACTAATAGAGTGAGAAGCAGCAAACGTGTATTAACACTATTAATTTATAGTAGATATCGTACAATGAAGAGGACGTAATTCAGTTGCTACAAGTGCATGTTTCTGTTACATAACCTTTTTGAAACACCCATAAAGATACCTGAAGCATCAAGGTGAAGCATAGTAAGTCGAAACGAATAAGTAATGTTTGCTGTAGCAAAATTCAGCTTCTTATTAAGTCAGTAAATGACTGGAAAGTAAATGTGAGTTCGTAGTGTTGGTCAAATTTAAATTTGCCTGAACACGTAACCAATTACAGCTTTTCAGCCTCTATGAGACCTTAATAATAAACAGCGAAGAGAACCAGTCGATGTAAAACTACGTGTACACTGCCTTGCTGCCTTTTAATACTGTATCATGCAATAGCTGTAAATTCGAGGCGAGTTACCTGTTGAAATAAACTGTAATATGATCCAGTCTTGAAATAAACCATAATGTGATCCAGACTGCAATATATACGATTTATTTAGAAATGTCAAAATGACCTCACTCCATATTATCACTTAAATATACATCAACATCTTTAATCCACTAACCACCGTTTGGCTTGTGCGGAAACTTTAATAGTAAATCACACCGTAATGCCGAACGGTTCTCTAGCAATGTGTCCTCGGCAGGCGTTGGACATCGAAAGAAAGCAAAGCCAGATGCACGACGCGGGAGCGGCAGTTTTCAAACGTGGCGCTTGCCCCAGGCGCCACCTGACATCACCACCGGTGCTGTCACGGGCAATAGATCCGCTAGCTCCCCGGGTGGACTTACGGGCGCGTGCCACGTTGGGTCTATCTGATTGGCTGCTGATGATGGCATCATGCCTATATAAGGGAGAGACCGTAGCAGCCCCGGCAGTCTGTGAACTCCTGACGACGATGGTGGAGATGGTCATCGAAAGCTCGAGGATTTTATTCAGACTCACGCTGCTTGAAATCCGAGAACGTTTTATTCGGTTCTCTAGCAGTGTGTGTCACTAGCCATGGCTCAGCATCTCTGTGACGCTTTCCCCCTTACGAAATGAACCTGTAAAGAAATGTGCTGTTTTTGTTTGGATATTCTCTATTTTCACTATTAATGGTAACTGGTGTGCCTCTCAAACTGATGAGCAATATTAAATAACTGTTCAGCGATCTTCTTCTTGTGGGTGGAGTGTCTTTTCTATGGATTCTTCCAATCTCAGTCGGGCATCTGCCTTCTCTGTGATTATGTAGTTATACAAACGTTACGTACTACATTATTTGTTGTATATTACGCTGTTACTACATTTACTTTTGGCGTAACACTGTGATTTGTTGGCACATTCGAGTAACTTCAATCTTATTTATGATCTATATAAGAATCAGAATTTAGAGATCGATTCTGTACTATCATTATCACCGAAACATTGATAAGCCCTCAATGGGAGTGGCTTCAAACAGAAGACATAAAAGCACTCATGGATGCTTGTACAATATTCATGAAATACACATAGTCATTGTACTAACGGCAGAACACAAAGGAACATGTGAAACCAAACAGTAATTAAAAATTGTATAGGTTTTAAAGAGACGAAAATTAAAATTCCTGTTAAGCAAATTGCTTACCATATCCCACAACTGTAGATTTATGTGCTCCTTACTTTCTGTCCTAAAATAACATTTACAATATATGTAGTACATAAGTACAAATGTTTATACTAAATACATTTAGTAGCAGGCCGGGATGGCCGAGCGGTTCTAGGTGCTACAGTCTGGAACCGCGCGACCGCTACGGTCGCAGGTTCAAGTCCTGCCTCGGGCATGGATATGTGTGACGTCCTTAGGTTAGCTAGGTTTATGTAGTTCTACGTTCTAGGGGAGTGATGACCTGAGAAGTTAGTCCCATAGTGCTCAGAACCATTTGAACCATTTTACATTTAGTATTTTCTAGGTATTTAGCTGAGGTGTAGTACGATAGCCGAACTGCAATGGCGTCTAGGAATGATTACTTCATATTGGTTGGGGTTCGTATGATTTCTTTTAGAAACAGCCATTGCTACCATCAGCAGTAAGAATTACTGGTTTTTGAGGTTCAGGATTGCATTTTCTGCCATCGGTTGTTTTGCAGTGGAGCAGTAAAAAGAACAGCTTTTTAAAATTTTGACGTGTGATAAAGCACGAACCTCTCCCAGTTAGTAACTGAAAATGGCAAAAAGCTGGAATGGCAGTCGTGAACTTCATAAATAAGTAATTTTAACTATCGAAGATGAGAATGATGGCTTTTAAGGAAACCGCTGTATTTCTTGGTGTGTAGAAAAAGCAGTTATAAGTTAAGGCATCCCTCCCTACCCTGACGACGGTTTTCGTTATTTGTTTAAAGTAATAACGGAGTCAAAGCCCATAGTAACGAATGTTTCTTATTTTGTTATTCTTTCAGAAGTTCTCAGGTACACAGTACTGACATATGTTTGCACAGAACTGAGAAGTCTGCTTTTATGATGCTGCAAATGAAATTATCGTGATATATGACTGTTAATTGGGTTGAGTTGGGTTGTTTGGGGGAAGAGACCAAACTGCGAGGTCATCGGTCTCATCGGAACCATCCCGAAATTTGCCTCGAACGATTTAGGGAAATCACAGAAAACATAAATTAGGATGGCCGGACGCGGGACTGAACCCTCGTTCTCCAGACTGCGAGTCCAGTGTGCTAACCACTACGCCACCTCGCTCGGTGACTGTTAATTTTTCTACTGATCTGAATGACTATGAAGTCCAATGAAAGGCGTCCGAAGTAGTTTCGTTTCTACAAACGTTTACCCCCTCCATACTTCCATTCTTCTAAATGACGATAGAAGAAAGTATTTTGTATTTCTTGTACTGATGTTGCGGCAACTCTATATTACAACATAGCATACTGTAGTCGTGGTAGTACTTCCTGGTCTCGTCAGCCAAATTGATGGACACCTACTTGATGTTTATTAGTGATTTATCAGTCTGAAAATAAATTAACACATTAGGCCTAATTAGGCCGTGCTAATACAAAATGTGTAGTTAGTGCCAAATAACATCCTAATGAAGAGTAATCGTCCCAGAACTGATACGTGATTCTTCATCCATGACGGATTTGCGAAGAATGACCAATAGCAGGCCACTGTGACGTCATAGTGCCCCATAAATCTCGATACTATGCAATCGTAACAGCAGAAAAAACAGAGACCCACAATGAGGCTGTTTTCCTACTGAGTCAGGAGCTGGTAATGGTGTCTCACTGGAGTTTGTGAACTACCAGCAGAGAAGGGGTGAACAGAGGAGAAGGATGCGATCAGTTTCATGGTGACTGCTGGAGACTGACGTGCAAGTGGATATACTCGTATTCACAGGCAAGTAATATGATTTGATTATTTTTGCCTTTCATGGTTATGCTTATTTCTTTTCCTAATTACGGGAGACGAAGCTCTCCTGCAAGTAGGAAAAGAAATATGAAAGGCAAAAATAATCAAATCATGTTAGTTGCCTGTGAATACGAGTATATCCACTTGCACGACAAAGTCTGCACCAGTCACCATGGAACTGATCGCGCCCTTCTCCTCCGTTCACCCCCTCTCTGCTGGTAGTTAACACACTCCAGTGAGACACCATTACCAGCTCCTGTCTCAGTAGGAAAACAGCCTCATTGCGGGGTCTCTGTTTTTTCTGCTGTTAGGATAGCATCGTATCGAGATATATGGGGCACTATGATGTCACAGTGGCCTGCTATTGGTCAGTGGAATGCACGCGCAGGCGTACTCGTCGTCAAGGTTCTGGTCGACCATATCTGACTACCAAAGAGAGTATCACCGTATAGTGTACCAGGTACATCATCATATCTGCATCTGCTATCCAAGAACAGTTATTTGATTCCCTACAACACTCTGTATCATTATGCATCATTGGCCGGAGGATAACAGCAGCCGGACTAGGAAATTACTTTTTAATGTGTAGGCTGCCGCAAAACACCACAACAGAGACGGCTATGATTGGAATTATGCTTTGGTCGGGAAGTGTGGACTTCCAATGAAACGTGTCGTGTTGTGTTAAGCGATGAATCGTGGTTTTTGCAATACCGCAGATGACCAAAATAGGCAACTATCGCGGCAACCTAGGCACAGGACACACTTTTCCAGAGTTTCAGAGAGGCACAGCGGTAGTACTAGTATCACAACCATTTTGTTTCCAGCTTCAACTTGTGGGTACTTAAGTTTTCTTTTGTGAGGGAGTATTTAAGTATCACCTACATTTGTGTATTTCAGAGAGTACCCGTAAGTTAGAACTATTGTTTGTATGAAGCATATTCCCAGTAGTTGTACCAATTTCGAATCTTATGAAGAGTTGGCCATATAATTTCCGAGCTTTTTTCAGACAGTAATTTAACTCTAGGTAACTGACGACGATGCAGAGCGCCATCAAACCAGTCTTCAGTACTGCATCATTTAAAAAAATATAATAATATTATTGCTATTGTCTAACAAGTCATTAGTAAACACCACGATCAACAATTTCCACCATAGCCTTCCTAGGGGCACGAATAAAGTTATTTCTACTTCAGCTGTAGGCTTCACGCATACGAGTACATACATACATCAGTTAGTTAATTGTTCCATAGATTTTTGAAGTTCAAAGGAACTGTTCCATTTCAGCCTGAATTTACAGCTTGCTTTACTGTCTCTCAGACAGTTTATGGTGCTGAACAAATAATAGAAAATTTTTGTTGTGTCATGTTTAACTCCTTTCTGTGGCACTGACTGCTTTAGTAGTGGGTGTGGACATTTCTTTTCCGATTGGGATGGATTTTTTATGATATATTTCTCTAGAGAATACAGACATTGCGATGGTGTCGTTAAAATGCTTAACGTCTTGAACAGGTGCTTATATGGCGACTTCACATGAATGCGAAGTATTGTATTTATAAATGATAGAGCACAGCAATCAGTGGTCCTCGTCTGCAGGTTTTATTTGGCAAATCCAGATTTCGGCTAGTGCCTAGCCATTATCAGTGTTAAAAAGTACAAGAAGTATATGGTTAGTCGATACTATAAAAAGTTAAAACACGTGGCATAACCTATATGGCTTATAAATTATATTGTCCACCACTACTTTCTAATCTCAAAGCATATAAGTTCCGTGTTATTCTGGCGTCAGTTGTTTTTTATGTTTCCTATGTTTACTGGCAAACGTGTAAATAGGTCGGCCAGCAGTTTAAATAACTTTACTAAAATTTTATGTAATTCCCATGAAAATTTGAGTTGGTTTTTTTTCCCTAGAGACGCTAACTGCTTTCTTTTGGGTATTGTATATTGCGTTACTCATCTACGGGGCGCCATACAGCCAGTCGATGTGCTGTCCATACAGCTTACCTTCACTACACAATAGTATACAAAGAACTGTGACTGACACTCTATCATTTATAAATGAGATCACAGTCGCTGAGAGCACCTTCTTTCCTAATAGCAGGTAACCTAATCAAGTTCTAACAACCCTACCACAACAAAGCTCAGCATTTAATAACGATTGTAGCCGTCCGGAGTGTCCGTCCGGTTATTGGCGCGGCAGTGTGGAGCCGAGCGACCGCTACGGTCGCAGGTTCGAATCCTGCCTCGGGCATGGATGTGTGTGATGTCCTTAGGATAGTTAGGTTTAATTAGTTCTAAGTTCTAGGCGACTGATGATCTCAGAAGTTAAGTCGCATAGTGCTCAGAGCCAATAGCGATAGTGGTGTTTCTCACGCTGCTAAATACTGCATTTTCTGGCAACAACAGTCATATCATGTGGCAAGTGCCATTAGAGCACAGTTAATAAAGTTATTTCATGTAGTACTCAAAAAACTAGGGACTCATCTTTTTGTGTTTCCCACGCTGGACTCGTCGTAAAATCATGTCTCAATCGTTGAAACTCTAGTTGGTTATGATTCCAAGCTCGGATGCAGAGAGGCCTAGGTTTTATTCTGCTATATTCAAAAGTTTTGTAGATGCGCTTCACAAACCATTCTTGAAGATTACACTTTTGCTTGACAATGGTGACGTAAAAAAATAATCAGCACTCCCAAATTAAGTTACACTTCCTTTTAATTGCTTTTATTGCAATATCACACAAACACAAAACATCACTTCACAATACAAAACATACTTGATAACATCTCAAAAAGACGTCCAAGACTTGACTTTCTCAAGGTCCGTCTCTCTAACAAGTTAACAACCAACTAACTATCGCTTACGCGCCCAAAAATCAGAGTTACAAATACGTCTAAGATCATAGTGATAAAAGAAATAATACACATAAGATTAATATCATTGCAATATAAACATATCGATGTATCAAAATGAAATCAAACTGAATGTTGTCTCATAAATACGTTAACTACTTTACAGAAACACAGTAGAATATTACTGGTATCGAGAGGTTCAGGTGAGGTACCATAATGGTTACGTAATTCAACTACCAATACGAAGTATTCGTCTTATTGCTTGTTTTTGTGCAGTCAAAACTTTCTTTCCATGATACTATTTACCCCAAAATATTATTCAATAATTGGCGAGACATTCACGTTTTATGGGGTATTCTTGAGTAACTGCACGCCGTAGAGTTCGAACAGTGTTCGTATATCGATCGCAGTGGCACACGTGTTAACAACTTGATATACACGCGTAGCGGCTGGCCACTTCCAATTACGGACTCCCCGTTGAGGAGACCGGCGTGCCAACTGTTAACTGGTGGCGACCGCGACGTCTGGCCTTTCATTGGTGGTCGGGCCGCTAGACAGTAACGGCGGCGTGCGGCGTGTGGCGTGCGACCGCTGACTCGTCCCACGCTGCCTTCTCAAAGGGAGGACAAAAGACTGCCCGCTGCCACGTGACGCCGAACGCCCCCCCCCCCCCCCCCCAAAGCACTTTCACACAGTCCAACACACACACACACACACACACACACACACACACTCTCTCTTTCAGCGATTCACTCCAGGCCTGTGAATGTGTCCGTGCGCGGATATAGAGAGAGCGAGCTATATTGGCCGAGAAGTGCACAATGGGGCGTGTGCCGAACGCCGCAATGACTGACCATCAGTCATTCGCAAAGGACTGCCGCCGCCCCAGAGAGGTGCGGCGAGGGCGGAAAGGATGGAAGGTGGGGGGGGGGGGGGGCGTAGGGTTCGGGGCGCTCCGCAGCCGTGCACTGCACGTTCGCTGGCCAGGCTTTTTGTGGCGTCGGCTGCCGCCGCACGCGTTTGAAAAAGAGCGCCGTGCCGTAGTCCGCCAAATGCAGACTACCAGCGTGGAAAGAGGCAAAAATGAGGCTCTGTTGAAACAGCCGGGAAACAAAAACACTGCGAACACCCCGGCTAAGTGGCCTCCTTTGTGTCTGGAGACAAAAAGAGCTCACCGAAGAGTAGGATGTGGCATGGAAATCGGCAGCTGAGGCGCTGTCCTACAGTGATTTGCATACTCACAGGGGAAGGGGGTGGCGAAAAGTGAAACAGTAATGATCAAAGTGTTGTACAACCTCCCTAAATATAAAATACAACTGATCTTTTCATAATTAAGTTATCCTGTCATCCAACTTCCAGCTATGTGGAGAATAACATAATTACACACAATAATTACACACAATACATGTTTCATTAGTGAACTACCACCTATCAACGTTAATCGGATCTGACTGCCGAATCCAGGTCCTGAGCTAAATTACCAATACTACCACGGACTTTTTTGTTCGCATGAGGACTGGAGACGGCTGCTCCACATTCTTAAGGCCAAATCGAGTAACTACCTCAAGGAGACGTAGTGGCTCCAGCATCTAGAAAACTGGTATTAGGAATGGTGGTTATCGCTCGGACAACCGATTTTCGGTATTATCGGTTTTGACCTGACATTTGAAACGGTTCAAAATAACTGGTTTATGAAACAACCGACCTTAGCTTCTTATTTGTGTTATTTCCTATAAGAAGCAAAGAAATCCTACAAAGACTGAAAAATTTTGACTAATTCAGTTTGAATAGACATAGAACCAAACTGTTGAACTGCCAAATCGAAGAAAACGTAGTCAGTCCATCCATCTTTAGCTGTTTTTTTCCGACAAGTAAGTGGTTGGGTACTACAAAAAACTCCAGTATTCTCCTAATCACTGTAATTTTATGAAACTCCATTAAAAATTGTATTTCATTAGAGATTGTAGCAATCTTTGGACATTACGAATAGTCTGTGCTGCAGGGTAAAAAGTGATACTGAAGAATATTTTTCTTGTTAATTTGCCCGTTTTCGAGGGCTAGAAACAGATGAGGACGTATTATGTAGAAACAGGCAGCTTATCAGTTTCTTTCTAAAAATGGCTCTGAACACTATGCTACTCAACTTCTGAGGTCATCAGTCGCCTAGAACACAAAAAGATGAGTGCCTAGTTTTTTGATTACTACATGAAATGACTTTATTAACTGTGCTCTAATCGCACCTGCCACATAATATGACTGTTGTGGCCCGAAAATGCAGTATATAGCAGCGTCAGAAACACCACTATCGCTATTGGCTCTGAGCACTATGCGACTTAACTTCTGAGATCATCAGTCGCCTAGAACTTAGAACTAATTAAACCTAACTATCCTAAGGACATCACACACATCCATGCCCGAGGCAGGATTCGAACCTGCGACCGTAGCGGTCGCTCGGCTCCAGACTGCAGCGCCTAGAACCGCACGGCCACTCCGGCCGGCAGCTTCTTTCTATTTTTATTGTATGTTATGAATAAATTCTTGGTAGTTTTAATTTCATTACTGTTAGTTACTGTTACATCTCTCTTTTACTATCTCATAACAGTGTCAGGCAAATCTTAAATCTTTTAAATCAAATAAAGCATTGTACTTCATTCCTACTTCACGTCGCACAAGTATTTTCAGACTAGGATTGGTACCATACTGCCGCACAGGAGATTGTTGCGACGACACCGAGAAGCTATCGCATTGGACCAGGTGGGCGGCAGGTCTTTCACACTGCTAGTACACGTGTGCCTTAAGACACTCACATAGCGACAGGGCTTTATTGTCTCAGCAATGCTGTACCAATTCTTATTCAAGTGCTATTGCACTTTTATGTCGGCATTGTTGCACTGATCGCGTTTTCCACTTTCTGTAACGATGCAGTGTTACCAAGTTTTACTTTACGAATAAAAACTGCTCTTTCGTAAAAAAACTGAATTTATAGGACTGCTGCTATAGCTAATTGATTGTCTTGCTCAATTATTAGTGAAGAAAAAGCATCTGTTATAACAGAGACAGACAAGTACCAACAGATATCGGTTATTCTGAACTAAAATATCGACATCAGTTTTAACTGGTCGGTTTTCCCCATCCTTGTGGTAGAGAAACGTGCAGACGACATGATCCACCATATCTCATCCAAACAACTTCAGTAGAAAATGGATCTGAGCACTATGGGACTTAACATCTATGGTCATCAGTCCCCTCAACTTCAGTAGACAGGGCGTGTTAACAGTACAGGGTGTTACAAAAAGGTACGGCCAATCTTTCAGGAAACATTCCTCACACACAAAGAAAGAAAATATGTTATGTGGACATGTGTCCGGAAACGCTTAGTTTCCATGTTAGAGCTCATTTTATTACTTCTCTTCAAATCACATTAATCATGCAATGGAAACACACAGCAATAGAACGTACCAGCGTGGCTTCACTTTGTTACAGGAAATGTGCAAAATGTCCTCCGTTAGCGAGGATACAGGCATCCACCCTCTGTCGCATGGAATCCCTGATGCGCTGATGCAGCCCTGGAGAATGGCGTATTGTATCACAACCGTCTACATTACGAGCACGAAGAGTCTCTACATTTGGTACCGGGGTTTCGTAGACAAGAGCTTTCAAATGCCTCCTTAAATGAAACTCTAGAGGGTTGAGGTTAGGAGAGCGTGGAAGCCATGGAATTGGTTCGCCTCTACCAATCCATCGGTCACCGAATCTGTTGTTGAGAAGCGTAAGAACACTTCGACTGAAATGTGCAGGAGCTCCATCCTGCGTGAACCACATGCTGTGTCGTACTTATAAAGGCACATGTTCTAGCAGCAGAGGTAGAGTATCCCGTATGAAATCATGATAACGTGCTCCATTGAGCGTAGGTGGAAGAACCTGGGGCCCAATCAAGACATCACCAACAATGCCTGCACAAACGTTCACATAAAATCTGTGTTGATGACGTGATTGCACAACTGCGTGCGGATTCTTGTCAGCCCACACATGCTGATTCTGAAAATTTAGAATTTGATCATCAGAATCGAGGAAGTACTGTACATACTGACGAAACTAAAATGAGCTCTAACATGGAAATTAAGCGTTTCCGGACACATGTCCACATAACATCTTTTCTTTATTTGTGTGTGAGGAATGTTTCCTGAAGGTTTGGCCGTACCTTTTTTGGAACACCCTTTATATGGTACTCTGCGACTCATCACTCAGCTATATTTTGGACGCATGTTACTTACTATGTTGACGTATCAATATTTCTTACAATATTTGTTACAAAACAAGTTCCCCGTTGGATATGTACGAAGAACTTTGCTCTTAGAAATTCTAACGCCTTCTTTGTTTACTTCAGTATTTACAATGTGTATGTGATGTATGTGAGGGAACACAGCAGAAGAAGGCGCGTATGAGCACTGGAGACACTGCCATAGGCCACGGAAAAGTAGCAACCACATGCATGTCGCATTAAATTACATGATGGAGTTCTAATACTCTGAAATGCATATTGCAAATAAAGAAAGTTGTGAATGTTGAAAGTTGTTTCGATTTCTATTGTAGTTAATAGAAAGCTTGTGTAGAATAAATAATTTGAATGTGAAAGCAAATAGAAAATTTACATAAAGTTTGAATATTGATATCATATCTCAGTAACTATAAGCGAATGTCCGATGGCTATTTTTAGGGTTACATGCTTCAGTTGGTAACTCAATTGGTAAAACGCAACCCTTATAGGATCACTTCTTTCTCCGTCTACCATTTTGTCTGTCTGTCTGTCCGACTCTTAAAAACTCTTTTGCATAGGAACGGTTAAATGTGTTAACGTGAAATTTATGGTAGTTGAGTGACTGTAAAAATTGAAGCTTTTAAGTCAATGTAATCGAAAATACACCAGTTTATGTCACATATTTTGAAACTTGAGAACTGTCGGGTACTTCCCATTGATCTAGAAACATGACATTTGACAAGAGTTATACATTGCTACTAAAGGAATAAATCCGAAAATAGCGAAATTATAGCTATACCATACGAAAAGATCTTCGTATTTGTTATCTAATGGTCTGTCCGCCCGTCTATTAAAACCCCTATTAAGCAAGAGTTACATAGTAAAGTGTATAGTCCCTTTGTGCTTTAATAAATGCAAGGTTCTAGGCCAATGAAGTCCATACGGCCAGTTGTGTCGCATGTTTTGACACTCGCAAACTCATTCATCAAAACATATAAGGTACTTCCCGTGCTTTAGAGGTTTGAAATTTGGAGATTTTTAGTTGCTTCACAGGGGAAAAGTCTCTCTCTCTCTCTCTCTCTCTCTCCCCCCCCCCCCCCTCTCTCTCTCTCTCTCTCTCTCTTTTTTCTTTGTTGACCGGCTGTGGGCTGTGTTGTATCCGTCTGTTAAGATCCCTTTTCCACAGAAACTGGAGTACCTATCACATTGAAATTTACATCGCATACTACATGCTTTGGAGGTTTAATAACGTAAGCTTTTCCGTCACTACAGTCTTATGTACGTCAAATCCTGCTGAAGAAAAAGAGGCTGAATTCATGTTCATTGAAATAAATATACAAAGTCGGAAATTCTTGACTGGCGTCGTGTACAAGCCGCCAAAAATAAGCTCAATGAGTTCCTTCCAGTCGGAATTACATTCACTTCAGTGTCAATACGAACATGTCATCGTAATGGGTGACTTGAACATAGACCTGCTAAGAGACACTCCCTCCGCAATAAACCTAAGAAGATTGTTTAGTTGCAATAGCATGAACATTCTTCCAAAGCACTGGAATATATTGTTCATGACCAAATCACTGAACACTTGCATGAATTCAGTCTATATGACAAATTTCAATCCGGTTTCCGTAAACATCACAGCACAAACACTGCTCTAATTAAAGTAACTGATGACCTGAAATATGCCATCGACAATCGAAAGGCAACAATATTGACGCTACTGGACTTCAGCAAAGCTTTTGACACTGTTAACTTTGACATATTACTCAGAAAAATGCAACAGCTTAATTTCTCTGATAGTGCAATGAGATGGTTTGAAAGCTACTTAAAAGACAGACAGCAATGTGTTGTCTGCGCAAATGAAAAATCTTCCTGGAAACATGTTTCTTCGGGAGTGCCACAAGGATCAGTCTTAGGACCACTTTTGTTTTCTTTATATGTCAACGATATTTCGTCGGTTTTGTCCTCCTGTAAACATCATTTCTATGCCGACGACCTCCAGCTCTATCTCAGCGTCAGACCTGAAGACGTAAACACTGCAATCGCTCTGATGAATGATGATCTGTCTTCAGTAGTGACATGGGCGAAAAACCTGGGGCTTAAATTAAATGCAAAAAAGACGCAAGTAATCTTAATAGCCCATCAGAAATTAATAAGTTCAGATTTCCGCGAACGGCTACCTCCTATTCTGCTCGAAGGTACTCCAATACCATATCAGAAAACAGTGAAGAACTTGGGTGTAACTTTGGACGAGCATCTCAACTGGGCGGAGAATACAGTCGCAGTGTGCCGAAAAACGTCTGCTTGTCTCTATGCTCTCAAAAAGTTTCGGAACATATTCCCACAGGACTTGAAACGCCAGCTCGTGCAAGCACTCGTTCTACCGAACCTCCACTATTGTGATGTGATTCAACAAGGCATGAGTAGTGAAAACAAAAGACGGCTAGAGCTAACCATGAATGCCTGTGTGCGTTACACCTGCAACATTCGCCGATATGATCATGTTAGTGCTTCATACTCCGAGCTAGGGTGGCTGCGGCCGGACAAACTGCGTGACTACCACACTCTATGTCTACTTCACCGACTCCTCATCGCGCAAGCACCCCAGTACCTAGCTTCAGAGATTAAAATCCTGTCATACCATCATAATCGAAACACGAGGTCACTCTTATCTGGTATCCTAACTGTGCCCACTCACAAAACAAAAACTTTTGCAAACTCCTTCTCAGTTGCCGCTGTCCGCCTCTGGAACAAACTGCCCCTTACCTTGAGGAAAATTCAATCTCCTGTTGCTTTTAAGAAGAAGTTGAAGCATTTCCTACTATCATCCGTATAAAATTCTCCACAAAATTAATGTGCAAGGCAAATCCTCTCATTTGTCAAATAGCAAAGCTAGTGTCTCCTATCTTGCTATCTTGCTCCTCTTCATCTATCTCTATTAGACACGCAGTCTCCTTTTCCTTTATATTTTCCTTAATTATGTTTCATCATGTCTCTCTATTCTTCTCCTCGCTTCACCATGAGTCTCCCTCATACTCCCTGCTGCCAGCACTCCTATCTTAAATCTTTCTCTTCAATAATGTATTTTTCGAGGTGTACCTTTCTAATTGTTTATCTCACTTTTTGTATTAGATGTAGTTTAACATGCCTACTGAAACATATGACTGTAAAATAAGTAGAATGCCTGGTTAGATGTAAGAGAGGGCCTGATGGCCCTAATCTTGCCAGGTTAAATAAATAAATAAATAAATAAATAAAGGTACCGTCATATAAGTCACATATTCTGATATTTACAAACTCGCTCATTAATACCCATAGGGATAGTGTTTCACGGTGCAAGTAAAGGGAGAAATCAGAAAATTGTTAGCTTTTAATTATGCCGCACGAGCAAATTTCTCTTTTGTCGTTTGTCATCCAACTTAAATCTTAAAATTAAAACATTCTCGGGAGTGACATCCTGCCAGTATCAATGCCGATAGCACGCAAAAATCGTCGAAATTCTCAACTCTAGGGGGTTGGATGAACTGACTGTAAACATAGTTAAGTTGGAACGGAATTCTTAGAGCTCCACTCCTACTCGCACTCGACGAAATATTTTTTTCGCAAGTCCAGTCGTTCGGCAGACCAGCGTACAGATTTGGCAGAAAACAGAGGTGGCTGCTTTCTATAACGATGGTGTCGGGAAGCGTCTGAGTTGGAGTGAGGAATATTACCTAAAAGCTGCAAATGGAATGTTTCTTATTTTGAATGTGGTTTTCATATCTCCAAAATGTTATCCTTATAGTCAGCTATTCATGTGAACAAAGAGATCAAAACAGTAGAAGTCCCGTTTGCACTGTATGGTGAGTGAGAAGCTGCAGAGTGAGGCCAAGCATTTTCATGAGGAAAGAGAGTGCTTGACGACAACATTACTCTTCGCTTCTTATAAACTGCCTTTCTGCGCTGGTTTTCTCGAATGGCCTGATCCACTCGCTGAACAAGATGTACAGTAGACACTCCGTTCCTTCCCTTACTGCCTGCATCATTACCTTCTGTCCGTCCTGATTCAAATATCCTACACCAGAGCCACACTTGCCTCTCGTGCTGAACAGTTGTGTGGGCTGGATGAAATACCCTCAGTATGAAGAAATGAAATGACAGTACGTGCTTCACATTTGGCGGCAGATTCTATTGTTGTCTGTATCTTCACACGCTTAGTGCGAGCACAGAACCGAGAAGTGTGACGAGACACATTCGACTTGAATACTAATACAGACAGGGTATCACATCCGCACAGAGCTTCATCGGATTTTGCCGGTATCTTCAACTTCAAGACTGATCTTTGAGTTGTAGAAGGCATATGTTCACTTCTGCTACGTAAACAAAGACATTATTAACTGAATTTCAGTCTTTTTCAAAAAGTTCAATTCCAGCGAAAAGGTAGTTTTAATGAAAGGAAGAAACTAGTCGATCAGGAGAAGTCCTTATTCTAAGTGAACATTAACTATGATTGGATATATATTTGCCTGAGACAACTGAAGTCATCGCTGCTCAGTAGTGTTAGAAAGGTTTATTTGGGCAGAAACCTCAGAGGCTCGTAGAGATAAGACGTCTTCCTTGCTGCCTCCACTTAATTTGTGAATTACTGCACAATGAAAGAATCATGTGTCGCTCGAAGCAGGGGTGGTAATTTTTTGCATGTGGACATACAAATTTTCAGTACCAGAACTTCTCAGTCGTCCTGTTTTCTGTAATGAACATTAATTACACGTGGTGGGCTTAGTAGACTTTGTGACAGAGTAACAAGCACTCTCCTTATTATCAGGTGCTCTGCATAATCCACGAAGATTCTTACTATTCGTACAAGTACATTTTGCGAAAGAATTTACTAAGGATTTGATTAAAAGAGAATAATTAATTTTCAACGTGGCTGAGTCTGGATAGGAACAGCTGTACTAACAGTACAGACCTAGGGATAACGAAGAATGAAATGTGTGTATTATATTTTTGGTTAGGGATCCGCTTGCGGGGGCTTTGGCTAGCTGGTACAATGTTTTCTACAAGACGCCACTTCTGGGAATTGCGCGTCTATGATGATGAAATGCTGATGAGGACCAATCGCACACTTAGTCTCGAGTGGAAAAAAATATCCCCGGTCTGGCGAGAAATCAAATGCAGGTCCCCATAATCTACTGTCAGTAACACTAACCGCAGCACCCCTAGCTGCTACTCCGGTATTAGTGTTTTGTAAGGCTTATCACTGAACAATACAGTACAAACACGTTTACCTAAATAATTACACCAGGCAACATTTTTAAAACATTCGTCAGGTGATCTCTCAGGAGAAGGATTTGTAGCATTAACTTTTAACGTTTATTTTGAAAATTACTTTCATTTTATTCCATTATATCAGGAATTTTCACAAAATAAGATCCTTTAAAGATAAGAGAAAAGTATTTGCAACATATCCATCTGTAAAGCTTGAAAAATCATAAGTTCTAGGTAACTGAAGTGAATATTTGAAGTTCGAAATAAATCTTATATTTGGGTAACCATTGTTTTATTTTTAGGCATATCGCATGGGGGCTTAATTATAAAATAACAATAACAATAATTTTAGTAGCTGAGTAGTATTAGTACGCAATCTGACTGCATAAAATAACAATAAAGAATGAAACAAAATTTCCGTTAACACATTTGCTGTCTGTAGTTCAACCTTGCAGAGACAGTGATTACAGCATTTCGGTCGCGTCCGCATTGTTATTTTGTGCCAGGAAGGGCTCTCAGCAAGGGAAGTGTCCAGGCGTCTCGGAGTGAACCAAAGGTGTGTTGTTCGAACGTGGGGCATTTTGTAACCCGCTTGGAAGGTGGCACGTAGGTCTGTTCCGGAAATCTGAAAAGTAGGCTGTATGTAGGAAGCGAGTAGGAGTAGGTGAGATAAAGCGAGTCGGTACTGCAAGTAAAGTAAACCACGTTTTACTATAATAAAAACATATGCAAACATATTACATAACTTTAAGTGATGAGCACGTAGGTGTGCTGCGAAGATCTTCCGCTCGCGTAGTACCAACCTACACTGTGTCATCAGACCTATCGATACCACAGGCGAGATACGGAGAGACAGGAACTGTCGATGACATGACTCTCTCAGGCCGCCCAAGGGCTACTACTGCAGTGGATGACCACTACTTGCAGATTATGGCTCAGAGGAACCCTGAAAGCATCGCCACCATGTTGAATAATACTTTTCGTGAAGCCACAGGACGTCGGGCTATGACTCGGATTGTACGCAGTAGGGTGCATGATGCGCAACGTCACTCGACGTCCATGGCGAGGTCCATCTTTGCCACCACGACACCTGGCAGTGAGGAACAGATGGGCCCAACAACATGCCGAATGGACAGCTCGGGATTGGCATCACGTTCTCTTTACCACTGAGTGTCGCATATGTCGCATATGCCTTCAACCAGACAATCGTCAGATGTGGTTGGAGGCAACACGGTCAGCCTGAACGCCTTAGACACAGCGAGAGCAACAAGGTGAAGGTTCCCTGCTGCTTTGTGGTGGCATTATGTGGAGCCGACGTATGCCGCTGGTGGTAATGGAAGGCACCGTAACGACTGCACGATACGTGAATACGATCCTCCGACCGATAGTGCAAGCATATCGGCAGCACATTGGCGAGCCATTCGTCTTCATGGACGACAATTCGCACCCCATCGTGCACATATTGTACATTGTACGAATGACATCGCCCAACTAGAGTGGCCAACATGTTCTCCAGACATGAACTCTATCGAACAAGCCTGGGATAGATTGAAAGAGCTGTTTATGGACGACGTGACCCAGCAACCTCTCTGAGGGAACTACACCGAATCGCCGTTGAGGAGTGTGACAATCTGGACCAACAGTGACTCGATGAAGTTGTGGATAGCATGCCACGACGAATACAGGCATGCATCAATGCAAGAGGACGTGCTACTGGGTATTAGAGATACTGGTGTGTACAGCAGTCTGGACCCCCACCTCTGTATGGTTTTACAATGTGCAGTGTGTGGTTTTCATCACCAATAAAATACGGTAATGATGTTTATGTTGATCTCTGTTCCAGTTTTCGGTACTAGTTCCGAAACTCTCGGAACCGAAGTGATGCAATTTTTTCCATGTGTGTAGTAAAAAAATGATTAAGAGTTATATTAACTACATTATGAGTGTACTGTTAAAATTACTTTTCCATCTTTCTAATTTTATGTTTACTTACAGAGTGTTTATCTTTCCGGTCTCTCTTCAACAACTAATGAAAACTGATCAGCGTACTATATTTGGATCTTCCTTGGTATCTTAACGTTATCTTCTAAATATCTGTGTGGCGGTGTGTTTTCTTTTCTTTCCTATAATGACCCAGTTATTCATTGAATATTTGAGTGTAGAAGATAGACTTTTACAGCGTAACAATGGTTTGAAGATTATCGCAATGACCTCAAGTCGGTATCTTGGTCACCAAATTCGCCAAATCTGAACCCGATGCAACGCACCAGGTCTGCTATTGCTGTGATCTGGCTACCACCTACAATACAGCAACGAATCATACAGCCGTGTGAGGTAGATAGCCGAAGCTCCGACCACCAAACGATACAACTATTGGAGATCAAACAGAAACTGTTCGGCATTAATACAAATTCGACGAATTGTTCTCGACTGTACCTTCAGCTGCCGCCACCGAACCGCCCAAGAGTCACGTGTCGCCAGGTAGCTGGAGTCAGTATCCAAAAACCAGGTTGGTGTTGATGTTTTTGCAGCACCGCTATTGAGACATTCCATACTGCACTTCTACGGTTGCTATGCTTAGCAGGCCATCAAAGCAAACACGCCCAGCCAACTAGGATTGTGTCAACACTGCGTCCACGGACTTCAATGGTACTCGAGCCGCGACTTCCCAAGACCCCGTCTTAACCGTCCACTACTGTTACTCGCAATCCGTCCTCGGGTTCACCACCTCGCTGGATATTATCTTCACCATCCTCGAACTCACCGCCTCAGACGATGTTATCTCCAGTTCGTCCTTGAGCGGCTTGTCACCCTCCGCTGACCAACGCTTCACGGATATCGATTGTGCAAGAAAATTCCAGTACAACGCCAGTGACTGACTTTCGGCTCAAACCAAGTAGTGCGGACTGACGTCCAAAGAAACCTGTATGATTGTACTAAGGAAAGTATTGTTTCTAGAATGAGACTTTCACTTTACAGAGGAGTGTGCGCTGATATGAAACTTCCTGGTCGCTTAAAACTGTGTGCCGGACCGTGGCTCGAACTCGGGACCTTTGCCTTTCGCTGGGAAGTGCTCTACCAACTGAGCCACCCAATCACGACTGACGCCCCGTGCTCACAGCAAGTTTGGAAGGAAGGAGTCCAGGTACTGTCGGAATTAAAGCTGTGATGGAGCGTGAGTCGTGCTTGGGTGGCTCAGTTGGTAGAGCACTTGCCCGCGAAAGGCAAAGGTTCCGAGTTCAAGTCTCAGTCCGACACACTGTTTTAATCTGCCAGGAAGTTTCAAAAGTACTAGCGCGCTGTTGCCCTCAGTCACGAACTTTAAGCTATCGAGACCCAGCTTCTTTCCCACCAATCACTAGCCCGCAATTTACGATGTGCCACATACCTCTAGAAATACACACTGGGCCTATCGAACGCATGCCAGGAAGAAAACTGTATTGCATTACGATGATGGACCGACAGTCTATGAAACCGGCGGTCATAATGTTTGCAACTCATCAGTGTATTTAAAAACAACTTATTAGAATAAATACACAGTGTCACCGCAGGTTCCCTATATTTCTAAGTGCCTCCGTTCTTACAGTGTACCGACCTGTCACTGTGTTTATGGCCGCAACATCTTTCGATAACACCAGTTTCCACAAATCCCTGTCCACGAATTTTTTTCGCTACTCTTCGGTGGCCTCCCGCATTTAGAAGGTACATCTCGTATGGCAACGAAAGAGTGTCGGCCGAAAACGGCCGGCTTTTGTGCGCCGAAAGAATCGTCCATTTAAGCCCGAGCAGACCGCGCGCCGCGGCGCCTCTTCTGCTTCGAAGGGCAGAGCGGAGGCTCGCCCGCCTCTCAGCCAGCCGGCAGCTACACAGGGGTAAACAAAAGGTAGGGGCTGCCGCGCTCATTGAGGATTCCGCGCGACGAAGAGCGGCGCAACCTTCCTAAAGCGGTCCTTTGTGCCACGGCGCGGCTGCGCTTCACGGTTTGTATCTATTAGGGGCGTTAAAACTTTGATCATGCCCGCCTCGGTGGGCGCCACCTCAACACCGGAGAAGCCGCCCCTTAACAGCTTTTGCCGCACGTCTCGAAACCTGTGCAAGTATTCTGCGTCTCACTCTGCACCGACTCCCCTCACGCTTTATGCTTCACAAATGCAATGTTCCACTTGACTCAAGAAATCAGTTAATGATACAGGTTTAACAATCATGTCGTTAGAGAAAATAAATTCTTCAACGGTATAGAAAAGAACTGTTTCTCGATTTTTCTGTAAAAGCTTTAGTTATATACAGTGTGGTCAGAAAATGTGTGAAATGCTTGTAGCGATGTTACAGGGCAGGTTGTACTGAGACATAAATGTTAAGAAAAAAATTCGATATGTTGCTCCGTTTCCGAGTTATTTAGCGTAGAATTTAGCCAATCGGGGCGTCGCGCTCTCACACTCAAGTGGCCTGCCAGGGGCGGTATTGCCCAACGAGTGCTCTGTCTCGTAATCGGAAACTTGAGTTTACGCGGGCGACGATCTGATTGTCTAACTTCACCGCTAAATAGCCCGGAAACGGCGCAACGTATCGCATTTTTTCTTAACATTTATGTCTCAGTACAACATCACGACAAGCGTTTCAGGTATTTTCTGACCACCCTGTGTATACTTGAGCAGATAATATTACATGGAAGTAAGCACAAACCACTGTTATTTTACACTGCCTGAGAGGGAAGGAGTGATATGGCAGCTTTCACGGCTGTTCTGTATTTCTTCAAAACCAGAACTTCAGACACGGTGATAGGGATCACCAATCCCTTCTGTTGCTGTGAGAGACTCGAACCCTATGATGTGTTAGAGTTTATCTCTTAACTCTTTCAATGCAAAGCAACAAAATAAAAAAAAAAACGAGCAATGTACATCTTTAGAAAATCGGATCAGTGGGCACTGCGAAAACGCTCACTGAGATTGGCTCTGCAGTAAATAATAGTAGAGTTCGAGCATGAACTCTACCAATATTTTATGTACCCCATCCTTTGCCCGGCCCCACCTAATCTGCTACTTTAAAGTGTCCGCATAATACCAGCGGCCAATTTCTACTTCAGGCTGTGCCCGAGCATTCACGCGTCTAATAAACGAACCGAAAATAGACTGCCTACATTTCAGATATTCGACATAAAAGTTTTCTGGGTGTAGTACCGCGACATACTGTATAAAAAACTGCTGCTGGAGAAAAACCAACGTTTTGACCACGGTTGCAGTGGTCCACTGACCAAGAAGAAGGCCGCTGCAACCGTGGCCAAAACGTTGGTTTTTCTTCAGCAGCAGTTTTTTTATACAGTATGACACGGTACCATACATACACTCCTGGAAATTGAAATAAGAACACCGTGAATTCATTGTCCCAGGAAGGGGAAACTTTATTGACACATTCCTGGGGTCAGATACATCACATGATCACACTGACGGAACCACAGGCACATAGACACAGGCAACAGAGCATGCACAATGTCGGCACTAGTACAGTGTATATCCACCTTGCGCAGCAATGCATGCTGCTATTCTCCCATGGAGACGATCGTAGAGATGCTGGATGTAGTCCTGTGGAACGGCTTGCCATGTCATTTCCACCTGGCGCCTCAGTTGGACCAGCGTTCATGCTGGACGTGCAGATCGCGTGAGACGACGCTTCATCCAGTCCCAACATGCTCAATGGGGTACAGATCCGGAGATCTTGCTGGCCAGGGTAGTTGACTTACACCTTCTAGAGCACGTTGGGTGGCACGGGATACATGTGGACGTGCATTGTCCTGTTGGAACAGCAAGTTCCCTTGCCGGTCTAGGAATGGTAGAACGATGGGCTCGATGACGGTTTGGATGTACCGTGCACTATTCAGTGTCCCCTCGACGATCACCAGAGGTGTACGGCCAGTGTAGGAGATCGCTCCTCACACCATGATCCCGGGTGTTGGCCCTGTGTGCCTCGGTCGTATGCAGTCCTGATTGTGGCGCTCACCTGCACGGTGCCAAACACGCAAACGACCATCATTGGCACCAAGGCAGAAGCGACTCTCATCGCTGAAGAAGACACGTCTCCATTTGTCCCTCCATTCACGCTTGTCGCGACACCACTGGAGGCGTGGTACACGATGTTGGGGCGTGAGCGGAAGACGGCCTAACGGTGTGCGGGACCGTAGCCCAGCTTCATGGAGACGGTTGCGAATGGTCCTCGCCGATACCCCAGGAGCAACAGTGTCCCTAATTTGCTGGGAAGTGGCGGTGCGGTCCCCTACGGCACTGCGTAGGATCCGGTCTTGGCATGCATCCGTGCGTCGCTGCGGTCCGGTCCCAGGTCGACGGGCACGTGCACCTTCCGCCCACCACTGGCGACAACATCGATGTACTGTGGAGACCTCACGCCCCACGTGTTGAGCAATTCGGCGGTATGTCCACCCGGCCTCCCGCATGCCCACTATACGCCCTCGCTCAAAGTCCGTCAACTGCACATACGGTTCACGTCCACGCTGTCGCGGCATGCTACCAGTGTTAAAGACTGCGATGGAGCTCCGCTCCGTATGCCACGGCAAACAGGCTGACACTGACGGCGGCGGTGCACAAATGCTGCGCAGCTAGCGCCATTCGACGGCCAACACCGCGGTTCCTGGTGTGTCCGCTGTGCCGTGCGTGTGATCATTGCTTGTACAGCCCTCTCGCAGTGTCCGGAGCAAGTATGGTGGGTCTGACACACCGGTGTCAATGTGTTCTTCTTTCCATTTCCAGGAGTGTATAATACTTCACCAATAACTGAATGCTGGCGATACGAAACAATATTGAGCGAAAATCAGCTATGGGTGGACATGTCTCATAAGTGTTTTCCATGCCCATGGTACCACTGGGTCTTAGAAAGAGAGGCATAATCGTTCTATAAACCCGCCATATGTTAACAACACGACTCCATGGCCATGTTACTGTCACATGGTTATACAGGTGCTCACATGCGCTACTCACGCCTGCTTGTTAAAGCCTGTACTAGCCTTATAAACCGACGTATGGAATCATCTCGGAATGAAGTGGTTTTTTTCACACAAATACTTCGACACTGAATATAGACAGTGATCGATGGAGTGTGTATTGCCGGCCGCGGTGGTCTCGCGGTTCTAGGCGCGCAGTCCGGAACCGTGCGACTGCTACGGGCACAGGTTCGAATCCTGCCTCGGGCATGGATGTGTGTGATGTCCTTAGGTTAGTTAGGTTTAAGTAGTTCTAAGTTCTAGGGGACTGATGACCACAGCAGTTGAGTCTCATAGTGCTCAGAGCCATTTGAACCATTTTTGAGTGTGTATTAATAGACGGACAGTTCTCTTGCACGTCAATGAGGCTGTATGCTCGTAATAAAATCACCGAATTTAGATACTGATTCAGCGAAGGAACTTGGTATGAAGCAGTATCTGCAACTCCCTCATGCCGCCGCTAGATCTCTCTCTAGTATTTGTAATGGATTCTGTCTCACATCCACGTCAGAGCTTCTGCGTTTTATCTCCTGGATTATAGGAGATGGTTTATTGAGAATGATCACATAAAGTAGGTAGTGTGTTGATTGAGATCGTATGAAATATACACTGGCTTTTATAAAATTTAGTGTTACGTTTTCCAGTAGAGATAGTGTCTGAGATTTGGAATCAGGTCTTTCTATTAAACCACATTTCTGCCTGAATCCTATGGAGAAGACATTTGATGATTACAGCCACTAGTTAATTAAGTTCGTGGCACTCTCGTATATTACAAAACCAGTCACCTTTTCCGCATTTGTCTGTTAGAGTAAAACTCTAATGTCGGTTTAGAGAGTCCCTAAGCATCACGTGACTCCTCCTCAGACTCTGCCCCGCCATCCCTGCAGTTTTTCGCGTGTGATCGTCCCAGTTTTAGTCTGAAGTGAATCGAAGTCGGAGAGAGCTATTTCTACCACGTTCTGCAATCCATGTAGAAAGATTGTGAGCTGAGTTAATGTTAGAGAACCATGTTTTGTCCACTCACTGGAAATGGGAACATGGTGTCATAGCTCTGACAGTTATTTACGATGTGTAAGGACAGCGCCAAATGAAGCCTGTTGTGGCAACTTGAGGTAGTATAAAAGACAGTACAAACAGTTATGGCGGTGTTTGTTATCGGGAAAATTAGAAAGATTCAATATCGTATAGGTACTGCAGTTCAAAAGCAGATCCACGTCGCTCAGGGACCATTCACGTCTGTATCGTCGTTATTCTGTACCATCCAACAGACAATAATTACGAGCTATAAAAAGCTCTGCTACCTTCATCCGATACCTTTTTATCACATCCTTCTATATCAGAATCGAATGCTGTCTGCGTGCTGGCATCGAGCACACGTGATGATCTTATTAAATATACAGATATTGGTCAGCTGGAGCAGACAGGCAGTGATCGGCGTTGCTTGCACAGACCAGTGTAAAGTACTGGACGAGGATTATCTCCCAGAGATTATCAGTTGCAAGAGAGGTTCCGTGTTTTGTTGCTTGAAACATCGATATTTCTGCTGAAACACGCTTTGTACACTGCTGTACACTGTACATTGTTGTTTTTTCCCACCACGACTTCGAGGTCTGTAACAGTGATAACCGTCCCCGAAAGGTGTTGCACCCTCCACCAAGACTCGTTCTCCATCTCAAAAAAGTGACGTCAGTCATTCATTATGTGGTAATCCGCATCATACCTGTGGATGGATGCGATGGAAAAGACACCGTCGGTATACTATAACAATAGGCATCATAGATGAGAGAGCGACCGGTTTTAGAAATTTTACCATAATTTCAACATCCAACAATGACGCAGCACCAAGCTTCCCAATTTCTGTATCATCGCTACACAGTCCCTCCACTACTTTGCGAGTACCATTGCAAATGTAAATATATGACTGTGCATTACATTCACTCATTATTAATTCTCGAACATATCACTAGCACTTCAATCATAGTGCAAACTTTACGATCTTCCTACATGTGGATAGGAGTCACGGGGCATTCTCACATTCTTAGGAGACCGAAAGATCTCTCATTGCCTTTAGCCAACGCTCCCTGCAGCACTGGTTCGGATTTAATCTGCAGCTGATCAGAACTAACCACTACATTCGACGTTTTGTGAAGGAACAGTGCGAACCGACGCCGTAATGCTGTCCCGCACCCATACAAGAGCGCAAGATTTCTCCTGATGTGCGAAAGTCGAAGAGGTTAGCACTCCTTATCTGTCTATAGTAGACATGAAACTGTTGTGATGATATAACAGACGGTTAAGAACAAGAAACAGGTGGTTTTTACGCATGATCGAGCTCCAGACGGACAGAGTTTGCACATTTAACGTAAATCAAGTGTGCTATCAATTCTAAATTATTGTACTAGTATCTGAGGTCATTACCAAGAAGGCATTGATAAGAGATAACATAAACATATGCACACCTGAGGCAACATGGTTCTGCACTTAAAGCAGCTATAATGTTAGATCGTTGCGGTTTCCGACCTACTAGTCGTATGTAATGCAACGCTGCTACTATCCCAGTGTTATAAATATATTTCCAGTGCATGACATACAGTCTACTTGCAGCTTTCTCTACGATAAACTATGATTACAAACTGTAAAATGGAAAACTACTTCCTTAAAATATCGATTTCGTGTGATACCTGTACAATATATCTTTCCAGAGGTGTATAGCTCCCACTGTTCACGTACGATCACCGTTCAGAAATTATACTGCGCTTACTTACGTCCCATATCAAATGTTTGTTAGTAATGGTGAATGCCTCTTACAAAGAAAGACACAAACGCATAGCCGCTGTGATTGACATGTGAAATTTCATGTAATGTGACAACTAACTAAATAGGACATCTGTCAAGCAGATGATTTAAGGAAGTAGTTTTTCATTTTAGAGTTTGTCTTCATAGTTCCTGTCACTGTGAATGATGAGTTTAAATGTAGAAACAATTAATCTTCTTCGGATAGCAGTTTGAAAATGCTCCTCAGTGCCTCAAATCTCTTCCAGTTGTCTTATGCTGTGACTGTCTTATCACCCAGTGTGTATGTGTATGTGTGTGTGTGTGTGTGTGTGTGTTTTGTGAAAACAGCAGGAATTACATGATTTACACTGTGCGATGTCTAATTTTCTGTGAGAGCCAATGGATAAACGTGTTAATGTCTGTTTAGAACCTAACACAGACTTCGAAGTCGTGGTGGAAAGAAAATTAAATATATGGCAGTGTGCAAAGCGTGTTACATCAAAAAAAGTGGTGTATCAAACAACTATTCAGGAATCCCGTCTTACGATTGATAATCTGTGGGAAACGGTCCTCGTACAGTACAGGCAAAGAGACTTGACACTGGTCTGTGCCGCCTGTTCCAATGGATCAAAATCTGTACCCTACGTGATCAAACGTATCAGGACACCTGGCTAAATATGACTCACAAGTTCGTGGTTCCCTCTGTCGGTAGTGCTGGAATTCATACTGGTGTTCGCCCAGCCTTAGCCCTGATGACACCTTCCACTCTCGTAGGCATACGTTGAATCAGGTACTGGAACGTTCCTTGGGGAGTGACAGTCCATTCTTCACAGAATGCTGCACTGAGGAGAGGTACAGATGACGGTCAGTGAGGCCTGGCACTAAATAGGCGTTCCAAAACATCTCAAAGGCGGTCTATAGGATTCCGGTCAGGACTTTGTGCACGCCAGTCCATTAGAGGGATGTTATTGTCGTGTAACCACTCCACCACGGGCCGTGCATTATCATCAGTTGCTAGACTGTGTTGAAAGATGCAATCACCATCCCCAAATTGCTCTTCAACAGTGCGGAGCAAGGAAGTGCTAAAAAAATCGATGTAGGCCTATGCTGTGATAGTGCCACGCAAAGCAAAAAGGGGTGCAAGCCACCTCCACGAAGAACACGACCACACCGTAACACCACCGCCTCTGAGTTGTATTGTTGGCGTCACACATGCTGGAAGATGACGTCCAATGTTTACGCCCCTTACGCCAAGTGCGGAGTAGTCTGGCATTTACCGGCATGGTGTTTGTCTCATGAGCAGCTGCTCCACTATGAAATCCAAGTTCTCTCATCTCTTGCCTAACTGTCAGTAAACATGCAGTGGATCCTGATACAGATTGGAATTCCTGTATGATGGTCTGGATAGATGTCTGCCTGTTACACATTACAACCCCCTACAACTGTTGCCGGCCACTGCCAGTCAACAGATGAGGTCAGCCTGTACACCTCTGTACTGTACGTGTCCCTTCCCGTTCCCACTTCACCATCACATCGGAAACCTACTTGGCAGTAGAAGGCAGCACAATGCACCTAATATGAAATACGAATGTTTTTGTGGGTGTCCGGATACTTTTGCCCACATAGTGTCTATTTAATAGGATCGCCACATATGCTCGATGCCAGGATGCAGACGGTATTTGTTTTCGATATCGAAATATTTAATAAGAGTCTATTGGCTGAATTTAGCGTAGCTTTTATAGTTCGTATTTTTTTCTGTTGGATGGTGCAGAGCAATGATGATACAATGTTTGGGTGATATACGTAAATGGTCCGTGAGCGACGTGAATCTGCTTTGGACTGCAGTACCTGTACGATGTTAAATCTTTCAAATATTCCTGATAAGAAATACCACCATAACTGTTTGTACAGTCTTTTATACTACCTCGTGTTGCCATTTGGCACTGACCTTATACATCGTTCACTGTTGGCAGTGCTAAGACAACATGTTCCCATTTCCACTGAGTGGTCGAAAAATTGTACTATAGCATTAAATTACTCTGTTCTCCACAGGTTTCAGAATGTGGTACACATAGCTGTCTCTGACTTCTGCACAGTTTCGATTTAAATTGGGATGATAATACGTGCAAAACTGCAGGGAAGGAGGTACAAGGTCTGAAGAGCAGTTACAAGATGCTTAGGGACTTTCTAAAATCACTTTGAAATTTTATTCTAACAGGTAAGTTCGAAAAAGATGACTTGTTTCGTATTATGTGAGAGTGACACGAATATAACTCAATAGAGGCTGTAATAATTTAAAAAACTTCTCCATAGGATCCAGCGCAGGTGTGTGGTTGAATGGAAAGTGAACTGTGGCTGTTTCGTGGAAAGAGGGTATTTATCATCATCGTGGTTGTGTTTTACTCTTTTAATAGATGCTTTGTTATAGAAGTCGCATTAAAGTTAAGTACAAATGTTGCAGTCCAGTGCTCAGTCTGGGATGGTGGCAGCGGTCCCTCAGAGTTCGTGGCTGTCCCTGTAGACCAACGGCCCACAGTCGAGAAGGCCCTCACTTGTCTCGGTTCTGTTCTGAGGGACGCCAGTGTCATACTCTATTGTATGCGTTGCTTTTGTGTGCTTTGATAGTGCTGACTGCCCTGCAGCATGCTCACCGGGGCGCATTGTACAGAAGACACTGCGGTGTGAGGGAGGTCACTTTAGGCAGAAGGCTTCCTTTTTCCCAAGCAACCATCTTTTGAAAAAGCCACCTGGAGCGTCTTCTGTAATGACGTTGTTGTTCCGGAGGGGTCCAGTCTTTCCGAGAAACACTTGTAACAGACTGCAAGAAAGATTTGCGTCGACGTTAAATAGAATGGGTCTCCATGGCAGAACAGTGGGCTGCTGGGTATGAGACGGGCATGCCTACTGGGTGTGGTCGCTGGACACTTCAACACTTCGATGAGGGGTGCGGCTGTGCTGCTAAATTTCCCATTTGTGCCGGCTAATTGCTGCTGCCTCACGGCAGGCCTCGTGTGGCGAACGGCTGCGGAGGGTAGCGGAGGGCCTGCTGAGGCCAGTGACTGCAGGTGGGTGGAAGTGGAGCTGCGAAAACAGCAAAGCACTCTGGTGAGCGATCTCAAGCATTCTCTGGAATTTCGTTGTTGTTCCAGAAGATTCCAGTCCTTCTGACAAATATGTTAAAGATAATGCAAGGAAGAGTTACACTGGCGTTAAATTAAAGTATTAAAGTATTCTCCATCGCAGAACGACAGGCCTATTGGAAGTTTTGGGAGCATGCCTAGTCTGTGGGTGGTCGCCTGGTGACTATGGTGGCTGAGCGTGTGGGAGGGGCCGTGTTGCTGTATTTTAGATGAACGAGTTGCACTTGGGGTGACCGTCACTTTATCTCCTATTGTTTGGTTGACTAGACCTACTATGGTGTTGTCGAAGGAGCATTGCCTCAAGCATCTGCGCGAGTGCGGCCAGCGAACATGAGGGGATGGTGTAGCTACGTGGCGCTCGGCAGAGCAGCTGGCCATTTGAGAAAGCCTGTATACTCCTTGTATGTGGACGGATGGAGTGACGGATGGAGGGGGAAGCATGGCGGGCATAACAGGGCCTCGACCTTCCACAATTTTCGGATGCGTATAATTGAGAATACATGGTAAACTACCATCCCCCCACCCCCTGAGCAGTCTTTTGGGATGACGATTTTCCCCGGTACATGTGTTGTGTTATGACCCGTTCATTATGAGTGCTGGTTTTCTCATGACATTTGTGAAGTATAATTAGAACTTTGATGCATTTTTCCTTCAGTTGTGGTAGCGTGTATTGGCTTCAATTCCCTGGGATACAGGGTGGTTTTTGAGCAGGTGTCTATAGTGATCTCTGACGTCAAACTACAATAGATACTGTCCTCAGCTGTATGCTTACAGGTAATACACTTTTAGAATTCCCATCTGTCCAACACCAGCATCTTGGTAGTTGAGCATATTTTTGGAAAAACAGAATAAAGATAGTACCTTAAACTTCTGCCTCTGTGTCCCTCTAGCTTGTAGGTGAAGGGTAGAGGCTGAGTGTGTCCATCACTAGTTTCGAGTGGTATTGCGAAATTTTTGCCAGCAGGATAACACCAGTTGTATGGAGTCGTCGGGTTTTGAGTTGTATTGCGATTTTAGGCCATCCTTGTGTAGCGCTATGCATATAGTTGTGTAATTAGGCCTTATTTTTTAGATCTATTGTGTAATTAGGATCTATATTTGCTTTTTTTTCCTGACCAAAATAAATAAGGAAGACTAAGCTAACCTTCTTCTCCCGTATCTGGACCATTTCCATTTGTTGGTGAGGGGGAGGCGGGGGTGTGAACATGGGCTTTTCATCCAGTAGGATCAGAGTTCGAGTCGCAGAAAAGGCACCACCATTTCTATTTTCCTGTCAGTTCCAGGCGCCTCTGGTGGTACAATTTTGTTAGGGGGTGCATTTCCGCTTGTAACGCCGCAAATGCATATCCTCCCATTTCCATCTCCTGTACTATAAATTTTTTCCTTATTTTGTTACCTGAAGATATGACGTTTCGGTGTCTTTGTATATTGTAATTGTTTTACTATTTGTATATACGTGCATTTATGTCGATGTATAATTGGTTTGTTTTGTAAATACTACACTCCTGGAAATGGAAAAAAGAACACATTGACACCGGTGTGTCAGACCCACCATACTTGCTCCGGACACTGCGAGAGGGCTCTACAAGCAATGATCACACGCACGGCACAGCGGACACACCAGGAACCGCGGTGTTGGCCGTCGAATGGCGCTAGCTGCGCAGCATTTGTGCACCGCCGCCGTCAGTGTCAGCCAGTTTGCCGTGGCATACGGAGCTCCGTCGCAGTCTTTAACACTGGTAGCATGCCGCGACAGCGTGGACGTGAACCGTATGTGCAGTTGACGGACTATGAGCGAGGGCGTATAGTGGACATGCGGGAGGTCGGGTGGACGTACCGCCGAATTGCTCAACACGTGGGGCGTGAGGTCTCCACAGTACATCGATGTTGTCGCCAGTGGTGGGCGGAAGGTGCACGTGCCCGTCGATCTGGAACCGGACCGCAGCGACGCACGGATGCACGCCAAGACCGTAGCATCCTACGCAGTGCCGTAGGGGACCGCACCGCCACTTCCCAGCAAATTAGGGACACTGTTGCTCATGGGGTATCGGCGAGGACCATTCGCAACCGTCTCCATGAAGCTGGGCTACGGTCCCGCACACCGTTAGGCTGTCTTCCGCTCACGCCCCAATATCGTGCAGCCCGCCTCCAGTGGTGTCGCGACAGGCGTGAATGGAGGGACGAATGGAGACGTGTCGTCTTCAGCGATGAGAGTCGCTTCTGCCTTGGTGCCAATGATGGTCGTATGCGTGTTTGGCGCCGTGCAGGTGAGCGCCACAATCAGGACTGCATACGACCGAGGCACACAGGGCCAACACCCGGCATCAAGGTGTGGGGAGCGATCTCCTACACTGGCCGTACACCTCTGGTGATCGTCGAGGGAACACTGAATAGTGCACGGTACATCCAAACCGTCATCGAACCCATCGTTCTACCATTCCTAGACCGGCAAGGGAACTTGCTGTTCCAACAGGACAATGCACGTCTGCATGCATCCCGTGTCACCCAACGTGCTCTAGAAGTTGTAAGTCAACTACCCTTGCCAGCAAGATCTCCGGATCTGTCCCCCATTGAGCATGTTCGGGACTCTATGAAGCGTCGTCTCACGCGGTCTGCACGTCCAGCACGAACGCTGGTCCAACTGACGCGCCAGGTGGAAATGGCATGGCAAGCCGTTCCACAGGACTACATCCAGCATCTCTACGATCGTCTCCATGGGAGAATAGCAGCGTGCATTGCTGCGAAAGGTGGATATACACTGTACTAGTGGCGACATTGTGCATGCTCTGTTGCCTGTGTCTATGTGCCTGTGGTTCTGTCAGTGTGATCATGTGATGTATCTGACCCCAGGAATGTGTCAATAAAGTTTCCCCTTCCTGGGACAATGAATTCACGGTGTTCTTATTTCAATTTCCAGGAGTGTATTTGTATTTTTACGCTGGGTCTTGCCTAGGGAAAACTATGCTATCGAAGGAATACATCGATAGGTCGTGTGGAGAACCAAAGTGTTTAGGATCTTTGGTAGTGTGAACTCGGCCGCATGGAGCGCGGGCAGAGCAGAGTCTGGCGAAAGTAGGGTGGTGGAGGAGGTGTGTTGTGTGACCCTCCCGCGAGTTGCCGCGCTTTCGGGGTTTGGCAGCATGTAATTGTGCTCGACTTGCTATGATAGTTTCTGACACGGTGTCGCGGACGGGAAGCATTAGCTGGCGCACAGCAAGAGCCCGTTTCGCCTGGTGACCGTGTCGAGAAGAAGGCGCGCCAACATCCAGTTTCTGCGACAGCGACGGCCGACAGTGAGTGACTGTCGCCACCACCTAGATCGGCGACTGCAAACCTTCAATCAACCATCAAGGAGGACTAAAAGCACGTAAAGTCTTAGAACTGTATGGCAGACCTCAGCTTTTTTAAACTGTTGCATCACAAAATAACAGAAACTTAACATGAACCTTTGTTGCTCATTGTCCCAATTGCATTATCAAGCAGGGTCTCTTCCTTTTCCGGAATGAAACCGAGTGTCGTTGAAATTCAGACGCCAGCATTAAAGTAATCATTCCATTTCACTGCTTTAGTTTCAAAGTTCAGTTAACGTATTAATAGCTGGCTACAATATTTAGATTACACAAGCACAAATTAAGAGTGCGAGTTTTGTTAGCAAAATTTAACTTAGCTGTGACTGCAGCTCAGCTTGGTACGTACTAAATGTTACTATTGTTAATTGTCCAGAGTCATTTAATTCAAGTTCAAAGCTAAATCTTTTATTTCTAAATTGCGTAGATTCAAGTAGCTTTTGAAATGATTGTTGAGGTAGCCCAAGACTAACCTTATTTTACTGAATTACGTAGTGGTTCAGAAACAAATCTCACTATTAATTTCAGTCACTAAATTAACTTTCAATATTCCGGTTTTATTAATTCTTTTGCTAAATTAAGTCAGAGTGTAGCGAAATTTATTACTTCTGACAAACTTTCAGTTTTCACACAACACGTGTTAACCTTCAGTGGCCACGCTTTTATTGCTTATTATATGTGCAATAACCTTTCTTTTTCAGTTATTTAGCAGTTGTCCATAGGACTGGCCACCGTAATTTTCCCCAAATCCCAAATATCTAATTAACGCCAATTAATTGTTAACGTGACGACCGCACATTTACTTTCTTTATTAACTTTACCCCTTTTCAAAATGAATTTCCACCAGTTTCATTTGCATTTTTCCTTTCATTTAGATGTAACCCTTTGCTCTCACTTTACCGACAGATTAACTTCGGTGACGATTGCTTTCCCCAAGTTTCCATTAGGTACACGCGGTTTCATTTTTAACTGTCATTAAGGTCGATAAGTAAAGGGGGAGGCTACACGCTTTCTGTCCTGGAGGACCAGGATTCTAGCCCCGTAAAAGGTACCGCTATTTTAACTTCCCACCATTTCTTGGCTGGGGGATGGGGTGTGACGTCAGCACAGCTCAGAGCCAAAGAGATTCCCACCAAAATTCGAAATTCCGACCAATAGGGTACGCAGGGGATGTGGGGGGGGGGGGGGGGAGGGTGAAGGAGGTGGGGATGGCTGAGGGGGCTGTGGACCACGTGACGGCTGAGAAAAACACGTGAGTGTCATTTTGGGGGTGGAGGTGGGGGTGGTCGAGGGTGAGGTTGGAGGATGAGGGGAATTAATTGATCAATTTAATAAATTTGCACATCAGTTTGATATCAAAATTAGGATGGGGACCCGATCACCGTACTACTGGTTATATAATATATAAACACATTACCCCGCTCATCCTTCCTCCAAGAGGCTCGTCACAACAGGCAAAGAGTACCATTCCGTGTTAATAACATGTTAGGAAATTAAAAGCGACAGATATTATGAAATTGGACTGGTGGCACTGTTCCAGTATTATGGTCCTATTTTTTGCCAGTTTGATGAAGAGTCCACACATTGGAGTAATACTACAGAATTGGTCTTAATTTCCTTTATAGATGGAGGGCACTTTCACAAGCCTCCAGCTCACTGAGGACGCTAGTCTTTTCATTCTGTCAAGTCTATTCGCCTTCCCTAGCACTGCCTTTTCGGGATAGTCCCATTTCGTATGCCTTATTAGTATTAGTCCTGAATAATTTGAACGTTAGATCCCAGTTCTTGATCAGAGTCAAAAGGCGGAAGTAAAATGCTCTTTATGAAAAAATCTTTGATCATACAAAACGAGCAAACGCAATTCTCATTCTTTTCTTGGAATTCTTAATGTAACTGATACCGAGTTCAGTCACTGGGTCCAACGATAAGTGTGGTGGGACGTGAAATTAAAGCGTCACCCATCCACCAGTGTCAGCCCAGTTTGCAGGTGAATGTAAGTTTGATTTAGTGTTATGTTTAGATATTTTGTAATATTTATAATTGTTGTGAATTATGTAAAGTTTTTGTATTTATTTTTATGTTTCATATACGGAGAGGGCGGCCCACCGAACGGAGACAGCATCTTCGCTGCCGGACCAGAGAGAAAATTGCTGGCCACTATACGTCATGGGTCGACAGCCAAGCAGCAACAGAAGATCCTGAAACCGAGTTGTTACGTCGTGCTTCTAAAACCTGAAAAAATAAGAATTTGTAATGTTTCTACAACAATGACGTCAAAGAAAGTTTAATCATGTTGCAAATGTTCAGTCCTATCTTGTCAAGGCTCAGGTTCACGTCTATATGTAGTATATAGGAAGAGAATAAGCTAGTGTATACTACAAAAGTTTAAATACGTGTTCTGAGAATTTATTTATGAAGAATTATTGTTTTATTTGACAAGATTATTAATTTTGACAACGTTCATCGCGAGTTTGAGTCTTAAAAGTTTCTTCAATGTGGTTTTAATATTTATTAAAGCAGATTCTTGCGTTAATATAATGTCTGAGAAAAAACAAATGACTTCTAAAGTGAAAAAAGTTTGCCCAAACCAACTGGACTGAGTGATGTAATTCTGCGCATACGACTCAAATGATGATGTTTTAATTACAGTTTCGTTCAAGAACCATTCAGCGACCACTTATAAAAAGAGTTAAAATAATTCTGAAGTGATTTGTAACTGACGTTGGTAACGAAGTCTGGACATGGTCATATGTCACAAGAAAATCATTTATACAAAACTTACGTCGTTACACTACATAAGGCCGTCACTATGAAAACAACATGTTTACGTCACCATGAGATTGTATTTGATATTAGTAAGTCCAAACACGGAAAAGTAGTAGCACAATTTAAAAAATGTACGATTCTAAGTCAATGGCTATTTATTTGCTCTAATTTTGACGAGAATCACACACAAAGTAAACATAAAATATATTTGTTTAAAATATTTAAAATAAAAAAAGAAATCGGAATCACAATGGACAGATACCAAGTAGTGTGGACGACTGAATGGAGAAATTGCAGAAAGATGTGGTACGGGCTGCTTGCGAAATCAGTGTTAACAATGCAACAAGAAGTTACGAATAGTAACCAAACCAATCAGCACAAGCTGCGTGCCAACGTAACCAAGTAACTAGTTGCTCGGTATATGGATCGCGCTGCCACTATTGCGACTTTTACAGTACTCCAACATCGGCTCACCACGCGTCAATCAGCAGTAAAATGCGGCCAGTAGACGAGTGACCCTCACGGCTGGCTGCGATCGAATAACCACGAGACACAGAACCTCCCTCCACGTCTCCGGAGAAGACGACTCAGTGCGATTGCCAGTGTGCAGACTGGGAGATGGCTAATCTCCTGAAAAAACAGGGAACACTGCTGAATCTTCCTTCCCTTGGCTCATAAAACTCAACAAATGGGAGGGGCGAGGGGGGGGGGGGGGGGATGCTACCGGGCTGGTCGGCTTCTATGAGCCCTGTACATTGTTGGGAAAACTATGTTCAGTCGAGTGCATTACGTTTTGGAGCGAAAGCAATGGCTGGTCTGGCGGTATCTCCATGTATCGTCCTTGATTATCTGAACAGTATAGGCAAAACTTTTGTGCTCAGTTGTTCTCTGTGGATGGTAGTGGCGGGTGGCACGTCACCTTCTGCTCAGAACTAGGAGAGACGCCGGCTCTCCTGACAAAAACACGAAGCAGGCCGCAGCCCTTCTTACTTGAAAACTGACCATCTTCCTGGAAAGGTTCACCCTTCCTAAATTACATTCGCTCATTACCTCCTGCAGCCAGAAAGGATCCAGATACCATACCTGGCCAACACCTTCCCAGTGAGAAGACTAAATAAAATTAAACTCGAAATCATGGCAAAAATGAATCAGTATCGCGTAGCAATTTGTGTCAGAAGTGTCACAAGTTATAAAATGTGACGCGCTTATAATGTTCACCACTACTCTTGTAATCAGATTCTACCTTCCTTTTTCTCTTTCTTTTACGGTTTATCTTATAGAGAGACGCCATTTATTGCAGTATGTTGAAGTTTTGTTCAGGTCTTTCAACATTTTCCTTATGATCGGCCGATGAGCATTACGCCCTGTAGACAATAGCATCTTTAGTAGCATCTTTAGGGAACAACCTTATAAATCTGCTGATACTACCTGATAAAACGTTTGTCTGAGTTCGGAACATCAGCGGTCCCTTTACACTTTCTAGGAACGCACTCGACGTTAGTTTAGTTCCCATAGGTCGCAGTCCAATATATTATACTCTGTACTGCACTGACGCGCCACAGAAACTGGTATAGGCACACGTGTTCAGGACAGAGTAATGTAAACAGGCAGAATATGGCGCTGCGATCGGTATCGCCTATATAACAGAAGTGTCTGGCGCAGTTGTTAGATAGGTTACTGCTGCTGCAATGACAGATTTCAAGATGTAGGTGAGTTTGAACGTGGTACTACAGTTGGAGCACGAGCGATGGATACAGTATCTCCGAGGTAGTGATGGAGTGGGGATTATCCCGTACAACCATTTCATGAGTGTACCGTGAATATCAGGAATCCGGTATAATATCAAATCTCCGACATCACTGCGACCGGAAAAAAATCCTGCAAGATCGGGACCAGCGACGACTGAAGAGAATGGTTCAACGACACAGAAGTGCAACCCTTTCGCAAACTGCTGCAGATATCAATGGTCGGTCATCATGAAGTCTCCGCATGAGAACCATGCAACGAAACATCATTGATATGGGCCTTCGCAATCGAAGGCCCACTCGTGTACCCTTGATGACGGCACGACACAAAACTTTACACCTCACCTGGGCCCGTCAACACAGACACTGGACTGTCGATGACTGGAAACGTGTAACCTGGTCGGACGAGTCTCCTTTCAAATTGTATCGATCTGATGACGTGTACGGGTATAAGGACAACCACGTGAATCCACAGGCCTCATATCAGCAGAGGACTGTACAAGCTGGTGGATTCTCTGTAATGGTGTGAGGCGTGTGCAGTTGGAGTGATATGGGACTCCTGATACTATTCTGTAGATACTGTACTGAAAGCACACATACGTAAGCATCCTGTGTGATCACCTGCATTCATGCATGTCGACGTGCATTGCGATGGACATGGGCAATTCCGTCAGAACAATGCGACACCCCACACCTCTAGGAACTCTCCTCTCTATAATAAACACTTCCGCTGTGCTCTAAACTTCCCAGACATGAACATTATTGAACATAGATGGGATGTCTTGCAATGTGCTATTCAAAAGAGATTTCCACCACCTCGTACTCTTACGGATTTATGGACAGCCCTGTAAGATTTATGGTGTCAGTTCCCTCCAGCACTACTTCAGACATTAGTCGAATCTATGTCATGTCTTGTTACGGCACTTCTGCGTGCTCGCGAAGCCCCTTACGGTGTTAGGCATGTGTACGAGATTCTTTGGTTCTTCATTGTATGAGTCAAATATTCATCGAGCCGTTCACCTATTTGCGAAGACACGTCCTATGATCGTATGCTGTTTAGTAGCCGCGCAGAGTGTGAACGCGAAAATCTAGGGATATCGAATCACCTGCATGCATTGTCTGAAGCATGTTGTCTGTAAACAAAGCAAGCTGCTTCTCACCATTGTATAAAAGTATAGCGTAATTCATCTAGTGAATAATATGGCAGCCAGTCAAAACAATGTTCATACCGTTCTGAGCTGTGCATGTCTTAGAATCAATTTTTGCCCCTCTTGAAACTTCTCTGGTCGTCGAGAGAATGGTCGATGCCTCACGAGGGACACAGTGTCCATCACGGAGTCCACGTGACAGCATGCTGGAATCTTCATGGTCTTCTGCCCTAACAGAGTAACAGGGGTCACTTACAAAATGCGGATGTCTGTGAAAACGGCAGTAGAAGAATTATTGCTTCCCTCTGCCTGCCTGCATGGTCACGGGTTTGCATCTACTGCGTCAGCTATTTCCTCCTTTTGGCTGCCCTGGTTGTGGATGCAGTGGTGGCGCTATTTACATGTTGCCAAGAACTGGTGTAAAAAAAAAAAAAAAAATCGGTGACTGTAGTTCAGCTGAACAACTACTGCTTCTATCAACTTTAGTGGTCGCATCGATAGTGACTTACATCCAAACTCAGGAAAAGCATGTAAAAAGTGAGTACCTTTAATGCCTGTAAGGACCTAAAGGGTTGCTGGAATTCACGTAGTCCCTTGTTCGTTGAGCGATATTCCGTTTGGGTTGTCGCGTATACTGATGCTTAGCTGTCATCAGTGACCATTATATTTGTCTTTGACCTCTATTTGCATTAGCATTTCGTGTTAGTAGTTAAAGTCCGAATTATGTAAGACTATTTGAAAAAGGCAGAAATAATCTAGTGTTCTCATGTTAATTATTTTGTGGAAGTCACACTGCCTTTTCATTTACAAGAATGCATTTTGTTTTTTAAATAAATTCTTTCCTTTAACGTCCTGTGTGTTAAAATTAGCAATCGTTTCGCACTGTTCTTCTCTTTTAAAATGCTACAGTTTTTCTTTAGTTTTACTTTATTTTATTTATTTTTTTATTCAAGATCACTTTTGTGAAATTTGCAGATTTGTAATTAATTAAAGTTTATAGGCTCGCTGTTAGATTCTATGGTCTTCGAACTACGGTGACGTTATTTTAATGTTTACTCTCTGTGTGTTTTAGATTTTAAGGGGCCGAGTGATATCTGATCTACACTCCTGGAAATTGAAATAAGAACACCGTGAATTCATTGTCCCAGGAAGGGGAAACTTTATTGACACATTCCTGGGGTCAGATACATCACATGATCACACTGACAGAACCACAGGCACATACACACAGGCAACAGAGCATGCACAATGTCGGCACTAGTACAGTGTATATCCACCTTTCGCAGCAATGCAGGCTGCTATTCTCCCATGGAGACGATTGTAGAGATGCTGGATGTAGTCCTGTGGAACGGCTTGCCATGCCATTTCCACCTGGCGCCTCAGTTGGACCAGCGTTCGTGCTGGACGTGCAGACCGCATGAGACGACGCTTCATCCAGTCCAAAACATGCTCAGTGGGGGACAGATCCGGAGATCTTGCTGGCCAGGGTAGTTGACTTACACCTTCTAGAGCACGTTGGGTGGCACGGGATACATGCCGACGTGCATTGTCCTGTTGGAACAGCAAGTTCCCTTGCCGGTCTAGGAATGGTAGAACGATGGGTTCGATGACGGTTTGGATGTACCGTGCACTATTCAGTGTCCCCTCGACGATCACCAGAGGTGTACGGCCAGTATAGGAGATCGCTCCCCACACCATGATGCCGGGTGTTGGCCCTGTGTGCCTCGGTCGTATGCAGTCCTGATTGTGGCGCTCACCTGCACGTCGCCAAACACGCATACGACCATCATTGGCACCAAGGCAGAAGCGATTCTCATCGCTGAAGACGACACGTCTCCATTCGTCCCTCCATTCACGCCTGTCGCGACACCACTGGAGGCGGGCTGCACGATGTTGGGGCGTGAGCGGAAGACGGCCTAACGGTGTGCGGGACCGTAGCCCAGCTTCATGGAGACGGTTGCGAACGGTCCTCGCCGATACCCCAGGAGCAACAGTGTCCCTAATTTGCTGGGAAGTGGCGGTGCGGTCCCCTACGGCACTGCGTAGGATCCTACGGTCTTGGCGTGCATCTGTGCGTCGCTGCGGTCCGGTCCCAGGTCGACGGGCACGTGCACCTTCCGCCGACCATTGGCGACAACATCGATGTACTGTGGAGACCTCACGCCCCACGTGTTGAGCAATTCGGCGGTACGTCCACCCGGTCTCCCGCATGCCCACTATACGCCCTCGCTCAAAGTCCGTCAACTGCACATACGGTTCACGTCCACGCTGTCGCGGCTTGCTACCAGTGTTATAGACTGCGATGGAGCTCCGTATGCCACGGCAAACTGGCTGACACTGACGGCGGCGGTGCACAAATGCTGCGCAGCTAGCACCATTCGACGGCCAACACCGCGGTTGCTGGTGTGTCCGCTGTGCCGTGCGTGTGATCATTGCTTGTACAGACCTCTCGCAGTGTCCGGAGCAAGTATGGTGGGTCTGACACACCGGTGTCAATGTGTTCTTTTTTCCAATTCCAGGAGTGTAGTTGAAGGTGGTAGTCCTGCGTTAGGGCATAATTTATACTCAAATGCATTTATTTTCAGATCCTTTTGGGCTACTTAAAAAAATTACGAATTTGTTCACATTGATTCTCTGATCGTTTATCGCATCTGAATGTCATGTGTATCAACTTTAAGGCTTTTGGTAAATGTTGTTATTTTCATGGTTGGAGTTATTAACGATGTTATAGTCATAACGCCTTTTGTGGCCTGTCTTTTTGTCAGTTTTTTACGAGGTTTTCCTAAATTTTGGTTCGGTATCTTACCACTTCCACATCCAAGCTCTCTAACTTATCTGCAGGACAGTCTACTGGACGGTTCAAATCACATTGTAGCACTATCGGTTTTTTGCCCCCTCCCCCTCCGACCCTAAGGACGAGTGCTTATAACCCCATGAATTAGAGACACGTAAGTGTCCCTGAATGTATCACCTAGGGCTGCTATGTAACCGATTGTCACAGCTCTCCTCGGAATGTGGCCTCCAGATGCTATATAAGTGACCCAAAGCCGCTACGCAGGGTTGCATCCTTCAGCTCTTCTCCCATGACGATGCTTACTTACTCTAACGGTAGAATTTGTGATATTTATGCTTTGGCTTCATTTATATGCTTTGAGGGAACACTTTAAATAACAATCTTTCTTTTAAGCAACAATCATTTTCAGTTGCTGTTTATGGAGTTCTAAGAGTCGTAATCCAGCCATGAAGGGCAACAAAACGGGGCGTAGAATATCTCCGACGTACCGTTGTGCTCTTGGATGCTGAAGATGGCTGCTAAAGTGTTCCTACAGACCATTAGTTCTGATGGTCACGCCGTATGGCGGACGATAGGTTGGTATCCTACTGCTGTCCTAGGTGTATCCAGACATGTCTTCGCTTGTCATCGGAGCTCAGTTCGGACTGAGACTCATCACTGAAGACAATTCTACTCCAGTCAATCATATTCCAGCCAGAAGACATGTCTGGAGACGCCCGGGACAGCGGTAGGGTACCGACCCGGCTGTCGCCTACCGTGAACGTGATGGTACGCGTTTCCCCTCCTTACACGAGGCATACCACCAACGTTTCACCAGGCAACCCCGGTCAACTGTTGTTTGTGTACGAGAAATCGGTTGGAAACTTTCCTCATGTCAGCACATTGTAGGTGTCGCCACCGGCACCAACCTTGTGTTAATGCTCTGAAAAGCTAATCATTTGCATATCACAGAATCTTCTTCCTGTCTGTTCAATTTCGCGCCCATAGCAAGTCATCTGCGTGTTGTAGCAATTTTAGTGGCCAGTAGTGTTGTTTGTTTCTCTGTTCATGTTCATTCCGTCCCATTTGGATAACTTCTTCGAGTTAAGTAGCTATTTATTTTTAATTTTTTTTCCTGTCTTAGAGTATGTATTACCCATTGCACTGCACCGTTTATCACACGCTTTTTCTTATGTTACAATACGGAGACGATTTACTGGGCCAATGTTCTTGAATTTGGCACTAACTGTCTATAACAAAATGGTCTAATTAATATTTAGCTCTGTTAGTTAAGCATCTACAAGGAATGAGGTGCAACCTGATTGGCTATATTAGGTAACAAGGATATCATTACCACGACATATAGCACTGACACCACTAGAGACAGGCACTGCAATTTGCAGAGAAGCTCACTTCCTCTGTCGAATAGGCTACCCGCCGGGCGCTGGGCCTGCTCGAATCCGTTGCGCAGGCTGGAGCAGCGTCCTCCGCCGTCCGCCCGCGGCACTTGAGCGCTTCCCGTCTAGACGTAATGGCATCATCCCGCTGCTCCGCTACCTGCCAGCGCCGCTTTTATCTCTGCCTACTCCTGTTGCTCAGTCCTCGGGGGAAGCGGCGCAAAAAGAAGCCTCTTAATGCGATCCGGAGAGGCATCGTGGATTAGGAGAGAGCACCCTCCGCAGGCGGGGCGGAGTGCGCAACGAAAACGTCGCCTCGCGTTTTCTTCGATCGTCTTAGATGGGCCGAGGGAGACTGGAAGCGTTTTTCACCTCTGCCCGCCCAGTCTATCAAGTTGTACAATTCCGGCGACATCCCTAATCTCCGTTCTGTGACTCTGGACTCTTCACTATTGGGCGAATGAAGACTCAGCACGACGTAATGGCTTTGTCTATAGAGTTTTATTTAGCATCCTCGTGATGTATGTCGAAGTAGGAGACGCCACTGAGTAAGGAGGGCAGAAAAGAGAATTCAAAACGCAGCTGCTCACTGAATTTGTAACTGCGGCAGCAGTAGCAAATAATGTATTTTGCTTATGCGGATATGAAATAGTGCGGTGAATATATGACTATATTTGTAAGTGAATTGACAGTTCAAAGGGCATAAAAATAAGTTAGTTGGTTAGTTACATGTTTTATAGATGATTTGAACGATTCTTCTGCAGAAATGCTGTGGAACTAGACACTTTACAGGATACGTATACGTCGTCAGTGTTAAACCTTCATGGTCATATTATTATTTTTAGTCCTGCTCGTGTTACTAAATTTTATTTTTTATTATTTTTATTGTTTTATTTTTTACCGTTTACCAGTTTTAACTCTTCCCTCTAGTCTTGTTCTTCTTAAATGTGAGGGAAATGACTAATACATGTATATATGTATTTTGTATGTATATATGTATTTTGACCTAGCTCTTTGAAGAGGTATCAACGTGACGGCCGTGGTTGAACATTACATATTATTCTTCTTGCTCACTTCTCTGCAATCAATACTTTTTTCCTAAGTCATGGGTTACCCATTAACATTATGCCGTACGACCTTACCGACTGGAAATATCCAAAATACGTAACGAGGTTGATACTTTTGTTAGCAAGATTAGCAAAGACGCGAAGAGCAAAATTATCTTCATTTCATCGTTTCTGACGCTCAGTAATATGCTTCTTATAGTTCAAGGATTCAACAATATGCACACACAAAACATTAGGAGCATTCTACCTAATTTATTGAGTCCTTTTCATGTGTTAGACCAATTGCTGCTATGACCATTTGTTGTACAAAACAAAAAATAGTGCGTTTTATGAAAATTTAGGGAAAATTCGTTTTCAGAGAGCCACTAAGTGATTCTTTGGGAAATATCATTTACCAACTGTTCTATTGCTTTCTCTCTAAAGCGATTAATTCAAGCATATAAGAAATAAGAGGGTACCCAGAATTAAATCTTGTGGGACTTCCTTCGTCTTTTTTTGCCAGAAACCAATATTTTCTACTTTTCCGACATTGCCTGAATTATTAAGTACAAGGTGTTGAATTCTATTTGTCGAGTATGAGTCAAAGAACTGTGTGTAAGGTCTTAAATTCCAAAAAAGCTTGAGGTTTTCTAATAGAATACCATGATCTACACAATCAAACATCTTAGAAAAATCACAAAAAATACCAACTGACGTCTACTATTTGATGAGTGAAAGTATAAATAACATTCTCTGTCTGGCAGCCTATCTGGAATCCTAATTGTGGTAAATTTGGTATGCTAAGTAAATTGTTTTCACTTAAATATGCAACTGCTCGTAAGTACATCACTTTCTTGACTACTTTGGATAAAGGTGTCATTAAGGAAACTGGACGATAATTGTTTAAGTCTGTCCAGTAAATTTTATTAAGAAGCTGTTGAACAATTCTATGTTTCAACACATTTGTAAAAATTTCCTGTACCATGATGCATTCCATTATCACTAAGGACATTGCTTATTTGGTTAGTTAAACTTTTCAGGATTATACTTCAAATTCCATCACCACCACAATAACTTTCGGTTTTCAGAGTCTGTATAGTTACATTAATTTCACTATACGATGTAGGTGCTACTTCTAGTTGACTACAGTTTCGTAAATGATATTTTTAATACATTCTGTGGTTCTTCAAATGGCCCTGAGCACTATGAGATTTAACATCTGAGGTCATCAGTCCCTAGAACTTATAACTACGCAACCCTTACTAACCTAACTAACCTAAGCACACCACACACATCCATGCCCGAGGCAGGATTCGAACCTGCGACTGTAGCGCCTAGAACCACTCGGGTACCACGACCGGCTGTGGTTCTTCAGATTAACTATTTAATCCTATGTTTGCTGTTACGGTTAGAAATTTATTTTTAAAGTTAATTGCAACTTTTGAATTATCAGTCACAACATTATCATTTATTTCAAATCTTGTTGAATCATGTACACTGACTGTCTGTGTTGTCTCCCGTTTGACAAACTGTATAGAGCTGCCACTCCTGACAACAACAGTGACTCTAACGAGGCTCGCCATTGAATCGAACTTGGTTTGAATGAGAGATGGGGGTGCGTCATTACAAACTGGGTCAATTCTATGCCAGTGTTTGCCCATCACAGTGGCTGGGGAGGGGCAAAGACAGACGCTCGGCAGCGAAGAGAATTTTGGAGAACATGCTGGCCCGGAGAACAGTAGAGCACCTTTTTATGGAGATAGGTCAGGAGAACTGGAGTAACATGCGGTCAAGCGTTATCTTGTTGAATCGTAATATCGCGGGAATTTCGATGATAAGTCAGAGCCATACGGCTTAAGCTGTCAGGAAAGTAGATGGTACTTATCAGCTCACCGTCAATGCGAGTAACATGTGAAATAAGTCCATCCTGATGCTACCCGCAAGACACCAACTCATGGTACCACTTTTGTGTGAGATAAATTTGCACTTCTCTCTGCTGCTGCAACAAAATGAGCTGTCCATTGTGCTCCAGATGTTGTCCACAGCCGTTAGCGATGGCTTGGGGCAAACAAGCTCATTTCCTGACTCAAAGTATTTGAAGTGGCTGTACGATCCTATAACTGCAAGCCAATAAAATGTTTCTCCACTCTGGCGCTAGTCGTATGGAGTCTTTGAAATCCTGTTTGGCAATGAGTAAGGCTATCCGCAACCTGTCAACTCCGTTCATAGGATTTGTCGACAAAAAAAGCGCTTGACAATGTAAAATGGAGCAAGATGTTCGAAATACTGAAAAAAATACAAGTAAGCTACGGGGAGAGACGGGTAATGTACAATGTGCACAAGAGCAAAGAGGGAATAATAAGAGTGGACAACCAAGAACGAAGTGCTCGGATCAGAAAGGGTGTAAGACAGAAATGTAGTCTTACTCCCCTGCTGTTCAATCTTTACGTTGAAAAAGGAATGATGGAAGTAAAAGAAAGGTTCAGGAGGGGTATTAAAATTCAAGGTGAAAGGATATCAGTGATACGATTCACTGATGACATTGGTATCCTGAGAGACAGTGTTGAAGAATTAGATGATCTGCTGAACCCAATGAGCAATCTAATGAGTACAGAATATGAATTCAGAGTAAATCGAAGAAAAAAAAAGAAATTAATGAGAAGTAGCAGAAATGAGAACAGCGAGAATCTTAAGATCAGATTTGTTGGTCACGAAGTAGATGACGTTAAAGAATTATGCTACCTAGGTAGTACCAAAGACGAACGGACGGATGGAGCGAGGAGAGCAAGCAGAGTAGCAATGGTGCAAAGGACATTCTTGGCGAAGAGAAATCTATTAGTATCTAACGTAGGCCTTAATTTGAGGAAGAAATATCTGAGAATGTACGTGAGGAGTACAGCGGTCTATGGTAGTGAAACGTGGACTGTGGGATAACCGGAAGAGAAGAGAATCGAAGCATTTGAGATGTTGTGCTACAGACGAACGTAGGAAATTAGGTAGATTGATAAGGTTCTATGCCGAATCGGAGAGGGAAGGAATATGTGGAAAAACTTATTAGGAGAAGAAACAGGATGATAGGACATGAGGGAATGACTTCCATGGTACTAGAGGAAGCTGTAGAGGATAAGAACTGTAGAGAAAGACAGAGATTTGAATGCATCCCGCAAATAATCGAGAAAATATTTTGCAAGTGCTACTGTGAGATGAAGAGGTTGACATAGGAGAGGACTTCCTCGCGGGCCGCATCAAACCAGTCAGAAGAAGATTGATGACAAAACAAAGTGCTTGCTCTACGTGAGAATTGAATGTGAGCCACAGGCCACAGTATCAGGGGATGATAAGTCATAGAATCGAAAGGCAGCGTGCCTGCTGCTGTCGTTCAAATGGCACTGAGCACTATGGGACTCAACTTCTGAGGTCATCAGTCCCCTAGAACTTAGAACTACTTAAACCTAATTAACCTAAGGACATCACACACATGCATGCCCGAGGCAGCATTCGAACCTGCAGCCGCAGCGCTCGCGTGGTTCTATACTGTAGCGCCTAGAACCGCTCGTCCACTCTGGCCGGCTGCTGCTGTCGAATTCGAACACAACCTGGTAGGTGTTCACCTTTTTACACGAAGCATCACCTCTTCTTCCCCAAAATAATTAACTTTAAAATTCGATATATACAGGGTGCAAGGTGTATAAGTGCAGAAATTTCTAATGGTAATGGTATCGGTGTACTCAACAACATTACACCAGCATTTAGGTCATTTGAAGACAATAATTAATTGTATTTATGTTGGTTAGTACTTCCAAGCGAATGTGGTAAGAGCAAGCTATGACAGAATGAGATTTTCACTCTGCAGCGGAGTGTGCGCTGATATGAAACTTCCTGGCAGATTAAAACTGTGTGCCCGACCGAGACTTGAACTTGGGACCTAAGCCATGTCTCCGCTATATCCTTTCTTTCAGAAGTGCTAGTTCTGCAAGGTTCGCAGAAGAGCTTGTGTAAAGTTTGGAAGGTAGAGACGAGATACTGGCAGAAGTAAAGCTGTGAGTACCGGCCGTGAGTCGTGCTTCTGTAGCTCAGATGGTAGAGCACTTGCCCGCGAAAGGCAAAGGTCCCGAGTTCGAGTTCCGGTCAGGCACACAGTTTTAATCTGCCAGGAAGTTTCAAGCTATTACAGTTTGCTTTCCCTTGGACAACCAAACATTTAGTTTGTACCGGCTGGCACAGTCCATTTACTGGTGCAGTTAAGACCGTGAAGAAAATCTCTGGTAGTAAATTATGAGACGTGTTGCGGGAATACAGTTATAGGCAGAGATAAAAGAGCGAGGAAATTGGTGTGTTGACATATTAAGGCGCCACATAAAAATATACGCACTTACTCCCGTCACAACGTGCATACATAAGGGGCGGTCAGATGAAAACGAGGCAGATGGAAAAAGGTAATTAAACTGTTTATTACTTCAAAAATAGTCGCTGTAACTGTTGATACAAATAGAAAAGATCGGCAGTGCCTTCATGCAAATTGTTTGCGGTTGCCTATGTTACTTAATTGTACCTCAGGTATGCACCTCTTTGTCGAAACTATATCGACCGTCAGGAATGTGGTTCTCCAGAGCTCACATGTGCCAATGTAGATTCGACTACGTTGCAGAAGTTTCAAAAAGGATCTTCTATGCAGTCACGATCTCTTTCCGAGCGATTTACCTATTCTTGGAGCCCTGGAGAAAGACAATCGTAGTCGTCCATTTGCTTCGGACGAAGAGGTGTGCACTCTTGGGTACAATCATGGTTCCGTAGGCCACCGCAAACATTTTTCCATGAAGGATCGACCATGCTGCCTCACAGTAGAATAAATGTATTAATAGTTAATAAGCAGTTTACTCAGGTTTTTTTTGCCATCTATCTTGTTTTCGCCTGCCGCTGTGGCCAAGGGTTTCTAGGCGCTTCAGTCCGGAACCAAGCGGCTGCTACGGTCGCAGGTTCGAATCCTGCCTCGGGCATGGATATTTGTGATGCCCTGAGATTATTTAGGTTTCAGTAGTTCTAAGTCTAGGGGAATGGTGACCTCAGATGTTAAAGTCCCACAGTGCTTAGAGCCATTTTTTATCTCGTTTTCATTTGACTTCCCCTTAAAAAGGGCGCCACTCCTACTTGTTTTGTCAGATACCGCTGAAACGCTTATCATTTTGCATATAGATGCATCCATTATATTTTATGCTAATTTGTTTGTTACCTGCTGCCTTCATCTCTTACAGCTCTAATCGATAGCAGTGTATATTCTGACTGTTTGTATTTTATGTTGTTATTGTGACAACGTATGAAGTTCTGCAAAGCACGGGATTGTGTCGCAATGAAGGTTCTTTTTGGGGAGTATGTTAAACGTTGTGGAACAATGCTTAGCAGTATGATACATTGACTAACCAATCGTCCAGAGCTTGGACGAAGGAGGTTGTTGTATGTTGTCAGATTGTCATATCTGCTAACAGTAAAAGCCTCCACTTCCATCATAACGGTATAGTCCGACATGTCGAAACCCATCATTAAATTTTATAAGCGGGAAGAATACCACGAAAGCAACGCAATGTAAAATTTTTAAAAATTGCTGAAGTTAGTATTTTTTTTCACGCGAAGAACCGCTTAGCACACAGGTTAGTACAGCCCTTCTTGCCTAGCCCGCAATCAGCTGTGAAAATTGAGCATACGCTGGGTAGTACTAACATCCGCAGTGACAAAAGCGAATGTGAAGAACCTAAACCAAACAAGAAATATCGCGTATCATGTTTCCAGTAAGACGGAGTTAGTTTCGATGGCTAAACCTGCATATGTAATTCCTACAAACGTCACTATCAGAAGAAAACAAATCAAGTCAGTTTTTATTGTTATATTGGGGACGACTTCCGTCAGTGGCGACTTTAACTTCTTGAAATGAAATATTTCTTACACACACGTCATTTTATAAAAATTACAATAGTTTTTAAATAAGGTGTATTTTAGTAGTAATAGTGGGGCAGTTCCTTGTTTATTCCTCACTATAGACGCAATAAAAAGAAGTGTAATTTGATTGACTAAAAGAAACATTCTCCTTACAATAAGCACACACGAAAACGAAAAATCAATGCTATGAGGCACGTCCCATTAATTACTAGTTTTATTTAGACATAACTGCGCTGGAGTGAGAAATCGTTCTGGTCCTTGCTTTGCTTCCTGTGCCGCACACCTATCATATTTGAAGCAATTCGTAAAATGTGCCAATGCAAGCTAATAATGCACAACTGACTCGAAATTAAGAACACAGTTATCCTGTTTTCTGCTTGAAATACGTCTTGCAGACGAATAAATTCTTTATCTACAGTTGTTCCGGGTAGAAAATAAAATACATCAACAAATTTTTCTTTGTTTTCCTGAAAGACAGATGTATCGTTATGTCCAAACCAAGAGTTCAACAAAAGTAAGGAATTAATTTGTGCAACTGAATAGAAATCATTTCATATGAATTGTTAAATATTATTCTTTGCTACTTTTCATATAGCGGAGATGCTGAGTTGCGATAGTCACAATGAAAAGGTTCACACAATCATAGCTTTCGGCCATTAAGGCGTTTGTCAGCAGTAGACACTCGCACACACACACACACACACACACACACACACACACACACACACAAGCGCAACTTGCCCACACACCTGCAGTCTCAGAGGATGGAACTATGCTGCGAGCAGCAGCACCAGTGCATGACGGGAATTGTGACTGGGTGGGGGTAAGGAAGAGGCTGTGGCGAGGAGTGGGGGGGGGGGGATAGTATGGTCAGAGTGGCGGACAGTGAAGTGTTGCAGGCTAAACCGAGGTTATGAGAGAAGTTGCGGAGTGGGGGAAAGGTAAGTAGCGGAAAGGAGAGAAATAAAAATAAAAGAAGTTATAAGACTGGGCGTTGCGGTGAAATGACGGCTGCGTAATGCTGGAATGGGAACAGGGAGGGGGCTGGATAGGTGAGGACAGTGACTAACGAAGGTTGAGGCCAGGAGGGTTACAGGAATGTAGGATGTATTGCAGGGAAAGTTTCCACCTGCACAATTCAGAAAAGCTGGTGTTGGTGGGAAGGATCCATATGGCACAGGCTGGGAAGCAGTCATTGAGATGAGGGGTATCATGATTGCCAGCGTTTTCAGCTACAGGGTGGTCCACGTGATTTTTGGCCGCAGTTTGTCGGTGACTGTTCATGGGACAGACAGGTTGTTGGTTGTCATGCCTGCATAGAATGCAGAACAGTGGTTGCAGCTTAGCTTGTAGGTCACGTGACTGGTTTCACAGATGGCCCTGCCTTTGATATGAAAGGTAATGTTAGTGACGGGACAGGAGTAGGTGGTGGTAGGAGGATGTATGGGAAAGGTCTTGCATCTAGGTCTATTACAGGGGTATGAGCCATGAGGTAAGGGTTGAGAACAGGGATTGTGTAAGGATGGACTAGTATATTGTGTTGGTTTGGTGGACAGAGGAATACCATGGTAGGGGGGGGGGGGGGAAGGATACTGGGTTGGACATTTCTCATTTCGAGAGGTAATCAAAATCCTGGCGGAGAATGTATTTAAGTAGCTCCAGTACTGGATGGTACTGAGTTATGAGGGGATGTTCCTCTGTGGCCGGACTGTGGGACTTTGGGAGGTGGTGAAAGAGTGCAAAGATAAGCATGGGAGATTTGTTTTTGTACAAAGATTGGAGGATAATTACAATCAGTGAAGGCTTCATTAAGACCCTCGGTATATTTTGAGAGGGACTGCTCGTCACTGCAGATGCGACGACCACAGGTGGTATGAAACGGGTGGCAGCTGTCGAAGTGGAGGCATTGCTGGTAGTTAGCAGGGCTTATGTGGACGGAGGTACTGATGTAGCCATCTCTGAGGCGGAGGTCAACATCTAGGAAAGTGACTTGTTGGGTTGAGTAGGACCAGACGAAGCAAAGGGGGGAGAGGTTGTTGAGGTTCTGGAGGAATGTAAATAGGATGTCCTCACCTTCAATCCAAACGGCAAAGATATCATCAATGAATCTGAAGGTGTTGAGAGGTTTAAGGTTCTGGGTTTTTAGGAAGGATTCCTCTAGATGGCCCACGAATAGGTTAGTATAGGATGGTGCCATGCAGGTTCCCATAGCTGCACTGTGGATTTGTTTTTAGGTAATGCCTTCAAAGGAGAAGTAATTGTAGGTTATGATATAGTTGGTCATGAAGACAAGGGAGGAGGTTGTTGGTCTGGAATCCATAGGGTGTCTGGAAAGGTAGTGCTCGATAGCAGTATGGCCATGGGCATTAGGAATGTTAGTGTACAGGGAGGTGGCATCAATAGTGACGAGCAGGTGGAAGGTGTTGGTCTAAAAGAGCACAGTTTCTCTCAGTGAGCGCACAGTAACCGGCCACAATGGGGCGTTCTGGGTGGTTGGGCTTATGGACTTTAGAAAGCAGCACTACACAGCAGTAATTTCACCGCCACACCCAGTCTTTTAATTTCTTTTATTTTTATTTCTCTCCTTTCCGCTACTTACCCCATCCCCCCCTCCGCACCTTCTCTCCCACCCTCCATCTAAACTGCAGCACTTCACTGTCTGCCACTTCCACTACACTACAGATATTGTAGACCATCATTGGCTAGTACGGCGGTGACGTTCACAGTGTTGTCACTTTTTCAAGGTGTGGGAGATTCACATCGGGGTTAGCCACGGCGTCAGGGTGTGGGGAGTCTTTGGGTATGAGTTCACGCCACGGTTGGTAGTAATTGACGGAACTCTCATTGTGCAACAGTATGTCATGGATATCCTACGTCCTCGTGTGTCACCTCCCAGTCAATAGTATCGAGGCGCAATTTGTAAAAAGGACACTGTTAGATCAGAAATAATACGAGTTTTGGAACTTTCTGCCAGATGTTGAGGTATTCCCATGGCCGGCAAGATCTTCAGATCAGTCCCCAGTAGAAAATATGTGGGGATAGCTCGGACGTTAACTCCATTCCAGTGCCAGGACGCAGAGTATCAAGGGTTACATGCAACAGTTGCAGGCCAGCTTCATTCAGGAGAAGATACAACGGCTTTACAACGCAGGGAGGTACGGGAAGTTTTCAGTTAGATTACATCATGGTCAGACGGAAATTCGTAAATCAAATATTGGACTGTAAGGCGTTCCCGGGTGCAGGTACATATAGAGATGAATGTTTAGAAATAGTAAAGAAAAAGACTCAAATCTAAGAGACTGCTCGAGGAATCATTGCGCAAAGAAGTTGGATATGAAAGTCCTAAGGAATGAAGACGCACACTTTGAGTTCTCTAAGGCTACAGACACTGCGATAAGGAATAGCTCAGTAGACAGTTCAGTTGTAGAGCAATGGACATCTGTAGAAAGGGAAATCAGAGAAGTTGGAAAGAAAATCGTCGGTACAAAGAGGGTAACTGTGAAGAAACCATGGGAAAACCAGAAATACTTCAGTTGACCGATGAAAGAAGGACTTACAAAAATGTTTACCGAATTTTCAATAATACAGAAGTACAAGTAACTTATGAACGAAAAACCCATGAAGTGCAAGGAAGCTAAGGCGAAATGGGTGCGTGAAAAATGTGAAGAAATTGAAAAGAAGTAATTGTCGGACGGACTGTCTCAGCACACAGGAAAGTCAAAACAGTCTTCACTGAAGCTAAAACCTAGGGTGGTAACATTAAGAGTGAAATGAGAATTCTGCCGTTGAAGCCAGAGGAAGGAGCGGGTGGAAAGAAAGAGTACACTGAAAGCCTCCATGAGGAGGAAGAATCATTTAATGAAGTGGTAGAAGAGGAAGCTGTAGCCGATATAAATGAGGTAAAGGATGTGGTATTAGAATCTGAAAGAGCTTTGGAAGACTTGAGATCCAATAAGGCAGAAGGGAGAGATAATTTCTTAAATCATTGTGGGAAGTGGCAATGAATCGACTACTCACGTTGGTGGGTAGAATGTATTAGCCTGGCGACAAACTAACTGCCTATCGGAAAATCATCATCCACACAATTCTGAAGACTGCTAGAGCTGACAAGTGCTAGAATTATCGGACAGTTACATTAAAAGCTCATGCATCCATGTTGCAAGTACGGAAGAATGGAAAAAAAGTTAACGCTCTGTTAGACGACCATCAGTTTTGTATTAAGAAAGATAAAGGCACGATAGAGGTAGTTCTGACGTTTTGGTTGATAATGGAAGCAAGGTTTTAAAAAAATCAAGACACCTTCATAGGGTTTATCGACCTGCAAAAAGTTTTCGTCAATGTCAACTGGTGCAAGATGGTCGAAAATCTTAGAAAAGTACAGGTGAGCTAAATGGAAAGATGGGTCATATGTGGGGTGGGTAAAATAAAAGTGACCTTGAGAACAGAATTCTAGGAGGCAAAGATGCAAAGCAGAGGAAACGAATTACAGTACTAACCTGACTGTATAAGATATAGAAAGCCGCTATCATTCATCTCTTGGCACTTTCAGGTCCTTGGCATCAAAGGTGAATAAAAACAGGACTGCTGGAATTCCAGTAGTCTCATACGAAATGTTCTCCTGCAATCAATGAAAACTATGTGGGTTGTTGAAGTACGACGAGGGCGCCTCACACTGACATGTTCTGGGTTGCCAGCTAGGACTGCGACCAGAAGCAGGTCCAGGTGGAGCAGTTCTCAACATGATTGACGTGATACGCCGGTCTCTTGCGACTGGCGTCAGGTAGATTCGATAGGATTTAGACAAATTTTCTGGTGAACTGGATCCACATTTTCTGGTGTGCGGGCACGTTTCGGAACTTTTTTGGCCTGTTTAAAACCAATCCTGTCTGACGCCATTTTCAGGCTAAGAATTGCATGGTACTCTTAGCTGGCACTTTGAAACATTGAACTTCTCAGCAGACATCTGACCACACCATTTCCACCACTTTTCCACAACGAAAACACAATGCTCCACTGTGAGTACTACCATCGTCCCTTTTGCAGTGCTCCACTCACACTGATAAACCCGCACCCCACCCTGTGTGGTTCACGTGGCGGTCGTACCCGTGGTGTTCGCGTCACGGTGTCTGGTTATATGCATACGTTCATATTCCAATCGTATTCACTCGTCCGGGTCACTTTTATTTGTCCTGACGTTTACAATATGTACAAGTGCCAAGAGGCAACAGTAAGTGTGGAAGACCAAGAGCGAAGTGGTTGCATTAAAAAGTGTTTAAGACAGAGATTTACAGGATCAGATGAAAGGAAGGAAGGAACAGTCTGATACTTAATGTAGATTCAGAGTACATCTAAGACAGTAAAGTAATGTGAAGTACACTGCAGAAATGCGAACAGCGAGAAACTTGCCATCAAAATAGGGGACCAAGAAGAATTCTGCTAACTAGGTAGCAAAGTAACCAATGATGGACGGAGCAAGGAGGACACCAAAAACAGACTAGCTGTGGGAAAAGGTCATTCGTGGCCACGATAAATCTGCTGCTATCAAACATAGGCCTTACACTGATGAAGAAATATCTGAAAATGTTCGTATGGATCACTGCATTGTATGGTAGTGAAACATGGACTGTGGGAGAACCGGAAGAGAAGAGAATAAAACCATTTGAGATGTGGCGCTGCAGGAATTTGAAAGAGGTCAAATTATGGCATTTCAATAACTGAAGAATAATTGCCACACTGTTTAAAAGTGTTGCAACAGCTGTGCAGCATTGCCAGCAGAAATGGTCACGTGAGAATTCTTACACCCGTGTACGAGGTTCTTGACGTCCATTCATCGCTGACGCCCACCAGGATCGTCATACTATATGGGCAATAGTGGCATGGCGGATCGTTAGCAATCACAGTACAGGCAAGATGGCTTAAGAGTCCAGATACATCAACACAAACATCGGCGAACACGGTTCGAACGGTGCTGTCAGAGGATCACTTGGAAGATGAGATGGCGCGACGTGGTTGAGCCATGCACGGGTCACGTTTATCCCATTTATTGTTTGTCATCTTCTATTACGGTACTGCCACTTCGTTTTCTTAACCCATTTACTGGTGTCACTAACTCCCGGCCTTACTCGCCCGTGAGCGGCAGCAGCAGCGAGTATCGATAAGTGCACTATCGTACCATCTCTGGAGTGACCGATAGTATTTCTGGGTATTCGTGTGTCAATAGCATCGTGTGTCTGGCAGTTAGTTGGAGACGGACCAGCAGAGCAGTTGGGACGCAGCAGCAGTGAAGTCAGAGACGGAGCGCCGGTGAGGCGCAGACAGCTAGCGCTTGCCGACCGCTGGCGACACACATGAACTGTCCGACAGAGGGAGATTGGAGCAGGACGACCGTTGATTGGTCGCTCGGTTGTTCTTCATATCGGCCGACGTATACTTGGCTTTTCACCGTTTCCGGGCCTGGGAGTTGGTCGGTTGGCGTGGAGCACCGAGGATATTTCCATGGCGCGTATTGTTACTCGGCATGCTGGCAGCTTCTATGCAGTGTCGGAGTGTGTGGTGCACTTGCTACGAGTTTCATGGCTCACTGATGCTGTACATGAAAGTTGAGTTTTGGCTTAATCTGCTACCGAGTCATGAATGTTCACATTGTGTCGTTTGGATTTCGTTGTTGGCTTTTGGGAAAGTCCCACGAGCAACAACATGCGTTTTCAAGTTGGCAAACTTTAGCCACCATCCGGTGGACTTTCACTGTATTGGTTTATTTGAATTTAAGTGCGACAGGGAATCTTCTGCCTGTGTTCCATTTACCTGCCCTGGCCGTTGACGTAAATTCAGGCAGTGTATTTCCCTCTTCGTGTTGTCGCTGTCCACCATGGTGTGTAGTTTCACAGCTCCATGTATAATTGGTTGTGGGCGCCAATACCCTCTACGTTGTTCCATTGAACTCCCTATCGTGTGCTGGTCGTGCGAATCGGAGGTTATCTTGTTGGTCGGTCCATTGACTGTCTGTGGGTTGGGTAGTCGCCGGATCGACAATGTTTGGGCCGACTGCCTGTCTCACCTAAGCGAGCGTTAGTGTTTGAATTACAGGCCGACCCTCGGAACTTCTGAGCGCCCTTGCGTGTACTGTCTTTTCTTGATTGTTCTCGTTGTTTATACTTGTATGGCTTCTAGGCTATTTTTCGATTACGGTTATTTTGCCCTTAAGGCGTCAATGGTTTCGGCCTGCAGCCTAATTTATGAACTGTTTTACATAAAGCATTTGGCATTTTTAAAATTAATGTTATTGAGTCTTAAGTGTTGAGCCTTCTACCGATTTTGAATTTAAGTTGTTTTGCTCTTAAAGTGTCAGATTCTTGGGGCCTTTAGCCGATTTTGAATTAAAGTTGTTCTGCTCTACTTTATTAGTTGGTTTGAGCCTTGAGCCTAATTTAATAACTGTTTTACATGAAGCCTTTGTCATTTTTAAAATTAATGTTACTGAGTATTAAGTGTTGGGCCTTTGAATTTAAGTTGTTTTGCTTTTAAAATGTCAGATTCTTTTGGCCTTCAGCATAATTAAGGAACTGTTTTAAGATAAGGCTTTGCCTTTTAAATTTTTGATTTTGATTGAGTTTTATGATATTGGCTTTCAGCCGTTTTTAAATTACAATGGTCTTGCCCTTAAGGAATGAGATTGTACGACGCAGTCATTGGCTAATTAAGTTCGAAAACTAAACCTGTGTTTTCTCAAAAAAAAATATTCTTGGTTATTGTACCATTTGATCACATAAAAGGTTGTATGTTCGAAAGTAACTGACAGCCCCTTATTTTGGCTCCTTTGCACAACTTAAACTACCTGTCCTGTCCGGCGGATTTAGCAGGGTGTCTCAGTGGTCTTCAGAGATGAGAGCCGATTTTGTCTGTAAGCAAGTAAAGGTCGTTTGCGTGAACGACGTAGACCTGATGAGCCCTGTCTCTTAGTGCATTCGGGCTGAACACAATGGACCCACCACTGCCTTTACGGTTTTGGGTGTGATAACCTAAAACTCTTGCCTACCTTTGGTGTTTCTGGAGGGGACACTAACCAGCGCTCGGTACGTGCATAATGTTGTTAGATCCGTTCTTTGCCATTCTTGTGACAGGAAAGTGATGTATTTTTTCCAACAGGATAATGCTTTCCCACACTCTGCCCGTGTAATTCAACGTGCTCTGCAAGACATGCAGCAACTTACCTGATCACCACATGTGGTATATGATGGGATGAGAAGGGACTCGCGCGTGTCGTCAGCCGATAAAACTTCTGGAACTACTTGAACTCGAGCATATCTGGGATAATGTATCCTAGGGCAGTATTCCCCATTTCTTCAATCGACTACATGCCTGAGTCAGCGCATGAATTGTCGCCCGTGGAGGCTACACAATGTCCTAATATGGGTGTCTCAGCATGGGTCGATACCAGGAACCCCACAACCGCTTGTGCCATTGATCTGTAAACGTCATCATTTCTTGTACTTCATATGCACAGTTACAATGATAAATCTTCATTTAATTGGAAACCTCTGAAAGGGTGTCCTAATCTTTTGCAGCAGTGCAATAATAAAATATGGAAAGTTTCTCTTCCCCTGACTTTGTTCTCGTTCGTCTGTGCGCGCGAGGAGTATACATTACTTTCGGACCGTCCTTACACTTCTTTTCTTCCTCAAACCATTCAAAGATTTCCTCAGTGATCGCAATTACTTAGCAGTTGACTGCAGGTGGGAGTTTCTGAAATAATACAGGGTCGTTGTAATTAAATTTATACTGTTTAAGCCAATGAAGGTAGATAACTTTTTACCGTATGAGCACGGAACTTTTTAGGAATGGTTTTCAGACTACGTGCTGCATAGTTTACGGTGTTAATAGTGTTAGTCTCATGACTTCCTGTTAGACGCCGATACTGGTAGGGAGACGTAGGACTATAGCACAAGCATCATTGTGCATTGTGATTGTAGACAGTCAACGTGGATCAGGACAAGGCGAGCAACGCTTTGCTGGTACAGCTGTTTTATCGAAACAACAGCAGTAGTGCTGTTACTCTTCGCCAGTTCAAAAAAAAAAAAAAAAAAAAAAAAAAAAAAAAAAAAAAAAAAAAAGGGTTCAAATGGCTCTGAGCACTATGGGACTCAACTGCTTAGGTCATCAGTCCCCTAGAACTTAGAACTACTTAAACCTAACTAACCTAAGGTCACACACACATCCATGCCCGAGGCAGGATTCGAACCTGCGACCGTAGCAGTCGCACGGTTCCGGACTGCGCGCCTAGAACCGCGAGACCACCGCTCTTCGCCAGTATCGGCTCATTAAACATGTACGTAGAAAGCCTCTTTCTGCACTGGCGGTTTAAGAACATAATTGAGAAGTTCGAATTAATAGTTATTTGGGAACGGCTCCTGGAAGAAGCCTACCCTCAACCATGCCACCATGTATAGACGTTACTGTTATTTATTTATTTACGCGTCAAGTTCCGTAGCATGAAACTGAGGAGCATATCTCCAAGGTCATGAAAAGAGTCATTACATCAAATAACAACATAAAAGTAATAACACATAAAAATAAAATGTTTATGAACCCAAAAAAGTCAAGCCGTAAGTTTCAGTAAACACAGTGAGCAATAAAACATAAGAATCAGCCTAATTTTTCAATGAACTCCACAACGGAATAGAAGAATTGACCCAAGAGGAAACTCTTCAGTTTCGATTTGAAAGCGCATGGATTAGTGCTAAGATTTGTGAATTCTTATGGTAACTTACTGAAAATGGATGCAGCAATATACTGCACACCAATCGATCCAAATGCAGGTAAAATTTCTGCCGTGTATTAACAAAGTGAAAGCTGCCTATTCTTGGGAATAATCTGATATCGTTAACAAGAAACAACAGTTAAGAATATATATAATGAGAGGGTAATGTCAAAATACTCAGAATAGAGAACAGGGGTCAACAAGAGGTAGGTATCAATGTCAATTTACCCAGACTAATGAAAGACAAGAGATTCATGAACTTACACCATTCATTGCCCGAACCGCCAGTTTCTGACCGAATAATATCGTTTTAGAATGGAAAGAGTTACCCAAAATACAACACCATAGGACTTAAGCGAATGAAAATAAGCAAAGCACACAAATTTTCTTGTCGAATGATAATGTATTTCAGATATCGTTCGATTAGTAAAAATGGCAGCATTAGGTCTTTTAACAAAATACTGAACGTGGGCTTTCCACGACAGTTTACTGTCTATCTGAACAACTAGAAATCTGAACTGTTCAGTTTCGCTAATCATATGCCCTTTCTGTGAAATTAAACCTCAGGTTTTGCTGAATTCTGTGTTAGAAACTGTAAAAAATGAGTCTTACTGTGATTAAGCGTTAGTTTATTTTCTACAGGCCATGAACCTACGTCATGAACTGCACTACTTGAAACTGAGCCAATGTTAAGCACAACATCCTCTATTACCAAGCTAGTGTCATCAGCAAACAGAAATATTCTAGATTTACCTCTAATGCTACTGGGCACATCATTTATATAAATAAGAAACAGGAGTGGCTCCAACACTGATCCCTTTGGCACCCCCCCCCCCCCTCCCCATTTTATCGTCTCCAACTCATTGTGAATAATGACCTTTTGCTATCTGTTTTTAAAGAACGTGGTAAGCCAGTTTTGAGCTACTTCCATATTCTGTAATGGCCTAATTTCTAGAACAATATTTTGTGTTCAACGAAGTCAAACGGATTAATTAAATAAAAAATATGCCTAGAGATCGAAACTTTTTATTTAACCCACCCAACACCTCACAGAGAAAAGAGAATATAACTTGTTCAGTTGTTAAACGACTTCTAAAGCCGAACTGTGCATTTGATAGCAAATTATGTGATATGAAATGATCAATTATCCTTACACCCGCAGCCTTTTCAATAACTTTAGCAAATACTGATGGCATAGAATAGGTATAAAATTGTGTACGTTATCCCTTTCTCCCTTTTTATAAAGTGGCTTTATTACTGAGTACTTTAAGCGTTCGGGAAAGTGACCATTCCTAAAGGAAAAATTACAAATGTCGGACGCAATGTGCGATCTTCAAACAATGCACGAGCTCTGTCATGAAAGATGAACATTTCATGGTCCAACATACAATCTGAGATGTTTTGGCAACAGCAGGGCAATCTCTAGTGCAGTTCCACGCTATCATGGACACGCATGGTCGCCACAATCAGCAACGTTTGTAACCTGGAACGTAAACACGGTACGTCATTAAAAATGTTTCCCTACCATGTAGATATTAAAATGTGTTTCTTTCAATAGTTTATTCATTACTTCTCTCCCGCGTACCCTTACAAACGTTTCCAAAATATTTTTTTGTCCTAAGATCTCTCGTTTTTAGGTGTAGGCCCTCTGAAGTAGCGAATTTTGTTATAATCATCGTACACATCTAGATCAATGCACTGTACCGAAGTGTTAAGCCACCCGTTGGAAAATGTGAGGAGTAGAAGTAGAAAACACTTGGAACACAGTGCAGCAGATGGATTTTTAAATTCAAAAGAGGAAATAAATTAGGAAACAATAAGATACTTGAACGAGGAAAGGAGAAGAAAAGAGCGTGTTGGTTTATGACTCATACGCTTTGGTATTCCGTAATAGTTAACATGCCACTGAAAGGGCCATAGAGAGGGGACTTGCAACAGGTTATCTTCAATGAGGAGTATATTATATATGTCGAGATGAAGAGCCTGGCACCGAACAGAAACTGATGATGTAATAATAAACAGCACACTATAAAAATAGATCAAGCTTTATAGCGCTGTTTCACTAACATGATCTGTTGTTTCACCAATCATAGTACTTTCAATGTTTGTCATCCGTTTCAAATTTTGTGCAGCTATCTTTTGTTCCGACACTTATGTCCTCGTTTTCGATGAGGCAGAATAGTTTCATCTCCTTTCTCTTGATTCTTACGTTTCTCCAAATATTTAACGACATTCTGTACGTATATAGCGTGTCGATATTCTGAAAACATCGAATCGGAGACTTAGTTAACGAAACTGAACTTTCGGAGATCCCAGGATGAAATACTGCTTGCGCACTATGCGATACAGTGAAGGAATGGTCAAGAATAGAATTACTCACCGACGTACTTCGATACAAAGGAACGATAAATGCATATGGCAACAAACAATAACTCATGTCCAAACTCTGTATTTAGCTGTGAACCTATCACACGCTCTGATAACAATTTGTATTCGTTGTGACAGGCAAACAGTGTTTGACTGATCCCTGAGTAATGGCACACCAGATAACTTCCAACGGGCTGTACACACAGGTCTTCTTGCTACAGCGATTCAGTTCCCCGTCCTGGTATGTGCTGAGTTTCCACGTGATTGTAATGCACATATCCTGGATTCAGTAATTATTATTTTCTATGCAAAATGTTAATCTTGTGGCATCGTCTGCATATTCCTAAAGCAGTCAATGTATATCATTTAACAGCACATCGCATTATTTTGCATTAGAACTTTTTGATTTGTCGCGTTTCTGAGGAGCAAATGGGAACAAATATGGTATTTGCCAAACAAGTGAGTAAAAACACCTGAAGAACATGCACGACATAATGAACTTATCAGCTAGGGGTCGTTAACATGCACTCTCGTTTGATACTTAAATGTGTCACATGTGTCACTGTGGCCACACGTGAAGCTTAAATAGGCCTTAATAGTAAGAGGGGCGTTGACCGAGAAAATTCCAGGTGTCAGAAATAGTAAATATGTCAACATTTTAGAGAATTCGGGATTGCCTTCGGTTGTTTTGTTGTAATCTCCAATACGAAGAATGGTTTGGTGTAGCTGGTGAACTTCACTTATCACAGACAAGGCTCATCATCTCTGCATTTATTTGAACCTACTTACTACAGTACTGATGGGTCGGACTGACTTTAACATTATACCCCCGCTCCCCCCCCCCCCCCCCACCCCTCCCTCCTTACACACACACACACACACACACACACACACACACGTTACGAAAGTGACAACTCCTGATGCACTTTAACCCAGTCCTTCTTTAAGTCAAATTGGGCCCTCAATTCCTTATCTTCTGTTTTTCCAATCAAATTAACTCAGCGTTGCCTGATGTAATTGGATTACATTCCATTACCCTCATTTGACTTCTGTTGATTTTCATCTTATAGTCTCTTCTAAAGCCATTACCGACCCCGTTCAAAATTCTTTCCAGTGTGTGACAGAATTAAAGGTCAGCGTCAATCCTTAAAGATTTTTATATTTTCTCCGTGAACATTAATTCTTGATTTCCAAATTTATTCCTGGTTTCTTTTATTACTTGCTCAATTTACAGGTTAATAAGAATATCGGAAATACTTTACAACCCAGCCTCTCTCTCTTTTCAACTATGGCCTCCATTTCATGACTTTCGAATCATATACTTGCTCTCGGGTTTCTGTATAAGTAGTAAATAATCTTTCGCCCCTACACTTTATCCCTGCCAACTTCAGAATTTCAGAGAGTACGGTCCAGTCACCTTTGCCGAAAGCATTATCTAAATCTACAAATTGCTATAAATGTAGTTTTTGTTTCTTCAGCCTATCTTCTAGAATAAGTCTTAGTTTCGGTATTGCTCTTATATTCCCCGAAACCTAAGCGAATAGTTCCCGAGGTCGGCTTCTACCTGTTTTTCCATTCTTCTACAAATAATTAATGATAATTTTTTTGCAGTCAGGGCTTATGAAACTGGTGGTTTTGTAGTATTCACACATGTCAGCAGCGGCCTTCTATGGAATTGGAATTTCTAGATTCTTCTAGAATTCTTAGAGTGTTTCGCCTGCCTCATAAATCTTTCACGTCAAATGAAATAGGTTTACTATTGTTGACTCGTGCAAGGGTACCAAAACTCTGAGCTTTGTTTCCACCTAGGTGTTTAAGTGCTCTGTCAAATTCTTCTCGCAGTACCACATGTCCCATCTCAGCTTCCCTTACTTCCACCTCTCTTTCTATAATATTGACCTGAAGTTAGTTTCACTTATATAGAACGTCTATTTATTCTTTTCACTTTTCAGCTTTCACTTATTTACTTGCCACTGAGATCTTTACAATCCCACAGATGTTTCTGTTTTCTCCAAAAGCCTCTTCAATATGCCCATAGACGACATCTACATTTTCTTTTATTTTCCCCTTATTTTTTTCTTCTCCTCATTCGTGATTCGTGTACAGTCATTTCGAACTATCATTAAACACATTTTTAGACGACTGTAATCCCTTTCTGCTGCAATGCGCCACGACGCTCTAGAATAGGCCTCGGCTGTTTTTGGTACACGTGGGCCGCATTAACAAAACCTGAATACCTCACTGGCCAACTTATTCACAGGTAAGTTAAAATTCCACAATTTCTTCTTTTGCTGTGTATATAGCTGGGAAGATGCTTAAAGATATTATTCAGTATTTTTAAAGCACAATTATAGCCAAGAAAGAAATAGTGAAACGTCCCCTTTGAACTATTTATACACGACTGTGCTTAAACTGACACACAATAATTTTTGGCGCAACGCAATCTGACTATCAAAAATCCCTACAAAAGAATGTCCCTGACTAACATTAACCTATACCTTTCACAAATCACTTACCTCACAAAAATCTTCGTTACTCGAGCTACTGCAATACAGTGAGCACCACTACTGCCAGCTAAATAAAAGATTCAAACTACTGAAGGCACTAACTACTGACAGGCATTGTTAGCAAATGAAAGATTTTAATACAGAACAGACAATGTATTTACCTTAATAGTCATAATATATATATCAGTTCATGACACCAATTCTTACAAATTTTAAAACTCCGCCATCTCTCTCCCCACGTCCACCACTGCTGGCGGCTCACCTCCAACTGCGCAACGCTACGCGCTGTTAGCATCCAGCTGCCGCTGCCCAACACTACAATGGCAGACAACAATGCAAACCATCCACAGACTGCACACGGCACAGCCAGTGATTTTCGTACAGAGCGCTACGTGACGGCGGCGTTACCAATAAAAAAAAACCTAAACATCCTACTTACAATAGAAAAACGGTAAATAAATGTAAATGTAACTTATGGCTTCTGCAAAACTATATACGTCCGTACTGAGGCAGTTAAAGAGAAACAAACGTAACGTGAAGGACTGGTGAAGATATTACGTTTGATATTCTACAGTACATGTCTGTAGGATCGCTAACGGTATCTTCTTCAGAAGGAGTTATTAGGACAACATTACGTAAAACATGCTACAGGCATTATGAGCAAGGTCACTGAATTCACATACAGACAGTGTGATTAAAAACTTTGATTCCATAGGAAAACAATTGTGCCTAGTGACTGTATTCGGTAAACGGTATAGCAATCAGTCGCAATGATACATACTGCAGCTCTAGATTTCCTCACTGTGTGGCCATCTTCAGTTATGTAAATATAAGGTAAAACATTAATAACACTTGTATATGTAAAAAGTCCCAAGAGGACTATTTATGTCAAAGGTTGAGTTCACACTCTGAAATGAATAGTCCTGTTGGAAATGCGAGCTAACATCCCAGAGATGTTCGGGCTCACATGCGGTTCCTCTTCGTCTAAATGTCTTCACTCAAACACGTCTAGGGGTTGAACCGAACGTGTCGTATTACGAGCCATAAATTAGACACTTGTGACCCTTGGGTTAAACTGTCTGGCGGATGGCAATTATGCGAAACCCAAAGTTAACGTATCAGTAATAATAATATCGGAACTAAATTAACGACCCATAAATGATGTAGGCCACACAGTTGGGATTCGATTAGAATAATGTTTATTCAGAAAGAATACTAATAGTGGAAGTGATCGTATTTAGAGTTACTGTTACACTCGAACACCTTTTCAGTTGACACAGTTCGATCATTCACAAACTAATCGTGAAACCCAAATCCGATACTCCACACGAGAAGTTAGCGTTCACACCAGGTGCGCGGCTGCTCACCGCTCAGGGACTAACTTTCTCGATACCACACAACGCGAAATTTTCTAAATCGTTTCTCTTCCTAGCTGCCTAAACAGCGACCGTCCGCTTTCGCGTCTGCATCCGAGCTGTCCCCTTTGGTGTCCTCCAGCCCAACTGTCCGCTTTCGCGTCTGCACCATCACTTTCCCCCTCTGCCCGTACTCGCCGCATTTACGCCGGCCGAATATCCTCGCGTTCAGTTACCTTTCCTGACACCGTCCATCTGGTTGGCTAAAGCTTATTCTACATTATTTTACATTTTCAAATGTTTAAATAATCAAAGATTGACCATTTGCAAGTTCTACATAAAGTAACAATAATATCCATTACATGATAAACGTTTACGTCTTTTACATAAAACCAATACAATTTCCTTCTTAGCTTCGAATGTCACGGCCAGTAGCCTTGCACCAGAGTGCTTTCTGATACATAAATAAAGAATTAAAGTAACCATTATGCACTAAACTTTACGACAAATATTCTGTTACGTAATGGTTCAATAAGGTGTAATACTGTCCTCGTTCAATATGTTTTGTGTGGAGGAAAGGATGATATGATGCTTAACTGAAAATACTGGTAATTTTTCTGTATCTTTCAAACAAATAAAGTTACAGAGTTGATGTTTACAACGTTTGTCATTTTAATTATAAGCTTCCATATGAAATGTCGATCGTTAAGTTAGACCAACGCTTTCAGATTTTAGCATTCAGGTCTTTGTTACAAGACTTGTTAATTTGACTTTAACAGTAAATTCTAAACTATTATAGATATGATCAGTATACAAGTTTTATTGGGATCACCATAAAAATATATGGATGATTGCAGATTAAAATTTCTGTGGCTTCATTCCCTGCATTACTACAGAATTAAATAGTTTTCTTAAATGTCGATCTTAAGCCATATTTAACACTTCTACGTCTCCTTGGGCACAAATGTCTTCTACTGAGTTTCCCTGTGACGTAGGTTCTCGTCTGTCTCACTTACACACTAAAGTACTTAGATCTCGATAGACAATAGACGCCTTTGAGTTTCCCCATCTCGTGGTGAATCTGCGTCCTTTGTGGCACGTGGTCCTGGAGGACAGAGTACATTTCAGAATTCCTGTAGGCTGACCCTTTCGACCATATATTTAAATGAGAGCGCAATGCTCTTTAAGTCACAGAACCATGTGCATATACAAGTGATTTTAATGTTTTAACGTACAGTTACTGTGCTGAAGATGGCCGCACAGTGACCGAATCCTAGAGATGCAGTATATGTAATTGCGGGTGAAGCCCGCAGCTCGTGTTCGTGCGGTAGCGTTCTCGGTTCCAGAGTTCGTTTCCCGACGGGGTCAGGGATTTTCTCTGCCTCGTGATGGTTGGGTGTTGTGTGACGTCCTAAGGTTAGTTAGGTTTAAGTAGTTCTAAGTTCTAGGGGACTGATGACCAAAGATGTTAAGTCCCATAGTGCTCAGAGCCATTTGAACCATTTTTGAATTGCGAGTGTTTGCTGTGCCCTCTACTACTGGTATATGATTGCAAATCATTAAAACAGGAAAGCTGGTGTGGCTTTTAAACAGACACATATGAGCTTCTATTATGTAAATTGTATTTGTTTTTCTCTTTGTAATATCATCCTAGTGTACTTCTTCTCTTTGTACAGCTAGAAGTTCTGCCAGGTAGGATGTAACTCAATCAGTTTTCTTTTTTACGATTTAAAGGGAAAGATAAGTGATGAGCAAGAGAGAATTCTGTTCGAGATGGTTTAGAGATGACCGGGAACGCTCGGATGAGGATGCATTAAAATTGTTCAAAGTTTCATTATATTGAAATGAACAGTTTTGACCGTTCCGGAAGGAGAAGAAGTTTGGATGGAGAATGAAGCAGTAATATAGAGACTGAGAACGTCTTATTTACGAGGAAAAGCGAATCGAACACAAAAATTTCTAGAAGACGTTGCTGCATTACTGTTACTACTGTTTGTTATACTCGATGCGGGAGAGGAAGCCGAAATTAGAAGACGACCGGAGGAGAAAGTAGAAGCACGTAGGTTCATCGCATAAAACGGTGAAAAGAAGAAGGTAACGAAGGGATGTCGAACTCTGCGGAATCCGCAGCAGTCAGAGTACGAGAGTACTATGACATCATAGCTCATACATGCAGCAAACCGTACAAAAATTTACGTATTCATTGTGAAAGAGACGAAGTGAATTTTATGACTTGAAAGCATTTTGAATGGAAGTGAGCTGAGTGCGTTCTGTGTACCGAGACGTGAACAGTTTTGTTTCAAACTGTGTTTCAGTAGTGTGAGAACAAAGCTTCCGATCATTAAGGTTGAGAACAGTAATAAACGGACCGCTTACTAGTCAAATACACAGTCAAGCAGTTGTTGAATGTGAAAATTCAGTTTCGCGAATATTATCCAACACACCCCGTCCCGTAACTTTCCTAACAGTTTGAACTCTAGAATCACACCTTGGAATTGCTGCCGATCTGGCTTAGTGCTTCTCTCCCTCCCTCCCTCCCTCCCTCTCTCTCTCTCTCTCTCTCTCTCTCTCTCTCTTTCTAGCGCATGCGCTGTTTCACCTTAGACGGTCGTCATTTGTGTACTTTTACTATAGAGGCTGTTGTGTTGACACATTGTTTACTGTTCCTGGTGCCTCCTTCGTGGGCACTGTTAGCATTGGGTCTTTATCGGGATTGTTTCTTGGGCTAGTGCAAATGTTGTAATGACGCAAATACATGAGCGAATACCGGAAAAACCCTTAAAACAGTTATACTTTAAGAAATAGCAGCTGGTGATAAACATTCATCTGACGTCGAGGTGAGTGAACCGGAAAATAGTGATGAGGATATCGCTCTAAGCGTTCAAAGAAAGGGTAATGACATTGTCTCAGAATCAGCAAATGAAGACGAAGTGATTTATGGAAAAATAGACATACGTACACTTCCACTCAAAGAGCACACGAGGTATGAGAAAGAGCCTTATCTTTCACTATCTTTAATATGTCGTAAGGCCTAAGCAAAGAATCGCACTTAAGAGAAAGACATTTGTTCTCCCCTGATTTCAGAAGAAATTATTACAGAAATACTATCTCTCACAAATGTAGGTAAAGCCAATGTCAAAACAAACTTATATTGTAAACACTGACGAATCCGAGCCTTTTTGGCTTATAGTTTTGCTGTATATATGTGTCGCCCTGAGCAAAGCAAACCTTTCTTTGAAAGACCTGTGGTCCAAAACCTTTGGGCGTATTTGTTTAATAGCTACAGAGAGTAAGAATAGCTTTTAATTTCTCATGTTTTGCGTGGGATTAGAGGAGAAAGCCACAAGAACTCAAGGAATAAAAGCTGAGAAATATGCTCCTGTTAGGGAGATGTGGAGCATCTTCCTTCAGAAAAGGAGCACTAACTTTGTTCCTTCAAACTACGCAAGTGGTGAGAACAATTTTTCCGTTTAGCGGTATATGCCTATTCAAAGTTTATGTTCCAAATAAATCTGATATACATGGTTTAAGCATTGTAATATTGTATGATGCTTAGACGAAAATTTAATAGTCACGAGGGACTGGAAGCCGCGAGGTAGAATTTTGCACAGAGTATGACGTAATCATAGCTAAGACTTGGTTTAAGAATCATGAAAGAAAGATGTATACGTGGAAGAAGCCTGGAGACACTGGAAGGTTTCAGATAGATTATGTAATGATAAGACAGAGACTTAGGAACCAGGTTTTAATTGTAAGACATTTTCAGAGGCAGGTTGGGCTCTGACCACCATTTATTTGGTATGAACTGTAGACGAAAACTGAAGAAACAGCAAAAAGGTAGGAATTTAGGGAGATCGGATCTGGATAAACTGAAAGAATCAGAAGTTGTAGCGAATTACATAGAGAGCACTAGGGAACGACTGACCAGAACGGGAGAAAGAAATACCGTAGAAGAAGGATGGTTAGCTTTGAGATATGAAATAGTGAATGCAGCACAGGATCAAGTAGGTAAAATGACGAGGGCTAGTAGAAATCCTTGGATAACAGAAGAGATATTTAATATAATTGATGAAAGGAGAAAATTTGAAAATGCAGTAAATGTAGCAGACAAAAAGAAATACAAACGTGTAAAAAATGAGATCGACAGGAAGAGCAAAATGGCTAAGAAGCGATGGCTAGAGGACAAATGTAAGGACGTAGAAGCATGTATCACTAGGGCGAAGATAGATACTACCAACAAGAAAATTATAGAGACCTCTGGACAAACGAGAACAATTCGTGTCAATACTAAGGGCTCAGATGGAAAACCGGTTCTAAGCGAAGAAGGAAAAGCAGAAAGCTGGAAGGAGTATATAGATGGTCTACACAAGAGTGATGTCCTGGTGGGCAATATTATGGAAATGGAAGAGGACGTAGATGAACTTGAAATAGGAGATTGATACTGCGTGAGGAGTTCGACAGAGCACTGAAAGACCTGAGTCGAAAAAAGGCCCCGGGAGTAGACAACATTACGTTAGAACTACTGACAGCCTTGGGAGAGCCAGGCCTAACAAAACTCTACCATCGAGTGAGCAAGATGTATGAGACACGCGAAATACCCTAAGACTTCACGAAGAATATACTAATTCCAATCCGAAAGTGAAAAGGCGTTGAAATTTGTGAAAATTACCGAACTATTAGCTTAACAAGCCACGGCAGCAAAATAATGATACGAATTCTTCACAGACGAATGGAAAAAGTGGTAGAAGCCGACCTCGGGAAATATCAGTTTAAATTCCGTAGAAATGTTGGAACACGTGAAGCAATACTGACCCGCAACTTAACTTAAAAGATCAACTAAGGAAAGGCAAACCTACGTTCTAGCATCTGTAGACTTAGAGAAAGCTTTTGACAATGATGACTGGAATATTCTCGTTCAAATTCTGAAGGTGGATGAGGTCAAATACAAGGAACGAAAGGCTATTTCCAATTTATACAGAAACCAGAAGGCAGTTATAAGAGTCGAGGGGCATTAAAGGGAAGCAGTGGTTGGGAAGGGAGTGAGACAGGGTTGTAGCCTCTCCCTGATGTTATTCAATCTGTATATTGAGCAAGCAAAAAAGGAAACAAAAGAAAAAATTCTAGTAGGAATTAAAATCCACGGAGAAGAGATAAAATCTTTGCAGTTTGGAGATGACATTGTAATTCTGTCAGAGAAAGCAATGGAGCAGTTGAACAGAATGGAGATTCTATCGAAAGAAGCATATGTGAACATTCACAACAGCGAAACGAGGATAATGGAATGTAGTCGAATTAAATCAGGTGATATCGAGAAAATTAGATTTGGAAATGAGGCACTTAAAGTAGTTTTGCTATTTGGGGACAAAATAACTGATGATGGTCGAAGATGAGAGGATATGACGGTTCAAATGGCTCTGAGCACTATGGGACTGAACTGCTGTGGCCATCAGTCCCCTAGAACTTAGAACTACTTAAATCTAACTAACCTAAGGACATCACACACATCCATGCCCGAGGCAGGATTCGAACCTGCGACAGTAGCAGTCCCGCGGTTCCGGACTGCGCGCCTAGAACCACTAGACCACCGCGGCCGGCAGAGGATATGAAATGTAGATTGACAATGGCAAGGGGATTAGCATTTTACTTCTTGAAGCTCATGTGAAGGGAAACATACCTGAAGCCGATCACCAAGAGAACTTAAAGCAACATCTACATGACTACATCTACATGACTACTCTGCAATTCACATTTAAGTGCTTGGCAGAGGGTTCATCGAACCACAATCATACTATCTCTCTACTATTCCACTCCCGAACAGCGAGCGGGAAAAATGAACACCTAAACCTTTCTGTTCGAGCTCTGATTTCTCTTATTTTATTTTGATGATCATTCCTACCTATGTAGGTTGGGCTCAACAAAATATTTTCGCATTCGGAAGAGAAAGTTGGTGACTGAAATTTCGTGATATTTCGTGATATTTCGGAGATCAAAGATGGAGCTGTAACACTACAACAGGAATTGCGGTCTGCCCTGCCCCAGAAAGATGAGCAGAAAAGGACAAACCAAAGGTGTCATTCGCACTAGGGACATTAGTGGTGAACACTGTCTGAGAATATGTACTAACTGTGTTGAATACAAAGTATGAAGTTATTCAAAAGTGCAAGTCGAAAGACACAAATAACTCGACGGATGAATAATTATTATGTGTTCATTTTGTAGAAATAGGTGGCAAAAGTTTTGTTTCAAATTATTAAGCTAAGTAATCGCTGTCTTTTTAGTGCTAATTTGTGTACGCATGAACCCTTTATTTTCTCCTTTATATTAATCGTACCATTTTAACTATGAAATAGGATCAAAAATTCATGTTTTTATAAGTGAAATGTTTTTAAAAAGTAATGTAAAAAGCAAATGTGATGGCTTATTTTATGGTCACAGGCAATCACACAGTGGGGAAAATATTCAGAAAAATTCACAGTGTGTTTTCAGGGTCAAGTGCAGTTTGCAGTGTATTCTTCCACGAAACAGCGATCCGGAGCTGGAGTATTGTTTTGTTTTCAATTTTTTGTGAATATTTTGGAAATCAACGAAGCCACCATTGTAGCAGCAGCTCAGTGATATTCCAAGAACAGCAGAGCGCCAACTCTACGCCACAATAATCACGAGACATAGAGATAAAAATAAGGGAAGACGCCGCTACATACTTGGGTTGTACATGTCTCCATGTTAATGCCGCATAAGATTAGCAGACTATTGTTTACATGGAGATTGTTTACGATTGCTCCTTGTTTGTAATTTCTGTCGTATGTATGCAATATTTGTTTTATAGTAAATACTACAGCGTTTATGTGAATGACATAGTCTCAGGTAGGCATAGACAGACATTTTCTAGTCTTAAATGCGTATTTGATCCAGTATTAAGAAGTATTTTTCCATGTAAATGTTACTTTTTTGATACATTTCAAATAACTATGGAGAGAAGTATATAATGTCAAAAGGATGATTTCTTAATCTGTGTAAATCCTCTTTTACTGCATTTGTGTCGATAACTGATGAACCTATAACTCCACAAACAATGCTTGTTTGCTTGCTGGTACCGATTATTGAGTGTTACATTTCAACTTTCAAATAATATACACAGTATGTTTACTGTTCACATTTGCAAAATAGTTACCTACGTTTTCGTCGCTAGCCCCTAAATGTGTGCTTTCAGGAAAAGAAGTAAGCAAGACATGCTTTCAATCACGATGTTAGGAAAAATTTTGCAAACAGATGGAAAAATTTTTACTAGCTCTTAGCTGGATTTTTCGTAACCCAATGCCTTTCAACAATTGCGGGTACCCAGATTACAAAAAGGTTTGCGATCGTGCTTTCACGACTTGTAGGTATCAACAATGTGAAAGACTCTTGAAATGTCAAACAAACAGAAACGCATGGAGGTGTTCCTCCAAGCAGAACTGAGTTTTCGTTATATAGTCTGTCTACATCTACATGACTACTCTGCAATTCACATTTAAGTGCTTGGCAGAGGGTTCATCGAACCACAATCATACTATCTCTCTACTATTCCACTCCCGAACAGCGAGCGGGAAAAACGAACACCTAAACCTTTCTGTTCGAGCTCTGATTTCTCTTATTTTATTTTGATGATCATTCCTACCTATGTAGGTTGGGATCAACAAAATATTTTCGCATTCGGAAGAGAAAGTTGGTGACTGAAATTTCGTAAAAAGGTCTCGCCGCGACGAAAAACGTCTATGCTGTAATGACTTCCATCCCAACTCGTGTATCATATCTGCCACACTCTCTCCCCTATAACGCGATAATACAAAACGAGCTGCCCTTCTTTGCACCCTCTCGATGTCCTCCGTCAATCCCACCTGGTAAGGATCCCACACCGCGCAGCAATATTCTAACAGAGGACGAACGAGAGTAGTGTAAGCTGTCTCTTTAGTGGACTTGTTGCATCTTCTAAGTGTCCTGCCTTTGGCTCGCCTTCCCGACAATATTATCTATGTGGTCCTTCCAACTGAAGTTGTTCGTAATTTTAACACCCAGGTACTTAGTTGAATTGACAGCCTTGAGAATTGTACTATTTATCGAGTAATCGAATTCCAACGGATTTCTTTTGGAACTCATGTGGATCATCTCACACTTTTCGTTATTTAGCGTCAACTGCCACCTGACACACCATACAGCAATCTTTTCTAAATCGCTTTGCAGCTGATACTGGTCTTCGGATGACCTTACTAGACGGTAAATTACAGCATCATCTGCGAACAGTCTAAGAGAACTGCTCAGATTGTCACCCAGGTCATTTATATAGATCAGGAACAGTAGCGGTCCCAGGACGCTTCCCTAGGGAACACCTGATATCACTTCAGTTTTACTCGATGATTTGCCGTCTATTACTACGAACTGCGACCTTCCTGTCAGTGGGACATTGTCAGTAGTAAATACATCTTCTCATTTCTAAATCTTATCTGTGAAGTGTCGCTTAGTGTTCGGTCAGCGATAGCAGAAAACAATAGATTCATTTTTGAAAACACGTTGCTTCCGTTTGCACCGCGAGGCAGTTCTGACGGTATTAATTGAGCATTTGAACTAACATCTAGTGTAAAAGGACATATTATGAATAAAGGTGTGGTCTAAAAAGCCTAGACCCAGTAAAACGATTGTTCGCTTTAACAAGTACATACTCAAGTTTTTAGTGATGTAGTATAACCTTTGGACCACTTGGGTGGTTCTTAATCACGTGTTTCACATATATTTTAATCAGGATTTAAATAATTGCATATAGTGACACACTTGGTTTTCACGCTAGGTTATTTTAACAGTAGCCTACTTGTTTCGTCTAGCAGAATAGTTCTTGCCAGTACCTCTCTGTTTCAGTTTCTCACGAATAACATGCTTGATTTTACTTTTAAATTTCAGTTTGATGTTTTCGAAGTGGTTAACTTTACGCCAAGTTTTGTGATAAACCAGTTGTAATCTTAGGATGTCATGCAACTACTGGTTTTATTTCTTGATTCATCCAACAGACAGGAGATCAAATTTGGTACAAAGTACTTGTCGGATACAATGATGAACGTAAGTTTGCAAATAAGGAATACACTGACTGAAAAAATCACAGCACCAAATAATAATATTAAGAAATTTTAGGAATACGTGTGCCTAGGTAACATATTTAAGTAATTAACATTGCAACATCACAGGGTCGTGTAAGCGCGAGAAAAGCCATTGCAAATGTGAAATGCTTGTTCAGTAATAACCGGTGTAGTTATGTTGCACGGAAGCATGCAAGCGAGCATGCATTGTACATGCACCGGATGTCAGTTTGTGCCATAGATTCCCATGCATGTTACACTAGGTTGGTCAGTTCAGGGACGGCCAATGCCGTTTGTGGGTGACGGTGGGGTTGTCCAATGATATCCCGTCTGTGCTCCACTGGAGACAGGTCGGGTGATCGAGCTGGCCTAGACAACAAGTCGACACTCCGCCGATTAAGTTATAACAGCGGTATATGGGTGAGCGTTATCCTGTTGGAAACGTTCATAAATGGCAGCACAGCAGATCGAATCATCACAATAATGTACAAATTTGTAGTCAGTGTGCGTGGAATAACTATGAGAATGCTCATGCAGTCATACGAAATCGCAACCAAATCCATAGCTCCAGGTGTAGGTACAGTGTGTCTAGCAGACCGGATGCAAATTGGCCTCCGTATAGCCAATACATGGCCATCAAGGGAATCGTGGCAGGAAACACAGTAGATCTCCACCCTTCCTTCCAATGAGGCTTTGCATGACACCACTGAAGTCGCAACTGGAGTGCTTTGGAATCAGTGCAGTGCACGCTACATCTACATCTACATCCGTACTCCGCAAGCCACCTGACGGTGTGTGGCGGAGGGTACCCTGAGTACCTCTATCGGTTCTCCCTTCTATTCCAGTCTCGTATTGTACGTGGAAAGAAGGATTGTCGGTATGCTTCTGTGTGGGCTCTAATCTCTCTGATTTTATCCTCATGGTCTCTTCGCGAGATATACGTAGGAGGGAGCAATATACTGCTTGACTCTTCGGTGAAGGTATGTTCTCGAAACTTCAACAAAAGCCCGTACCGAGCTACTGAGCGTCTCTCCTGCAGAGTCTTCCACTGGAGTTTATCTATCATCTCCGTAACGCTTTCGCAATTACTAAATGATCCTGTAACGAAGCGCGCTGCTCTCCGTTGGATCTTCTCTATCTCTTCTATCAACCCTACCTGGTGCGGATCCCACACTGCTGAGCAGTATTCAAGCATTGGGCGAACAAGCGTACTGTAACCTACTTCCTTTGTTGTCGGATTGCATTTCCTTAGGATTCTTCCAATGAATCTCAGTCTGGCATCTGCTTTACCGACGATCAACTTTATATGATCATTCCATTTTAAATCACTCCTAATGCGTACTCCCAGATAATTTATGGAATTAACTGCTTCCAGTTGCTGACCTGCTATTTTGTAGCTAAATGATAAGGGACCTACCTTTCTATGTATTCGCATCACATTACACTTCGCTACATTGAGATTCAATTGCCATTCCGTGCACCATGCGTCAATTCGCTGCAGATCCTCCTGCATTTCAGTACAATTTTCCATTGTTGCAACCTCTCGATACACCACAGCATCATCTGCAAAAAGCCTCAGTGAACTTCCGATGTCATCCACCAGGTCATTTATGTATATTGTGAATAGCAACGGTCCTATGACACTCCCCTGCGGCACACCTGAAATCACTCTTACTTCGGAAGACTTCTCTCCATTGAGAATGACGTGCTGCGTTCTGTTATCTAGGAACTCCTCAATCCAATCACACAATTGATCTGATAGTCCGTATGCTCTTACTTTGTTCATTAAACGACAATGGGGAACTGTGTCAAATGCCTTGCGGAAGTCAAGAAACACGGCATCTACCTGTGAACCCGTGTCTAAGGCCCTCTGAGTCTCGTGGACGAATAGCGCGAGCTGGGTTTCACACGATCGTCTTTTTGGAAACCCATGCTGATTCCTACAGAGTAGATTTCTAGTCTCCAGAAAAGACATTATACTCGAACATAATACGTGTTCCAAAATTCTACAACTGATCGACGTTAGAGATATAGGTCTATAGTTCTGCACATCTGTTCGACGTCCCTTCTTGAGAACGGGGATGACCTGTGCCCTTTTCCAATCCTTTGGAACGCTTCGCTCTTCTAGAGACCTACGGTACACCGCTGCAAGAAGGGGGGCAAGTTCCTTCGCGTACTCTGTGTAAAATCGAACTGGTATCCCATCAGGACCAGCGGCCTTTCCTCTTTTGAGCGATTTTAATTGTTTCTCTATCCCTCTGTCGTCTACTTCGATATCTACCATTTTGTCAACTGTGCGACAATCTAGAGAAGGAAGCACAGTGCAGTCTTCCTCTGTGAAACAGCTTTGGAAGAAGACATTTAGTAATTCGGCCTTTAGTCTGTCATCCTCTGTTTCAGTACCATTTTGGTCACAGAGTGTCTGGACATTTTGTTTTGATCCACCTACCGCTTTGACATAGGACCAAAATTTCTTAGGATTTTCTGCCAAGTCAGTACATAGAACGTTACTTTCGAATTCATTGAAAGCCTCTCGCATAGCCCTCCTCACACTACATTTCGCTTCGCGTAATTTTTGTTTGTCTGCAAGGCTTTGGCTATGTTTATGTTTGCTGTGAAGTTCCCTTTGCTTCCGCAGCAGTTTTCTAACTCTGTTGTTGTACCACGGTGGCTCTTTTCCATCTCTTACGATCTTGCTTGGCACATACTCATCTAACGCATATTGTACCATGGTTTTGAACTTTGTCCACTGATCCTCAACACTATCTGCACTTGAGACAAAACTTTTGTGTTGAGCCGTCAGGTACTCTGTAATCTGCTTTTTGTCACTTTTGCTAAACAGAAAAATCTTCCTACCTTTTTTAATATTTCTATTTACGGCTGAAATCATCGACGCAGTAACCGCTTTATGATCGCTGATTCCCTGTTCTGCATTAACTGATTCAAATAGTTCGGGTCTGTTTGTCACCAGAAGGTCTAATATATTATCGCCACGAGTCGGTTTTCTGTTTAACTGCTCAAGGTAGTTTTCAGATAAAGCACTTAAAAATATTTCACTGGATTCTTTGTCCCTGCCACCCGTTATGAACGTTTGAGTCTCCCAGTCTATATCCGGCAAATTAAAATCTCCACCCAGAACTATAACATGGTGGGGAAATCTACTCGAAATATTTTCCAAATTATTCTTCAGGTGCTGAGCCACAACAGCTGCTGAGCCCGGGGGCCTATAGAGACATCCAATTACCATGTCTGAGCCTGCTTTAACCGTGACCTTCACCCAAATCATTTCACAATTCGAATCTCCGTCAATTTCCTTCGATACTATTGCACTTCTTATCGCTATAAACACGCCTCCCCCTTCACTGTCCAGCCTATCTCTGCGGTATACATTCCAATCAGAGTTTAGGATTTCATTACTGTTTACGTCTGGTTTCAGCCAACTTTCTGTTCCTAGTACTATATGGGCGTTGTGACCGTTTATTAATGAGAGCAGTTCTGGGACCTTTCTATAGACGCTTCTGCAGTTTACTATTAGCACATTAATATTGTTATTCCTTGTTGCATTTTGCCTACTCCTGCCTTGCCGCGTCTCAGGAGGCGTCTTGTCGGGCCTAGGGAGGGAATTCTCTAACCTAAAAAAACCCCATGTGCACTCCACACGTACTCCGCTACCCTCGTAGCCGCTTCCGGCGTGTAGTGCACGCCTGACCTATTCAGGGGGACCCTACATTTCTCCACCCGATAGCGGAGGTCGAGAAATTTGCACCCCAGCTCTCCGCAGAATCGTCTGAGCCTCTGGTTTAAGCCTTCCACTCGGCTCCAAACCAGAGGACCGCGATCGGTTCTCGGAACGATACTACAAATAGTTAGCTCTGATTCCACCCCGCGAGCGAGGCTTTCCACCTTCACCAACTCCGCCAACCGCCTGTACGAACTGAGGATGACCTCTGAACCCAGACGGCAAGAGTCATTGGTGCCGACATGAGCAACAATTTGCAGTCGGGTGCACCCAGTGCTCTCTATCGCCGCCGGTAGGGCCTCCTCCACATCTCGGATGAGACCCCCCGGCAAGCAGACAGAGTGAACACTGGCCTTCTTCCCCGACCTTTCCGCTATTTCCCTAAGGGGCTCCATCACCCGCCTAACGTTGGAGCTCCCAATAACTAATAAACCCCTCCCCCCGTGTGCCTGCTCGGACCTTGCTGAAGGAGCAGCCACATGTCCACTCACAGGCAGAGCGGGCGATGCCACACGGCCAGCCTCCACATTGACCCTCCGCCTCGTGCGCCGCGAACGCCGCTGAACCCGCCACTCCCCTTGGGGAGAGGGTGGCCCAACCGCGCCCGGTACCCGCGAAGATGTCTCGACAGCAGGGACAGTGGGTGAAGCATCTAACACCTGGGGTGCACCATGCGACGCACCAGACTCCCCACTGCCGCTACACTCCGAGGCAGCAGCCTGAAGACGGCTGACCGCGGCCATCAACACGCTCAGCTGTTCGCGAAGAGTGGCCAGCTCCTCCTGCGTCCGTACACAGCTGTCCTTGAAGTAATCGATTTGTAACAGTTTGTTGCGTCACTGTGATGCCAACAGGTGCTCATATTGCTGCTGCAGATGTTGTACGTGGCGCCAGAGCCATACGCCGAACACATCGGCCTTCCCTTTCGGTAGTGCCACGTTGGCGTCCACAGCCTGATCTTCTCAAAACCGTGCATCCTCGTAGCTACCGCCGCCAGCATTCATATAAAACAGTTTTATTTCTGCCAAGTCTTTCGGCAATATCGCACAGAGAACATCCAGGTTCTCGTAGTTCTATTACACTACCTCCCTGAAACATAGTGAGTAGCTGATAATGGTGTCTTTGTCGTCTTAAAGGCATTCTCGACTAACATACACTCACCACGTTCACTCACAAAGGTAACTAACACTCACGACCGTTGCAGCGTTTATTTAAAGCGAACCTGATCTCCATCCCCAGAGTGGTGCTAACAGCGCCACTCTTATGCGACTTCCGCGAAATTTAAGTACACAATTTTTCCGATTTAGAAACTTGGCCTCGCGTAGTGGCCGCGCGGTTAGGGGTGCCATGTCACTAATTGTGAGGCCCCTCCCGCCGGAGGTTCGAGTCCTCCCTCGGGGATGGGTGTGTGTGTTGTTCGTTGCTTAAGTTAGTTTAAGTAGTGTGTAAGTCTAAGGAATGATGACCTCGGCAGTATGATCCCATAGGAATTCACACACATTTGAACATTTAGAAATTCGCTTACCAGCTTTCGTTTATATCGGTCAACTCTTTCTTGATTCTGCGATTTTTTCCGTCAGTGTATTGTGGAGATATGGAAGGTACAAGGGAGTAACGATCAAGATTCATCAAAATTTAAATTTAGTTCGTAATGTTAGCTTACAGAGAAGTGGAAGTACTATAATGTTGCAAGATTTGTTTCTTGTAAAACCGATCAATGCACTTGCAAATCTCTGCTAAAATTTTGATGTACTTGAGATAAAGTACCAAGGTCTATTCGGAGCTGAGGAAGAGCCATCAAGATCTTTTTTCTACTTAGCATCTTTTTCTTCTCCTTTTGTGTTTCATCTTATAATGCTGTAGCTTCATGTTAGTAGCTATTCAACAACACTCGCTGCTGACTCGGTAATCATCTTATGGTGTTACAGTTCTTCTTATTTCCGTGCTTGCTAAGAAAACTGCATGAGTAATTCCGCCTTATGCAAGACACCTTTGGAGTTTCGTTTTACTCACACATGTTTCAGCACTTTCTGTGTCACCTTCAGTGGGTTACTTTATGTCCTTTCTGTAAAATGGCTATTACACATTAACGTTTAGCGAAAACATTTGGTACAAATATTCACATTTG